>NC_141694.1:249025207-250225207 GCF_964263255.1 Lissotriton vulgaris
CATTGGTTTGCTGTCTCCTTGTTCGAAAATCAGAACACCGATTATCAGAATGCAAAGTAAAAATAAGACTTAATAATCTGTTTAGGCATGACGAGGTATAACTGGACTTTTCCATTTACACATTGGTCGGATCCTGCTTATGTTTGCAGAGAGTTTCTGGGAATAAAACACAATTGTTTTATTGTTATTGTACAATTTGCAATTTCAGAGACCACCCAGGTAGTCGCATTATTCAGTTTGAAAGACTTCTTTAGTGTGCTAATTCTTACGTTCACAGCCAAAATATTTAAATGTTTTGAGTAAAATACACACCAGTGTTTAGTTGAAAATAAACTCTCCAAGTCTTTTTCAAGCGTTTTATGGTACAGGAAGTGTTGACATTTCCATTGGCACGCTTAATTTCAAAGCAGCATTTTTGGAACTCTTGCACAAAGCATAGTGGGTGTTACCATGTCACAATTACTTATTGAGGCTCTGCCTTTATATCACACAGCCAGCAAACACCGAAGCTTTCAATATAGATGAATAAAAAGAGGTGAGCACAGTGAGAGATAGGGCAGCTTGTGAAAATTGAAACAAGCCTCTCAGCACAAGCAATAGTGTATCAACACAAATAAGTCATCAGTCATCCTTTTCGTTCTCCAATTCTTTCTTTAATTGGGGTTTTGATTCCTCTGCCAGCCAACACGTGTTTCGTCTGTGGGTGTGTCACCCTACGATTTCCTCAGGGCTGTAATTCGCAGTTGCACTCTGAGGTCAATACATCATATCCTGAAATTAAATAAAATGTATATATATATATATATATATATATATATATATATATATATATATATATATATATATATATATATATATATATATTACCTACTGGCGGTCGCCAGTAGGTATATATAGTCAGGATTTTTTTCCTATGGGATTTCTGAAAATTCTATGTGGAATAACTTTGGCGTTTGTGGACGGAATTGGCTGAAATTTTCAGGAAAATGGCACATTTTGTTTCTGAGCGTCCCCTGAAAGTTTGGGGGGGGGGGGGGTTCGTGAAGTGGGGGCCGAGAAAAAAGGGGGGTCCCAAAACGTGTTTTTAACATTGAGTTTTCCATAGGGCGGTTGGACTCACTTTTAGCTCGAACGGCTGAATAGAATTACACAAAACTTGGCAAAATTGTAGATATGGTTTGCCCGACGTGCCTTTGCTATGTCTCAATATATATGCTCCAGTGGATTTTGAGAAATTAACGTTTTAAAAAACAGATATATCTGTGACAGCGCTCCGGTTAGCGCCCCGGTTCGCGTACCTGACGCGTAACGGAACTTCGCGAAGCGAAGCTGATTAGCTGTCGGGTGTCTGTCAACATTCGAAACAGTCCGGAGCGGCCGCCATCTTGTGTCTCGGTAGGATCGAGACACAAGATGTGGCAAAAACAAAGGGGGAAATGAGCATAAGGGGGCAGAGTACATCCTCCCTGACCCCCTAGGTTTGATGTGGGGGCATTAAAAGGGCCTCGCGGGGTTAAAAAAGAATAATTTTTATATCGTTTTTTTTTTCGCGGGGGGGCGCTCGGTACGCGCACCGGGAAGCGGTCCGGGAAGCGTAATATTGGGAAAATAGGATGAAAGAATGTTCAAATATTGTATGTTTATTGATTGTTCTTTTTTTTAAAAATTTATTTTATTTAAGTACCAACAAGTAGGTACAAATGCAGAGTCTAAAAATAAAAATACATTGTTTCCTTTGTAGATATCTTGCAGGTTGTTTCAGAAGTTATTGTGGTATATGGAATTCATAGCGTAGTCTGCCAGGAAAGCAGAAACACCATGGAGGCAGGACATGATAAAGAGATGTTAAATACACATTGGAGATGATATAGTGGAAGAAAGGAAGTAACTATGAGCAAACTTAAAGTTGCACAGTATATTTAAAGTCTAATTTTACATTATAATCAATTTGCTACTAGTTTAAAAAATACATAGAAAAATGAATAATGTCTCAAACAATTTTTGAATTATTATATATAAATTTATTTTTCTGATTTGTTTTCAAAATTAAAAAGAACTTCTAATAATTCTTGGTCAGATTTTGTCTCATTTTCAATTAAGAAATCCACAGATTCAACACATTGCAGAAGTTCTATGTCCATTTATTCATCAAAGTATTCTGATTCATTTTCTGTATCTTGGTTGCATTCTGCAACAATTTCCACGTTATTTTTTTTATCTCCTTCCATTTTTGTGCTGTAAAATGAATAAAAAAAAAATATATCAGTACAGATAGGGCACTGTTGGTTTTAAGTACAACAGGTAGTTTGGTTTTTTAAACAGTGATTTTTTCTTTGGGCAGTGTATGGTATCAGACTGGAAGTAGAAATATCAAAAAATGTATGTGATAAAGTCTAAGTCAATTCTTAATTATACAAGACAAGCCTAACTCCATCCATAAATAAAACAGAGAAGTCTATCTTATTCTATAAGTATTACAGAGGGATAGTATATAACTATCAGAAAATGTTTTCCTAATTAACTTAAAGTACAGAACATACTTCAGTTTTTAAAATAACATCTTACCTTTCAAATGAAGTTTAAGTTCTCAGTTGAAATGCACTTGATATGTACTTCAAGAAGTAGTAGTCAAAATGGCTGTGTTTCTCTCTCTTTCTTTATATATATTCAGGTACATAACCAATCAAATGTCATGAAATAATAGAAGATATTGAGTGTAGCATTTTGATTGGTTGTCAATTCTAACACTTCATAAGTGTTTTGGTTAGGTAATTTACCTCAGGATATTTAGTCAGGCTTACAGCATAATTTTCTCAATGGAATTCCATCAAATTTGGGGAAATGGTAGGGACTGCTATGTAATAGGGGCTATTCTATATTTGATGGAAGTGTCTGTAGTGGTTTTTCTGTAAATTACTTTCCCACCTTTTTTTATCGAGCGCTTACCGGTGCGCTCCCCAGTACGCGAACCGGCAGCGTTAAGGGAGTCCTCCATTTTGAGTATTGGTAGAATTGAGACACAAAATGGAGGACAAACAATGTTCGGAATGGGTAGAAGGGGGCACGGTAGACACTTTGTGACCCTCTAGGTTTTCGGAGGGGGGATTAGGATGCTGATGCATGCAACAACAAAAAAAAAAAGAAATCGCGGGGGAGCGCCCGGTACGCGCACCAGTAAGCGAACCGGGGAGCGTACTTTGGTGAAAACAAAAAAAAAGTAAGAAAAAGATAAACGTTTTGAATAATCAGAGGTAGGGTAGCTCTGAAAAGAGCTATTGGGTTCTGTCGCTAATTTAGGTACCTACAAGTATGTTCCAATGCACACTTTTAAATAAAGGACGAATATTCTATTCCCTTCATCGGGGAAGTGCACACCATCTCTTCTGTAGATGTCTTGAATGTTGTAACGCAATAATATTTACTATTAAAAAAACATTGACATTCACAGAAAAAACCATCGGTTATAGACCATATATAGTTAGGAATTAGCATTTACAAAACCATAAAAATTCACTGAAAAAACCATAGGTTATAGACCATATATAGTTAGGGATTAGCATTTACAAAACCTTATTTTACTCGCACAAAACCATTGAAATTCGCATATATAGTTAGTTGCACTAACTATATATCGCGCACCCGCAATACACTGCTGATGATGTCACATATTACATCATTCATGACATGGTCAGTGACATCACTGATGACATCACTGATGACAACTCAAATGACATCACTGACAACATCACTGATGACGTCATTCATGTGATAATACGATGAATCTGTTCAGACTCTAATATAACCTTCGATACACTCAGTGTAAACAGACACTCACAGATTGTCACTCATCCATAGAGTTACTCATACACCTAGTCAGTCATGCAAAGAATCAATCACACCTCCATTTCCTCAACTATACAGTTATACACACCTTACTTGTTGAAACTTATTCTAACACATATTTACTCTCTTATACAATCACTGATACAAGTTTTCAATGATCCATGCAGCCACTCACACATTCACTAGCTATGATACACAGTAATTTATATATGTCAACTCTCACATGTACTGTGTTTTACATATGTACTTACTTTGACATATAGCACTGAGATATCCATTCACTCACCAATACACTCATGCACACAGTCAACCACCCATACAGCTGTTTCCACATGCAGTTTTGAACCCATACATTTAGTGAATCAACTGTTCACACATCTATGCACAGAGTCACACACCTCCCAGCCACCCACACACACACACTCACTCTCCCATACAAATACTTGGGCAACCAATCAATAACCCATATAGTTACTCATATAGCTACTAATCAACACATGCAGCAGTTTACTGAACAACAGACATAATGATGCACAAATTAAGTCAGTTTAGTCACTAACCCATGCACTCAGTGAGACACATTTAATCACTCTCTCATACAGTCTGTCATGCATCTACTAAATCCTTCATCCAGACACTTATACATCCACTCATTCTTCAATATGTAAGACATATTTTAACTTTACAGAAACATACAGTCACTGGATGATGTCATCAGTGATGTCATTTTATTTGTCATCAGTGATGTTGTCAGTGATGTCATTTGAGTTGTCATCAGTGATGTCATCAGTGATGTCACTGACCATGTCATGAATGATGTAATATGTGACATCATCAGCAGTGGATTGCGGGTGCGCGATATATAGTTAGTGCAACTAACTATATATGCAAATTTCAATGGTTTTGTGCGAGTAAAATAAGGTTTTGTAAATACTAATCCCTAACTATATATGGTCTATAACCTATGGTTTTTTCAGTGAATTTTTATGGTTTTGTAAATGTTAATTCCTAACTATATATGGTCTATAACCTATGGTTTTTTTCAGTGAATATATATATATATATATATACATATATCTATACTACTATTATAAAGAGAGAACACAAACCTTTGAGCCAGGTAAACTCGGGAACCACAGCGCCAATCCACACACCCGATACATTGTAGAAATTGTCAGGGTGTGCAGATGGACATAGGCTATAAAAAATAAAAATAAAACGTACATTTAAAAATATAACTTTTAAAAAAAAGTAGTGCCCTGAAAGTAGCGCCGGCCGCGACGCTGCTCTGGCCGTGACGTAACGCTGGTGACGTGCGTGATGACGAGGAGGAGAGACATGGAGCTGCGGTGAAGTGAGCATGGAGCTGCGGTGAAGTGAGGAGCGCGGGCGCGTCATGGCGAAGAGGAGCGGCGGTGAAGTGAAGATCGCGGGAAGGCAGCTCAGGTAAAGTAAATGCTCATTAAAATCAGGGCGGGAGGGTGTCGGGCCGGGAGGGGGGCGGGAGCGGGTGTGCACAGAAGGACAGGCGGGAGGAGTGGGGGCGGGAGGGGGTCAGGGCGGGAGCGGGTGTACTGCCCCCAGCCCCTTTCTGCCCCAGGCAACGCTGGGGCGGGCTTCTAGTATATATATATATATATATATATATATATATATGTATATATACATATATATATATAAATATATATATATATATATATATATATATATATAGATATATATATATATATATATATATATATATATATATATATATATATATATATATATTTATATATATATTTCAGCTCCAAAAACTCCCCCAAACAAGAAGGAAGTGGCCGCACTCTCGTGGTAGGTTTCAGCAATCTTAGCAGTTTATTTACACACAAACAGGACGCGTTTCGGCATACGTGCCTTATTCCACTGTGTCAACATAAACAAAAGCTCCCGCCATTTTATACATTCAAATCTCACGTTTTTTTACTCGTAAGCCTACGATTCATAAACATAGAAAGTGGACAGAACATTTATCGTCACTGTGGGGGCCATTTTGGAGTTTGTAAATATACATTATTTACATCAATACAAATGTATATACGATATAATTAAATCGAAATTCATTCTTTGATATTCTCAAACAATAACGCAAACTCTAGGTTCTACGTACATTAGCATGATTATATGCAGAAAACTTATTTTTATGTACATAGTAGTGACAGTTCGTACCACTTTACTTATTATGCAAATGACATAATTGAGCCCTGGATGGGCAGCCTCCAAAGTTAAAGACATGAAGAGTGGACTTCCTCATGTCATCGTTGTAGGAGACTTATTTGAGTGTGACTAAATCTGAAATAGCACAATTATATACAAAACTTGGAATCGGGATACCAGACGACCACACGCACACACGACGGACTCGCCGAATTTAAGGCATTACCTTTTGATCTCTTGCTATTTCTTACTGGATCCATATATGAAAGGATGTATAATTGAATCCGCGAACTTTTTAATCATAAATCTGACTATCTGTACACCGGCCAGGACGGATGAGACCATTAATATAGGAACACACTGCGCAAAGCCCTGAAGAAGTCCGGTTTCGGACGAAACGCGTTGGCTATTTTTTATCTGCGAGTGTTTCAACTAATAAAGAGAACAAAACGAAGAAAAATTGACTTGTACCAATTCTTTGGGAGAACAGTTTGACTTTACCTTATGCATAAAATGAATGTCGATTGAATACTAACATTGTGTTTGCTATACAGCCTTTTGGTGTGCGAGGTCAACTTGTGTAAATAGATATATAGAACAAATTCATTTGTTCTAAATTGGGTTCTAAGGGGTTGTAGCCCAGACCATTCGCACCCTTGCTTTGAGTAACTGTTGGGAACCTGACTTGTGGTGCGGCACTTAAAGCCTCAATCCCCTTTCTTGTTGTGATAGTTGACTTATTTGAGTGTGACTAAATCTGAAATAGCACAATTATATACAAAACTTAATTTTATAGCGTATTGATACCATTTCATACCACTTAAATTATTGTGCCTACAGCATAATTAAGCCCTGAATGGGCATATACTCAAATGACATTTGCAGATCAATCAATTCATTAGGAAATCGGGGGTGTCTCTCACAAATAAGATTCATGATCTTCATTAACAGTTTCATATTTGATCCCAAAAATAAGCCCATATATTGCCATAATACAAGAACATCTAACATATATACAAGGACATCACTGTATTCCGTCTTTAGTTGCATCAGAGCCCACTTATCCCAGATGTATCGATAATTCTTCTTCAGAATTAAGGCCAAAGGGAATGATGGTATGCAAATCGATTATGTATCTCGATTCGAGTCTACGTAATCTTTTTTCTCTATTGCCACCTCGTTCAGTAACAGGAACGTGGTCGATACAAAAGAATTTGAGAAGTGTGCGATCACTATTGTGACTTTCAGAAAAGTGCCTTGCCACCGGGTATGAGGGATCTCTGTTTTCAATTGCACGAGCGTGCTTTAAGATTCTCCGCTTCGCAGGATGTATGGTGCTGCCTACATAGGTTTTCATGCATGGGCATACCAGGCAGTAAACACAATAGGGTGTGGTGCATGTTAAGAATTTATTGATCTTCTTCATATCTTTCCTGCTTGGAACCTGCCTGGAACCTGATAGGCTAAAACTTTAGAACTGCTCTTGCAAGCCTTACATTTAGAGCATGGGAAGAATCCTGTCATTGCGCTCAATTTTGGGACAAAGGGGACTGGTTCGTAATGACTCTTTACCAGGTGGTCTTTATGTAATCTACTGCGTCTAAAAGTAACCTGGGGGTATTCTGGTAATTCTTTACCAACTACCAAATCTGCCCTTAAGATATGCCAGTTATGATATAATATTTGTCTCAGTGCCCCAGCTTCACCAGAAGATGTAGTGATAAATCTACAGGAGTCAGTCTCACGCTCAGTGGGTTGTCGCTTTTATTTCAATAAGCTACTGCATTGAATTTTGTTCACTTTCTCAAATGTCATAGTTAGAAATTCAGTCTTGTATCCTCTAGCCTGAAACCTATTGATGGCATATTTTGCTGCGTGTTCAAAATCGTCATTGTTTGAACATTTTCTCTTTAGGCGTAGCAGTTCTCCGTATGGTATGCTATTCTTTAAGCTCTTTTTTGTGACTGCTATTAGCCTATAAAGTCGCATTACCCACTGTCGATTTTCTAAACAGCTTTGTGCAGATCTTGCCATCTTGAATAAACACTTGTAGGTCTAGAAAGGATACCTCATTTTGGCTCATCTGTCCACTGAAGTGGAGGTTCAGTGAGTTCCTATTTAATTCTTCAATATATGCCTCTGCTTGTGATTTAGGACCTTTCCATAGGATAAACAGGTCGTCTATATACCTGTGCCTGGATATAGTGCAGCCCACCCATCCACTGTACTGATCCGCCCAGGCCACATGTTTCTCCCACCAGCCCACAAATAAATTCGCGTAGCTGGGGGCGAAGCAGGTGCCCATCGCGGTCCCCCTTATTTGGCGGTAGTGTTGTTTATCAAAAAGGAAGATATTGTTATTAAGAACAAATTCTGCAAACTCCAATAGCATCTCATTGTGCTCTGAAAATTCAAGTGACCTTCCTTTTAAAAAGTACCGTACTGCCTGTAATCCCTTTTGGTGTTCAATCACTGTATATAGACTAGTTATGTCAAGTACAATCATCCACATATCCTGGTCCCATTTTATGTCCACAATGCTCTTAATAAAATGTGTAGAGTCTTGTATATATGAGTTCAGTGTTCTGACAAAGTCTGAAAGAAAATAATCAATGTATTGGGACATAGATTCTGTCAAACAACCAATTGAGGAGAGGATGGGTCTGCCGGGTGGCCTCTTAGTGTCTTTGTGAATTTTGGGTAGGTGGTAAAAGGTTGATGTTACGGGGTAAGGGCATGAAAGAAATTTATATTTGTTGTCGTTAATCATGCTCTTATCTGCCTATTTCATAATCAGTTGATGATATTGTTGAATGCTGATAATATATTCTCCTTTAGTATTTTTTGGTAACATTTCTCGTCTGATAACTGTCGCATTGCTTTCTGAATATAAAATTCTCTTGTCATCAACACAATATTCCCACATTTATCTGAGGGCTTATATATTATGTCCTGGTTGTCTTGTAATTCTTTCAGAGCCTTCTGTTCTCCTCTTGTCAAATTGTGTTCAAAATGAGGCACTGAAGAGGTTCTCATTTTCAGTAAATCTTGATTAACTGCCTCTTCAAACACATCAATAGCATCATAAGACGATAAAGGTATATATATGGATTCGGTTTGAATTTTGTGGGTGCTGATCTTTGTTTGATGCCATAGCTCATTACTTCCAATAGATTCAAATCAGGATCTTGAGAGCCAGTTGGCTCTTGGCTTGATATCACTTGTAGAGTTCTGAGATCTGAGCCGGTCAGTGTAGAGGTTTCTGTGCTTGTGCCAGGTTCTACAGGGGCAGGCAATTGGTTTTGCCCCCTTAGTTTGAAAAATTTGCGTAACTTCAATTTGCGGGTGAATAAGTACAGATCAATGCGTGTTTGGGTGTATTCTGACTTCTTCGAGGGGCAGAAGGTCAGTCCTTTCTTTAAGACACTTTCTTGGTCTTTGGATAGCTGATGTTTCGTCAAATTAACAATGGAAAGATTAGTAGTAAGCTCTACTTCTTTAGGCTTTTCTTGCTCCGTGTTTGGCTGGCCATTCCTTGTCGTCGTCCTGAATCAGCCGCCCCTGTATATATATTTTCCAAATGTAATCCTGATTGTCGACATCCGTCTCAGCCAGCAGGAAAATAGCCACACCAACGCAGTGTCAATTACACAAATTTAGTTTGTAAAGAAACAGATGCATTTCGAACTTTTGTTCTTTTTCACATGACCCATTTTTTCTCTTTGCTTGCTTAAAAACAACGTCATCCTGATGTGCTGTAAGTGAAGATGAAAAAAAATACTATGCATACCTTGATTGTTCCCACTTTCAACAAAACGTTATCAGTAATTTACAAAAGCAAAAAGTATGTGAACATTATAAATGTAGGACCATGCTTCTGCCTATTTAGATCATAATAATTTTTAAAGAACAATAACATCTTTTAACTATGATTATTAGGTGGAGAAATCATCATCTTGGTGTGATCAACTTTCATTACTCTTCTTATGGTTCAATCATCAATTGATGTACATAATGGTCAAAAACATATCCATTCAATGGTCTAAACAACTTTGCACTCACTCTCTCAGAGATAATTCCAGCAAATATTGCTTGGAGACTCCCTTTCCATCTGTAACAAAGATAGAGATACAGTTATATAACATATCATCATTTTTGAGCATAACTAATTTGAACATAATACACACATATAAGCGGTCCTATAGATTAATTTTGGAACAATGGTACAATTCAATGCAATCAAACAATAAACATAGAAAAAAGAAAACAAGTAAGAAAAGACAAATATTGTTCATATTCATAGAAGTTTGATAAAATTAGAACATGCTTGGTTAAAAAAGAGGGGTCGGAGCTTCAAGGTTAAATGTGTGTGCATAGCTCTTCATCCAGGTTCATACCAAATGAGGCAAGGCTACCTGCCTTTAATATGTACTTAGTCACCATTCTGCATAGTGCAGTGACTCTGTTACCTCCCTTAGGGTGTTTTGCGACTGTATCCAATCCAAAAAACTTGGCTTTGGTCCAGTCTACCTCATGGTGTTCCCTGAAGTGTTGTGCTGTACTGTAACTCATGTCTGAGTTAATGATTGCTCGCCAATGTTCTAATATTCGTTTCTGTACTGGAAACGTCGTAGATCCTATGTACCACCTGTCACAAGGACAGGTGATAACATACATGACGAAGTCTGTCTTCCATGTAATCAGTTTGGTAATGCACTGTTTCTTCCTCATTCTGTCCAGATATACTTCCTGCATGTTATTGCTGTATTAGCACACTTTACAGTGTCCACACTTTTTAAATCCTCGACTTTGTTGTAACCATGTTTGGGTATTGCTCTTCAGATGACTGTGCACTAACATGTCCCTTAGTGAAAGATTTATTTGAAAGGTGACATTCGTTTTTTTCTCTATTTTGGGTTGCTATGTGATGTCGCGTGTAAGGATTGCCCACCTACTCTGTAGAATTCGATGTAGGTTGTTTGCATGGCTTGTGCATTTCGTGATAAACGTTATCTGTGCATTTTCTGGATCTCGTATTGTCTGTGATTTATCTCGTAAGAGACACTCCCTTGTTCCTTTATCTCCTTTTCTGCATGCTTTATTTTAGACTTTTCTTGGGATATTTCCTAGTGATGAGGCAACCAGTGATTTCTTGTTTAGTATTTCTATAGCTCTCCTCAGTGCTACTATTTCTTTTTGCTCTAAGAAACTCACTGAATGGGATACTCCAGCAGAAGCTAGATGGATGACAGCTATCCGCATGGAGTATGGAGTTTCCAGCAGTATTTTTTCTGAAGAGATCCGTCTTTAAGGTGCCATCTTTAAGCGTCACCCTTAAATCCAGAAAATCTACTGTATTTTTGCTGTAGTTCATAGTGAATCTCAGATGGACTTCATTGTTATTTATGGATGTCAGAAAATCATTCAAGTCCTCTTCGCTCCCTTCCCAAGCGAAGAAGAGATTGTCTATGTACCTGAGCCACAAACTGATCTGGTCAATGTACTTGTTATGATCACAGTTCCATAGGACCAGCTCCTCCCACCAGCCCACCAGAAGATTTGCGTAGCTGGGAGCAAAGCAGGTCCCCGTGGCTGTCCCCTTTATCTGTTTATATAGCGTGTTTTCAAAGAGAAAGATATTCTCCTTTAATCACGTCTCAATCATTTCCATGATCATCTGAGTGTGCAGTAGAGTCGAAGCACTTCTCATCCTAAAGAAATGTTCACAGGCATTCATACCATCCTGATGTCTTATGTTTGTGTATAGACTTTCCACATCCAAACCTACTAGACAACATTCTCCTTCCCAGCATAAGTTATTAGTTTTCTGGATAAAATCTTTTGTGTCTCTAATGAATGAGTCTAAATTATGTACAAAAGGTGTCAGAAAATGGTCCACAAACCTAGAAGTATTCTCAAAAACACTATTTTATGAGGAAACAATGGGGTATCCTGGTGGGTTCGTCAGGTTCTTGCGGACTTTGGGCAGTAGGTATAGTGTGGGGATTGTCAGTGTCTCATTTTTCAAAAACTGCAATTCACGATATCGCTTCTAAACGCCGAGCCCAAGATCTTGGCAAAACTTTTGGCAAATCGGCTGATAAAGGTGATCAGCGATTTGATACACCCAGATCAGTCCGGGTTCATTCCCCATCGAAATACCTCAACCTGCGTCGTCTTCATGGCGTATTGGCAAGGGCGAGGTCGCTGCGTGAGCCGGCCATCTAGGTTTCCTTGGATGCCTCGATGGCCTTCGACACAGTGGAATGGCCGTATTTATGGGCGGCCCTTGCAAAATTTGGTTTTGGCCCCGGTTTCATCGGGTGGGTTAGACTCCCGTATGAGCAACCGCTGGCCCAGGTGGTGGTCAACGGCAGGGTCTCGGAATCCTTTGTTCTTGGAAGAGGCACGCGACAGGGGTGCCCTTTATCTCCATTGCTCTTCGCGCTCGCCCTTGAACCTCTTGCCGCATGGCTTCGATGGGAACCGCCACTCAAAGGTATTAGGTCGTCCCCTGATTTTGCGGATCGTATATCGTTGTATGCGGATGACATTCTGCTGTACCTCACTTCCCCCCGAAAGTCGTTAGGGGTATTGTTTGACGTATTGAGTTCATTCGGGAAGAATTCTGGCCTGGTAATCAATTGGGCCAAGTCTTGTATTTATTCGCTCACTGGAGAGCTGCCCCGCTTACCACGCGTCTGTCCGATACCGATTTCGCACGTCGGTTTCAAGTATTTTGGGGATTTATATATCGTTGGACCCCGCTGCACGATATGAGAGGAATTTGCTTCCTCCGCTCCTCCGGCTTAAATCGGACGTGACGGCGTGGTGTGGCCTGCCGCTATCCCCGGTGTGGAGGGCGGCTCTTTTCAAGATGATGACTCTTCCCACGATTCCTGTATGCCATCCAAAGCACGCTTGATCTTGTACCTGCCAGTTATTTCCGTGAGATTGAGAGCCTCCACCGGAAGCTCATATGGGGCGGGCGACCTCGCATTGCATTGGCGAAGCTGACTTTGCCCTGGTATGATGGAGGCATAGCGTTGCCCGACATCAAACGATACTATTGGGCATCCCAACTAAGTGCAGTTAACCACGCAATGTACGGCCCCGTCCCGAATCCCGCATTCGAAATGGATAAGTGGCAGTTACCGGGAGGTAACTACAATAGGGCGCTTTACTCCAGATCAGCTAGGAAGAATTTGACTGGGCCCACCGGGGTTGCGGTACGGGTGTGGGGTAGTGCAACCGCTGCTACGGGGTGGTCGGACAGATTGACTAGAGCTACCCGGATTTACGCGGCAGAGAGATTGGGCAATCTCTGGATGACGAAAGGATTCGAAAAGTGGGATCTCATCGGTATTAGTAAGGTCGGAGATCTCTGGGTCAAGAACAGGATCAAAACTTTCGATGAACTCAAACTGGAATACGCATTAAGTGATAGGGAGCACTTTCGTTACATTCAGATCCACCAA
Source organism: Lissotriton vulgaris (assembly GCF_964263255.1). Lineage (NCBI taxonomy): Eukaryota > Metazoa > Chordata > Amphibia > Caudata > Salamandridae > Lissotriton > Lissotriton vulgaris. Next base: position 249,038,725 of record NC_141694.1, read on the forward strand.
GCGCTTGGGTCGGTCTTTCCAGTCGGAACCGTTATTCCAGAGTCCTCTCCTCTTGAAGACAGAGTGCTTGACGGACATGTCCCCGATAGCACCATTTCCCTTATCTATAAAAAACTTATCAACGATCGGTCGGACCTACTTGTACAGCTTCGACGTGCTTGGACCGGCGATGGACTGGAGTTGGACGATGAAGATTGGCAGGCTGCGATATCTTCCCCTAAGAATGTCGCGATTCCGGCGCGTCTACGGCTGGTGCAACTGAAGATTCTACACCGAGTCTATGTCACGGTTCCACACCTGCTGCTTATGGGTTATTCTGTTGACGGGTTGTTTAGGCGTGGATGTGGTATGCTTGCTACCTTTCTTCATATTATATGGGAGTGTCCAGATGTTGTGGTATTTTGGAACCGTGTGCATGCTGTTATGGAAGAGGTAACGGGTGTTTCGTTGTTGCCGGAGGCCAGACGCTGTTTGTTGAATGTTTGGGAGCCAAATGACTACAGTGTTGCTCAGACTCAATGGGCCACCCTTGGCAATATGGTAGCGAAAAGGGACATAGCCCAACTATGGGGATCTCGGAGAGCACCTCTGGTCTTAACCTGGAAAGAAAACATGGACTGGTGCATGTTCAGGGAAAAAACTGTGTATGTCGCTCGGGGTAGGCTCAAGAAGTGGGGGAGGATATGGCACCTATGGAACTTGTATCGTGGAGAGATTTGCACCCCCCCTTATGTAGAAGTCCCTGACATACCTCTGTCCCCGTGACCGTACATTCCCTGAATTCTACATTCTATTGTTTATGATGTGCTCGCCCACTCCCGGCCCCCCCTCCCCCGAGATCTTAGATCCTTCTATCACATATGTCCTTTCAGATGGGATTGCCCCCCCTCCTCCCAGGGACAGACACTTACCATATAGTTTCATTGCCTCGCTATTTTTTCTGTTTGTGTTTCTTGTTTCTTTATAAAATGTAAAATGTGAAACCTTTAATTTATCCTTCCTACCACCACAGGATCTTCTACAATGTTGTGCGCAATCGCTGCTGGGCCTTCGGGTTGTCGGCTGATGAGCTGTGTAACATTGCAACTTTGGTCTTCATTGCTAACGGCCAGCCCCTGTCGTTGTAGGTCTGCAACTGTATTATTTTTATTGTAATAAAGGTTTAAAAAAAACAAAAAAAAACTGCAATTCATCCCAGCTCAACAATTGTTGTTCATGTCAGGCCAGTAAACTCTCTTTGTAACTAGAGATTACATTCCGTAGATATTCTCTGTCCGTACGCATGTAACAAGTGCTATTTCTTACCTGTCTCAAACCCTATTCCAAGTAACTGTCCTTGTCCATAACCACTATATTGCCCCCTTATCCGAGGGCTTAATGACTATAGTCTGATCTTTCTGTAAATTAGTCATAAGGTCCCATTGTGTTTTAGTATGATTACTCCGTTCTGGATTGTCTCTACTTAATTTCAAGATGTCATTCGCCACTATGTCCGAGAATACGTCGATATAGTCCTTAGGTAGTTGAGGGATAGATTTAGATGGTACCCTGAAGGTTGTAGTTTCTGTTGTAGCAATATCTATCCAAGGTTCAAATTTGTGTATTCTGCCTGGGTCAGGTCAAAGCAGTCCGTAGGTGTCATGCTTATTTCATCTATGCTATCTAAGTTATGTAGTGTCTGGAGCATATCTCGATCTCCTATCATGAAGTTGTCAGGGACAACTGTGGGTTGGGCTATTCTACCCAAACTGCTGTTCTCTGTTCTCATTGCTTGCATTTTATACAGCTTAAGCTTTCTTACAAATTTGTATAAGCTAATCCTGACTTGCTTATAGTCAATTCAGCTGTCGGGCAGAACAACAGCCCCAGCTTTAAAGTCTCGATCTCTGCTTCTGATAAATGTTTTTTGGAAGGTTCATTACCGTAACTTCCTTGAATTGTCCTGCCATTACTTCTGTTTCTTTGTCTGGCCTCATGTTCCCATGCCACTGTTGATTTGTTTTTCTTCGTTGCCGTCTTCTCTAGCTTTCGCTTTGCCTCCTCTGCCTTTTCCTCTTGTTTTTCCCTGAAAGGAATGTTCTTTTTCCTTTTGTGGCATCCTCAGTTCCTCGGAAAAAGAAATCCTTGTTGCACTGTTGCTGGTTAAATCTTCTATTGATCCCAAGACAAAACTTTTGGTCTGTGCCTGATTCTGATCTTCCTTTCTCCATGGCTCCCAGTGTTCTATCCCTCACAATATCTCGGCGTGCTTTGTCAAACTTCCTGGCGAAAGTTAAAATCCTTCCTGCTGCATAATCCTGTTTGTCTTGCATGAATATGCTGTATTATCTCTTTTTTATAAGTCTTGAAGCGCTCCTCAATGGCATTGAGTATTTTTTTGACAGATTCTTGGTCAGTTTCCTTTTCAAAAGCACTCATCATTGATTTAATCTGCTCAGTGAGTTCGCCGTGTCTACCCATGCATTTTTAATTAGGATTCGTAACATTGTTTTTGAGCATGCATTCATGTTCTCTGTCCAGTCCTTCAGTAGTTCTGGCCTTGGATTGGCTAATGTGGGAATTATGAAGATTATAAGTCCTCTTGGCATACTATCTACCCCTTGTAATTCTGTAAGGAGGTAGCTTTCTACCAACAATTTCTTTCTTTCTTCCTCATGTTTTCCAGTGCAATACCTCTCTGTTTCAGATTACTCGTTCTGCCAATAGCATTGGATACATCTGCATTGCTTTCTTCTCTGCAAGCAGATGTCTTTAAAAAATATAGAGAGCCGATGCCTCTGGCTCCTTCATCATTTCATTTGTCATGTTGTATTGGTGTTGCTGCGTTGCGTTTAGAGAAAATGTTCACACACCCTAGTCACTGTGGGTAAGTTCCCTTAAAGTTAGTTACGGCCCCTCTATGTGTTTCATAAACAATAAGAACAGTTTTGTTCTTACCCGATCTCGGAGCCGGTGATCTCCCACTTCCTTTGTTTTTTTCAGGCACAGGGTAAATCTGGAATCCAAATACTTGGCTTTTAAGTCCTTTGACTCGACGTGACCGGCGGGCTTCCCTCTCCCAATAAGTAAAGTTCCAAATGCCGGCGTGTTTTGCCGGATGCCTCGCCTAACGGGTTGGGGCTGTTACAGCAATCGCCACCGACTGTATACTCTAATTTTAATCCTGGTTGTGGACATCCGTTGCAGCCAGCACGAAAACAGCCACACTAACGCAGTGTCAATTACACAAATATATTTCACAAAGAAACAGATGCGTTTCAAACTTTCCTTCTTCTTCACATGACCCTTTTTTCCACTTTGCTTCCTTAAAAATGTCATCCTGACGTGCTGTAAGTAGAAATAAACAAAACACTATGCATACTTCAATTGTTCCCACTTTCAACAAACCTTTATCAGTAATTTACAGAAGCAAAACGTATTTGAACATTGTAAATGTAGGACAATGCTTCTGTGTATTTAGATCATAGTGAATTTTAAGAAACAATAAAATCTTTTAACTATGATTATTAGGTGGCAAGATCATCATCTTGGTGTGATCAACTCTCATTACTCTTCTCATGGTTCAATCATCAATTTCATGTACATTATGGTAAAAAAAACATATACATTCAATTGTCTAAACAACAATATATATATGTGTATGTATATATATATATATATATATATATATATATATATATATATATATATATATATATATATATCAGCAGTAAAACGATAGAACGCAAGATGGGCGCATTGCGGAAACTTGGACTACGGTGCCTTTTGCCTGGCACGAGGGACAGGATTCTGACAGGTGAAGACATACTCGGATTTCTTGTTTTACTGCTGCTATATATATTAAAATATGTTTATGTGTAAGGAGATACAGGGATAACTTCTGTTCTATTTTAGCACCGTACTAATATCAATATTGCTTATACTTTTGTGTGCTGTGTCCTGAGCACCGAATCCTTTAGCACACAACTCTGCTTGTGAAAATGTGTAAACAGCACAAACACTCTGTTGCCTGTCAGATTAATTGCTTCTAGAACATTTCAAAGCTGACTCAAGCTCCACCAAGAAGAACTAACTGCATACTAATCATTTCATTGAACAATAAATGATGTAATGTTGAGTCTGCCCATCAGGTTTGAATACATCACATGATACACAGAGCAGCATGTTGATCCCCAGCAACTGCTACACCATTTTTCTTTTCTTTCTTTTATTACCACAGTCTGTGTCTTGATGAAGCGAGTTTCAGAAATAAATATATTTTGTCTCGCGAAGTTAAACTTCCATAATGACTAATTGTATTAATGAGTTTATGCATGAAAATGTACTAATCAACCTAGATTAAAATGCATACACGACATATGGGATTAACATTATGTGCTCTTTGTTGCATTCGCAAGTACATTGAAAAATAATGAACTAATCTTGTCTATTTATTTTGTCAACATTAATTGCGGCTGTTTAATTGATGGCATGTGCTTATTTTAAATGTGCTTTTGTCTATGTCATGTCTTATATGTGGCAAAGGCTCGTGGAGAATCCTGGAGGCCTATAAGAAGAAGGTTTTTATTATGCTGCTTTTTGTGCTATGGCTAGGTAACATAATTAGCCGGGTTATTATTTAGCGAGGGGGTGGGTAACAGAATAATTTTCATTACTCGAATTAATTAATGTTTTGTGTTTCTTTGAATACTAGCCTTCCAGAAAGAGGCCTGAGGCCTAGCTTTTAAAAGGGTGTTTGGAATCCTGTTGTGATGAGCCGAGCACAGCTAAGAAAGTGGAAATGTTTTGCCACAACGATGTTCATCACTAAAATAAATAAATGGAACTGTGCAAGATGTGCTCTGGGTTGAATAACTTCAAGGACAGGAAGCGGCAGATCAGCCGAGCTGAGGAAGCAGCGAACTATTATTTAATAAGATGTTTCAAAATCCTCGGAAGCTAATGTCGCCTGTGAATAAAGGACAAAGACGTTTTAGAAAGGCACAACTTTGGATTGAAAAGGTTATGATCTCATATGGTCTGACGGCTGTCAGCCAATAGAAATGCTGGATGACGGAGAAAAAGTATTCTTTTAGTGTGAATTAGTAAGTTTTAGATAGAGAAAAGGTATAAAACCTGGCCCCTTGGGAGGAGGGCTGGTTGCTCGTTCCTGATTCCTGAAGGGCGTGAAGTGCTGTTGGACTTTTGACTCACGTAAGGATAGCTGAACTAATGACTTTTCCTTTTTCTTTGCAAGCTGATCCATTTTGAAATGTCAGTCTAATATGCCTTTATTTGATTAAATGATGCTTTCAAAATTGCTAACAAAAATATTTTTTAATTTTAAAATGCTCTGTTTGATAATAAAATCAATAAATTAGATTTTGAAATGACAAGCTGGTCTTGTTTATTCTTAGTCTAGTTACCATCAGTTGATCCATTTACCTAAGTGACTTAATTAAATGTTTCCGTTATATTTTCATGATTATGATGATCACAAACTGCAGTTGTATATAAAGTGTAAATAGTTCATGATTAGTTCTGATTAATTAGGTCACATGATTCAGTTGCCCAATATTTGTCTCAGTTATTTATGGACCTTGTGAAGAGTTTATGATTAATGGTGAGTATCATGGTGTTGGGTAGTGTTGTTGAGACAGATTTTCTGTAGGGGCGCTGGATCAGTCTAAAACTGTCATTAAAAACGTAAGTTGTCAGTTGAAGTTCAGGTGAGGAAACTTGCTGTTTGCATTTTAAGAACCATAACAACGGTTCTGGGTATTCTTCCGACTTTGAACCAGTAAACTGTAGTCCACGCCCTGATTTCGTCCCGGTTCGACTATGGAAATGGGCTATATCTGGGCACCTCCCAGATGGCACTGAAAAGGCTGCAGATAATTCAAAATGCTGCAGCCCGTCTCTTATCGCGGCTGCCCAGATACCAGTCTGTAGCTAGCTCCATTGAAAAATTTAATTGGCTCCCTATCAGAAAAAGAATACAATTCAAAGCTCTGTGCTTCGCCTTTAGAGCAAGTACAAATAAGGGCCCAAGTCTCTTGTGACGTTTGGTCAAAATAATATACTCCTTTGAGACCATTTAGGTCTTCTACCTAGTTCGCCGTAAATTACTGTAGTCAATAAAAGCAGAAGTAGTGGTCGCTCCATTTCTCTTGTGCCTCCAAACTTTGGAATGCCCTTCCCTTTACGCTTAGCAATTCACCAACAGATTTATTTATTAGGCACTTTTACGCAGCCAGACTTCACTTTTTTGACGTTCCTGTGGCGCACCATGCATTATGCCATGTAAAGCCACGTTACATGGCTTTTCATGGTCTTCTACCTAGTTCGCCGTAATTCCTGTCTTAAATAAAAGCAGAAGTAGTGGTCGCTCCATTTCTCTTGTGCCTCCAAACTTTGGAATGCCCTTCGCTTTACGCTTAGCAATTCACCAAACAGATTTATTTATTAGGCACTTTTACGCAGCCAGAACTTCACTTTTTTGACGTTCCTGTGGAGCAACGTGCTTTATGTCATGTAAAGCCACGTTACATGGCTTTTCATGGTCCTATAAATGTGTGCCCCTTTCACGCAGAAAACTGCAGGAAAAGGGCGTTCCATGGGTGTTGCTGGAGGTGTTCCCAGCAACTTCCATGGCTTTTTGACACTGCCCCAGATTTATGAGAAATTGCAAGTCTGAGGCAGCGCCAAAAACGTACACCTCCCCATGGGAGGAGTAATGGAGACACAACAAGGAGAAATATCTTTACTTCTCCTTGTTGTTCCTCTTTCTAAGCGTGCTGCATTCTGCAGCACACATAGAACGAGCAAAAAGCCTCTTGTGCTTATTTTTGTGAAGTAAGGTTCCCCTTCCTGCACAAAAATAATCAACCTGAAACGCAGGTACCCTTGCACCATGGTGCAAAGGTGCCTGTGTTGGCGCTCGGCAGCCCATTGTGCACTGGCGCAGGGTATAAGGACCGGAATGTGCCGTATCTGATAGATATGGCACATTCCTGCCCTTTTCTATTGCGGTAGGACAGCGCAGCAGCAAGGCCTGCGCTATGGCAAAAAAAACATAAATGAGGCCCTCAATATTTAGGGAATCCTTTAAAACTTGGCTATTAGAGCAGTTCTGTTAAGAACGCAGTTTGGTTTATCATCCGTGTTATAGTCCTGGGACCAGGCGTGCCGGCGTCCCACTGCGCTCAGAGCAGTTGAAAAGGGAAAAATAAAACGATAATAACAACATTATTACATTATATTTTTAGTTGCTGCTGGACAGGTTTGGGGCAGGGCTGGTGGCACAGGGTGGAGTGGTTCATGCACTTAAGTGCGCATGACGGTTTGGACGGCCTTCTTGGGCCGGCTAAACAGTCATGTGCGCTTTGCATGTTCCCCACCAGCCTGGGTGATGAACACGCACAGGCTCCTTGTCCCAATCTGAACGCCAAATCACGGTGTTCAGACCAATCACAACGCTGCATTGCAGACTTGTGATTGGCTTAGGGGACCCTTCCTGCTTCTTACGGGCTTGGAGTCAGGGAGAGAAGTGGAGAGACGACGAGGAGAGTGTTTTTAAAAAATAGTTTTCAACTTCCCCCTGCCTCGCCACCCCTGTTCCCTACCAGCCGCCACTGGTTGGGAGGCCCTTTTTGGGAATATGTGCTTTTATAAATTATCATTCATTCATTCATTCACAGTTATGAGGACTATGTGATAATCACCATGAGTGAGTGTAAGTCTAAGTTTAGCTTTATAGAGCGCCCCAATGCCCAAAAGCGTCTTGGCTCTATCCAACAGTACTAAGCAATATAACTCAAACTGATTAATTAGCAAAAAAGCCAGATTTTAAGCCCTTGCCTAAAGAGTAACAGATTAGACTGTGTCTTTAAATGCATGGACAGCTTTTTCCATGCTTTTCCAGAAGACCCCCCATCCAACCCGAGTTCTTTTTTGAACCTCTGGACCCTTATGTTTTTGGAGCAGGCAGAGCATAACAGGATATTTTTGCCTTTAAGTTCTCCAGTCCAGCGATATAACGCTGGACGACCTGCAGGAGGTGCTTCACGAGATGGCTAGGGGGAAAATCCCGGGACCAGTTGAGTACTACCAGCCGCATGCCACTACTGTGCTCCCGGCATTGTTGGAAACCCTCTTGGAAGCCCATGATAAGGGCGAGTTGCCGCTGCACATAAGGGAAGCAATCACACTCATGCTTCCTAAGCCCGTGTCATACAGACCCTGTCCATGCTGAACATGGACGCAAGGTTGCTCGCAAAGGTGTTGGCATTGTGTCTGGGCACGGTGGTAAGGCACCTGGTGGGGACCGACCAGTGTGATTTTTTTCCAGGGAAGGGTTTGTATATGAACCTAAGGTGGCTAGCTCATGTGATGCACGAAACACAGGATTCTGCCTTTGACGCTGCATTGGTTTCATTGTACATAGAAAAGGCCTTTGATACCCTGGCATGGCTGTACCTCTGGGAGGTCCTGGTGTGCATGGATCTGGGGACCAAATATGTGTTGTGGGTTAGGCTGATCTACGCACTGCCTATAGCGAGAGTGCAATTGAGGTCTGAAGTGTCTGAGGCCTTTGAAATAGAGGGAGCTCTCGGCAGGGCTTCCCCTTGTCCCCATTGTTGTTCACGCTTGAGATGGAGCCACTCGCGATCGTCCTCAGGGACGCCTCTTGGATTTACTATTCCAGTTAGGGATAGGCAGCATGTGGTCTCCATGTGCGCAGACGACACCCTAGTATACGTTAAGGACCCAGCGGAGTCCATCTTGCTACTCATGCGACTGCTGGAGCATTTTGGTGCGGCGTCCAGGCTACGAGTGAACCCCAACAAGACGTTGCTATATCCCCTAGCGGTTGGTGGGGAAGTGATGCATCTTCCGGATGTGGGATTGGCATAGGAGACACATAGTTTTAGGTATCTAGGACTTGAAATTATCCATGATAGCAGTTTTCCATATGGTTTGAATATGGGGAGTATACCGGAGGGCCTGGAGCGTTCTATCCCATTATGGACAACACTGCCATTGCCGGTCATGGGTAGAGTGGCCCTATCTAAAATGGTCCTCCTCCTCCTTGATGTCTCTATTCAATGCAAAACACTGTTTGTTCGCTGCCCGCAGACATGGTTAAATAAATAGGTACGTTACTAGTGGACCAGGTATGGGTGGGGAAGAGATGTAGGGTGAGACTGGAAGTGCTGGAGTTGGATTTGACTTAGGCGCAGACTAGGCCTACTTGATTTGCATTTGTACAATCTGGCTGAACTTCTACAGTTTGCGGCAATGTGGTGCGATACGGAGCTGAACAAGAAAAAAGCCTGATGGCAGGGACAACTGATACTGCTCGGCTTCCCCAGTTACTGATGGCAGGGATCTGCTGCCGGACACCCCCTATTGTGTCACGATTGTGCAGAGAGCATGGGGTGCAGCAGTTCAAAAAGTCATTAAGAGAGCGCCATATGAACCGCTCCTCCTGCTTTGGTGGCCATGCCCCTTCTTACATATTGGTGAGGCCATGAATGTTGAGGGATGGATGACAGGGGGTTGCAAGACGAAGGGTGATTGCACATGAAGGGAACTTTCATGAGCCTAGCAGAGATGGGGACCCATTACAGAGTGTGCACAGGTGTGCGAGTTAGCAAACAATGCCCTCTTTAACTTAGTGCACTTTTACTTTCTCCGTCAGACCCCTCTGACCCGGGCATACTTCACAGGGCATACCCCATGAGTTCACTGAGTTGCTTTAGATGCGGTATGACACCCGCTGACTTTTGCAATGTCGATACAGAAAAGGGGGTGGTGATGAACAGAGTGTCTGAATTAAGCAGACCACTCTTACCCAGTCCAAAGATCAGGGCTTGATCCATCACCGTTATTTATCTCACTGCCCCATCCCAGCTCAGAACCTGGCTATATGCAAATTAGTCTGTCCCTGGCCCAGTGCATCATGGGAACAGGGCAGACCAAACTACCAAGCCAATTCTTCACCAGAAAGGAGACAAGCTACCGGGGACCGGTTTCTGGCATTTCAGCCTCTTCGGCCCGGCTTGCTTGAATCCTGATGGAGCAGTGAGAAAGGGACTCATGTCTGAGTATACCCTGCCACACCTATAGTGGCCAAAAACGATACAGAAAAGGGGGTGGTGATGAACAGAGTGTCTGAATTAAGCAGACCACTCTTACCCAGTCCAAAGATCAGGGCTTGATCCATCACCGTTATTTATCTCACTGCCCCATCCCAGCTCAGAACCTGGCTATATGCAAATTAGTCTGTCCCTGGCCCAGTGCATCATGGGAACAGGGCAGACCAAACTACCAAGCCAATTCTTCACCAGAAAGGAGACAAGCTACCGGGGACCGGTTTCTGGCATTTCAGCCTCTTCGGCCCGGCTTGCTTGAATCCTGATGGAGCAGTGAGAAAGGGACTCATGTCTGAGTATACCCTGCCACACCTATAGTGGCCAAAAACGATACAGAAAAGGGGGTGGTGATGAACAGAGTGTCTGAATTAAGCAGACCACTCTTACCCAGTCCAAAGATCAGGGCTTGATCCATCACCGTTATTTATCTCACTGCCCCATCCCAGCTCAGAACCTGGCTATATGCAAATTAGTCTGTCCCTGGCCCAGTGCATCATGGGAACAGGGCAGACCAAACTACCAAGGATCAGGATTCAAGCAAACCGGGCCGAAGACGGCTGTAATGCCAGAAACCGGTCCCCGGGAGCTTGTTTCCTTCCCAGTGTAAGAATTGGCTTCTGTAGTTTGGTTTGTCCTGTTCCCATCATGCACTGGGACAGGAACAGACTAATTTGCATACAGCCAGGTTCTGAAACTGGGATGGTGCAGTGAGCTAAAAAACGGTGTTGGATCTAGCCCTGATCTTTTGACTGGGTGAGAGCTTTCTGCTTAATTCAGAGACTCTGTCCCTCACCACCCCTTTTTGTAAATAATTTTGTCCACCCTAAGCGTGGAAGGGTATTCTCAGATGTGAGACCCTTGCTCATTGCACCATCAGGATTCAAGCAAACCGGGCCGAAGACGGCTGTAATGCCAGAAACCGGTCCCCGGGAGCTTGTTTCCTTCCCAGTGTAAGAATTGGCTTCTGTAGTTTGGTTTGTCCTGTTCCCATCATGCACTGGGACAGGAACAGACTAATTTGCATACAGCCAGGTTCTGAAACTGGGATGGTGCAGTGAGCTTAAAAACGGTGTTGGATCTAGCCCTGATCTTTTGACTGGGTGAGAGCTTTCTGCTTAATTCAGAGACTCTGTCCCTCACCACCCCTTTTTGTAAATAATTTTGTCCACCCTAAGCGTGGAAGGGTATTCTCAGATGTGAGACCCTTGCTCATTGCACCATCAGGATTCAAGCAAACCGGGCCGAAGACGGCTGTAATGCCAGAAACCGGTCCCCGGGAGCTTGTTTCCTTCCCAGTGTAAGAATTGGCTTCTGTAGTTTGGTTTGTCCTGTTCCCATCATGCACTGGGACAGGAACAGACTAATTTGCATACAGCCAGGTTCTGAAACTGGGAGGGTGCAGTGAGCTAAAAAACGGTGTTGGATCTAGCCCTGATCTTTTGACTGGGTGAGAGCTTTCTGCTTAATTCAGAGACTCTGTCCCTCACCACCCCTTTTTGTAAATAATTTTGTCCACCCTAAGCGTGGAAGGGTATTCTCAGATGTGAGACCCTTGCTCATTGCACCATCAGGATTCAAGCAAACCGGGCCGAAGACGGCTGTAATGCCAGAAACCGGTCCCCGGGAGCTTGTTTCCTTCCCAGTGTAAGAATTGGCTTCTGTAGTTTGGTTTGTCCTGTTCCCATCATGCACTGGGACAGGAACAGACTAATTTGCATACAGCCAGGTTCTGAAACTGGGATGGTGCAGTGAGCTAAAAAACGGTGTTGGATCTAGCCCTGATCTTTTGACTGGGTGAGAGCTTTCTGCTTAATTCAGAGACTCTGTCCCTCACCACCCCTTTTTGTAAATAATTTTGTCCACCCTAAGCGTGGAAGGGTATTCTCAGATGTGAGACCCTTGCTCATTGCACCATCAGGATTCAAGCAAACCGGGCCGAAGACGGCTGTAATGCCAGAAACCGGTCCCCGGGAGCTTGTTTCCTTCCCAGTGTAAGAATTGGCTTCTGTAGTTTGGTTTGTCCTGTTCCCATCATGCACTGGGACAGGAACAGACTAATTTGCATACAGCCAGGTTCTGAAACTGGGATGGTGCAGTGAGCTAAAAAACGGTGTTGGATCTAGCCCTGATCTTTTGACTGGGTGAGAGCTTTCTGCTTAATTCAGAGACTCTGTCCCTCACCACCCCTTTTTGTAAATAATTTTGTCCACCCTAAGCGTGGAAGGGTATTCTCAGATGTGAGACCCTTGCTCATTGCACCATCAGGATTCAAGCAAACCGGGCCGAAGACGGCTGTAATGCCAGAAACCGGTCCCCGGGAGCTTGTTTCCTTCCCAGTGTAAGAATTGGCTTCTGTAGTTTGGTTTGTCCTGTTCCCATCATGCACTGGGACAGGAACAGACTAATTTGCATACAGCCAGGTTCTGAAACTGGGATGGTGCAGTGAGCTAAAAAACGGTGTTGGATCTAGCCCTGATCTTTTGACTGGGTGAGAGCTTTCTGCTTAATTCAGAGACTCTGTCCCTCACCACCCCTTTTTGTAAATAATTTTGTCCACCCTAAGCGTGGAAGGGTATTCTCAGATGTGAGACCCTTGCTCATTGCACCATCAGGATTCAAGCAAACCGGGCCGAAGACGGCTGTAATGCCAGAAACCGGTCCCCGGGAGCTTGTTTCCTTCCCAGTGTAAGAATTGGCTTCTGTAGTTTGGTTTGTCCTGTTCCCATCATGCACTGGGACAGGAACAGCCTAATTTGCATACAGCCAGGTTCTGAAACTGGGATGGTGCAGTGAGCTAAAAAACGGTGTTGGATCTAGCCCTGATCTTTTGACTGGGTGAGAGCTTTCTGCTTAATTCAGAGACTCTGTCCCTCACCACCCCTTTTTGTAAATAATTTTGTCCACCCTAAGCGTGGAAGGGTATTCTCAGATGTGAGACCCTTGCTCATTGCACCATCAGGATTCAAGCAAACCGGGCCGAAGACGGCTGTAATGCCAGAAACCGGTCCCCGGAAGCTTGTTTCCTTCCCAGTGTAAGAATTGGCTTCTGTAGTTTGGTTTGTCCTGTTCCCATCATGCACTGGGACAGGAACAGACTAATTTGCATACAGCCAGGTTCTGAAACTGGGATGGTGCAGTGAGCTAAAAAACGGTGTTGGATCTAGCCCTGATCTTTTGACTGGGTGAGAGCTTTCTGCTTAATTCAGAGACTCTGTCCCTCACCACCCCTTTTTGTAAATAATTTTGTCCACCCTAAGCGTGGAAGGGTATTCTCAGATGTGAGACCCTTGCTCATTGCACCATCAGGATTCAAGCAAACCGGGCCGAAGACGGCTGTAATGCCAGAAACCGGTCCCCGGGAGCTTGTTTCCTTCCCAGTGTAAGAATTGGCTTCTGTAGTTTGGTTTGTCCTGTTCCCATCATGCACTGGGACAGGAACAGACTAATTTGCATACAGCCAGGTTCTGAAACTGGGATGGTGCAGTGAGCTAAAAAACGGTGTTGGATCTAGCCCTGATCTTTTGACTGGGTGAGAGCTTTCTGCTTAATTCAGAGACTCTGTCCCTCACCACCCCTTTTTGTAAATAATTTTGTCCACCCTAAGCGTGGAAGGGTATTCTCAGATGTGAGACCCTTGCTCATTGCACCATCAGGATTCAAGCAAACCGGGCCGAAGACGGCTGTAATGCCAGAAACCGGTCCCCGGGAGCTTGTTTCCTTCCCAGTGTAAGAATTGGCTTCTGTAGTTTGGTTTGTCCTGTTCCCATCATGCACTGGGACAGGAACAGACTAATTTGCATACAGCCAGGTTCTGAAACTGGGATGGTGCAGTGAGCTAAAAAACGGTGTTGGATCTAGCCCTGATCTTTTGACTGGGTGAGAGCTTTCTGCTTAATTCAGAGACTCTGTCCCTCACCACCCCTTTTTGTTAATAATTTTGTCCACCCTAAGCGTGGAAGGGTATTCTCAGATGTGAGACCCTTGCTCATTGCACCATCAGGATTCAAGCAAACCGGGCCGAAGACGGCTGTAATGCCAGAAACCGGTCCCCGGGAGCTTGTTTCCTTCCCAGTGTAAGAATTGGCTTCTGTAGTTTGGTTTGTCCTGTTCCCATCATGCACTGGGACAGGAACAGACTAATTTGCATACAGCCAGGTTCTGAAACTGGGATGGTGCAGTGAGCTAAAAAACGGTGTTGGATCTAGCCCTGATCTTTTGACTGGGTGAGAGCTTTCTGCTTAATTCAGAGACTCTGTCCCTCACCACCCCTTTTTGTAAATAATTTTGTCCACCCTAAGCGTGGAAGGGTATTCTCAGATGTGAGACCCTTGCTCATTGCACCATCAGGATTCAAGCAAACCGGGCCGAAGACGGCTGTAATGCCAGAAACCGGTCCCCGGGAGCTTGTTTCCTTCCCAGTGTAAGAATTGGCTTCTGTAGTTTGGTTTGTCCTGTTCCCATCATGCACTGGGACAGGAACAGACTAATTTGCATACAGCCAGGTTCTGAAACTGGGATGGTGCAGTGAGCTAAAAAACGGTGTTGGATCTAGCCCTGATCTTTTGACTGGGTGAGAGCTTTCTGCTTAATTCAGAGACTCTGTCCCTCACCACCCCTTTTTGTAAATGACTTTTGCAATGTGGCTTGGCATTGTGCACCGCTTCGACCAACTGGGGTGAGATAATAGGTTAGGTGTGCAGGGCGACAAGGGTGGCGGTGGAAGTTTCGGTCCGTCATTGCCTGTTGGGTTTGTTACCCAACCCCAAGAAAGAATGAAAGTTGCATTATACATTTACCCAACTTGCCCTACTATTGGCACACCGCTTCATAGCTATCCAATGGGCTAGCCCCATTCCCCCGGTGCTCCCTAAATGGAAGACAGACCTGAGAGAATGGGCGGTAGCTGAAGAATGTAAATTGAAGAATGTGCGTACGGATAAACATGCGGAGAGAGTTATCGAGATGTGGTCGAGCATGCTGGATGTCCTTGATGAAAATAATGGACAGCGGTATGAGAGGAAGAGGTGGAATGAGGGCGGCTAGAGGACGATACGGCTGTGACTAGTGAGAGTGTTCGGGAGAGTGGAACAGTATAATAAAATGTCACTTGATAGGACACGGAGTATGGATTAGTAGGGTATTGTCTGTGGGCCCCCCTGACCGTGTCGCAAGTGTGGAAATGAGTGCAGATAGCGGCCCCCCTTTTTTGTATTATATATACGCCACTATGCATGGCACGGCAAAATGAGGACACAGGGGAAGATCTGTGGTCTCGTCATTCCTCTATGACAACGAAGATATGTACGCCCCCCCCCTATTCTGTTTGGGACTAACGTAATCCCACCAACCCCGTGAGATAACATCTTTCTTCTCATGTTAATATGTAACAATGCTGCTATGTTGCGTTTTGTATTCTTTCTATGAAAAAAAACAAATATTTTTTTTTTAAGTTCTCCAGTCCAGCATCCTGCAGTGCTTTATGCGCCAGACACAGAGCCTTAAAGGTAACATGCTTCTTCACCGGCACCCAATGTAAGTCAGCAATTGCCTGAAAGGTGGCCTGAAATTTAGGAATACTTAATAGCTGTCAGCATTTTGTAGAATCCACAGTTAGTTCAGCAGTTGCTTTGTAGGCCCATATAAAGACTATGGGCCCGATTCACAGAATGAATTTAAGACTAAATCCTAAACTTACTACTATTTGGTATTCACAGAATGCACTTACTACTTTCGGGATTCACAGAATGCACTTGCTACTTTCGGGATTCACAGAATGAACGTACTACTTTCGGTATTCACAGAATAGATTTAGGACTACGAACTTTACGTCCGCACTCGGGCCAGAAATTCCGGCCCAAAGGCGGAGTTTCTGGCCCGGAGGCGGAGTTTCCAGCTTGGGGGGTGGAGCTTGCGGCCCGGAGGCGGAGCTTGCGGCTTGGAGGAGGAGCTTCCGGCTCAGAGGTGGGGATTTAGCCAAGGCTGAAATCTCCACCTCTGGACCGCAGGCTCCGCCACCAAGCCAGAAGCTCCACCTCCGTGCCGCAAGCTCAACCCCCAAGCCGGAAACTCCGCTTCCAGGCCGGAATTTACGGCCCGAGTGCGGACGTAAAGTTAGTAGTCTTAAATCTATTCTGTGAATACCGAAAGTAGTAAGTTCATTCTGTGAATCCCGAAAGTAGTAAGTTCACTCTGTGAATCCCGAAAGTAGTAAGTGCATTCTGTGAATACCAAATAGTAGTAAGTTTAGGATTTAGTCTTAAATTCATTCTGTGAATCGGGCCCCATTACAATATTCGATTCTCTATAGCAAGAGGGCAACCATTACTGTTTTTCTCAGTTTAAAAGGGCTGCAGGGGAAGGGTTTCCTCAGAGTTTTCAATAGATAGCAGTATTTCGAGGTGACATGATTGATATGATCTACAAAGGTCAACTTTTCGTCAAAACAGACTCCCAAATTTTTCGATTTCCTGACCGGACAAGGCAGGCTTCCTAGATCTTGCGGCCACCGCATGGGGAACTAGAATGAAGTATCCCGGCCAAATAAAAGGACCTCTGTCTTCCCCGAGTTAAGCTTAAGACAGTTTTGGTTTATCCATTTTCCCATCTTCTGCATACAATTGGAGAAACGAGTGGCTACCTCAAGCAGGTAAGTGGAAATAGAGAACACTATTTATCGGCATGGAGAACCCGAAGGAGCACTTTCCATGCACAATGTTTACCATAGCTACGCTTGATTGTTCAGATATAAAAGACACCTGCTGTAGGGACTAGAGGTGAACAAAGGAAAGCCACTTAAGGCTTGAGCCTGGTTTGAGCCAGATGGCTGGATCTGGCTTGTCCCAAGCTCTCAACTCTTGAGACAAGAACAAGCTGAGCCTTCTTTCCATCTCTACCTCTCCTGCTTTCTTTCCCTCTAGCGCGCTTTCACCTTTTTTACTTCAAGCCCCCTCTGCTCTGCAGAGAAGGGGCTGGCTCTTTGCCTTTTCATTATACTCTTTTAAACAACAGTGGTCCCTTAGAAGGAAGGAAATCAGGAACAATGAATATAGACTCAGTCGTTATTATATTTGTTTGACATGTCCAGCCGGACAGAGGTCTAATATTTACTTGTAAGCAATAAGGAGGTATTATACAGCATTACACAAAGTGGGGCACAAGCCTGTACCCTACTTACCACATAAACACATACAATCAAGAACAAAACAGGATCATCATCAGGACATAATTGTTATGCCTAAAGATAGAAAGCCTCAATTGCCTATGGGAAGGAAGGGAGGGAAAATACAGACATTCAAGGATTAGGGTTTTCCACAATAAGTCCAGTTCACAATAGGGGTTAGAAAACGCTGCATGCACAGGCGGATAAAGGACCATGTGCCTAGTGCAGAAGGTGTGGCGATTACTTGTTCAACAATTGGTTGGTGCAGATCTGTGTTACTGCAACTGGTGACATCGTTCATTTATCAGTGCAACGAACCTTAAGCTTTTGCCTAAAAGCCCCTTGTTCCCGGTTTTGTTCTTGATTGTATGTGTTTATGTGGTAAGTAGGGTACAGGCTTGTGCCCCACTTTGTGTATTGCTGTATAATACCTCCTTATTGCTTATAAGTAAATATCAGACCTCTGTCCGGCTGGACATGTCAAACAAATATAGTAACGACTGAGTCTATATTCATTGTTCCTGATTCCCTTCCTTCTAAGGGACCACTGTTGTTTAAAATTATTTGCTCCCAAGGTCCCTGGCTGACTCTATTGGGTTCCCTTGTTGTTTTTAAATATTTTTCATTATAGGTATTCAAAAGGCAAAAAGCATACACTGCTGGTTAGTCACTCCTCTTCTGCACACAGGGAAACCCCCAGTGCTGCAGCTTTATTGCAATACTTTGAATGCTGTGTTTACCACAGAAGAAACGAAACCAGGTGTATACTGCTTCTTCTGTGTTAGAAACAGTCTTTATGGTGTTGCTGGGCTAAATGCCACTACACAGGAATGTTTTATATATATTATACATATTAAATCTACTGGCTCCAGTGTCCCACTGTTTCCCAGGAAGGAGGTGAGAGGAAGAAAAAGTAGCAGAAAAGCGAGACTAGTTGGCTTTCCCAATGCTTGTTCTGGTTGGCTCAGCTTGTGTTTCAGTTCTATCTCAGCTTTACACCTCAGTTCTTGCCTACCTCTCGTAGGGAAGGCAAGACCTTGGGCAAGAGCCCCGGTGCTAGAGGTTGATCTGAGCAGCGTCCTACTAGGCACAATTGTGGGCATTGGCACTCATTGTTTATTTCTCAACCGTGACTGCACATACACTGCTTGTACTTTAGCTTGTGAGAGATATTGTATATAACAAGGAGCTGGCAGCCAGCCAACTGCTTAACATGTGTTGGCTTCATTGTCACACTTAGTTGCTGCTTTCTAATTGGCCAGCGCGAGCTGGCTTGACTTCCTCTTCTTTCGGCTGTAGAATGAACCAAGTACTGATTGCTCAAGTTTGATTGCTGTTTTTCCACTGATCGTGACTGAGGTAGTACTTTTTTCTTGTTCCCTATTGTCTTTGTTAAACCTTTTGCCATTTGTAGCTATGTTTTACTGTACTAACCAAACTTCAAGGAAGCCCTTTTCCCATTTGAAACGGATGTTAAGTGTAACAACAGATGTTACCTGCTTTTATTGTGACAGCAGATGTTATCTGCTTCCAAATGTATTTTAACTAAGACATGGACATGGCCACAATTGCTTCTTTTTAATGTGATAGGATTGTTTGCCAAATCTCATATTTCTTTTTCATGCAGAGAGATTATTGATTTGCTCAGAATCACATTGGTGTTGTGCCAAGACCTATCAAGCATTGGCAAATCCTAAGTCTCGCCTTTAAGACTATTGACTCAATTACCTTCTGTTAACGATGCACAACATAATTATTGCTGACTTTGTCAATGATTTATAACCATGCTGTATAGCAGCGTGGATGCTGTGCAGCATGGCTAAACATGATAATAAAAAATAGTGGGATGCATCCAGTACTAATACACCTCTAAAAAAAGCACATTAGCCCTAGCTGTGTCATAGCGATTTCCTTAAATTCGTTTTAGCCGCAATGCAAAGCATCCGCACTGCTTTACAGCATCGCCACAAAATCTTTCCAAAGACAATGGCTCTCACAGGTGAGAGCTATTGGCTTTACCATGCCTGTTTTTTTTTTTTTTTTTACAAATCAAGTATTGTACCTATTGTTTACTTTTGTTTTATTTCCAGCTGTATTTTGATACAGAAGATCAAGAAAAAAACAGAACTGTGAATTTTCCCAGTTCATCAAAATATGTTTATCTCCTTGGAGGAAGACTCCAAGAGATAAATATTCATACCACAGTTTTTAACGAACGCTTTTGTGGTGTGTTCCGTGCCTTCCAAGTGATGCGGGTGCACCGTTGGGCAGCATTAATTTCTGCGCAATCATCGTGACTGAAATGCAGTGCTATGGTTACCGAGAGAGCAGAGAGCGTGCCCGAAGCCCAAAGACGTGATAAACGTTCTGCGGCGGTGACGTGCGAGACAAGCATCCTTCACTTGTTCCTCTGGCAGAGAAGTTTAAGGATGCGAGTAATTGGACCTCACACTTCTGAGTAGACGAGCATCGGCGTGGCTCTTTCTAGCTTAGGAGCAGGGTTGCTTACTTCATCGTTGCCTGGCGTCCAGCTCTCTAGGGGGCATATTACCAACGTTTACGATATTTACCGCTAACGATGCTTAGCAACTAATTTTTGAACGCTAAGCATCGCCGGGAATTATCGCAGAGATAACTTGCTATTAGCAAGGTTTATCTCAGTAGTGATAAAAATCCTTGCACTAACTGCCAATTGAGAGATTATCACTGGAAAACCAACGATAATCTCTCAAAGTTTGGCGTTAGCTTGATGATAGGGGCTCACAAACTTAGCCATGATATCCAGCGCTGGGATACTCACGGGTGACTACGCGCTCTATAAAATTTATTAATAATAATAATAATAATAATAATCCACCTTCCATAGGATATCATGGCTAAATCAGGAAATTACCAGGTGTAAAAAAAGCAGTGCTAACCGCGGTTAGCGCTGCTTTTTTTTATCACTAACAGGGTTAGCGAAATCCTTGATAATAGGAGAAATGTCGCTTAACAACATTTCTCCTATTATTTTTCTCTGGAACGCCCCCTTTGCATCTCATTAGAGATGCAAGGGGAAACGTAGAGAAAAAGGGTGCTAACATGCGAATTTGCGTGTTAGCACCCTGATGCTGATAGGGAGATAATTTTATCTCCGCTTTCTTGGCTTTTAAAGCCAAAAAAGTGCAGATAAAGCCCTTGATAATATGTCCCTCGATTGTTTAACTGCACGATTCTGTCACCCATATATGTTTCTCCAAACCTGGATTTTTAGCTCTTTTTAAGTGGACGATTCTGAGAAGTATCATAAACTGTAAGTTTTTTCTGAGGGTTGTGTTGTTTAGTACGTGAATGAGAGATAGAGATAGAGAATAGATAGAGAAATGACTGAATGCATTAAAAATAACCTGTTGATGCAAATTAACGTGTCACAGGTTGGAAGCAGATAATATGGACATATTATTTTATTCAAGTGGATCAGACAGGAAGAGCGTATATTAAAGGATGGAGAGTCATGAATGATAACAAATTAGCCAATAACTAAGGGTCATATTATCAAGAACGGCGTTAAAAATTATCGCCAGTTTAGCGGCAGAAAACTGCTGCTGAAGCGGCGATAATGGGCTTGATAATATGCCCTGGAGAATTCCAATAGAAGCCCATGTTCTGGTGTGAACATGGGCTTCTATTGGAATTCTCAAGGGAATATTATCAAGCCCATTATCGCCTCTTTAGAGGCAGTTTTCTGCTGCTAAACCGGCGATAATTTTAACGCCGCTCTTGATAATATGCCCCTTAATTTTTGGGCAATTTGGCAACTGCTTCTGAACATCAGTACTACTTAGTTATTGGTTAGCCCTTCTGAGCATAAACACCTTGATAGAGTAAAGGTGAGTCTGCAAGCTTCAGGCAACTCCCCAGGCACATCCAATGCTGTCGTAGAGTACAGGCCAGTCTTGAAGCTTCAGGAGAGACTCCAAGCCCATCTAGCACCATCGTAGAGCACAGGTGACTCTGTAAGCTTCAGGTGAGTCTCCAGACCCATCCAACACCGTTGTAGAGTACAGGCCAGTCTTGAAGCTTCAGGTTAGACTCCAGGCCGATTCAACGCCATCATAAAATACAGGTGAGTCTGCAAGCGTCAGGTGAGACTCCACGCCCATCCAACATCATCGTAGAGTACCGGACAGTCTATAAGCTTCAGGTGAGACTCCAGGCCCATCAAATACAGGTGAGTCTCCAAGCTTCAGGTGAACCTCAAGGTCCACCCAACGACATCATAGAGTACAGGTCAGTCATGAAGCTTCATGTGAGCTTCCAGGCCCATCAAACGCTGTTGTAAAGTACAGGCGAGTCTCCAAGCTTCAGGTGAGCCTCCAGGCCCATCCAAATCTTCTGCTTCTGATATCGCTTGCAAGTAGGCAAATTAGATGGAACATCGCAATTGCTACTAGCTGGTGGTGACTTTGTGTGTGAGAGCATTTAAAAGCTGGGCACAAAAATGGAATGCCATAGCTGCCCCTGGGATGCTGGTCTCTTACCAGCAATAAATGCACTTCCTTCCTGTCTTTGCTCTGGGCACTTTCCCAGTAACTAATTGTCTTCCTGTTTTGCTTGAGTTTGACCTCAGCCTCCTCTGAATTGACGTCAGTTGGGGTCCTTGAAGAGCGAACTATGTGGCGACCCATTAAATATCCTGCCAGCGAATCATCAGCTAAAGTGTGAGTGGTGGAACATAGCTTCCCGATTCTCCATCAGTCGAAAGCTGTCAAAGTGTTAAGTGGCCATGATGTATTGCAAAAGCATTTAAGGGTTGCATTACAAAAACATGGCGTGTAGTCCAACGCTCGCTGGACTCACCATCATCAGGTGTTCCGAGTGCAATTTAGTGCAGAAATGGCTGGCATGGCTGGCATCAGAGAGAGCACCTCTGTGGCGGTGTATGGTGGGAAAGGTGAATACGTCTTGCTTGTGGATTCTGCGACAGACTTGTAGGTCGGGCCACCTCGAAATGGCCCACAGTTATTACAGTGCCTCTCTTTTATTCTTTCTCTGTCCTACGTATTTGGTTTGAATGTGTGTCCTCGTGTGTTCGATCATGTTGATGTCAAAAGTTCTCCCCTCTGGCTAGGGGAAAGCATCTTAGTGTGTGCATGCCATTCACTGCTCAATTTATCTAGCTTTTTAGACTGCGTGTGGAATCTAGTTTGTATGTGGTTTAAAGGTGACTTTATGATGGGTTTGAATTTTTTTTTAAGGGATTTAGTGCACCTTTAGAATGCTCAGGTTTTATAAATAAACTTATATCCTACTCAGTTCAATGGGAAAGACCAAGTACACAGGGTTATGCCAGCAATAATTACTTTTAATGTAAGATCAGCTTAGGACAAAGATGCATCAAATAAACTTAGTACATAAAACAACGCATATGAAAAATAACAACCTCTAAGAAAATGTAATGGTTAATTCAAAACATTATGAATTGTTTTGAGCAGAAGAACAGTAAAATGTGAACAAATTAATTTTTTCATTCGCACAAAGAATTGTTAACTGGACATAACATTCAACATAGAACACAGTTGAAATCATTTATCTGCACTACAACATCAAATAAAATGAAGAAATTGAAAACCACAATAGAAGGAAAAGAGGAAAAAACGACAGAGAAGAAAAAAGTGATGACTGTCAAAAATCTTAACTCCCTCCGAGAGCATTGCTGCCCGATGACGAAGGGAGGCTCTGTGTGGCACACCGGACTGAGTAATCCTAACAGCCTGTCAATATCGGCTCGGGGACAAAGATAGCAACAATTTATGCGGATAAGAAGGAATAACTCAATAACTACAGACCCTCCTTGGCCGCATAAGCCACACCTTAATCTCCAAGCTCCCTATTTTTCCCTAACGTCCGAGTTTCACCGCGTTTCAAACCCAGGAGCTTAGCATACCATCTGTGTCACATCCACAGGTCCAAGTATATGACACCTCTCACTTCCTATAGACAGCCCCAGTGTTAAGAAACCATTAGCACAAAGAAAACTCCTTTAGTCTAAAAAGTAAGATTGAGATGCTGGCTCTATATCACACCCAAGGCCTATGCATCTATGTCACGCCAAGAGGTCCAAGCGGTGAGGCCCCACCCCTGTATCACACCCAGGGATCAAGCGTACCATCTTATATCCCACCTAGAGACAAGGGTACCATCTGTGTCATGCCCAGTGGCCCAAGAAGTCCCTGTATCACACCCAGAGACAGGCGTACCATCTGTGTCATGCCCAGCAGTACCAGCAACTAAACAACCTTCACCTTTCCTCGCATGCTCACTATTGCAAAAAAGGTGACCTCCACAGGATAGCCTCCGAGGCCGACCTGTGACTACTCAGCTTGGACACATAAAATATGCAATATGTCAGGTTTCTGTTACTGGCAGGGTGCTCATGTTAGGTTTTTGCACTTCTTCCTAGTTTGCCATATGCCAAATGTTGGGACTAAAGAACAAATGTAGTCTCTTACCCACTGACGGCAGCTTCAGGATGGACTTACACCCTGCGGATTCAGCAGAACTTCCAATCAATTGCGGCATCTGCTCACCGTTCTTCCTGCGCAGATGTGAATCCGTACCTGCGGGGTCCAGCTCCTTTGCCTGCAGTCTGGCTCAAAGAACCAGTCTCTCCTGTCTGGCTCACCAAGATGTTTCTCCAATGTGAATTTACCTTAAAAAAACAAAAGACAAGAGACAACAATTGGGGTCTGAAGACTGTCTCAAAGCACACTGGTTTTGGCCGTCATTTAACACATTACATGAAGCATCACAAAGTAATTTGTACATTCCTTTTGGAGACACAAATCTGGACCTAGTCACAGGGCCATAAATCTGATCATTTCAGAAGAAGCACATTTGGGTCTCGACCTTACGTGGAAAAAATGTGGGTCCAGTGTGTACATGTCCAGATGTCTGGCATGGGGAGCACATGATCACTACATGTAGTGTGCACGCTGTGTTCTGATTGGCTGAGTGTTCCTAAACATAGTATGGTATCTGACTTTATGGTGTTTTGGGAATGCACGCCCCACTTGCCAAACATGTTTTATTAGGGTCAATCTCCTCAGACCAATGTGTTTGGCGCTGCATATCTGTAGGATGTATTTGGGTTTGCCTGTTCACACGTTTGTCTAAGCGTTAACGTGTCACAACACCTGTAATCTGTTGCTTCAGGCTTCAGTCGCAGGGCCTCCCTGACCACGTACTTCTGAATCGAAGTAGAGGGGGAGGTCATATCAGGTGAATTCAACAACAGGGATGCAAGTTCCTTATTCTACATACATTTATTGTGACATGCATTGATATAGTATTTTCCAATATTAACACTTTCAATACTGGTGCAAGCCTGAATTTTAAGAGAGATAATAGGTTGTTCCATGAGTAGGTGCAGGGTGTGGATGCGGCAAGCAGTGGGGGAACACCTAGGCCAGTCCCTGTGGCCCCTGTGGCCCAGTGGGGTAACACAAATTTTGTCACCCTGCTTCCCACTCTGCAGAATGTGTTGAGGGGCTCCTAATATACCCATTTGTCACAGATACTGTTAGTCATAAGGCCCAGTGGTGTCTATGAAGGTGGGGTACCCCCTTCGCTCCACGGCATGCGCGGGGCCTTTATTACACCCCTGCTGTGCCTCCACCTTTGCTGCACTCTCAGGGGGTACACTAACTGTGAGTCATGCCTCGAGTAACATCATCCATACTTGGAGATATTATATGTTAAGAGTAGGCCGGAGAAACACAGAGTCAGGATATAAAACGTAACACAGTGATGGGTTTGTCCGTACTAATAAGACTTTATTACTTCTCAAAGAAACCTTTCTTTGCAATCTTAGAAAAACTACAGATTGAGAAAAAACCCAATAAGGATCTACACCAATGAGGTGCAATTTGCATGCAGCTAATTGATGCAGATAAAAAGATCATTGTCCTGTATTAGAAGGATTGCAATTTATGAACGAGAAGTAACCATGATTTTCATATTACAAGATGTGGTTTGCAGCGGACCCAACTCAATCAAAACTTTTTCTGGACACAACACAGAACTCTCCCAAAACTGCATTAACCACCAGAATTATCTTACCGCTAATATAATCCCATCAGAATTGGTGTGCACACAAAGACCTTTGCAGCAGATGTGTTGACCCGGTTAGATATTTTAAAAATGTAGTCTCTTTGTGACCAATTAAATAAGCTAGAACAGATTACTGTCACATTTGTCCTTGTTGTCAATTTCCTTGCAGCACATTTTTTTACAATAAGGGGTCGATTCCGATTCGGGAAAAAAAACGTCCGCACGATTTGTATCCGGAGCCCTTTCCGTACGAATCGTACCCGTCCGTCTGAGTCGCGTAGTACGATCCATATTCTGTGAATCCGTCCGAATCGTCGCGATCCGTACGTATTGCAAGGCTGAAACCGTGAACCGTACACCTCGTACACATGCCATATGACTTGTACACATGCCGTATGACCCAACGAGTACGATCCGGACTGGGGTATGAGGACGCGATTCGTACGGTCCACGTCAGGTAAGGGTGAGTTGTACGGAAAAGCACACAAACACATACACACCGTACGGTCCATATACCCCATGATCGCAGGGGTACGGTGCGTACCCCTGCGATCATGGAGTGTAAGAGCCGTACCCCATGTACGATGGGTGTACGAGCCGTACCCCATGTACGATGGGTGTACGAGCCGTACCCCATGTTCGATGGGTGTACGAGCCGTACCCCATGTACGATGGGTACACCCATCGTACTTGGGGTAGGGCTCGTACACCCATTGTACATGGGGTACGGCTCGTACATGGGGTACGGCTCGAACACCCCATGATCGCAGGGGTACGGTGCATACCCCTGCGATCATGGGGGGTACGCACCGTACCCAGGGGGGCCGTTCCGTACCTGTTTCGGCGCGAACTCTGCTTTTTCAGCTGTTTTCAGCTCCCGTAGAAAAAGGGTCGTACGGTG
Organism: Lissotriton vulgaris; assembly: GCF_964263255.1. Lineage (NCBI taxonomy): Eukaryota > Metazoa > Chordata > Amphibia > Caudata > Salamandridae > Lissotriton > Lissotriton vulgaris. Next base: position 249,065,012 of record NC_141694.1, read on the forward strand.
CGTACCCGACAGGTATTGTACTTTCTGGGTCGCAAAAACCAGCCACGAACCGTACAGATGTCGCGTACAGCGGGTTAAGAGGGAGAATCGTATGGAGATTAGAGTCGTACGGTCTCTATATGACTCATACGGAGTACGACTCCTGGTACGAATTGTACTTCGTCGTACGTACGGGGGACATTGCAGGGTACGATTCGTACGGGAAAAATGCTCCGAACGGCTATTCGGAGCGGTTTTTCCAGAATCGGAATCGGCCCCTAAGTGTACAAGTTGGCTGACCGGACTCTGCTTCCAAGCTCAACCTCTGGTGACTCCACCCCTTTCCTCTGCCACACCTTGACCCACAATTTATGAGTTCCGGAAATACATATTTTCCAATTTTCCAATTTCCGCACTGGAAGACATTCTCTATCTTTGCGATCACACTTTGGCTGCTGCGCTGTTCACTACCTCAAGTTTATGGTTTCTAAAATACTTGTAAACCACATACAGTTGTCTGTCGACTGAAATGGTGCAAATGTCTGAACGTACTTTAATTCATGATGTGTTGCTGCTGTTTTAAGTGATTATAAGTATTTGTTTCTCTCCTTGCCCCAGTGCTTGGCACATCAAGCATCTGGATGTATCTCACTCCACTAAGTTTTCAATCATCTGGTTGTCACACCCTCTCAATGATAAGGCTGTTGTCAGACCCAGGTGCCCGACGTCTGCCAGTTAAACTATATGACCCTAACAAACAATGGGGAGACCTAAAACCAATCCGTAGAACCTGGGTAGTATGTGGCAAAACACAGAGGGGGTCCTAGCGGAGAACACCAATTCTTCAAGAGAGACTTTTTATCAAAACCTTTTTTTCAAACTTTTTCTCAAAACATTTTCAAACCCAAGAAAAAAAAATGCATGCCACTAGGAATAGATTTCAATCTTTCATTTTATATATTACCAATTTGTTATTCAATTGGTACATTTAAGCTTGAAAGTGAAAATAAATAGAACAAAATGACCATTTGCTCCAAGGTAAGTGCAAGGAAATAGGTGGTGGTTTGAGTGCTCGTGAATTAGATAAGGTTGAAAAGGTACGCGTGCAATGAACAATTAGAAACAAATGTGTCTGGGAATTATTGATACATTTCCTTTAATTCATGTGGAGTTATAGACTCCATTAATTTGTCTAAACAGTGGATCTAATGCCTTTACAGGTTAGTGTGGTAGAAATTTTGATGTTTCAACCACAGGTGTAGGGTGAAGGCCAAATGCTCCTTAGAAAGGGGTCCTCTTCAGGACAGAGATGGGAGCAACCTAGGAGATAGGTAAAGGGAACGATAAGGTACCTTATACATTGTGTTTGTAAGGGGTGGATCCTAACTGGGCCGTGGAACTGGTATCCACCTCTCCCCGAAATAGGAGCCTATTGGCCCTTTTCTCCATTGCTATTGCACTGAACTCTATACAGTGCTCTATAAGTGAGCTTTGTGACCACCCCTTTCAATTTCAAGCATTGTATACAATGTGAAACATAGCTTCAAGGAGAAAAAACCGTTATGACCCACATCAAATAATTTTTTTTTTCTTCAGTTTAAGCCATATTGCACAGTAGCCATGCTCAATGGAACCTCCATTCCAATGTTATTATCACTTTCTCAATGGGTCTCAAGACTTCAACGTTTGTTTTTCTGTAGAATAAACAGAATTTAGGGGCATATTACATTGGGACGTCGATAAATAACGTAAAGCGCACTTAGCACTTTTTTATTTATTGCCGTCCATCGCTGGAATTATCGGCCTGGTAGCGTGTTATTAACAACGCGTTTCTCCAGGGTGATAAAATTCCAGTGATAGCGGGGAAATCACAGTTTTGTAGGGAACATCGATGGTTTTCCAACGATGTCCCCTGCAAAACGGCGATAACCTTGCTGATACGACCCTCTGGCCGTATCAGCATAATCCACCCCAATGTTAGGGATAGGTAAGTCTTCATTTTAGCCAGACGTTAGTTTTTGGCGAAAACAGCGGGTTTCTTCAAATACGAACGTCTGCTTAAATGCTGGGGCAGCCTTGTAAATATTGAGATGTGCACATCAGTGATATTTGCAAGGTTGGACTGCCTAGTGACGCCCACTTTGCATCTCATTAGAGATACAAAGCGAGGCGTCGGTAACAAGGCTGCTAACATGTGCAAATGCATGTTAGTACTGCCTTGTTAATAAGGCGAAATCATGATCTCCGCTTTTTTGGCTGTTAAACCCCAAAAGGCGGCGATAAGGCCCTTGATAATATGCCCCTTGGTTCTTTTGATGGGCTCTACTTATGTTTGGTAGGCATTCATCTTGGCGAGTGACTTGTTGCAATTTCTCCATCATTCTTGCCCATGGTATTTGCAGTATACTGAAAATAGTAGCACACCCATAGAATATCAGTGTCCTTGCCATCAACCCTGTCTGTTCCTTCGCTGAAGTACTGCTTCTGTCATGAAGGGATAGTCATCCACTACCATTATAATGTCCCCTAGAAGGTATCACCATCTGGGTGGTTCATGAGAGAGGTGAAAGGAACAGGCTTTGATGCAAATCGACTGCTCTTCACCAAAAATGAACTGAAATGCTGGCTGAGATGCGAATGAACTAAATCCTACAGGTTTTTGTAAAGGTAAATGAGAATAGGGAGGAGAAGGGAAGCATACTGGAGGATTAACACAAGCATCATAACCCTTCCACGCAATAAAATGATGAAGGAGACCCGTTCTGATTTGAGAATCTAGATTTGCTACTATCTCTGATTCTTGTTGACCTTTGACTGTGATTACTGATTACTGCTGTTATCCTAGAAATGTGATACACAGGGTGAATTTTCAATTTTTTTCTAATAGCTGACATCGAACAGCCGATTGATCCACCATTTTTATTATTATTATTGGAAAGAGCCCTTTTAAATGAGGAACACATATGTTGTCTTTTGGTGTAATCTGGTGCTGAAATTCGCTTTCTACCAGCAATTCTACCTATAGGATGTTTTAGCCTTCAATCTGGGCTCCTTGCTGGACTGTCATATTCCTGTTGTGGTGGTACTGTATTTTCTCCTCTCTTGTGGAACACATCTTTAAATTCTTGATATGTAAGAAGTCTAATAAAGTATTCTACTTGTTGCAGGTAAAATCTTGTCAAATGCTGTTTAGCCTGCATTCTAGGTCTTAACCAGTACTTTGTATGCAATATTCTGAACTCATCAAAGTGATTTCTTCTTGCCAGTTAATCTCTGAATTGTGCAATCTTAACTATATGTTCCTAACACTATTGGAAACAGGGGAAAAGAGATGACATCTGAAGTTCTGGATTCGAAATGCCCATTTCCTTTGCCAATGACAGGGATTAACTTTCAAACTCAACATATCCTATTGACAGAGGGGTGTGATCTACCCCAGGGCTGCTTCTGCTAAGGTTAATAACAAGTACTTTTTGAGACTAACGTCTTGTCCAGGGTTTGCTCTTCAAATATAAGCCTGTTTGTTTCCCTGAAGCACGAAAGTGTTCTATATGAAATGACCATCTGTACCACAATATAAACAAATTGTCTTAATTTCTTGTGTCTGGTCAAAGTTTGAAGTGTAGATTTAATCTGCATACCTTCTGCTGTGAACACTATGATAAAACGATCTCAAGTCATTTATTTTCGAAAATGTGCTTTGTTCTCAATTCAAGTCGTATCTGTATCAGTGTAAACTGCTAATGAAACATGAACACCTCCAGAGTAAGCAGACATTTTGGGTTTTCATTCTTACCGTGATGGACACCACCACAGTAGTCTGACATTTTTCTTGATTATGCAAGTGATTGTGCATCTGCCATCATGGTAGACCCTTATGAAAGTTTAAGGCCAATATGGCCCTGTCCATATTGTGGTGAGGGTTTATACCGGCTGTGAGGGAGTGGCTGTGGCCTGCTGACAACTAGACCTGTGATCAACAGATTACTACAGGGAAGACCTGGGACATGTAGCTTTGTCCACACCCCCTGTGAGCATAAGCGCAGTGGGCTGGCCTGGCGTATGCCAGTTTAGCGTAAGGGTGTGAACAATGACCCTGGGGCTCTGGGCGTGGTTCCGTACGGGGCTGAACAAGGAAGTAACCAATGTATGTGTCCCTGTTGTTGTGTCTGCGGCACCCGGACTGCATTCGGCAATGTGTCACACTGTGACCCAAGTCCAACGACATGAGCCACGTGGACGTAAGAGGAATTCACTGAGCCTACATTCATCCATACTTCCACACTTGAAACACCATAGACATGACAAATCTGTGTGATTATGAATGTTTAATGCACATTCAGTGGAGTGTTGCATCTGGAGCAGTACAGGACCGTGCAAACCCCACATGACGATGGTGGCCCGTGGAGGGCCAGCCAGAGTCATTCAGGGAATGACAGGTCCAAAGGAAGGGGAAGAGTTCAACCTGCAGTCTGATTGCAGTGTCATTGACGATCAAACAAGAGTTGGCAGTCCATGTAGAGGTCCAAGGTGAGTGTCGCAGAGTGCATCAGGGACAGTGGAAGGTGATGATACAGAGGGTAGAACCAAGCAGAAACAGGCCATATGGCGGAGCTGAATGTTACAGTTTTATTCGTACCAGTAAGGCGGTTTCATCTGCATCTTCGTCCTCTGCTGTTTCATGTGGCTCACATGTGGGTGGTGGTGTTATGTCTCCTGCACTGTGTGGCAGTGACACCTCAGGGGCCGGAGGTGGAATGTCTGCTGCACTGTGTGGCACTGACACTTCAGGGTGCGGAGATGTGGATATAGTGGTAGCCGCAGCACGCATCAGCAACAGGCCTTGTGGCAGCAATGCCATGAAGATGGTTTTGAGGTCATTGAGGAACCCAGCTACCACTCACTGGTGTGCAGCCGTGGCAGCCGCTCTTTCCACAGTCACCTGCTCCATGGTCTTCATTAACCTCCGCATGTTTCCCAACTCCTGTGTGACATCGCTAGAGCCACTCTGACTTGACAGTTGTTCGATTCTCAGAGTCAGGGCTGCAGCGACGTCAGCCATGGTCCGTTGGAGAGAATGGAGCGGACTGCGGGTGTCCGTTAGGGACCATGAGTGGTCCCTGATGGGACTTAGACACCCATGTATGGCATCTAGTTTGTCTGCCAAGCTGTCGAAGCCTACCCGCACCTGTTCAACCAGCAGCTCCTGGCACCCCAACACACAGGGTTAGAAGGCCATGTGTTCTTCATGGGGGTCCTGGGAGGCAGCCGTGGTGGTGGGTGCTGCCTGCTGTGTGGTCTGTGCAGGGGGTGGGGTCTCCTCATAGCTGTTGGGCTGCCCAGCTCCTGGAAGTGGGCTGCCTAGGCTCTCCACGAGCTGTTGGAGGGCGTCAGAGTCATAGCTGTGGTGGTCCTCTTCATCATCAGAGAAGAGAGGGACGGGCTGCTCTGCAGGAGGTGTTGATTCTCCCTCTGCAATGTGAAGGGGAGATTCAGTTTAACAATTTGTCCACATGTATGTTGTTGCATTGTACATGTTTTCTTACAGACTGCATGACTGTGTACATTGTGGGTGTTTGGGAAGAGCTGTCTATTTTATGGGGGACAGTGGACATTCCGACAACAGACGTGTGTGTGTTTGTACTTGTACATTATCAACTCACATTTCCCTGCAATGCCAAATGTGATTGGCCAGTGTCTACACCCAAGCTGCACCAGTTGGGTCCTGTGTTCTGTTGTGGACGTGTTGCTTTTTGTACCACATTGTTGTCAGTGTTGATGTGTTCTGCATGTTATTTGTGTGTGCTGCATTTTGGGGGAGTGGCCCCTGCAGCTCTGATTTTGCTGTCCCTTATCCCTTTCATGTGGTGTGCCTTTGACTTCTTTGCTTGGGTACATTGGTCTCTTGGTTGGAGTTGAGGGTCTAGGGCATGGTTGTCCACAGCTGTGCTATACTTAATTGTGCATGTGTGCCATTGTGCCCATCTCCCCCATCCGCCCAGTCCTTGTTCATTACTCACCCTGGTGCTGTTGTGTCCGGTCATCTTGAGCAGTGTCCGGTCCGCCTAACTACTGCCTCCGTCTCCCCACTGATGACTGTGGAGACAAACTTTCTCCATATCGTCCAGCTCCTCCTGTGGCGCTGGACTCCCACCCCCAGCCTGCATTGCTGCCTTATGGTTGTTGGCGAGCTTCAGCTTGGTTTTGCGCTTGACATCATTCCAGCGCCTCTTGACCTCTTCTATTGTCCTCTTCAGCACTCCCACTGCATTCACCTTGTCCACGATGGACTGCCATAGTCCATTTTTGGTTGCCAACGACACAGTGGAGGTGACGAACAGTTGTTGATGGTGTTCTAACACCTCCATTATCAGGATCCTGTTTTCCTGCGGACTGAACCGCTCCTTCCTACTCTTCTCCTTGGCCTTCCCTGACCCAGAGGTCCCAGGCAGGTCCTCCGGGGGGCTTGTGGGGTTCTGGTTCTCCTCTGTAATTGCTCTGGTAACATCCATTGTGCTTCGCTGTTGTTTGGCATTTCTATGTCTGTGTTTTTTCTACTTTTATGGTGATTTTTCCTGCCTGACGCGTTTGAATTGCATGCCTGTCACTGGTTTTCGCTGATTTTTGTAACGTGATTGGCCTCATCGTGGCTTTTTTGCGTTCGTGTTTTGCATTTTTGTGGCGTGGCATTGAATTTAATGCGGTCATTTGACGAGTTAACTGGAGACTATTGTATGATTCCGCCGTGTTGTGAATACTTAGCTAACACGGCTAAATTTTCCCTCCATAGACTGCGATGTTGAAGGTTAGGTTAAGTTACTTTTGCGATGGTTATCACACGTTCTTGAGAATATGCCCAGTAGAGTTAAGCTCATGTGTGTTAGACGGTGACAGTTCAAATCAGGGGATAACAATGTCTCAAACCTTGATTTGTTTTGAAAATGCTAGTGACCAAATTCCTACAAAATTTCAAGTTATTTACCATTAATTTGGAGATGTCTTTGCCCAAAAGATTATCACCAGTGGTCAATGGGAGAGATACAATAAGACAGCCAGCTGTAGAACCCGGGAGCAACCATTCTGGAACTTATATCCTTGGCAGAAGCACAAGTCTGTCCTCCCATGGTAGAGCTCGGAAAAAAACCAGCCAGAACTGCTGTTTCGAAGGTATGCTGCACGATCCACTCCAAATACTTGATAGGTAGGAATAAAATATAACATTTTAGTAAATTAGCATAGGGTTTAGAGATAGTATAGGAAGGCAGTTGACTTGAAAAAATGCTTGAAAATGTTATATTGTTCATATCAATAATTACTATTTTAACTTTATTCTCATTCTCTATCATTACTGTACATTTTATCTGCAAAAGATTAAGATTTAAAATTATTATTTCTTTTTAATTGAAAGTCCCTATTTCTTACTGCAACTATTGAGTGTGCTGTCTGTTGCAAGACAAACACATTGGTTTGATTACCACTGTGTCCCTAAACTTTTTTAAAGGGACTGCTGATAAGTAACCTGCAACCACTGCCAGCGTAAAGAATTCCTTGGTAGGTTTGTGTTAGTGATGCAGTCCACTAGGCCTCTCTAACTCCGGGTGTGCACTGTGGGTCTGAGACCCCACCCCTGCAGTTCTGTGAGAAAAAACTCTATAATTCACATAATTTCCTCACTCATCTTTTCAGAGTTTGACATTTCAGTATTGGTTGGAGTGAACCACTATCATGGAGGCATTCTCCTCTCTGCCTGTCTTGCAAACTATTGAGCTTTTAGCTTAAAAACCATCAATATCTCATGTTCTGTTGGGCAATCCGTTACGAGGGTAGGGCATCCTTCAGTCCATCTGGTAAGCCTTTATAGAATGGTGCAGGCACAGACGAATTTTTCCCTTAATTGTTGGAAATTAGTGTATAGAAAAAGGGTTTTCTCTTTCCCTGATTTAGCTTTCAGAAACTCAAATGCGCATTCTGCACTGCCTGTCTGGTCCACAAATGTTTGGAAATTAGACAGTAGTAGGCTATTCCTATTGATTAAAAGTGTGCTCTAAATAAATGCTTGCGGCTTGTTTAAGAACTGAGGGGCATATTATCAAGGGATTTATCTCCGCTTTTTTGGCTTTAAAAGCCAAGAAAGCGGAGATAAAATTATCTCCCTATTACCTAGCTGTCGCTAACACCAGTTAGCGACAGCTAGTAGGAGATAGCGACCATCTTGGGCCCCGTTTTGCATGTCAAAAAAATGTATCACTAATGACATGCAAAGTGGGCGTGCCAAGATGTTAGCGACTGGAAACAGTCGCTAACATCGCTATCTCCTATTACCAACTTTTGGAGATATTCGCGCTAAGCGCGAATATCTCCAAAAGCTAACACCTGCCCAGGAGCAGTTCTTAGCCATGTTATCCAATGGGAGGTGGTTAACATGGCTAAAAGCATTAGCTCGGTAATGCCTGAATATCGCAGATTTTTCAGCGATATTCATGCATTATTGCCGATTTTTATGCCATTTGCGATAAACCTTGGTAATACCAAGGTTTATCTGCGAAAAAAATCGCCACAGCTCGGCGATAATTTTTTATCGCTAACCAAGCAATAGCGATAATTATCGCTATTGCTTGGTAGATGTCATGACCTGAAAGACAGATGACGGACAAGGCGACAGGACAGTAGGGACAGCAGACACTAGGACCCTGTGGGTCGTGAGGGAGGTGACCAGGTCACCGGACACCACATCCGATCAGGGGACAGGAAGAGGACAGATTCGACCAGGGCGACCATGAAGACGGACGTGTGTGTGACCAGCTGTACACAATGACAAAATAAAGAATCGTGAGCGCACCTACCTGTGTCCGTGAGTGATTGCGCTGCGCAGTGCCAGCCTCGTAGATATGACAACTGGCGACGAAGGGTGTGAAGGGAACAGACGTGCATCGTGACGACATCGACATCGGAAGAACCAGGTGCCCACCCTGGATGTGCCCAAAGAAGAAGAGTGAAAGAAGCGACATCGGAGCCCACCCGACCGCCTCTGACGAACAATCCGGCAAAACTGTGGTAAGCGCGCAGGAACGCGCGAAATCTCAAAATAGGCGCGAGCTCTCGCAAGAGTCTCGGCGGCCATTTTGGGATCAGGCGGCTAGGCCAATCAGAGGCAAGATCGGGGAAGCGGCCATTTTGGGGCCAGGTAAGCGAGATTTCGAATGCGAAATCTCGCGAGAAGAGTGGCGGCCATTTTAGGAAAAAGACAAAAACAGAAAAGGCATAGAAATAAGGAGAGCGGCCATCACGGAGTCAGGCGAAAAAGAAGAAAGAGCAGAAAACAATAAAGAAAAGACAAGAAAAGCATAGAAAGGCTAAAAACAAGAACAAAAGAATAGAAATAGAAGACAAAGAAGAAATAAAAGAAGAAAGAGAAAAGAAAGTAATAAAAGAGACACATAAGCAAAAGGAAAGTAGAAAGACTAAAATAAAACAAAGCAGAAGGAAAAAAAAACGAGGGGAAGAAAAGAGACAAAAGAGAAAGGAAGATAAAGCAAGAGAACAGAAGAAGAAGAAGAAGAAAAAGAGGAAATAAAAGAGGAACAAACAGATAGAGAAAGAAGGAAAGAATGGCAGATCCAAAGCCTAACGCACAATACAGGAGACCACTACCGTTTAACCTATCGGAGCCACAAATAGGAATAAGGTGGGAAAAGTGGATCAGACGGTTTGAAAGATATGTAGACGATACAGATGTAGCAGCTGGAAAGAAACTGGGACTACTATTGAACTTGGCAGGGGACGATGTCGAAGAACTTCTGGTGACACTGCCGACCGAAGAAACAAAAACATATGACCAACTAAAGAAATGTCTAACGGCCAAATTCGACCCGCAACGAAACATTGATTTCGAACGATATACTTTTACCATCGCATGTCAACAAGTCGGCGAAACACTAGACGACTTCGCGACACGGCTGAGGAAATTGGTGACACATTGTGAATTTGACAAATTTGATAACGAGCAAGCAATCAGGCTACGGATCATAGAAGGCTGTCGCGACACAGGATTCAGAGCAAGAATACTTAAGGAACCAACCTCATTGGAGAACATCCTGTCACTAGCGAGAGCAGAGGCGAGAGCAGCGGAACATGCCAAGGAAATGGAAAGAGGGAAGAGCGTTGAAACAGAAAACGCACATTTTACGACAAACAGATATCGCACAGACCAACGAAAGAATGACTGGAGGGAACAAAAAGAGAGGAGACGACCTGAAAGAACATGCTACAAGTGCGGAATGGAATTTCCACACAGAGGTCAATGCCCCGCCTTTGGCCAGACGTGCCGAAGATGTGGTGGAAGGAATCACTACGCCAGTATGTGCCAAGGTGCCCCATTAAGAGACGACAATGGGAGAACAAGAAGACAACAGGAATCGACGACAAGACATGTCAGGTATGTTGACAACGAAAGGAGGAGTTCATCACGAGGGTCAGGTGAAGAAGAGGAAGTAGAGAAAGTAGAAAGACTATATCACATGTCGGAGGTGCACACCGAGCAGAGCAAGGAAGAAGAAGCGGGAGAAACAACACAGCCAGCAGACAGAAGCACCCGAGGAAAGACAGACCATGCAAAGATAAGAGTAGGAGTGCATGAAACAGACTTTGTACTGGACAGTGGTGCAACTTGCAATGTCATGTGTGCATCGGAGTATGAGAGAATGGAAGTAAAGCCGACCCTGAGAGCGTCCAAGGTAAAGATCTTTACTTGGGGGGCAAGGAAAGAAGTAACTAACTTGGGGAAGTTCACAGAGGAACTGAGATACAATGACAAGATAAATAAGGAGGACATTCATGTTCTACAAGGCGATGTCCCAGGGCCATGCCTGATGAGCAACAACACTGCCCAAACGATGGGCCTTATAACAATGACATATAAAAAAGACAACAGCTATGTTGAGAGCAAGCAAAGAGAAGACTCAGAGAACAAAGAAAGAGGAAGAGAACAAAAAAGAATAATGGAGAGAACAAATACAACAAAAGGCGGCTGTAGAAAGAAAGGAGCAAGAAACGAAATGGAGGGCAGAGAACAACGATCAAGGCGACGAGAGGCTGGCAAAAAGAGAGCAGAAGGAGGACAACGGAAGGACAGAAAGAAGAGTAAGAGGGGAGAGCAACGACAAAGAGAAAGGGTGACTGGCAAACCGAGAAAAGACGGAGGACAACTGAAGAGCAGAAAGAAAGATGACGGCAGAAAATGACGACCAAGGAAGGGATGCAAAGGGACAAAGAGACTAAGTAGAAAGAAGTAGGAAACAGAGACTGGGGAGAAGGATCGACGAGACTGACAATCTCTCTCTCTCTCTCTCTCTCTCTCTCTCTCTCTCTCTCTCTCTCTCTCTCACTGCAAAGACGAGTTAATGATGTAAATAGTGGTGACACGGAGTAATTAGTAGAACTGGGCCACAAACTGTTGTTTGCAACAAGGGGGGAGATGTCATGACCTGAAAGACAGATGACGGACAAGGCGACAGGACAGTAGGGACAGCAGACACTAGGACCCTGTGGGTCGTGAGGGAGGTGACCAGGTCACCGGACACCACATCCGATCAGGGGACAGGAAGAGGACAGATTCGACCAGGGCGACCATGAAGAAGGACGTGTGTGTGACCAGCTGTACACAATGACAAAATAAAGAATCGTGAGCGCACCTACCTGTGTCCGTTAGTGATTGCGCTGCGCAGTGCCAGCCTCGTAGATATGACAGTAATATGCCCCTGAATTTGGCTTTGAGGTATATAGGGCTAACATTTTTTTCAGGTGGGGCCAACTTGGATGCTGGATTGTGGGTTCCAGTTCTCTGTTATTCTCTCTATTTATAAGGGAATCTTTGATTACCAGAGATGTATTTGGACCAGCAGTGTTCGAGCTTTCTGGTTCTTTACCTAATTCTGTTTTCTTGGTTAATAAGAAGGTCCACACTTGCTGCGACCCATATAAATCTTTTTGTATCCAATTAAGGCCATGAGACATGATGTAGAGGGGAATAGCATTGGCGTCCATTTTGACCCTTGCAAACTGTTACAACCAGGGAAGGCGTGCGAGATAAAAGTAGCAGGCTCTGATGCACATTCATTGCTCTCCACCAAACTAGAGCTGCAGGCTTAGATGTGAACAAATTCAAACCTACAGGTTCTTTAGAGGATGAAAGGGGAATAGGAAGAAGAGAACCACATGGATATTGGTGAATTTTCTTACAGCTGTTCATGTTGGTCCATGTCTCTTTCTCTTGCATAACAGAATCTACTGTAGGTTGGCTGGGAGTAGGTAAAGGAGAGGCAGCCTGATTCCTCACTGTAATCTCTAACCTGGCACTCTAACACTTTCTATTTTGGCTACTTAAGGCCCACATGTGCACAACTTCCATTTTGAATTTCCTAAGTAGCGAATCCTAAGAAACTGGTATTTGGAAAATGCAAAATGAAATGTTCTAAAATTGCGATTTCCTCATAGCGATTCCTACAGAGTCGCGATCGCTATTATGAAATCACTATTTAGGAAATGCAAAACCGTTTGTTACTATGGGTCTACAGACCAAAGGTACCAGTGGTTTTGCATTTCCAATTCTGCAATTTCCCAATAGGAAATTGCAGATTTGGAAATGTGAAAGCAATAATACCTATGGACATAGAGCCCCCCTTAAAAAAAGTGGTGCGCTTGTAAAGTACTCCAAAACCATTTTGCACATGGCTACCATCGGATTGAAATTGGTATTAATGCTCAGTTCGCATTTAGGTACTGCTTTGTATATCTCCTTAGGAAATAGCAAATATTTTATTAAAAACAATCTAATCACTCCTAAAAAGAAGTGGAAAAATACTAGACAGACACTTCCTAAAGAGAAGCGTTCTCAATCCAGAGGTAGGTCTCCTCAAAAGGAGCCCTCTCAAAAGAGGTATAACCTCAGAAATAGGGATAATTTGAGAAAACCTGATAGATATCAAGATACTCATACACGTTCCTTTTGTACCTTTCAGACTTCCTCACAGAAATCGGAAGGAAGAGGACGATCAGAACAAAAGGAAGAACGCGTGAAGTCCAAAGACGATCAACACGTTCCAAAAAATAAGAAAACTCAATTCACCAAGAACAAGGTAGCAAGTCTAAAAATCAGACATGCCGAGGATCTTGAGGACACAACTCAAGAACGGGGAGTGGGCCCAGACAATGCTGGACAGTGCAGCAGAAGGTACCATAGCTCGCAGGATCCTGAAGGATCATCTGGAGACAGTGGACCTGAATGAATACATTCAAGTTGAAACTACTGATACCAGGGTTAGTGTACCCCATAAGTTATATGAAGTAACACTCCAGATAGAGGGGGACATAACTTGAAAAATAAAAGCACTCTTTTGGGAAAAACTATCTAAGGGTTATGACATCCTTCTGGCTGAAAAAGGCTGGCCACCTGAATTTGTCAGGGAGTGCCCACATGGCGAAGAGATCATTATGCCAGCCTTCTCCAATCATATTCCTAGTCATAAAAAATATACCTATGCCAGAAATGGGACTCTCCTCACCATAAGATCCAGTTAAAAAAATCAACCCTCTGCTCTGCTCAGATGCAATATCCAGTGAAGCAAGAAGCTAAAAAACAGGTCAGGGAGATCTTGGATCAACTTGAATACTAAGGGGTGATTGAAACATGCACCTCGTCCATGAACAATCTTTTGTTTCCTGTCTCCAAACAAGACAATACATATCGTCTAGTTTTGGACTACAGACATTTAAATTCTTGTTGCAAAACGTTTGCAGTACAAAATGCACACAGTGCAGCACTGATGAATAACATTGTGCGCAAAAAATATAAAACCACATTAGATATTTCAAACGGTTTCTTCCATCAAAACATTGCACCTGAAAGCAGGTACTTGACCGCTTTCTTAATTATGGGGACACAGCGTCAGTTCTGTAGTCTCCCCCAGGGATTCAAGAATAGTCCGGGGTTATTTTCAGCCAGTGTAACAGAGTTACTACAAACGTATGATGATGAGGCATTATCGTATGTCGATGACATCTATCTTACAGACGATGACTTGGACAGACACTTGAACAGGGTGAACACCATAATACTTGGATTTGCCTCTGAAGGGTACAAATTCAACTTTAAAAAATCAAGAATTGCCCATCTTAACATTCTATTTTCAGGATACGAACTTTCAAGTGAAGGCAAAAGCCTGGCAGCAAACTTTTTAGAAAAATGTTTGCTGCTCCAACCTCCAGAAACGCTGAAAAACGTACAGTCAATTCTAGGCTTCCTGAATTTCAGAAGTACTTACATTCTAAATTACGCAGAAAGGGTTAAACCTCTCTACGAACTAATCAAACCTACTAATTGGACTCAAAAACACACAGAAGTTTTGCGTTCAGTGCAAACAGACATGTTAGCAACAACACATTTACAGACACGCGTAAACGAATGCAACCTTGTAATCCGAATCATCCCCGGGAGATGCGGATTCACATACCTAACCTTTAATGAAGGTGAAAAGGTACCAATAGCTTACAAATCACACTGGTACACACAAGCGGAAATGAAATTCACTTAAACAGAAAAATTCTGACAGCGGTTCAAACTGCAGTAGCAAAAGAGAGAGCCCTTGCACAGGGAAAACGCATAAATGTCGTTACTCCTGTACCTGCCTTAGAGGCAGTGACAAAAGTGAGCATTCCAAATGCAAAGGCTTTACATCCGAGATGGATACAATAGGTTAATTCTCTTGCAGCAACAGACGTTGAAAACATTTTTGACCCTTACTTGAAAACTCAATAATTTCTACAAAACAAACAAGAATGTCCTCTGCCCACTGAGATTCTTCCTCTAGAACATTACGGATGTATAATTTATACAGACGGATCAGCACAACCCGCAATTGGGGGAAAACAAGCTTTTAGTGCTGCGTGCGCGATTGTTAAAGGTCGCTGGCTCAATGGTAAATTCAGACATATGGTCACAAAAACTCAGGGGCAGATTTATGAGGCCCTTGCGCCTCTTTGCGCCGCAATTGCGTCACTTTATTTGACGCAACGGCGGCGCAAACAATGCGCCCTATTTACAACGTGACGCATCTAGGAGATGCGTCACGTTGTAAAGCCCTGCGCCATAAGGAGGCGTTCCTGCGCAGGGTGGGGCGTTCCTGCGCAGGAACGCCTCCTAAAAGTGGCTGAGTGAAATCTATAAGATTTCAGTCAGTCACTTTCAGGCCAATGCTGCGTCAAAACCCTGCACCTGCTTGAAGCAGGCGTAGGTCTTGACGCAGTATTGTGAAGATGGGGCACCCCCGAGCCTTGCTGGAGCTGCGTCGTGCTTGCGACGCAACTCCAGCAATGCGCCACCTTTACGGCACAGATGCGTCACGCATCTGTGCCGTTTTTGCCCCATGGTGCGACGCATTGTAAATGCGGCGCACCATGGGTGGCGGAGCTGTGGCGCACTGTGGCGCACATTAACTGGCGCATCCCTGGGGATGCGCCAGTTAACATAAATCTGCCCCTCAATCTCTCGGAGACTGTACAGCTCACCGAGCTGAACTACAGGCTTTGAAGATGGAGCTTGAAAATACCGATAGTGAATTCCGCACACTCATAGTGTGCGATTCGTATTACTGCGTCCAGTCTTACAATGAATACTTGCAGAACTGGGTTCAAAACGGTTTTAAAGATGCAAAAGGTGGCATAATTAAGCATAAATTGCTTTGGGAAACAGAAAGAACTACAAAAGACTCACGTGATCCATAAACTGAGTCATCAGCTTGATGGCGTTCACGTTGCATGGAATTCATTGGCTGATGAAGACGCGAAGGCAGCTGTGCAAACGGCTCCCGTAGCTGCAATCACTCGTTCAAAAACAAAAATAGACAGCAAAATAATGCAAGCTGTCACTGCTTCAATAAAAGACAGTGGTAAAAAGTTACCGAAAGGCTTTCCACTCAAGTACTCATATATAACTGATGTAAATAATGTTCCTTTTGCTCAAATCCCTGGAGTGGGGGATAGGGTAATTCCAAACATGGAACACAGATTAGGACTAATTTTAGCAGCCCATGAAGGACTTGCATCTGCACACGCAGGTGTTTCTGCCACAATATCATTATTATAACAGAGATACTGATGGCCGCGCATGAGGAAACAGACCAGAAACTATGTTTTGGAATGTGAAATCTCCCAGAAAATGAAAGTTTCAACAGTGAAACGCCCGGCGCAGACGCCCCTTCTAATTTCAGATAAACCATTAGCATGTGTTTACCTGGACCACTGTGGTCCTTTACAGAGGGATGGTAACTATAAATATATCATGGTCATATTGAATTCCTGCTCAAGATTCATGTGGATGTGGCCTCAGCGCACGGCTGATGCCCGCACTGTTATAAAAGATTTGCTAGTCTTTATCGGCCCATACGCAATCGGCACACTACATTCTGACCAGGGTCCTGCGTATAGCTCTAGAGCTTACAAGGAGGCCAGGGCCAGCTTGGGCGTTACATTGTGGTACTCTAGTCCATTCTATCCTGAGGGAAATTCGGTTGTGGAATGAAAAAACTGTAAACATAAAGCAATCTATAACAGCTAGGGTATTAGGCTTGGGTGACGGGTGGGTCAAACATCTAATAAGTGTCCAACATAGTCTTAACAATCTGCCAAGAATTTCTGTGGGTGGAA
Source organism: Lissotriton vulgaris (assembly GCF_964263255.1). Taxonomy (NCBI): domain Eukaryota; kingdom Metazoa; phylum Chordata; class Amphibia; order Caudata; family Salamandridae; genus Lissotriton; species Lissotriton vulgaris. Next base: position 249,081,689 of record NC_141694.1, read on the forward strand.
TCACTCAATATGAAATCCTTTTTGGTACTAGAATGATGGTCGAAGACCTCGATCGTCATACTTCAGTGGTAGAACAAAAACCCTTTGATATCAAAGACCGTTTGGCTGTTTTGCAGGACCTAAATGAAATAAGAAGTCTCAACAACACCATAAAGAAGCCAACGACCACTGAAGAAACACCACGTGTCCCAGCAAGACTTGTCTGGGTTCCAAAGATTGGGGATCTATCAGATAGAAAATAGCGGATAAGAAGGAATTTGAGGCTTCTTATAGAAAACCAGTACCAGTACTAGCGATCCATCGATCAAGAACAGTGTTACTGCCGCCCCTTGCTGGAAGAAAGGAGAACCGGTTCGTATCAATTGACCTAGTAAAATCACACCATGTGGCCGATAAAAAGTAGTAGGCCCAGTGGACTCCAAAGATGTAGCAGACGACCAAATCTTGCTACTATCCAAGAGGTTCAAACTGAAAGACTCATCACCTTTGAATAATCTGCAGTGAGAAAAGAAGGACTATGCAATAAAGCCATGGAACTTGTGCCTCTTGACACCCAAATAACATTTCATCAAGAAACTCCAGTCTACAATGATGTAGCATCTGACTATACTAATATGTCAAGAGACCAAGCAGCTCCAGCGATTTCGAATAATCCGAACGCAATACTAACAATTGACAGAACTGCCTCTGGCTCTTTCATCAACTTTGATACGTTTTCGGAGGATCCCACAGAGCATGAAACAACGCCAGCAAATAAAACTTTCAGGGAACAAGTAACAGAACTTTTGCATATCTGATTTCACCATGGGTTAAGTTGTGGATTGTGTTAGGTGTACCTTTTCTCCTACTTTGGCTCATTTTTGTTTTAAGTTTGGGAAAGCTGATAGATGGAAAATATAGTAAAATGGACACAGCAAGTAAGAACATGAACGCGCTCCTGGAGCCACACAAATCATCTCATTGTGAGCAAAGAGACCTGTCGTCAGTAAACATCACAGCTGTTCCTCTACCAGGTGGTATAGCATGGGACAGAACTGATTATGACATTTATGGTCCGGTAGAGTTGTTGAAGATTCCACAGCAATTTAAGGTTTCCTTGAGTGATTTTGTTTCACCCAGTACATTTTCTGATGATAGGGACTTTGAGACTGTTAATAACATGATGGCAGACTTAGAAATGTTAGCAAAATTTACAAAACATGAATACTTAAAAGGTTCATCAGATTATGGACAAATGTATTGTTTTAATCATTATGGTCACCATTATTTGCACAAATCTGCAGAAATGTTTTTACTTATAATCAATGGGAACATTGTCCAACGCCACCAAAGGGTAGCTCTAAAACATTCTATGAACAATTTCCATACTTCATAGGTTTTAATGTCACAAATCCGAAAACATTTTACTCTAAAAATGTTAATAAGACAGGAATTAAAAGTATGTTGACTAATACTAATCAAATTTATTCTGCGGCCTTTAATGCTCGATTGTCCACATTAGGCTTTGACGTTTGGAAAGACAACATTGAGACAAAAACTCTGTCTGGGGCACAAAAGACTGGCAGGTGCAAGATTTAGAAGCCTTATTTAGAGCTTGCATCATCCCAGAACAAATAGTGTTTTAATGAAACTATTTAACAGACATCTTGTCTTGGCCTTGCTAAAATAAAGGACTTAAACAAACCGTCCATACCTAAACCTCCACCTGATAGTAATGGAACTACAGATGAGGAGGTAGACCTGAAATATATTTTACAACAAAACAGAACTAATCCTGATTGGAAAACATGGTTCATCTGGCCCGCAGACACAAATAACTGTCAATATAGATTCCAGAATAAGACACAAGGGTTTACAGTAACTAGGCCAGATCCAAGATATGTCCAGAGACAACATCCAGGGATAATAACAACTTACAGTGTAGGACAACTGTGCCTTGAGTGGCTACAAAAATCCGCACTCCCAGATATAAAACAACACTTAACTTTACTTAAAGATTTAATTGATTTGAGAGAATTCTTACCAGGACCTCGCAAACTACGTCATGGCATTTATGCTGCTTATAATGAAGCATGGAAGTCACGTAAATGGAAATTGCAGAACGAATACGAGAAATTGATCATTTAAATTTACTGAAAGCTCGCTCTGTAGTTGACAATGGGTTAACAACTCTGTCATCTAGAATGTATTCTTTGGACAGCATTTTATCCTCTGCCATAGACATAAGACTTGCTCATGTTACAACATGGACAGTCTCAATTGCGTTCTATAATGCTGCTAGGCTGGACGTTGCAAAACCTTCGTTCAGGCTATATGCCTTGGCGTCTAATCAACACCACATCATTGTTTACTGGATTTAACCTTACAGATAAACAAATCTCTTTGGCACAGAGGGGAGCAGACTATACAGTGCTGAGCATAGAAAAACTGGAAAGATTACCATTAACCGTTTTTGAGAAACCAGCCGTGGAATGGATAATACATGGCACAATCACGATACCAGTGACTTTTTTCCAGTTTCAGTATTGCTTAAAACACATACCAGCAGGCCTGTATGAAAGGTTGGGTAAGGAATACATAAAGTCGACCTGGGATTTACCATACACACACAAATTTTGGAGTGGGAAAAAGGAGGTATTTCTTAGTGGTAAAAATTGCAAAACCACATTAAGCGGTACACTTCTATGTCAGGGTATTAATTTACATTCTTCAACCAACTTATCATGCCACCTGCAGGGTTCAGCAGTGATAGATCCAATTTTTAGGCAGCCATCCAATGGGAGCTACATAATGTTGAATGATCACAGCTGTTGTGGAATGATGCCAGGAATAGCCTATCTAGTTAGTGTGTCAGCCAGGGACACTTACTGTATGCAAGTATTGTTTCCAAAAACTAAGACAGACAGGAAGTCGCCACTATGGCCTTCACTGAACATCTCTTCTATATGAATTGAAACTTTAGGCAGAATGAAAGCCAGTCTTTACAAAAAACTGTGCCACTGACCTCGTCCAGAGAGACGTATGATCTGCAAGTTGCAAGGTCCTCTGCGGAGATACATGCCTTATTATCAACGAACTGCCCCATACATTTCGCGGAAATGTTAGGTTGTATCTTATACATGTCTGATACCAGTGGTATTGTACATGTATTTAAGATGATTTTTTCTGGACTGTTAGCACCCTTTGAAGCAGTCCTAGCCATTTTTCCAAACTTCGTGCACTCTGTGTTCGACGGCCTGCCTCTCATCTTGGGACTCCTAGCAGGGATACTATTTTTGTTCCTTCTGCTCTGATATGGCAAGTCCAGTCACCTGCGATACCCAGATTACCATGGAGAACACTATTCTGGCAATGCAGTATCATGAGCGCATAACACAGATTCTTGGCTTGGCTCGTTTGAGTGATCTGAATACCACGTGGTTCCTGTTGTTCAGACCAATCTGACAAGATTGCATCTTACCTGTTCTACAATGCCTGCTTTGTGGAGAGGAATGCATGTTAGATATTTGTCTGACACTTCCATCAGCACTGCCAACGGATGTTGACGCTTTGCTTGGTTCGGTAACGGCTCTTGCATTGTGATGTCCCTAGCGGCTACCAAACCTGATGACGGCATTCATTGAGGTCTCGCCGGCAGTTGCAGCTGAGGGTGAGATACGCGGACCAACAGGCACACAGGTACCATCTAATGCGAACATTGCTAATGCGACTGACGCTGACGGCGATGCTTCTCATCTGTGTACGATTGATCTACTTAATGAAGTGGTTCAACTCTCACCTACTGTTGTAGATGATTTCTTTGCCAGCTTAGAAGATTTAATGTTCTCTCCTGACACCGAGAATAACTTTTGAAATTAGCACACAGCGTTCTATCAACGTTGAATTCGACCTTCATTTTTCAAAAACAAAAAACTTCTAAGATTGGAACTTTGGCAAAAGGTAATCTGCTTAAAGTAGAACTATTCTTAGAGAACAAGAATTCTTTGAATACTTCCTAGAAACAATATTGGACTTATCGACAAACCAAAACAGTATATATATTCTGCTATGGGATGGTCTCGACATTTTTTCTGTATTTAGAGCCATTTTATAACTGTAAATTCTATGATTCATTCAGTTAGCATTGCCAATATCATACTTTATGCTTGAATTGAAATCATTGCTTTTAAATGCGTACAGTTCAAATACTCATTTTATGTGTACAACCATTTTCAAAAGCATTTTATGTATTTTTGGGGTAGAATTGTAAACACATGCTTTAAATATGTTTTAGTGCTTAATTTTAGTAATGTCGAACATAATAACGTGGAGTGGGTGTTGTATAGCATTTTAGGACCCTAGATGAATTTTCCCGATTCATGCCCTTATATAGGTATAAATCACCATGCCCTTATATAGGCATAGAAATCATAACCATATTTAGACCTAGCTCATGCCGTCCAAAAACGGCATGGCTACTTCCACTATTTCCGAAAATCCACAACGATTTCTTGGAAAACGCAGCTTCAGCAGTTAGGGACTTCCCCTTGTTTGAATATTGATTTGTCCAAGAACTCATGGAGTTTTCAAAGAACTGAGACTCTTTGATGACGTTATAATGTCCACCTTTATGTCAAACTTGGCACCTTCAAGGTATAAATATGCCCACACTTGCCCAAGCAAACACATGGTGGTTTGGAGCAGTTTGACTATCTTCTTGCCCGACGCATCTCGCTACAGCAAGTGCCGAAGGAAGCCGACCCTCCAGCAGACGTACTGAGAGAGACGCTGTCATTTTCTCCTGCCGAGAAATCCAGCTCCAGTGTTTCCAAGCTTCCCTTGCGGGGTGTTGGGAAATCGAGTCCTGAGACTGACCTCCTTCATTCTAAACCAAGGTGCGGTGCTGATTAGACCCTAAGAGAAATCTTGGATAGATTCTTGGCAAAAAGAATTCTAAACTTATGCTACACCATACTTACTTCTTCCCTCGTACTAGACTTAGGTTAGGTACATCGGGGTAGGCGTATTTTTGAAGCACCAGTTGAGTACTTTTAGTCTTTATTTATTTATGTATGTATTTTATGGCTTAGAAACCATACCATGCTTTTACAGTATTATTTTATAATACTCTTCTTGCTGTACGTATTATACTTTACAGCCAGTATTACGATTGTAGCAGTTCATTTCTTCTGCATGAGAAATAAGACTGTTCAATAAATACTTATATTAAAAACGCCTGTATCTCTATTTTTGTGCACCTCTCGTGAAATGAAGCATGCACGAATGACTAAGTAAAATATCTATCTATTGTTTCCACGACTCTGAAGATACGTTTTATCTTGGGGAAACAAAGGTGTCATGTTTATGCGGTTGTCAGAAACTAATCCCTTCTTGTGAATTCGAGAAAGTTTCTAGTGACCTCTGAGCTAGCTGGAACTCACAATTAAGTTTAACATATTCGATAGAGACCTAGTAGACATAAGTCTTACGTCACATCTATAGGATATATTATTCCAATGCGCAGAGCCTGTTGGGAATATAGGACCTACACTACACAACAAAGTCACACCGGAGGCCAAAGCTGCGAGGAGAGGAGAGTGAGATCGCACCTCCAGGTAACGCTCAGCGAGCTTGTGTCTGTCGCTGCCTGGGGCGGAGTGCGGGCTACAAGAGAAACGCTCTCTGCCTTTCTCATCTTTGCAGCGCGAGCCTCCGCTCAAGTCCGTATCTCGGCCCGTACGTGCCGAGGAGTGGCAGTACCGGGCCGGAGTGTGGAACCGCACTTTGTTTTCCATCATGACAGTGTTGGGGGCATGTTTTGGCAGTAGCTGACCGCGAGTCAGTAAGAGTGGCATAGAGACCGTCCAGAGCACCGCGATTGGTGCCGAAGTTCATTATTTTTGCATTACGAACTGCCTGATTGTTGCATTATGAAGTGCCTTATTTTTGCATTACAAACCGCTTCATTGTTGCTTTACAAAGTGCCTTATTTTTGCATTACGAACGGCCAGCTTGTTGCATTACAAAGTGCATTATTTTGCATTACGAACTGCCTGATTGGTGCATTACAAATTGCTTGTTTCTTGCATTATGAACTGCATAGCATTGCATTAGGACTGCATTAGATCATCGAGAATGGCTCATTAATACTCCGAGAACCTACAAGTGCTTGCTGGCCTAATAAGCTGCAAGGTGAAATATTGCAAATACGCATATGTTGGATTTTTATCGTTTGCTCTCATCGTATCTTTTCTTTATAAACATATAATTGTTTTTATGCGACTCGTGTGGTGTTCATTTGTGGTGTTTTCACTGTGTTACTGTGGGCATGGTTGCAAATACTTTACGCATTTGCCTTGGAGAAAAGCCTGGCTGCTTGTGCCAAGCTACCAAGGGGGTGAGAAGGTGTCCTTCCTTTCCCTGACTTAGAAGCAAGGGTCCCTATTTGGACCAAAGTGCCTACCTGAGCCAACTTGAGACCCCCAGTTCTAACAGTGTGCAAACAAAAAAAAACAATGCCCACACATTTAGTATTTAACAAACCTGCTTCTGATTGCTTAATGCAGATGTTTTTTATTACCCAATTTGATAGTACTCATTTTACTGTCCTCAGGTTTGATCTTCTAGCGCCGAGACACCCACGGGTATTTGGTTGCGCTTTAAAAATGCCAGTAAATAAATAAATAAATAAATCTTGAGATTTGATTTGGTTTTGATTTAAATATTTGTAATGCGTGGCTGTCCCTCTGACGGGAGCATCCTGGCGCTACACAGAAGAAGCCAGGGTGATTGGGTAAGTATGAGAAATTATCCTACTACACCAGTGAGGTGCAGAATACATCAGTGATGCCGAATATCCAGGTGAATAGTGATTTTCTGAGTTGTGTCTCTGATTCTTTCGCCCTTAGGTGTGTGAACATAAGATTCTTTGCTCTTGTTCCCAACACTGCAATGGATTTTCCTCCTTTAGTTTTATACCTAAAGGTGGGAGGCTTAAGAACGTGCGCCGTGGAGGATCTGAGAGTCCTAGCTGTGATATAGTTGTCGGTTATTTTGGTCCCTAATGGCTCTGAAAGTAATTACCAAGATCTTAAATAAAACTATTTTCTGTGTGTGCAGCCAATGCAGCGTCTTAAGAGCTGAAGTGGCTGATTATTGACAAGGCATTTTCAGCACCAGACAGGCAGCTACATTCTGTATAATCTGTAGCCTTTTTGCTACCTGTTTGTTGGCTGCTTTGAAAGGGGTATTACAGTAGTCTAATCTCAAAAGAATCAGTGCAACTGCCACTATCTTCCTTGCAGAACAGGGAATGTAATCGAAGAGAACTTTTTAGTTTTTTTTTAGATTAAAACACATTCTTGCCACTGCAAGAGCCTGTGGCCAAAAAGAGAGAGAAGCATACAATTTTACTCCACAATTCCTGGCGATTTCCTCTGTGTTAGGTGGAGCAGGTGCATCTTCTGGCCACCATTGGATCGGGTTAAATTGATTGTCTTTTCCTATCAATAATATCTATTTTATCTGTTTTATATGTAAGATTGTTTAGTCTCATCCAGCGGATGACCACTGTCATAAATGACTTAAAATTATGCAGTTTTGGCAGTGTCTTTATCCAGTGCCAAGATCAATTGTGTGTCGTCTGCATATGAGGTTGTATCGATATTGAAGGAAGATATTAATAAGATCAGCTGAGCCATGTAGATTTTAAATAGGAGGGGATTGAGAGAAGAGCCTTGAGCGATGCCTGAGGTAATCAGGTGTTCGTTTGAGAGGAAATGTAATAGGTCCACGGTTTGTTTACGGTTGATAAGAAAGGATTTTTACCAAGCCAGAGGTGTTGAAGATACACCGCTTTGTTGGATTCTTGATAAAAGGATGTTATGCGAGATAGTATCAAATGCGGCCGACAGATCTAATAGGATCAGAACTGCCTTTTTTCCTTTCGGTTTAATTTCAGTGTATCTAATACTTCCAGCAATGCAGACTCAGTTGAATGTTTAGGGTGAAAGCCAGATTGGCTGGGATGAAGTATCCTGGCTTTCTCGAGGAAGTCAGTAAGCTGTCTATTGACAAGACTTTCAGAAGTTTTTCCAAGAATGGGTAGTAGTGATATAGGACGGAGATTGGAGAGAGTGGGGTGGTATATATTCAATTTTTTAGCAGTGGTTTGGCAACTGCTAGTTTCCATTCTGCCCTAATTGTAGCTGTGATTAAGGATGAATTCATTTTCTTGTTAACTGCTGGATTAACAATATCTATAATCTTATGAAGAACCGCAGGGGGACATGCGTCAAATGGAGATCCTGATTTACAAGCAATGATGGTTTGATGTAACTATTCTAATGAGATTTCCTCAAAGGCCTGAAAGGACGGTCCTGTAAAGGTGAGATCTGTTGACTGTGTGTGTATGGTGTTAAATTCTTTTTGAATATTGAGAATTTTCTCTTCAAAGAAGACCAAAACACATAACATCTGTGATTGTGGAATATTCTTGGCTAACACTTTTGGGTCAGTAAAGCATTTTACCACTGTAAAAATCATTTTTTGATCATTACAGGCCTCTAAGATTTTATTGGAGTAATACTTTTTTCTGCTTAGTCTGAAGAGGTTCCATTCTTTTGCACTGTACGTTTTTCTCCATCTTCGTTCCAGTTGTTACACTACAGGTGGAGTTCTGCTAGTATAGGCGTACACCAAGGTACTGAAGTTTTAACTGTATGTTTGTTCTTAACTTGTTCTACTGGAGCTAATTTGTTGCTGATCTCTCTTATCCACGTATTAAAGCGGTGAGTAACCTCTAAGGAGTTACCTGATCGAGTAGGTAAGTTATCCCTTGCCAGTTGGGGCAATATTGGGTTGGCTAGCATCGTAGACCATTTGCAGCTTGGTAATGAAGTTGACTTTTGTTTAGGAGAGTAATTTAAACCTGGAAGATTAATTTTAAATGGAATTAACGTGTGATCAGACCAGACTTGAGCCACGGGGCTGCTGACTGTTAGAGAGGAAAAATTAGAACACACTCCATCAATAGAGTGCCCAGCCTGGTGGGTAGGAGCTAGGACCAATTGGTAAAGTCCAAGAGTTTCTAACGTTTCTATAATGTTATCTAACCCTGGATTACTTTGGTATTCTAAATGGATGTTAAAGTCTCTAAAAAGGGTAAAATTAGAATGCTGAAGCGGTAGGTCTCCATATAGGCTGTTAGTGTATTGCCAGGTGTCCAAGGGTTAGTCCCAAGAGTCTTCAATTCAGTTCTACATTTAAGACACATGAGTGGACCTTTAATTTTATAAGGTGCCAGATTACAGTTGCATTTACCAGCCGTGTTAAGTGCTTTGATCAAATCTGAGGATAAAGAAATACCTGGAGGAGAACCGGCTGCATGGCTGTGCTGGTCGCATTCGGGGCATGGACGGATGCAGACGGGCTTGCCTTTGGCACGCTGGTGGTGCGCCCGCTGCGCGCATCTGCTGGGCTCATCCATGCTGGCAGGCCCATTAAATACTGGTGCCTGCAAACCCCTAGAGCGCTGGCACACAAAAATGACGTTTCAGAGCGGGCCTTCCTCCTCCTGGAAGGGGAGGTGAAGAAAGTGCAAAGTGCAAAAAGAAAATACACCGGAGTATCTATAATGTTGGACTCAGTAAAAAGTGCAGACAGTGACTAACGTAACTTCGAATACAAATTCAAAGTAACAGTTCCATTCATTTCTCCCCAAACAAGTTTAGAAGTTTAAAAAGTTTCCAGACGGCTGGTGGTGTGTGTGCCTGGTAAAAGCGTACTCTGACGGCTGGTGTTGTGTGTGCCTGGTCAAAGCATGCCCTGATGGCTGGTGGGGTGTGTGTGCTCCTGGTGAAAGCGTGCAGTGACGGCTGGATTTGTGTGTGGCTGTTAAAAGTGTGCACAGATGGCTGGCGGTGTGTGTGTGTCCTGGTGAGTGTGTGGTGGTGAGTGTGTGGTGGTGAGTGTGTGTGGTGTTGTGTGTGTGTGTGTGTGTGTGTGGTGTGTGTGTGTGGTGTGTGTGGTCTTATGTATGTAGTGTTATGTGTGTGGTGTTATGTTTGTGTGTGTGGTGTGTGTGTGTGTGGTGTGTGTGTGGTTTGTGGGGTCTTATGTATGTAGTGTTATGTGTGTGGTGTTATGTGTGTGTGTGTGGTGTGGTGTTGTGTTTGTGTGTGGTGGTGTGATGTTGTGTGTGTGTGTGGTGTTGTGTGTGTGTGATGTTGTGTGGGTGTGTGGTGTTGTGGGTGTGTGTGGTGTGTGCTTGTGTGGTGTTGTGTGATCCTCTGTGAGACACTGGGGTCTGTCGTCTGGAATGGAAGCTTTAGTGAGATGGGGGGAGCATGGAAATGTTGCGCTTCTGTGAAAGAGCTGGCAGGTGATTGGGGTCCCCCTTAGGAGCCAAAGACTCTGAAAGCAGTGCCCCTGTCTTTAACACCACCACACCAGTATGCCTTAAGTAACATGTGCCAGGTCCTCTAGGTACCTAGACCAACGTCCCAGTGAAAGCACTGGACTTCACTGGCACCAAGGCACGTCATTTGTGCTCACCCTGCACACTCACACACTGCTCACCCTACACATTCACACACTGCTGGCCCTGGACACTCACATACTGCTCACCCTGCATACTCACACACTGCTCACCCTGCACACTCACACACTGCTCACCCTGCACACTCACACACTGCTCACCCTGCACACTCACACACTGCTCACCCTGCATACTCACACAACGTTCACCCTGCACACTCACACACTGATCACCCTGCACACTCACACACTGCTCACCCTACACACTCACACGCTGCTCACCCTACACACCCACACACTGCTCACCCTGCACACTCACACACTGTTCACCCTGCACACTCATACACTGCTCACTATTCACACTGCTCACCCTGCACACTCACACACTGCTCACCCTGCACACTCACACACTGCTGGCCTGGACACCCACACACTGCTCACCCTGCATACTCACACACTGCTCACCCAGCACACTAACATACTGCTCACCCTGCATACTCACACACTGCTCACCCAACACACTAACATACTGCTCACCCTACACACACACACACTGCTCACCCTGCACACTCACACACTGCTCACCCTACACACTCACACACTGCTCACCCTGCACGCTCACACACTGCTCACCCTGCACGTTCACACACTGCTCACCCTGCACACTCACACACTGCTGGCCCTGGACACTCACATACTGCTCACCCTGCATACTCACACACTGCTCACCCTGCACACTCACACACTGCTCACCCTGTACATTCACACACTGCTCACCGACACGCTCACACACTGCTCACCCTGCACACTCACCCACTGTTAACCCTACACACTCACACACTGCTCACCCTACACACACACACACTGCTCACCCTGCACACTCCCACACTGCTCACCCTACACCCTCACACACTGCTGGACCTGGACACTCACATACTGTTGGCCCTGGACACTCACATACTGCTCACCCTGCACACTCAAACTCCGCTCACCCTACACACTCACACACTGCTCACCCTACACACCCACACACTGCTCACCCTGCACACTCACACACTGCTCACCCTACACACTGCTCACCCTGCACACTCACACACTGCCTGCCCAGCTGCAGAAATAGAAAGAACCCAGCGTGAGGGAGGACCGGTCACCATTGTGAGAGCACGGCGGCCATAGCGAAACAGCAGTTTTCCGAGACCAGCAGAAATTCTGCGGGAAACGCAGCTTTGTCTTTATAATTTTAATACACGAAAGTATGAGTCGGTCTGAGTTATAGCCTACTTGCGCTACCAAATAGTAAAGCCTACTTTTTACTTTTAAGCAAGTATTTGTTGGAACGCATTATACTACAAATTTATAAATAAACATATGCAAAGGTATCTACTTACACATTTTTATTACACATGCTCTTTTAACTAGAACATCCGACTGCTTTACATTAAACAAACGCCGCTCCAATATGGCGGGCGAGGATCCAGACCACTCTATGCAATAGAATGCGGAGAGTAGTCCAACCGTGGCCCATTTGACAAGTCTGTCGTCCCATAACCCGTGTGTGGAGACGGTGAAAAGAACAGAAGTACCGAAGAGATCTAACCGGCTAATCTGAATGGCGGAAGAAAAGGGGGCCATTGCCTTTCTCAGGGACATTCTTCAGAGCAACAAAAGGAGATGAGGGAGCTGCTGAGGAGACGCGAGGAGGTCGTTGCTTAGTGGCTTCTGGGAGAGATGCTGATACTAGCGGCAGCAAAAAGGGAGGGAAGCAGAACTCACCTGCTCTGCAAAAAACTACTGTCAGCACTCCCAGCAGCCCTCTCAAGCAAGCAGCACTTTAACCGATCGCGAAAGCGATCCAATTGTAAAAAAATGTAAAAAGCCAGCGAGTGGTGCGCGCGGGCGCGCCACTGCAAGCATATGTCTTAACATGACGGCCGCGATAATTGAAGACATATGGCCTCTGGTGCGCGTAACAGACACCAATAGGCCATGGGCGGAGCTACGTGACCGCCCATGGCCTATTGCGTGTTCCGTTTTAAAAGTAAACGCACGCAAAGGCCAGTGAAAATGGACCAAGGAAATAACATGCATTTTCAACACCCCCAGAAAAGGCCTCTGGCTGCGCGACACTGCTGCACATTGTACGCTAGGCCCGAGACCTAAAAAGTGGTTCAGAGCGGGCCTTCCTCCTCCCGGAAGGGGAGGTGAAAAAAGTGCAAAGTGCAAAAAGAAAATACACTGGAGCGTCTATAACGCTGGACTCCATGAAAAGTGTGGGCAGTGAACTAGTGTGACTTCAAATTCAAGGCCACAGTTCAGTTAATTTCCCCCAAACAAGTTTAGAAGTTTAAAAGGTTCCCCTACGCAATACTGGAAATTTTTAAATTGTATTCAGAGATAAAACATCTGATTACTAAAGATCGTAATCAAACATTAAAGGACACCGTGGATTACTACAGTTTCTCTGCATTAACTAAATAAAACTGTTGAGCAGTCTCTTAAGATTCAAACCTCTGACATATTGAAATGATACTGCATAAGACACATAAACCACGTGTACCAGTTTTGGAAACAGAGGTTTACTGGATATATAGAAAACTCTGGGGAGGGTGCTTTAACCCATTGAGCTATATAGCCAGGGGACCCTAAGCTGTCGAAGTAAATCAGGCACATTCATCCTGATTCTCCTGTTACCCATGTGGTGTTGGTGAGTAGTGTCCTTTTTGAATAAAAATCGATGGTCTGTCCAGTATTTTAAGCTCTCTTTAAAAGTGATAATTTTTAATGAAAATTAAGGGGCATATTTACATGGAAATGATGGAGAGCAGAGCTGTGGCAAATTTTGCAGCGCCACGCTCCGTTGTTTCCAAAACTCAGGAATGCGCTGTATTTACAACAATACAGTGCACCCCTGTTTTCCCTTGCGCTAAAAATAGCTGCCTAGAGCCAACGCAGACACCCTTGCGCCATAGGTGTCCCTTCCTGCACATAAACAATCCATAGGGGTAATTTGTTTCTTTTGTGTACTGCAGAATGCAAGTATTAATCCTTGTTGCGCCATTCTAATGCCTGCTATTGTATGGTGTTAGTTTTTGGTGCAGCCTCAGATTTACACCTCCTCGTACATCTTGGGCAGTGTCAAAAACAGCCCATAGCAACACCCATTGCACGCCCGCTTAAAGCAGATACCTACGTGAAAGGCTAGCATATTTACAAAGTGGTGTCAAGCCACAAAAAGTAGATTGATGCCACTTTGTTAAATATGGTGCAGGGCACTGCGTCTCTGGAACATCGGTAAAAGTGGCGTTCCGGTGGCGCGATCCCCTTGTAAATATGCCCCTGAGTGTAAAATGAAGAGGAGTGTGGGAGATGGTATTATCGCTGTGTAGGTCCGGTTTAGTGCTGAGCTTGTGGCAATGGCAAGGAGATGAGGGTGGCAATTCTTCTGAGGGCAGATTTTTAATTGGGAGCTCATAATGGGTACTCTGGTGTCAGTGTGATAATTCTCACCTGTTCCGAATGTAGCTTTTAAAAACAGGTCATGACATGGAGACTTTGGAGCTTGCATGTGCAACAAGCACCAAAATCCCCATGCTGAGGCATTTTTCACCTATAAAATTTTGGCAGGTTTAGCCTGCCAAAATTTGATGAGGGGTGTAGACTTTATTACTACCGGTATTAACGGGTGAGATAAACATCACGCGACGTATAATTGCAATTTCTGTTCAAACAGGTTTTCGCACCGCAATCTCAATTCACAGGCCTGCTCATATTGAGGGCCTAAGTGTACAGTGTGTGTCTTCCCAAGATTATTACTGATAATTGCTGAAGATCGAGGTGATGAAAACAGATGTATGAAGCGCACAGATCCTCCTGGGAGTGTCCTGGTGCTAGTCCATCAGCAAGCAGAAGATTACAAAGTGAATAGCCAAGTTTTCAACCCTTTCCTAAAAACAAGTTTGAAACTTTCCTGCCTCAGGGGCACTGGAAGAGAATTCCATACAGACGGCCCTAGGAAGGAGAAGGAGTGTCCGCCAAACCTTGACAACCTCACTCTCGGCACTCTAGCAAAAGTCAAATGCGAGGACAGGAGGCTCCTGGCAGGATTGTAAAAATGAAACCAGGTAACATGGACCAATATTGTTCAAAGCCTGAAAAATCAACACCAAAGTTTCTAAACAGACTCCTTACAGGTAGCCAGTGCAAGGAAGAAAGATGGTCAGAGATCCTAGCTCTCTTTGGCACTTCAGTAAACACAATTTTTAGTAAAGTGAAGACAATTTTTTAAGAGTGCTATTGTAAATAACTTGCAAGGTTTGATCTTTCCAGCTACTTTCTCTGTAGAGGTTGCATTACATTAGGAATATGTTCAGACAGGTTCTCAACATATGGTTTTGAAAATTGATCCACATGTTCAACTTCATGTCCTCTACATTCCCTCACAGGCTGCACGCCCTCAGCAGCCCAGAGCTTCTACTCGAATGTGCTGAACACAGTTCCCAATCAGGCGGTGTAGATCTTTAGTATGAGTTGGATTGGGACCAAAAATAGACGATTTAGAAGAG
Organism: Lissotriton vulgaris; assembly: GCF_964263255.1. Lineage (NCBI taxonomy): Eukaryota > Metazoa > Chordata > Amphibia > Caudata > Salamandridae > Lissotriton > Lissotriton vulgaris. The sequence goes on from NC_141694.1 coordinate 249,096,766, forward strand.
CCTACTGCTACTTACTGAGACAGCATCCTCTACCCCAGAGAATCCAGATAGTATGAACATGAAGAAATATTACAAAAGTAAACGTAGAAAACAATGCATAAGAAAAATAATGAAAGCTACAAAGCTTGGCTGAAAACAAGAAAATAAATAATGACTACATGAGAAAACCAAAGTCAGAATAGATTAAAAGGAAGGGCCTCATTTACTACTTTTTGGCGTAGGGCAGTGACGCAAGTCTTCTTGCTTCGCTGCATCAAAAGGAAAGGGCAGGAATACGTCAAATTAATGAAATACGGCGCATTCCTGTCCTCTCTGCATGCGCTGGTGTACAAATTGGTGCCTATCACCAACACAGGGACCCTTGCACCATGGTGCAAGGGTGTCTGCATTGTTGGCACAATTCTTTTTGTGCGGTAAGGGACACCTTCCTGCACAAAAACAAACAATGGTGTTTCTTTCCTCTTTTTGTGTGCTGCATATAGAAAGAGGAAAAATTAGGAGAAATAAAGGTATTTCTCCTCATTATGCCTCCTCTGGGGAGGCGCACAGTTTTGACACATTACCGGTTGTACAGATCCTTGTAAATCTGGGACGTGTTAAAATCCATGGGTGTTGCGTGGGCAAAACCCACAGCAACACCCATGGAACGCCTCCATGATGTAGAGTTAGGCAAAAGTGTTGCATTGCCTTACTCCATATCTATGAGGCCATGCAAAGTTATGCAGCATGGCTTTGCGTCACCGCATTGATATAATTGAGAAGCCCGCGCCACCAGAGCGTCATAAAAAGTGGAGTTCCGGCTGCAAAGACCTCTTGTAAATGAGGCCCAAAGAATACAATACCTAATCTAACATGTTCCGATTTCACTGCACCATGCACACTTTGGTGCAAGGGTGCCTGCATTGGCACTAGGCAGCTATTTTATCTTCGCCTAGGGAAAACACAGGGATGCGCCATACTATTGTGAATAGCTGCATTGTTGCATTTTGGAAATGTCGGAGGTCTGTGCTTCCAAATTTGACTCAGCTCCGCCTCCCAATATATCCTTGTACATATGCCCCATTGACTTTTAAAGCAATGGCAGACCAAAATGTTCATACTTTAAACTTCTCTTTCTGTATTTTGATATAGCCCTGACATTTATTCTATCATTATCTCATGCATGACTTGGGGACCGAGAATGGTGCTGTATTGTAATAGCTGTGAAACCTGGACAGAGGCCCAAATCTCACCCCACCTATCCCTCTTCCTGCCAGCGGCATGTGCTGCATGCTTATATTTCCACCCACATGTTGAATTTCTTGAGAACAACATTTGATTGGGTATTAATGATGTGCTTGCACTGAAAATAGTGCATGTATTGTAGTTTTGCCTTGTGGTTAAGGGTATATTCACAAAAAACAGGATTAGGGAGTGAAGAGGTAATGCCCCTCACGGGCACTAGGGTGGGTATGTCCTCCTCAACTAGGCTAATTCAAAACAAAAGGATCCACCTCAAAGAGGTTCAAAGGAAAGTGTTCCCAAACTTGGTAGGGCATACACAGTGTTTGCTTAAATACCCCTCACACACCAAAAGGGCCCTTGGTGTCATGCTTGATGATAGGGGTCTTCCCGCCCGCTGCGGCGCGGGCGTGCTACAACTAGCGACTACGCTGGAGCACTGTTATTTTAGTGCTATGTGTGATGTATGGGAAGTGAGAGAAAGGGTCGGGGTGGATGAGGTGAGTGTGTTAAAAGGTACCTGGCCTTATAGACTTAAAGAATTTAATAGGTCATAGGCTGGTACTGTTAAAATGGTAATTCGGAGATATCCCGCGTTTTAATGTGCGGATACTCCTGGTCAAGTCAACATGTTTCGAAGCATCAAGGCTTCTTCATCAGGACTAAAGATGATCCCTTCAGTGCTCACTATGTTGCTATCAATTGGTGCAGAATGAAAAAGAGTGCTATGTACAAAAAGTGATATTAAATACAGTACCCAGTCGGTATTGTTAATGTGTAAGCTCAGTCAGTATTTCTGAAAGTAAGCTAGAAGTGATAGGAGTCAGTGCTCCATGAGCCTTCTTTTGCGCGTGGGGAGGAATTGGCCACTGTGATTTAGTGGTTAAGAAGTCCTCACCTCGACTTGCGCCATCCCGCAGCTCGGTTATAATAAGCAAGGGTTTTGGTGCTCATTCCCCCCTCTGATAAACCACTGTGATAGAAGATTTGCACTGTGATAATATTTATTAGGCCTTTTAAGGCGAGATAGTGTTTTGTTTTGCCAACTGTAATTCTGTATTCCGTAGTTATTTTATGGGTGTGTGCCTAACGGCTGCCTTGTGGGAAAGTTTACACTCAGAGCAGTAGGACTGAATTTATTAGGGTGACAAGTCATGAGGGGGCGTGGCTTGGCGCCCGACGAGGACGGCGGCTCTCATGTGAGCGCTCCCGGTCTGAAGGGGCTCTCGCTTCTAATTTTGCACCAAATATCCCCGCAAGACGGATTTTCTGGCACCGGAGCACACGGACACCAGCAGGCTCCCGTCGGCGGAACGAAATGAGCAGCGGAATGGCCGTTTCTCACATGTTGTAACGGACGCGGCTGTGAGACAGTCGCGCCCGCCATCTTGGGTCCTGTCAGCGCGGACGGCGGCGCTCCCGTTCGTTACCCATGACAGCCTGCCACAGAGCCCTTCGTCCCTCCAGCTACCTTTGGTGAGCTAATTTATGCATTTTAGCACCATCGCTGGGCAACGTTTTTTTTTTATGGTGCCTTTTCCTCAGTGAAATACATAGACTTTATTTATCCTCTGGCGACCTGAGCGGCCATGTTACCTGGTTGTTGCTTCTTTACCTCAGGCACCCTGCATGTCTACACAGCTGCAGCCCACTCTAAATTATAAGAGCGCTTCAGTTCCTCATGCTCTTATTTCAGTGGCTATCTCCTACATGAAGCTGTCCTGCGCATTATTTTTACAAGTTCTTTTTTTTCTTTTTCTCCACATGCTCTTTCCGCATCTGTGATGTTTCTCACCAATTAATTCTCTGCTGCATCGCCATGTACCACTCCTGTTTGCCCTAGGGTAGTGCTGTTCTTCCGCTCTCACTCTTATTGTACTGCCTCTTCAAATGACTTGAATGCTGCTCCATTTATCTGCGTAAATCCTTTTTTTTCTGGGGAGGAACTTGCTTGTTTTCCTCCTCTCAACAACTCCTGCGCACACTTGCAATTGTCTATAGACCAGCAGAGATTGCCACTGAACTTTATTTTCTCTTACCAACAATTCCTTTTTTATGGAAAGAAAGGCAATTGCCCGCACTCCCAAGACTCCACGTCGTGTATTCATCAAGAACTCAAAAGTCTTCTCTGCATTGGCGCACCTCGAGGCCTCTCAAGCGCTCGTCACTCAGATGTCGCAGTCTAGCACAGAGCGGCCTGCCCAGCCGCCAGGGAAAGTCACGTCGAAACGCCTTAAAAAAGATCCTCCGTCACCAACAGGATCCACCTCGACTGTCTCCATGGAGCTTCTATTGGAAGAAATCCGCGCCCTCAGACCTTTCATGGAGGAAACTAATTCTAAGCTGCAGGTTCTCACCGACAATTGGTCTCAGATGGATGCCAGGGTCACAACAGTAGAAAAGTCTCTGACCTCTCTCCAAGAGTCGTCCTCCAAGGTCTCACACATGCAGTCCCAGATTTCCTCTCTTCATAAGCAGGTTGAAGAGTTGGAGAACCGAAATAGACGCAACAACCTCCGTCTCTACGGCCTGGCAGAGAATTGTGAAGGGACTGACCCCATCGCCTTCTTCAAGTCTTTTTTACCCAAGCTCCTTCATTTGCCTGAGGGTACTACGCTTAATATCCAGCGTGCACACAGACTGGGTCGCCTCCCCTCTACTCCTTCTCCCTCTTCACGGCCGAGAGGTGTCATCATGTACTTCTTAGAGTATACTGACCTTCTCAAAGTCATCTCAGCAGCACGTGCATCACCTCGTCTCCAATGGTCAGGATCCAATCTCTTCTTTGCGCAGGATTATGCCAAAGCTACAGCAAGCCGTCGTAAAGCATTTTTAGACATGAGACCTGAACTTCGCGCTCTTGGAGCCAGATACGGCCTTTTTCACCCTTGCCTGTTCAGAGTCACATACAACAACAAGACCACGACCTACAAGGATCCTGTTCGTCTACGAAGTTTCTTGAACGCTGCACAGTCATCTGACATGGACTTCTCTGGCTCCTCATCTGCTTTCCCTCCATGAATCTTGTTTTCAGTGACTTCATTGGCTTAACCAAATTATATGTTTCATGTTTTGATGTTTGATGTTTTGCTGTTTGCCTTTCATGGGTTTCCCAGCATCCTCAGTTTCTATGTTCCTCTCTTGATCCCTTCCTATCTTTCTTCCATCTGTATTGGATAGACATGTATTCTCTCTTAACGTTACTGTGTTTTCTTCTTCCTTCATTTGTCTTACTCATGTATGTTTTCCCTCCCTTTCTCTTGCAGGTTTACAATATGTTTGGCGTTTCCCCCTCGACCTGCCGGTTCGCTTGCATTGGATGCTTCCTTCCTCTGCCTGGCGCTCCCCTCCCACTCATTTTTCCTCGTCTCCTCTCCCTGGTGATCATTCCTCCCCACCTCTACCCTCCGTAAGTATGTTTTCCCTTTCTTCCCGAATGTTCACACTCCTCATCGCGATTTTCTCCCTTTCAAGTTCACTAGTTTCCTTTTTTCCACAGGTGTCTTCCTCTCTTATTTCTCGACTACTCTTCTACTATCAATTTCTTCCTACCATTTTTGCTATTTCACGGTCTACCTTCTCACATTTCTTATGTCAATTGATTCTATCTTTCTCTCCTCCGCTCTATTTTCTATTTCATCACCCGCTTTTACTCTCTTTTTCCTTACCCCATTTCCTCTTTCCTCATTCTTTGACTCTATATCGCACTGTACTGGCTTTTATTGACTTTCTAATTCTCTTTGGCTTTTTTATTCCTCTGGGTCACTTCTGTACTTCCTTTTCTTCTCTGATGTGAAATGTCTTTGAAGATAATTACATGGAATGTTAAGGGCGTCAATTCACCTATCAAACGACAAAGAATTTTATCACATCTTTCTCGTTTGAATGTGGACATTGCTTTTTTGCAAGAAACTCATTTAACTGCTGAAGAATCTGTCAAATTGAAGAGAAGTTTGGTAGGCGATGTCTATTATTCTCCTGCGGACGGTAAACGTAATGGCGTTGCAATTTTGTGTCACAAAGCTCTCTCCCATTCCCTAATTACTCAAGAATCTGATGCCGAGGGACGATGGATATATACCAAACTCTCTATCAAGAATGTTCCAATTTCTCTCCTAAATGTTTATGCCCCTACTACTGGTGATCCCACTTTCTGGCACTCATTTTCCCAGCACATCACCAGATTTATTGATGATAACTTTATACTGGCGGGAGACTGCAATCAACCCCTAGATCCCTTCCTAGATAGAAATTCCAAAGCACACTTTATCCCTAACAATTCCCACAAATCCTTCTCTCGAGCTATTTCCCAACACAAACTTACTGATGCTTGGCGTCTATGTAATCCGGATCTCCAGGAATTCACTTTCTATTCACCATGTCATCATTCCCAATCCCGAATAGATTATATCTTTGTTACCCACAATATCGCCCAAACTCTCACTAATGCAGAAATTGGTCCAATTCTACTCTCTGACCATGCCCCCACACTAGCTCAATTGGACATCTTACCCAAATCTGTAGGTCCTAAGCGTTGGCGTTTCAATAACTCTCTCCTCTTAGACCCTAAATTTACCACCTCGTTCACCTCCTTCTCTCATGAATTTTTCTCCCTTAACGATAACTCCCCTGTCCCCAAACACACCATTTGGGATGCCTACAAAGCAGCAGCAAGAGATTTTATCATTGGCTTTGTTGCTAAAAAACGCAGAGCTGCTCGCGATTATACCAAGGCTATCCTTCTCGATATTAAGAAATTGGAGCATTCTTATTTTACTTCTCGCTCACAGCAAACTCTAACAGCCCTGGTCAAAGCTAAAATGGAATTCAACAAAAAGTCAACGGATGATGCGTCATTGTACTTATTAAAATCTAGTGCCAAGTTCTACGGAGGCAAAAATAAGGCTGGGAAAATTTTAGCCAATTATCTAAAGGTGAAACACAACAAATTAAACATTGAATCAGTCTATGACGTCAATTCGAACCTCAAACATACTGACGCGGACATTCTCACAGAATTTTCTACCTTCTACAAGACCCTGTACTCATCTGAAACTCAACCCTCTTCCCACTCCCTAGACACATTTTTCTCCTCTATTCACAAACCATCTCACTTTCCAATTGACCTCTCTCACTTAGAAACTGACATATCCCAACAGGAACTACTCAAGGCGCTTCAAACCCTCCAAAAAGACAAAGCCCCCGGACCAGACGGCTTCACAGTAGAATTTTTTCTCCACTTTTCAAAACTCCTTATCCCCAGACTTCACTCCCTTATTGGCACCTTCCTTTCCTTGGGATCCTCCTCAGGCTCTTTTTCAGACGCTCATATTTGCCTTATACCCAAGGAGGGAAAGGATCCTCAACATTGCAAAAATTACAGGCCGATCTCTTTAGTTAATATTGACTACAAAATTTTTGCGAAATCTCTTGCGGCACGCCTGGACCTTCTTCTTCCAGACCTCTTGGGGGAGGAACAGTCGGGCTTTGTCAAAGGCCGTTTTATAACTGATAACACCAGACTCCTCTTTAACATCCTTTCTACATCTCGCCCTTTAACCCATCCCCTTGCGGCTATTGCCCTGGACGCCGAAAAGGCATTTGATAGGGTCGAATGGACTTACCTCTTCCATACTCTCCGTTGGTTTGGTTTTGGTCCTGTTTTCATTTCTTTAATTTCACTACTCTATTCCAACCCGCGTGCAGCGGTGTGTGCCAAAGGTCAAACGTCCTCCTTTTTTGATTTAAAAAGAGGCGTTCGCCAAGGTTGTCCCCTTTCTCCCTTTCTCTTCAATCTGGCCTTAGAACCCTTCCTTTCCAAACTCCGTCAAAATCCCTCTATTCATGGTTTCCAACTATCAGACACCCACATCAAACTAGCCGCTTATGCGGATGACATTTTGCTATTTATCTCTGACCCCTCCGTTTCCATTCCTGCCTTTCTTGCCGAAGTCCACACTTATTCCCAACTATCTGGCTATAAACTCAATAATGATAAATGTGAGATCCTCCCCTTGACTAAATTCACATTTAAACCCGACTTTGCAGTCTCTAATTTCACATGGAAACCTTCAAATATCAAGTATCTTGGAATGCATATTACCCCCACCATCCCGGATACTGTTTCCCTGTGCATGTCCAAATGCATTCAAAAATGTACGGATCTCACTTCTAGATGGCATCCCCTTTATCTATCCTGGTGGGGTCGCTTTGACACTATTAAAATGATGTTATCTCCCATTGTTCTCTATACCCTCTCTAATATTCCGGTCCCTGTCCCCTCCAAATTTTTCAAAAAGATCAACTCTATTCTAACGTCCTTTCTTTGGAATAAAAAGAAGCCAAGAATGTCCCTAGCACGTCTGATTCGTCCTAAATCAGAAGGTGGAGCTAACTTCCCTGACTTTCCAGCCTACCACAAGGCGTTTCAGTTGAGACAAGCCTCTTTTTGGTTACAGGACCCTGACACCCCTTGTCCTTTATGGATCAAATTTGAACGCCACCTTCTTTCCCCATTCTCCATTGCTGAATACCTTTCCTTTTCTCGCAAACCCACCTCTATCTCTACTCCGATTCATAAGTTTACCACTAAATTACTCCTCTCTTCCACGCACACACCTCCTACTACCACTGCTGATTTCCTTTCCTCCCCCATATGGCATAATACATCCTTACTCATTCGTGATAGGCCCTTTTTTTGGAAAACTTGGCATACTCGAGGTCTGCAGTGGGTCTCCCAACTTTTTTCTCACTCCTCTTTCTTATCTTTCGACACCCTTCGCTCCCTCTATAACTTACCTACTTCCTTTGCACGCAAATATCAACTGCTTAAAGATACAGTCCTAACGAAATACAATGAGCTCTCTCAGTCCTGCCCTCCTCCTGCTCCATCCACCCCCATTACCGAACTTCATTCCTTCTTACGCACTACACCAAAAGCCACTGCTATTTACAAATACCTTCACGATAGTAAGATCCCGAGACCCAAGTCTAAAGTAGAAGAATCTTGGGAACATGATTTGTCTGTCTCCTGGTCGGTTTCCCTCTGGGACAAAATCTGGACCAAACTCCGTAAATCTTCCAGAGCAGCGACCCTCACTCAGACTTTGTTCTTTGTTTACAATAGACTCCTTTTCACACCCTCTGACCTTCACAAACGTTATCCTGCCACTCCCCACATATGTTGGTCTTGCTCATCACCACAAGCTAATTTATTTCATATGTTATTTTTATGTACTCAAGTGCGTAATTTTTGGCTTCAGGTTTGGGCTCAAATTAATTCAATCTTTCACACCTCTATCCCTTTCTCTCAAACACATGTTTTTATGGGCAGTCTCTCACCTTGTTGGAATAACATTGATCTAAAACCTCAGATTGTTGACCTATTACTCGCCGCTGCCTTCCAACAAATAACAGTCAACTGGAAAGACTTCTCTAAAATTTCCTTCAAAGCGTGGTGGTTTAATGTATGCCACAACCACAGATTGGACACTGCCCATGTCTTCCCGGCATGTCTGGCTACAAAACGCATGGACTTATGGACTCCCGTTACACTTTATCTAGACTCATGTAGTAAACGCTTGTTTCACCCTCCGCCTCCACAACAGGAAGTTCCTAAACCTCCTTAAATGCCCGATGCGTTCCACTTATCCTTCACTGTATCAACTGTATTTATTACTTCTCAATGTTCTCATGCTTTTCATATTTTATGCTTACCGTATTTTTTTTTTTTTTTCTTAGCTTTTTCCCTTTTTCTCACCTTGTACCCAGATCTATTTTATTATAATGTTTGCATTTGTATGATTGTATTACTCTGCTTAGATTCTTACTTTGATATCACGTTGTACTTTGTTTTGACACCTGGTTTACTTTTTTATTACTCTTAATAAAATTCTCTTGAACTTAAAAAAAAGGGTGACAAGTCATTGACAAAGGCGATAGGCCTGACTGGTTCAGTGGTAAAAGTTCTGTCCGATGTCATATGTAACTATAACTCATGCCTCACATATTACAACACTCATGACATGTTCTATAACATCATTGATAATATTACTAATGACAACCCTATTCATTGGGGGTGAAAGTTATAGTATTCAATAGGTGTTTTTTTTAAGTGTAGCATTTTAGATTTAAACTATTCAATTCAATTCATTACTTCTTTATTCAGCCATGTGTGGCCATAAAAGAGAAAGCATACATTAAAAGAGAAAATAAATACTGCAATATTGAGTAAAACCAAGTTATACAGGCAGTTTTTATAGCATCACTCTAAATCTTGAAACATGTAGAATAGGGGATAGTCTACTGACTGTACCATAAACTTCACCATGACCGTTAATCAAAACATTTAAAGTAACAACCTTAAAATTCATGCAATCGGGTCAAAGGATAAAATCAGTATTGACAAATAGGTAAAAGAAACAGCAAAGATAACACAATAACATACAAGGCTAAAACCAATTAAAGAAATTGCCAAGGGTGGTTGGTTCTTAACTTTAGACAGCAGACAAGGGGAGCCTCAGCGAAGGCTAGCCTTCCATCAATGTTCTCCATCTCACAACAGCTTTAAGGAAGGAACCTACTCTAAAAAATATATTGTGACTGTTGAGCAGTTGCAGATGGAATAATGTTTCACTGCATTTACCAAGGGTATTTAATAATGGTTTAAGATGATGTTTGCGCAGAAAATGAAAAACATTGCAAAACACATAAAGTGCACCAGCATTTCATCTGCAGTGGCATCACAGGGGCATGGCAGAGCTGTTCCCCATGGGGCATGAATTGTCTCAAAAGCACAGAAGCCGTCACACCGTGCCTGCTCTAATTTGGAAGAAGAGAGACCTGCCTCAATGCACAGGTTCTAAGGACAGATATTAAGCAGGTTCAATGTAGGAGAAGGACCTACAGAAGGTCTCTACACAGTGTTTTTGCAATTCAATGTTCAGCCTTCTAGTCATGCAATAATCTAGAAAATAGCACTTGACCCTTTGTTTATCCTCTTTTTTTCATATTTTGAGGGGCCAAGAACAAGGCGGTTAGACCGAGAGAATAGAAATCTTAAGACGTAATCTATCCAACGGATTGTACGTCCCTTATCCAAACTGAGGCATCCAAAATGATGTGTCTACATAAAGATGCCTCTGGGTTGGTCCACACAATAACCCACAGTAACAAAGGTGTCCGATTAACCTTGTCCGTTAGTAAGTGTATCTCAGAGTGTATAATAAAGCTAAAACTGGACGGGGGTGAAAACATCATCAGTTCCAACAGATACGATTTTCCTCGACTTGAAGAGGGGAGGAACTGTGATAGCCCCAAACCTGGACAACGTAGGTGGCAGTGGAAACACTATGCATTGTAGACATTTAAGAGGGGTGACAGTCACTTTTCTCGCAACTATATGGAGGTTAAGCACTGCACCGGCCACTCTGCTAAGTTTCAGTCGTAAACTAATTAGTTGCGGTTGTCAAGACCTTGTGGAAATACCTAGATATCTAAAGTTGTTCACACTGCTGAGCAACTGATCCATGATGAAAAGCCTTGAGATATTGATTTTGCCAGGTCCACATTCCATAATGTGGGCCTTTCTAAATTTAGTAGCCAGGTTAAGACTGCTCCTAAACAAAGCAAAATGATCCAGTAGCGTCCACAAAGCATTAGGAGTGTGTCAAGAAGGACCACATCATCTGCATTAAAACTAATATTTTCACCCAACTATAATGTCACTTTAGCTGTTGTGTTTTTTCAGTGACTTTTTGAGGCATTTTTAAATCAAATTAAAATGTTTCTACCATACTTAACAATACTTCACTTAAACCTTTGTTATTTTCAGTGAATATATACATATATATTTCAGAGGAACCCTCTTTCGCTCATATGGAACACCTCGGCCCATCTGTTGCAGTGTGTTTAGCACTCTTGGAGGTAGTAAAAAGGAATTCTGCACCGTACTACTAGATAGATTGGCACCTCATGTCCTGAAAGCCAGCAAGTTCTTATTGATCAGAGATTTTAACCATCATTTAGAACTACTCGCCAATTCGGATACTGCCAGTCTTATAGACGCCATGGAATCCCTTAATCTATCATTAAGAGAGACCGGTCACACGCAAAGGGCAGGCCACACGTTAGACGCCATTTTCTCAAATATATCTGAGTTGGCAGTTGAGCCCCCTCTAGTAATTCTTGGTGCTGCCTCTGCCATCAACAAAACGGGCACGGGGGGCAAGAGAATTATCGCAGACCATGGTCAAGAATAACGCCGGCTGATTTCTGTCAGGTCTACAGGGATCCTGCTTTCAATTCGGATGCAGACCCTAACCTGGCCTGGTCAAAGTTCGAGGGAGCAATCCAGGGAGCCCTGGATGTTGTAGCTCCTCTCAAAAGGGTAACCATTCAGGAGAGGGCAGCCCCTGCCCCCTCGCATACTGACACCCTTAGGAAGGAGAAGTCCACATGTAGGGCCCTAGAGAGGAGATGGAGGAAGTCAAAGGATGATACAGATGAATCACGATACCGAAAGGTCCATACACTCTACCTCAACAGCTGCAATGCAGCAAGAAGGGTACATTTGGGCGTACGTATTACAGAGGCAAAGAACTCCTCTAAGGAACTATATAAGATCTTGAAGGAGTTCACAAATCCTAAAGTTGAGAATGTGTCACCCCCCCGCCACTCAAGCACTCTGTGACGAGTTAGCTAGTTATTTTATCCAAAAGATCGATTTGATCTATCAAACCCTCGACACGGAGGAAGAGGAACTGGTTGGGGGACAACCAACCAGCGACCTGCGGCCGGATGTAGATCCCTTTCCTGGGCTCGACTCCTTCTCCTATGTAACAAAGGAGCCAGTAGGCTCCCTATTGAGTCAGGTAAAATCGGGGTCGCCACTGGACCCAGTACCACCGGCAGTCATGGCGACTTTTTATCCCGGTCCTGGCAGGTGCGCTCTCCACAATATACAATATCTCTCTGGAGACGGCCATATTTCCTAATAAGTGGAAAACCGCACGTGTAAAGCCACTGCTAAAAAAAAGCATCAGCAGACCCAAATGAGCTGCAGAATTATAGACTAATCTCGCTTCTTCCTTGCTGCTCAAAGGTCCTGGAAACTTTGGTGAATCAACAACTATCCCTCTATTTGGAACAAAACAGCCTTTTGGATCCCTCGCAGTCTGGCTTCCGTGCATCACATAGCACGGAGACCGCACTGTTGGAGGTGATGGACACCATAAGGATGACTCTGGATAGAGGAACCCCAGTGATCCTAGTCCTCCTTGATCTGTTAGCAGCATTTGATACCATCTTGTACAGGCAGCTGCTCGACAGATTTAGGGGATTGGGGTGAAGGGTAGGGCTCTTAAATGGATACAAAGCTTCCTATCGGACCGTACCCAGAGCATTCAGCTAGATTAATTTGTATCGCAGACCACAGGGATGGTCGAGATGTTCCGCAAGGATCTGTCCTGAGTCCTACCCTGTTTAATGCATACATGACTCCTTTGGCCAATATCATCAGAGGCTACGGCTTCGCGACCATCTCTTATGCGGATGATACGCAGCTAATTGTCCCCATTGAGGAGGACATTATGGTAACTCAACTAAAATTTAGGAGCTGCATGTCCAGCAATGCCAGTTGGATGAGGAGGATTTTTTTTACAACTCACCTCCTCAAAAACAGAGATTCCACTGTTTGGGAAGGCCAAAACCATCCGGTCCCCAGAATGGTGGCCCACCGAGCTGGGCGAAGCCCCCCTCCCTAGGACCTGGGCCAAGAACATGGGTGTCAGAATAGACGAAAAACTGTCTATGGAAGAGCAGGCTAAGACTGTGGCCGGGACCTGTTTTGGTACAATGAGGATGCTTAGGAAGGTCTTCCCATGGGTCCCCCTGTCAGCAAGAAAAATCCTCACCCAGTCCCTTCTGGTAAGCCGGCTAGATTACAGTAACTCATTGCTGGTGGGGGCAAGGGAGGATCTTCTATCAAGGCTCCAGGTGGTGCAGAATACAGCAGCCCGTCTAGCCCTTAATAAACCAGCGCAGACCCCTTCTGCCCCCTTGCTGAACCAGTTACACTGGTTCCCGGTTAAGAAGCGAGCCATCTTTCAGATGCTCTGCGTGGTCTTCAGATCACTACAGGGTAGGGGCCCTGCGTATTTCAGAAATGAAATCAGCTGGTATCAGCCTGTGCGACAACTAAGATCTGGCAATGCTAACTTGTAGTGCCCCCAGAGAACACACAAGGTCAGGATGGGTGGTAGAGCCTTTTCCTATTTGGCAGCCAGGTATTGGAATAAATTACCACAGAACATCAGTTTGTAACGAGCTAACCACGTTCAAGAAACTTCTACAAGACATGGCTTTATTAGTTGCACTTGCTCACGTAGGACTGTCTCCTCAAAGCGCCGAGAGATCCCTTCGGGGATGATTCGTTTGCGCTCTATAAATCCACAAGTAAGTAAGAGATAAAGATGTTCGTTTAAAAAAGCAAAGGTTCAAAGTGATGTTATAGTTAAGTATGGTTATAAGATCTTAGCATGTGGCCTTATGGCTAGAGCGGTCATCCTCGAAGCTGGGGAACAACGTTCGAGTCTCACATTCTGTAATTCTGAGCAAACCACAAAGTGCTTGATTATGATGCTGGTCAGAGTTGCCTCCCACTGACATTTCTGGGGCTTCACAACCGAATGACCTTGAGTCGGCAGTCTGAAATCACAAATACGATATCTATACTACTATTATAAAGAGAGAACTTTGCCCTTTGAGCCAGGTAAACTCGAAAAGTACACCACCAATCAAACACCCAAGACATCTTTGAAAACCTCAGGGCAAGCAGAAGGACATAGGCTATTAAAAAGAAAAAATATACGTTGTTTAAAAAATGTCGAAATAAAAATAAAGTAGTCCCTTGCAAGTAGCGCCGGCCTCGACGTCTGCGTGATGACATCATTTGTGTTTGCGCTACCTGGCAACACTTCCGGAAATAGCGCCGAAGATCGCAACCTGCTGGGAGGACTGCCGCGGCCCTGCTTGCTGCTGGGAGAAGTGGCGGCCTGTGCAGGCGGGGCGCATGGAGAGTGGCGGCCTGTGCGGGAGGGGCGCCTGGAGAGTGGCGGCCTGTGCGTGCGGGGCGCCTGGAGAGTGGCGGCCTGTGCAGGCGGGGCGCCTGGAGCGTGACCGGCGGCTAAGGTAAGGATCAGGCTCTCCGGGACACGGGCGGGAGGGGGCTGGGACGGGAGGGGGCCGGGCCGGTCCGGGGCGGGAGGGGGCTGGGGGCAGAAGTGCACGCAAGCCTCAAATGCTGCCCCCAGCCCCTTTCTGCCCCAGGCAACGCTGGGGCGGGCTGCTAGTATATATATAAATACACACACACATATAGATAGGTAGATAGATAGGTAGATAGATAGATAGATAGATAGATAGATAGATAGATAGATAGATAGATAGATAGATAGATAGATAGATAGATAGATAGATAGATAGATAGATAGATAGATAGATAGATAGATAGATAGATAGATAGATAGATAGATAGATAGATAGATAGATAGATAGATAGATAGATAGATAGATAGATAGATAGATAGATAGATGGTGTATGCTGCTAAGGATACATCCATTTTTACAAAAGAACAAGGAAACCCTAAAGGTATGCCATAGGGACCTTGGGCAGTATCATATTATACAAAACAGTGGTCCCTATTTTTGGACAAAATAATGTACAGGAACAATAATCATACACCTAATAAGTGATATGTCTTTTGTCCAGCCGGACAAGAATATTATTTTTTCATTCAGTTAGATTTCAAAAGTTTTGAGAACAATTAGATGTCAAGCGGGCACAGCCATGACCCTTAACATACAAGACAGAACAACGAAAAAAGGTGGCCAAAAGGGCAAAGCAAAAATGTGTCTGTGTACTTGTAGTCAGTGTTACAGACTTAGATTGTTTAAAACACACCATTGTATTTACTCATTATTACATTAATGTATTGCATATGGGGTTGTTATGGTCGACGACGTTTCAATGCCTTTTTACATTTTGGACTATTTAGGGATGGGGCCGCGTCTAGCCCCATGAAACCAATCGCACAGCGTCATGCCGCCCTTGGCGTGCATGTATATTCGAAGGTTCTTTAACCATTTATCAGTACTATTCCATTTTTTTTCACCATATTTTCTACTTCTCATATGGACAATTTCATCACATTTTGTCGAAATCCACAGAAACCGATTTTAGTGCCAATTTCCAGTTTTCTAATATTCTAAATGTGCCGATGCGGGCCTCTTAAAAAGAATATGAATAATGCGTCGTTCATCACAAGCAGTCTTTATTTCACTTTAAAAACCCAATGCATTTCGGGCCATTACGTGCCCTTCTTCGGGGGTCACTGCTGTGGTTGTTAGTAAAAACCTGCGGTCCTCGCATCATCATCAGGACAAGGAATAACATCATTGTTGTCTTGAGCATGAATTATTAGCACTATGCCTTTTGTCACATTTAGTGCGTGCTTTCCTCGTGGTCTTACTAGTACCTCGTGGTCTCACTAGTACACACATTAAGTCATGGCTTCATGAGCGTTCAAATAGAATAAATTCCGTTGGGAGATAATGATTCTCCAAATACACCTGAGTTTGAGCACGATAGCTCAGTCCATCAGAGTTCGGGCACAATGGCTAGATTTGCAGGACTCTGGAGCACAGTGGCAATTACGGTGGTCCAATGTGTGCACACATCGGACCACCGTAATTGCCACAGTGCTCTTATTAGGTGTATGATTATTGTTCCTGTACATTATTTTGTCCAAAAATAGGGACCACTGTTTTGTATAATATGGATACATCCATGACAATATATGGCAACGAAACAGCCCACTTCAGACATTTTTTCCCTGTGAATGATTACATGAACCTGATTACACGTGCAGTGTGCTTCAGCGTCAGGGATGGTGGGCCAGTCTTTAGTTTTCCATTTTCTACTTTTATAGGACCCCTTTCATTTGCTTTCTTCTGTTCTTTTTATTTACATTTCTTAGAACATACTACAGCACTAGTGGGCCACTTGCCAAATGCTCATTTTATCTGCAGGGTGCAGTATCCCATGCACTCACTGCCTCCAGCCCAGGTGACCATCATAGAATGTTATTGTCCATAGTGTATCATTGTTTTACCAATCCAAGATGGTCATATTGGTTCTACATGTAGCAGTCATGCTGAAATTTTAAAAAGAACAATACACTATGTAAAATACTGTTTCAAGAAGACCACCTGCTGCTCTGTTTCATTTTATTTACTATTCCAAGCATATTCCCACCACATTTAGATTAGAGCTTATTTTCTTTTTTCTACTTGCATTCTTTTAAATTATCTTGTGTTTACTGTTGAGTTGGTTTGTGTGTTTTATTGTGGTTGTGTAAGTGATCGAATACAAGAATTTGTCAGTGGGTGGATGAATGAATAGCCGCGACCCGGGTGCCTTGCGGGTGGGGGGTCACGTGTGGAGAAAGTTTAATTTAAAAAATAAAATAAAACTTAAGTTAACTTACCTTCGCGTTTGCAGGTATCCCGCGTCGTCCGTCTCAACAGGACGCACCCACAGGCGCTTCCCTCCTCTCCCTAAGCCAATCACAATGCTGCAATGGCAGCGTTGTGATTGGCTGAGACGCTGACGCCACAGGCATCTATGGGGAGGCCATTTTCTCTATGTAAGGTGCATGCAGCTTACATAGAGAAAATGCAGAGTGTGTATGACTGGTTTGGTCGGCGACCAAACTGTCAGCGCACTCAAAGTGGGCAAGCCACTCCACCCCTGGACTCCTGCAGGACTGCCCGCCCCCAACCAGGCATTCCCTTCTGCTTTCTTGCAGTGTGAAATTTAAAGTACCATTTTATGTTTCTGCTTCTCGCACTGCGAGAAAGCAGTGGGGGGACTCTCCTATGTACACATTGAGGAGCGCCCCTGTGAATGGATGAAGACATGAGTTCACATTCGTGCTACAGAGACCATGTATGATGACTCATTTGGTGCCATTTCCATCAATGACAGAAGAGGCTGTTTCATTTACAGGGCTGACCTGTTGATATTGCTAATGCCTCTTCAGCTTTGCACTACTCCTGTCCAGGGCCTATTCCATACAACTAAACACTTCTAGTGCTTTCAGAGCCCATTATAAAGGAATGAGCTGTTATGTCTCTACTCTAGTTGAAAGCTACATCAGTTTAAAGATTATTTTTATCACATTTATGAATGCATTTTGTTAGCTTGTTTCATAATACATGCTGGATAAACTGCTTGTAGCACTCCTTGTGATGTCACTGCAAGAATGGGCATTTGATGTCACAGGTTAAAATGTCCTTTCACGCCGCTTCCTGTGAGGTCATTGGGGTCAAAGTTCTGGAGAGGTCACCAACACGATTGAGCTCTGGCTCTAACCCTCCAGTCTCCTCTTGAATGTTGAGTGGTATGGCTGTTGCCAAACAAATACTGTTTTAAAAGCACACCATTGGCTCTTTAAAATATTCACAATTTAGGGAAAATAGTTTTCAATCATTCTGGAGAGAAAAGACTTACATTTCCAGGCTGTTCTCTGGGATGTTTTTGGTAGCTGGTGTTGCTCTCAGAGGCAGAACGTGTTTCCAACACTGGATTATACCTTCAGGTGTGCTGGTTATTTTCACTTTGATTTTAGCGTGTGCTCGCAATGTTCTGGGTTTCTTCGAAGTAATTATCCACCTAGCCTTCTAGGAAACATGGGACTGCTTCCACACAGCAGGCTAATCTCATTTTCGTCCTGTCATTTTGTGAATGTTAGAGAGAGAGAGGGTTTTCATGACTAGTACAATTATTCCTTTGCTAAGAACCTCTGCAATTCTGTTTTAGCTTTTTTTCCTGCAGGATCACACAAAGGCCTTTCCCAGGCGCCTACCAGCTAATAGTGGGGGAGATGCATAAATTAGCCACATGAGGAGATATGGTTTCCCTCTGAGTCTCACTATAAACATGGGTACCGATTACATGCAGTAAGCAAATGTATGCATGCACCACCTACAAGAATTCGCAACCCCATGTTTACACTTCTTGCAAAGGAGCAGCATTCTGAATCTCTTTCGACCTATATTAGACATTTCAACTGTTAAAAGTAAGAACATTTGTCAATATTTCATCACCAGGGCATGGACATCAATTCACCAAAATGCCAGGGGTAGCGGAAGTGACATCGCAGGTCATTTGACCTTTACTTTGACTCATACAAACATGCTTACACATACTAAAACATTCACACACTTGTGCACGCACACCACACACACTCTCACCCGCAAGCATGCATACAGCATACATTTAACAACATTTTTTACTTACCTAGCTTCCAGATACAGTCATATTCCAGCTAATGTAATAATATTATTCACTATTTGTATAGTTAAAAAAATGACAAAAACCAGGCAAGTGCAGCTCCAACCAGCGTGCATTAGGACGAGCTGCGCCAGTGTTCCAGGCACTGCTTTTGTCACATTTGAGGCCAGGGGTCGCAAAAGAAGTGCCACGGGCAGCAAGGAGCAAGCCAGGGGTCGCAGCTGCGAACCCTAGCGACCCCTTATTGACATCGATGTACCTAGGGTCCAAATGCCAAAAGCAAGTTTATGACAAAGGTTTCCTGAGAATCAGCTTTCTGTCTTACTACAGCTACATCCATAACAATGCTATAATGCAGATGTGTAAAAACCGGGGGCCACATCCTCAGGAACGTGGCGGAGAGAGGTGTTAGCCTTCTTGGGTAAACACCTCTCTCCACCACTTCGGAAACGCGAGGCTGCACCCTATTCTCAAGGATAGGGTGCAGCCTCGCATTTCCCCCTGCAATGGCGCTAAGTTTCACCAGAGTGCAAGGGTGTCTGCAAGCAGGGAGGTTTGTTTATGTACAGGAAGGTGTCCCTTCCTACACATAAACAACCCTTAAATGCCAGTTTGTAACTTCTATGTATGCTGCTTCATGCAGCACACATGTAAGTTACAAAACAGCATTTTAAAAAACAGGGTTGTTTATGTACAGGAAGGGGCACCTTCTTGTACATAAACAAACCATAGCATTTTGTTTTTTCCATGTGTGTTGCACAAGGCAGCACACATGGAAAAAGCAAAAACGAGGAGACATAAAGCATTTCTCCTCGTTTTGTCACCTTAAGACCAGATTTTTCCAGGTCTTAAGTTTGGTGCGACATCCTATTTATGCTGCCCTTGTGAATAGGAGGTAGCGTCAAACTCAATGGGTGTTGTAGTGGAACGTCCACTGCAACACCCACTGCACACCCTGATAAGGCTGGGCTCCACTACAGAAATTTTAACAAGGAACCCTAGGTCTTTTTTTACCTGCTGAGAAGGGGAGAAACAACGCATCACAAAAATGAATTTTCCAAAAATAATCAGGACTCAAGGACCACAGACTCCAACTTCAGTTTAGGGAGTTTATTACAAAGCCAAAAACAACTGAATATACAAGCATCTCAAAACGAGGTTGTAGAAATACATGGGAACTAATACAAAACTAAACCGACGTATATGTCTGCTCCGATAGATGATCAAAAAAAGAATAAACAACTCTAAAAATAAAACACAAGGAAGGACTGCTCCAACATTCAAGTCAGACTTCATCTGTGACTGAAAAGAGAAAAACATTAGACTATCTCTACACTATCTCTAAAGTGACATCCCTACTTAACATTTCCCATGTAAAGTCGTTAAAAGTGTCAGCTTGTGAAGACTTCCTAAGAAGCACATTCACAATGTAAGTCAGATGACTAAACCAGCAGAGCTCGTTCTAAGATACTCTGCCTAGATCAATCCTCTAACCCCTTCTCCTAATTCATCCTGCCTCCTTCTACCTCTCTAACATTCTCTGACTCTCCTCCCTTGGGGCACTTTCCCTGCTACAAAATGCAAAACGGGTAAAACACGCCCACAGATCACCTCATACTAACAGACACCTCTCCTAGGTAGTTTTCCATTGTCTTCTCCATGTGTATTCCGTTGAACTTGGTTCACATGCCTCTTCAGCGAGAAGGAACACCGACTCCGAATTATCGATTTTCTGTTTACATTGTTTCACTCCTCCTCCATGCTTAACTCCTAAAACATAAGACGTTAGTTCTAACTAACAAAGGCAGCTTCTTCCACCTGCAACTGAAACGTGAGAATAGAAATGTTCTGCTTGCATATTACTATTTCTAAAACACGAGAGTATACCAGGGAAATTACATTTTTGGGCCTACATAATTTGGGCCACTCATGAATAAACAAATAGGCATTTCATATTACAACATGAACATTTCATTTAGGCTTTTACACATTAAATTATACACTCAAGTTAATAATGCTTTGCACTACAGCATCTACAATTATTATACGTTAAGCATCTCTCATTACTTATTCGTGCAATCTTCATCTTGGTGCACATTAAAACCAAAAATGCATTTTACTACACATAAGCTTCTCATTAGGTGACTGTGATATATATCAAGGGTTACAAATTCAGACAAAAATTTCATTTTGTTTCTCCTTGCATGGCACAAATACTTTTCGATCGTTTAACATCACATCATTATTACACCACACTTCTAATGCCCACATGTTAATACAACACAAGAACATATGCGGGTGCGGATTATCCGTGATTATGATGCACCCCTACAATTTTGGAGCACCACCACGCTCCATCAGCCCCTTTCACACTAGAACAGCGTGAAGGGGGCCCTATTAGCAAGGCAGCGTTAAGCCGTGTTAACCCACTTAACGCTGCCTTGTGTGTAGGATTAAGCCCCTATCGCCACAACAACGTCACTGAAAGTGGTGTCGCGATGGGGGCTTGAGAATATGCCCACTGGTGTTAAGCACATGACTGAACCAAGCTTTACTTTTTGGATTCTGATCCAAATTGATCAGGCAACTCTCAGGAAACTGCAGCTAAAATCTGCATTAATCTCCAAACCCTTCTCCCCCTTGATTTGCTAGTCAATGCTCCACAGCAATGCTTATTTCTTTTTTTTAATAGGAGGAAGAGCTACATGCTTTCTCAGGAGCTGCTGCCAGCACTGCTAAATTCTAGGGTTGTCAAATACCAAGGCTGCTAGGATTTGATTTCATGTCGTGCATCTGTCTTCCATCGCTGGGCACTTTCCATCTCTTTTATCTCGCCCTTGCAGGTTTTGTCATCTTTTCATTTTGTTTTGTCACTATTTTCTTATCTGTAACTCAGTCCTTTTTTCTCCCTTTATTTTTTACCTTTCTGTGTCTTGCTTTGGACTATAATTCTGATGACGAAAAAAAAAACCCTGGCCCGATAAAATTATTTCCTGGTATATTAACTGTAAGAACGGGTACAAATTAAGCACAATACCAGACATAGCATAGGTATATTTATAAAATATTTGTGCTGTAAAAAAGAAGGTACTTAATACACTAAGGTCCAGATTTGCTCAGATCTCAAGCACTGTTGTTGAGATGCCTGGCGTGAACTGGAGAGAGCAGAACTATGCCTTTTCTACAAAGAAATGCTGCAGTTCTGGTTCCTCTCCACATGCTGGTTCACTCTGTGCAGCCATGCCCTAGAACAGGCCCCATTGCGCCATTATGCAAGGACGTCTTCTTTGTGGTCTGGAAAGTTTCTGTGCAGGAAAGAGTCCCTTAGTGCACAAAAGCAATGCTTTAAGGCTATTTCTTCTATGTGTAGTACAGAATACAGCACACATGCGAAGAAGATAAAACGAGGAGAAATAACAATATTTCTTCTGGTTATGTCAGTCTCAGGTATGTGCAGTGTTTTGATGTAAATCTATGTCTTGAAGTCTTTGTAGTCATTGATTTGTGCCAAAATCCATCGGTGGATGCACAGGAATGCCCATGCACCACACATGAACACCTCCCTGCCGCAAAATGTAATACGAGACAGCACAATTGTACTAAATTGTGTTATTTTTTATAACAAGTCAATGCAAATCTCCCTCTTGGTTAGTTTGTGAATCCCAAACAGGATTTTGCTACAGATCTATGTTAAAAAGTAACGCAAACCAGCACAAAACCTTTAAAAATGGGGACCTAGTTTTGTAATCTGAAGTCTGTAATATAAATGTGTATCCTACATATTGTACTATAGAAGTAACTGGAAGACTGACACAACCTCACAGCTTTGAAAAACGCTCTGCAAAACTGATGCAATGCCTGGAGTTGGTCAGTTTCCACACACTCTCTTTGCCAATGTCTGTGAGGCTGTTTTGCAAACCAGAGAACATTGACCAGATACTGAATTGCACAAATAGTTTCACAATTTAATGTGAACAGAACTTTGTGTTTCATTGTGAAAACCCTTCAGCATAAATTATTGGATCCTGTCCTGGACCTTCATAAAAGTTAAATATGCCAGCTATGACTAATTCTACAAGGCTTTATGAAGGTCGCACTAATCACACATTAATTACATTTGTGACTGTGTAGGTGCATGTGAAATATGGAGCAGACCATAAGAACTAGGGTAGCATGATTTGCGAGGTTTGTGACTTGTTGCTGGTGGGAGAGATGAATGTCTGTATGAAAAGATGTGTGTTAGGTGTTTCAGATGTGTGAGGGTAATGTTTGAAGCAGGGGTAGCTACCAGAAGGCACATCCATCTAAGTAGGTATGGTAGTACTTGGGGGTAGTGAACAGAAATGAGGTGGAGCTTCTTGTTGGGTGGTTTACTTAGAGTCATCTGCCTAGTTATGCTACCTTTCACTTTGGACTGCTCTGTGGATCACCTACATGCACTTAAAGTGTACTTGAGAGTATATGGCAGAAAAGAAAGCCAGCACTGTGAAGAGTGACTGACTCCCATTGCAACAGGACAGTATCCAGTTTAGATACTATGCTTTGGACAACCACTAGTGGCAGAATGCCAGATTCTCCAATATCAAGATGTCCGCAGTGAGTAGGTGAACCACAACATGATGCTGGTCTGGTTTACAGTTTGTCACCTGGCACTTTCAGCAGGTATCTGTTGTTGTGCCATTTAAGCAAAATTAGTTTGACACCATTTTCTAGTGGATGTGTCTTCTGTTACTAGTGCTGTTGAATGGCCCTATTCTGGGGAAGTTTGAAACTGCTGAGTATGCCAAATTATCAATCTAGCAATCACATGGTTCTTGCATTGCGCAGCTTGTCCCCGTGGGGTGTCTCCACCCTGCACATTCTCATGGAGAAGTAGGCACTTGAGGAACAGGTGATACCCAACTTATGTTGGCCAAAATGAAGAAACATATTTACAAACCCATAAGAAACTGCAGGTATCTTGCTGGAGACGATGTCTCTATGCTCCCCTGTTGTAGGCGGAGGCAGGGAGTTTACCAGCAGCTTGAATCCCACTTTGCGTAGATGTTGTTGATTTTTAAAATATTAATCACAAAGGATGCTATTTTAGTTTATTCCCAGTTATTGGGTTTGTGTTAGAAGGTGAAGGAACACATACATGGAACTTGAAAAGCTAAGGTAATGGTACCGGGCAAGAAACAGTTCCCTAGGAGTGGAAGGGAAAATTTGTTTACTACGTCGAGAACACAAAGGAATGTTGAGAAATGCTTACACCATATTAGAGTGATAAGATCTGGCAGGGTCAGATACCCGAAAAGACTATATAGCTGTGTGGTATAGCGCATTTTCTCTTATTAATACCCCTTTTTCATTTTCCATTGTTCCCATTATTATGTGTAAGTGGTTAGCACCTAATGACTCCTTTGTTCTCTTACCTGTGTCATGGTACTTCCACCACTGTTTGTATTTGTTCTCTGCAGCAGTTCTTGATGACACTCTGGGCCCTCAGGACAGTGTTACTTGGTGACTCTAATAAACTTCAGGAAAAAGCCTCCTCGTTGTCGCTGTCCAAATTTACAAGTTGGCGACAAGCTTGGGATCGTACTCTTCACTCCGGCCACTCCATGGAGGAACTTCCTTTTTTTTTTTTTTTTTTTTTTTTTTTTTTTTGCCGGCTTTAAAGAGGTTTATTTTTCATTTCTTGGAAACGAGTTTTAACTGTGCAAACTGGTGTGGAAAGTACTAATTTACAGATGAACAAGTTGTTCAGCAAAGCTTTTATCGGCTTTTTAGGAAGATACAAAGTGAGATCAACTACGCAGTACATTTGGCCACTGCAAGTTACATTTTTTTTTTATTTCTGTAATTTTTTATTGTATATAAAAAAAAATATATATTTACATGGAGCATACATGAGTGGCGGAAAGAAAGAGGGAAGAAAAAGAGAAAAAAGAGAAAAGAAGGCGCCGGGGGGGGGGGGGGTATAGTAGTATTGTCCTGCAATAGTTCGTTCATTGCCATGGTGCGTGGGGTCGGATAGATCTACTAGTCCATGAAGGAAAAAGAAGTCCGTTATCCCAGTCTTGCTTGGCGTTGTCTTCTTTCCCCCCGTTGATCTGCCTGGTGGGTACAACACCCCGGACGATAGAGAGAAAGAGAGTGATAGAGGTTGGAGATAGGAGAGTGTACTTCCTAGCCGGTTTCTCTTGTTGGAGTGTCGGTCCCTGTGGTGTGTCCCTCAGTGCCTGTCTGGTGCCTGGTGTCTGCGCCTAGGGGGGCTTATGCGATGAGAGGTAGAGGTCTAGGGGCCTCCACATGTTTGATTGCCTGTGTGTTTTCGGTGTATATTTCGCTGTAATGTTGTCTGCCCCTCTTAGGAAGGTGACCCAGTTGAGCCATGCCTGCGGTGTCGCTTTTGTGGTGTCCTTCCAGTTGCTTAGGATTATTTTGACTGCAGCCGTTAACAGTAGGTCAATGAGGTCGCGGTCTTCTGTCGTTGTGATGGACGGGGATGCAAAGCCCAGGACTAGACTTGGAAAATCTATGTGTATGGCTACGCCAGTGATGTCCTTGATAAGTTCCCCCGTTCTTTCCCAGAAACCCTTGATCTGGGGGCAGCTGAGTAAGAGATGCTCTAGATCCCCCCTACCATCGTTACAGTTCCAGCATGTGTCGCTCTCTCGGATCCCCAGGGTGGATAGGCGGGCCGGTGTCCAGTAAGCCTTGTGCACTAACCAGTATTTGGTCTGATTTAATGAGGCAGTTATCTTTTTCCTAGTGGTCGATCTCCACAGTTCGGCCTTTTCTGTTTCGCTTAGTGCCTTCCCCGCTACATTCTCCCAGAAGTTTGTGACTTTGTCATTGAGTTTGGTGTGTTTGGGGCGTAGGGCTCTGTAGAGGTGTGCTATTTGGTGTCCTGTTTTGTTGAGATTGGCTGCAAGCTGTAAGAGCGACGGTGTCTGACTTGTGAGGTTTGCCTTCCTAATAGCTACTTTTATTTTCAGGAAGTTGTACAGTTCTATGTTTTGTAGGTTGTGCGCTCCCTTGAGTGTGTCAAACGTTGTGTTCTCGCCTTGTCTTAGAAGGTCATGGGGCGTGGATATGCCCTGTCCGTACCACGCCGGCATGTCCAGAACCTTATCTCTGTATTTTAAGGTAGGGTTGTGCCAGAGGGATTCAAATTGGCCTCCCCTGATGCTTGTTGCTAGTGTTTTGTCGACGCTTAATAGGGCTATCTTTGTGTTCTTGAGGATGGGGTTCTCCCTCATTGCTGGGTGTCGTGTGGCTGTCAGGAGAGTTATGGGGTTCATGCCCTTTAGTAGGCCGCGCTCAAAGGATAGCCATGCTGGGGTGTATTCCTTTCTTGGGTCTAGCCAGTGTAGTCCCTGTCTAGCTATGCATGCCGTCTGGAATCGCTTGAAATTCGTTATGTTTAGGCCCCCCTGTTCTTTAGATAGCCTTAGCTTGTGTAGGCTTATTCTTGGTTTCTTGCCCCTCCAGAGGAAGCTGTTTAGTAACTTGTCAAGTGTCTTGTGGAAGCTCTCTGTGTTAGTCAGTGGAAGCATTGTTACCAAATAGTTGACCATTGGTGAGAGCATCATTTTGATCGCCTCTATCCTTCCCCACCATGTTGTGAACCTGGGGGACCACCCCTCTACCTTGTCCTTGATTTTCTGTATCGTTGCGTGCTCGTTGTGTTCCAGTGTCGTTCTTAGGTCCCTCTCGAAAAGGATGCCCAAATATTTTATGGGTTTTGGTTGCCATGTAAGTCCTGATGTTCCTAATACTGTTCTTGTTGCGTGGATGTTTAGCGGTTTGCATTCAGATTTGTCCCTGTTAAGTTTGTACCCCGAGACCTTGGCGTATTTGTCGATGGTGTCAGTCAGTGCTTTTATGGATCTCTCTGGGTTTTCGGTGACTATTAGTACATCATCTGCGTACGCCGCTAGCTTGAAGGTCTCTCCCCCTATTGGTATCCCAACAATGTCCACATTGGTTCTGATCATCGTGAGGAGCGGTTCTATGGCTAGCAGGAATAGGGCTGGTGATAGGGGGCATCCCTGTCTAGTTCCTCTTCCCAGGCTGAGTGTGTTTGATGTGCCTCCGTTGACCACCACCCTTGCTTTGGGGTTCTCATATAGGGCCATCACCATCTTCCTATAGTTTGGGCCTAACCTGAATTTCCCCATGCACTGATCTAAGAAGGGCCATGAGACTCTATCAAAGGCTTTCTCAGCATCTAAAGCTATCATGACTGCTGCATTGTCGCTGCGTGAGGAGTGGTTAATTACGTGGCATAGAAGTCTCGTGTTGTCATGTGACATCCGGTTTTTAAGATAGCCTACTTGCGAGTTGTGTATGAGTTTCGGAAGGTAAGCGTTGAGTCTGTTGGCTAGGATTTTTGCATATATTTTGCAGTCTACATTGATGAGGGAGATCGGTCTGAAGTTCTTCGCCTCTGTTGTGTCTTTCCCTTCCTTGGGTATCACTATTATATTTGCCTCAGCCATTGAGGGTGTCATGTGTCCGCTCTGGGCGCATGTCGTGAATACCTCTCTCATTGTGGGTTTAAGTGAGTTCAGGTATTGCTTATAGAAGCCAGCTGTGAACCCGTCTGGTCCGGGTGCCTTGTTATCTTTGAGGCCTTGCGTGGCTCTCTCTATCTCGTCCCCTGTTATGGGCATTTCCAAGATGTCTCTCTCCTGGTCCGTCAGTGTGGGTGTGGCTATGTTCGCTAGTAGCTCTTTCCCCCCATCATCTTGCAGTGTGTCATCCTTAGTGTACAGTCCCTCGTAGAATTCCCTGAAGACTTCAAGGATGTCTTTGTTTGCGGTCTGGGATATGCCTTGTTTGTCTTTGATGGCACTTATCGTGTGGTGTCTCTGCTTCCCTCTCAAATAGGATGCCAGGTTTTTGCCCGCTTTGTTTGCAGTGCACAGATTAATTGATTTATATTTAATGATCCAAGTGCCCGCTCTCTCGCTCAGTATCCTGTTTAGTTCGTACTTTAATTTAGTTAGGTTTGTGAGTGTGTTCCTATCCTCTAATCTGGCTATGTGGCTGTTCTCAAGTTTTTTAATTTCCTTCTCCAGGTCTGCGACTTTCTTGTTTCTGTCTTTGTTCATCCTTCCCTTGATTGTCATGACTGTTCCCCGAATAGTGGCCTTCAGGGCGTCCCATAGGACTTCCCTGCTTGTGTTTGGTTCATCGTTTAGTATTAGGTATTCTTTTATTGCCTCCTCTATTTTGGCTCTCGCTGGGGCGTTTTGGAGCAGGCTGTCGTCGAATCGCCATCTGCGGGTCGGCTCATCGTTGTGTTTGCCCGATAGTGTTAGGCTTATGTGTGAGTGGTCTGATATAGTTCTAGGTCCTATCTCCGTGTGGTCTATAAGGTGAGTATGTGTTTCTGACATTAGAATGTAATCTATTCGGCTGTATGAGTTGTGTGGGTTGGAGTAGAAAGTGTACTCCCTGGCGTCTGGGTTGCTTATGCGCCAAGGGTCACTTAGACTTAGTTTGGTGCAGAGATTTTTAAGGATGTGGGGATTTTTTGTTGATTGGCTTGGTCTGTAGGGATGCTTGTCAATTGCTGGATCCAGAACTTGGTTCATATCCCCCGCGACGATCAGCAAATCCCCTAGAGGTAGTGAGTACAGTTGTGCGCCCACCCCCTCCCAAAAAGTTCTGTCGTCACTGTTGGGCCCATATATGTTAGCTACATGGAATGTCTCCCCCGCCCTTCTGAGTGTCGTCGTGAGCATTCGCCCGTGTGTGTCTGCCTGCGAGCCTACCACTTCTATTTTGGAGTGTTTGCTTATAATTGTTACTACACCGTTCTTCTTATTCTGTGCTGGGGAGCCCTGCACCTCACCTATCCAATTGGCCCCTATGCGGCTGATGTCCTCTGCTTGTAATCTTGTTTCTTGCAGTACGTATATGTCGCTCTTGAGTTTCCTAAGGTGTTCGAGTACCTTCCTCCTTTTCACCGGGCTGTTTAGACCCTTGACGTTTAGGGACACTATTTTAATGTCAGACGCAATGCTACTCTTGTTGCTATTTATCATTTATAGTGCTATTGTTTCCGCATTTGCAGTGGTTTTTCTCTGCGTCTTTTCGGTCTTCCGCCTGTGTGTGGGACCGTCCCTCTCCTCTCCTGTGTGTACTTCTCCCCTGTGTGAGTGTAAGAAGAAAGATAGAAAGATAGAAAGATAGAGTATAGAAAGGACAGGTGATAGTAAGTAGACCCATGTATGTGCTCCCCGCTCCCCCCCCACTCTTCTGCTCCCCCCACCCCGGTTGTCCCTCCCCCCCTCCCTTACTTGCTGAGTGGGTGTGCGACGACAAAGTTCCTTTGCTCCGCGTCTTTCCCCTGAGGTAGTGTCGGTTTCCTTCCATGATCTAGCTCGACTGAGGTGGATATGGTGCCAAGGGCAGAGCCAGGCACCCTGCTCTGCAGCGGCTCGATTGTCTCGTTGGGTAGTGCCTTGGTTGACCTTGGATTTGATGTGGTGGCTGTCGCTCTTCATTCTAGTTATAGTACTTTTTATTTCCCGCTGTGGGTGTAGTGAGGTAGATATGTTCCTTGTGACATTGGTGATTTTATTCCTTTTCTTTTTCCTTCGGCTTTTATCGCATACGCTTATTCAGGTTGTCCATTCTCATCCGGTGAGGCGCTTCTTTTTGCTGCTCCTGGGCTTCTGTTATCCTCCATCTCTTCCACGGGTGGGCCCTGCAGGTATCTCCTTAGTTCCTCCGGGCTTTCAAAAATCATTGTCTTCCATTTGTCCATTACTTTGAATCTGGCCGGGCCAACGAAGCTGAAGGTGGCCCCCCTTCTGCGTAGTGTGTCTCTGAGGGCCAGGAATCCTTTTCTTGACTCTACCGTGGGTTTGGAATAGTCTTGGGTTAAAACGATCTTACTGCCTTCCCACTTTAAGTTCTGGTTTTTCCTAGCGAAGGCGAAGATGGCGTCTGTTTGGCTTAGTCTGAGCGGGCTGCATATTATTGCTCTCGGCATTTTCCCTGTTGTGGGTTTTCCTGCCGGTATTCTGTATGCCTTTTGCACCTCGAACCTTCTGTCGAATGTAATGCCGGTGAGTTTGGGGATCAGCTCTTCTAACATTGCTGCGCATGACCCCGCTTTGTCTTCTGTACCTTCCGGCACTCCTAGGATCCTTATGTTGCCTCTTCTTGCTCTATCGTCCTTCTCAGCAAGCTGTTTTTGTATGGCTATTGTCGTTTTCTGTAGCTCGGCTATGGCCTTGGTGTTGCCCCTTGTCTCATCCTCCACTGCACTTATTCTACCTTCTGTCATCTCGATTCTTGTCGTTGCCTTGTGGAGGTCTGCTCTTATAGCTGCCATCTCAAGCTGCATGTTCTCAACCTTGAGTTTTGTATCTTTCCCCACTTCGATCCCTTCATTTACTCTCCGCAGGATCGTCTCTAGGGTGGCCGTCTCGCTCTTGTTATTTTTCAGAGGTGACCCTTGGTTGTCTATCTTTGGTTTTTTCTGATCACCAGCTGCTTTCCCATCGTTGCCTGCCATGCTTATAATGCCCCTCCTTGATAGGATGTTGCCTAGCCTCCCTTCTGCTAGGGCTGCCTTGGGTAGTTCTGTCGTCTTCAACGTTTTCTCTGAGCTGCCTGGCTTGGACGGCAATGTGGACGGTCGTCTAGGTCCGTCAGCTCCGCTTCCCTGAGGGGAAAACAACACGCCAAAACAACCAATTCCACAAACAAAGGAGAGGAACGAGGAGGGGAAAGGTCCGTCCATTTAGGAAGCTGCTCAGAAATAAGGGGAACAGCTGTGCTGCCGAGAAAAGCGGCTCGATAACTTTGCCGAGAGCCTCAAAGCGCGAAAGCCAAGATGGCGCCTGGTGCTCACAGAGAGGACAACAAGTGGTGACTGTGCGGCAAACCGGCTTACGAGAACAGCGAAGCAAGAACCAACACCGTACCCACGGAAAAGGGAGAGTAAGACAGCTCTCTGCACTTAGCGACTGAAACGCACTCAACGCAGAAGAGCCAAGCATCCGCCACCGCCTCCGCTCTAGGAAGGAGCAAACATAGCGAGGTAAGCCCGCTGAACAAGCAATCCCCCACCAGCAAAAAACAAAGCAGCGCGCTCACCGGAGAACAGACACCGTCACGGCTGCAGGCACCGGAAGTGAGAGGAAGGTTGGCGCCATCACCGGAAGTCTTCCTCAAATCAACCCCAAGCGGCAGGAAGTCGAAGGGCGTCATCGACCAGCGCCGGAAGTGGTCGCTCGAGCAAAGGTAAACAACGGAGGGGAGCTTACCGAGCCTCTCTCCTCTCAAGGTCAGTGGCCGGATCAAACGGCGCTGAGGCGGCACGAAGCACAGCGAACGCCATACAGAGTGACGCTGGGCGCAGGCGTGACGGAAGCGAGAACAAGTGACGCGGGAGCAGTGCGGTGAAGGCAAGCACAGCGCTAACTGCACCAAGGAGCCGGCGCTCATAGCGGGTCGCTCTAGCAAGGAGGAACAAAGGAGGGAAAGCTCACCGAACCTCCCAGAGGCGGCACAAAGCACGGCGGATGCAAGACAGAGTGGCGCTGAGCGCGCAGGAGTGACAGAGCACGACGGAAGCGGGAACAAGTGACGTGGGGGCAGCGCGGTGAAGGCAAGCACAGCGCTAACCGCACCAAGGAGCTGACACTCATAGCAGATCCTAAGAGGGCACACAGCCACAGAGCTAACTGCAGAAGCAGAAGCAGTGAGCAGCAGCGAACGGCAGACCAGAGCACAGGCAGAGGTAACAAGCGCAGCAATACTGCCGGAGGTGCGATTGGCACAGAGGCGTGGCGCTCATAGCAGGTAGTGGCGGCCAGCAAGCCAGGACACAAGCAGCTGCAGCGAGGGAAGACGGCCACTCAAAAAGCACAAGGAGCACAAGGAACACATAAGGTTAAGTGGCCAAGGCACCAACGAGAGTAGGACCGAGCCCCTTTAAAGAACATACAGCACAGAGGGCGCAGCACAATATAAAGGCAACTGGCAGTGACCAGTCAGAACTAACACAACATCCAACCTACCCTTTTGTGCGCCACACGTAACCACGCAGCCCCTGCGCCCAAAGGCAGTAAAGACGGAAGAGACAAAGGCACACGCTGGCAGGTCTCAAGGCAAAGACCAGAACAAGGTACATCCGAGAACCGAGCAGATACAGACTGCATGGAGGAACTTCCTAACAGTTGAATCTTCCATGCTGCTACCTCTGTCTTCCTTGGCTTTCTGAATGTTGTGATTCCTGAAAGTATTTCTTGCCAGTTCAGGTATATATTTCTTTCTATTTTGAGGGCCCAGGGCTCAAATCCTGTTTAAATGTTATCTCCAAATCCATTTTTCGAGTGCCAACTCTCGCGCCCTACTACTGCCCCCTGCTCGAGTGTTCCTTTGCTCGCTGTGCCACCTGCCTCAGCTCGAGCGTTTCTCGGTCTGCACCTGCTAGAGTGTTTCTCTACTTGTGGTGCCATCTATCTCAGCACGAGCGCTCCTCGCGCTGCATCTACTGGAGCGTTTCTCTGCTCGCTGTGCCTTCTATTTCAAACCCAGCGTCCCTCGTGCTCGCACCGGTACAGTTTTTCTTTTAAGTATTCCTTTTTTCAAAGCTTTCTCGCTGCCCCTAGTGTTCATCATTACGCTGCTGTTCGTGCGTACAACGATGTTTCCACCATCTAGTGACTTACCTGCTGCATCTTCTGCTGACTTTTATTCACCTTCATTTTCATTTTGAAGCATTATCTACTTCACATTGCTTCCGGCGACTTCCTAGCAACTGGATTAAATCAAGTTCTTCTGGACTGTCTTTGTTCTACTTCCTGTTTTGCAGCACTCCGTGTGGACATCTTTGGTTACTGCAGAATAAAAAAAGAGAAAATCTTTATTATCCATTTTAATGCAATCCTCTCCTGTACGTTAATTTTCCATGTTTGGTTGCATTTAAATTTGCATTTATTCTTTTTTCTCTCTATTTTCTCTTTTTTTTTACCTTTCCTTCTTCTTGCATTGTTTTTATTTACTAATCTTATTTAGCCTTTCAGGTTCATTTTTCATTGTTGTTTGGATACATTGTTTTATTTATTCCAGCTCCATTATGCAAACTGTCACTCCTCCTAGCCCGTTTCTACCAGATCCAGGTGTACCTCCTTTGAAATGGAGATTATGGTATAGATATTTCAATGCGTACTTGGTGCCATCGATAGTCTAAAGTTTAATCCAGATAGAAAACGTAGTCTTTTGTATCATTATTAGACTTTGAAGGACAAAATGTGTTTGACCATTTCCCAGAGTATACTGATCATGATAGTGGAGACATTGATGAATTTCAAATAGCCGTGAAACAACTTACTTATTTTGAGAGCAAAATCAATTTGGTAGTACACAGACACAAGTTTATCACACATGTTCAAGCTCCCAATGACTCATTTGATTCCTATGTGACTGCTCTGAAAATGTTGGTTGGGTATTAAGATTTTGAGAATTTCACATCTCAACTCATCAGAGACCAGATTGTTTGCAGGTGTCATTCAAAGAGAATTCAACAAAAACTGTTGTCTTTCAAAAATCCATCTTTAGATCAAGCTATTGACATAGCAAAACGTTCACAACTTGATTCGATACAATTAGGAAGTTCTATACCTGCTACTTCGATAGCTCTGGTTATTTCGGCCACGAAATCCAGTTTAATACTTCTAAATGTGCAAACTCTGGTGATTTTGTTCTAAGAGGTGGTAAAAGCAACATTTCTGCACGTAGCATGCCTAAAATACAATGTTTTAGATGTGGATCACCTACTCATGTTTCTAATTGTAAAAATTGTCCAGCAGTTTCACGAGAATCTTTTAAATGTAAAAAAATTGGACATTTTGGCATAAGGTATGTTCAAGTTTGCACTACGCATAATGAGCAAGATATTGTTGAAAAGAAAGTTGAAGAACTTATGTTGTGTGTTGAGTGTGTCAAAGTTAATAATGTTCATTCTAGTGAAAAGATAAGTGATCCTTTGGTGCATATTGAAATTGATGGTTGTGATATTCTGCTACTTCAGAATTACCATTATCTCCATCAACAAATATAAAGAGTTTTGGTCTCACAAGTATTTATTACCTCCTGATGTCATCACTACGGCTTTTGAAGGGAGCAGAAATGAATTGAGTAGGTTTTTCTGGACTGATATCAAGTTTGAGAGCAAAACTATACATGGTAAAGTGTATGTAGCTTTAAAATGTATTAATGTTTTGGGTTGGTGGCATCAAGCTGAGTTTGGTATGATTATCAAACTAGGACAGAAAAACCCTGTTTCTTTGATCAATGCTGTAGAGGTTCTGGTACCCTGGAAAACTAAGTTTGAAGATGTGTTTCAAGACAAAATTGTGCGCAATAAGAATTTCTCTCTCTCATTATATCAAAGTCAAAGACAATGTGGTTCCCATTAAGCACAAATTGTGCAATGTGCCTCACAGTATCAGAAGTGAGTTGTCTGTCATGTTAACTAAATGAAGAAAGAGGGAATTACTGAGAAGGTGGATGCCACTTTATGGTTGTCCTTCAAGTGGAGAGGTGTGGTGCAGCGGCCAGGGCAAGTGGAGAGGTGTGGTGCAGCGGCCAGGACAGCTGACTTTGGAGCAGAGGGCTCACAGTTCGATCCCCGGCTCTGGTGGCAGCTCAGCTCAGCACCATGTGACTCTGGGAAATAGCTCACTTAATTTCCACAACGTCCCCCAGCGCCTTGAGACCTGTAAGGGCGAGTAGCTCGTGCTTTAAAAATACGGATTTACATTTACATTGTTCTTGCTAAAAAGAAGTCTGGCGGATTGCGTCTTTGTGTGGATTTGAGGTCCCTTAATAAAGCAATTTGAGTTGAGAGTTTTCCTCTCCCACGTGTTGATGACCTTATCACCACAGTTGGTCAATCTGAATGGTTTTCAAAGTTTGACTGAAGAGCGGCTTATCATCAGGTTGTCTTAGATGAGCAGTACCGTCATCTCACTGCTTTTGGCACGCCTGATGGCACGTTTCAATTTTGCCACATGCCATTTGGATTGGCCTCTGCGGCTTCCGTTTTTCAAAAGATGATGACTTTCATGCTTAAGGATATACCTAATGTTGTTATCTTCCAAGATTACATTCTTGTGCACACTGTTTCACTCAAAGAACATAATACCATTATTGAGCAGGTCCTTACTATTTTACAAAGGAATGGTGTCACTTTAAGGGATGACAAATGCATTTTTGCAGTCAATGAAATTGAATATTTGGGCCACATTCTTTCACATGAGGGTGTCAAACCTAAACCCAGCATTGTCCATGGTATTATCAATGCTCCAGATCCTACCAATAAGAAGCAGCTCAAGCTTTTGTGGGTTTGTGTGAGTTTTATGCGAAGTTCATAAAAAACAATGCTAGTTTGACAGAATGTTTCGGAGGTCTTCTTAAGAAGAACACTGATTTTGTTTGGACCTCTACTTGTCAAGAGCACTTTCAAACTATTAAGGATAGTATTTTGTCCGCTCCTGCTCTTTCAGCATATGTTGAAGGTCATGATACTTATATCACTGTTGATGTCAGTTTGGACGGTTTGGGGCTATTTTGTCTCAAATGATGGGTTACAAAGAAGTTACAGTTAGTTTGGCATCAAGAAGGATAAAAGATGTTGAACTCAGATATTCTGTTATTGAAAAAGAAATGCTTGCTTATGTGTAGGGGATTGAGAAGTTCAAGCCTCACTTATGAGGAAGAAAGTTTTTTTTAAGAACTGATCACAAGCCGTTAGTAGACAATTTGTCTGGTAGCAAAATCAAGAATTCAACAGTCAGATTGTTTTGTCTGTCCACCAAACTTCTTGAGTTCAATTTCTCTGTATTCCATATTGCTGGCGGCAGGAACTTTAAGGCAGATTTTTTTGTCTAGACTTCGTGTAGAGGACCACAATGAACAATCTAAGGTACTGGAGGAGGTTGAGGATTGCATTATTGCTAGTGTGGAGGACACAGTGATCAGTGCCAACATGAGTGAACGGTTGGATGCATTAAAATCAAATGTTGTACTTAAAGAAGTTATGGATTTAGTTGTTACCGAATGGCCTAAAGAAAAAACTATTGATATAAATTTACAACCATATTGTAAAGTAGCTGATGAAATTTCAATTGAGAACAATTTACTTGGGGTGGGAGATTTATTCCTCCAAAACGTTTTAGACTCAAAATTCTTGAAACTGCTCATTTAGTTCACTTAGGAATGACTGCTACTAAAAGTAAAATTCATAATGATTTTTGGTGGCCCAGCACTGTTCGAGAAGTTGAGGCCCTAGTTAAAGAATGTGTACAGTGTTCTTATAAACGTCTCACTACTATTTCTCCAGTACCTAGTCATGTGTCTTGTCAGGACAGGGAGTGGCAGAGAGTAGCTATTAATTAATTTATTTGGACCTTTTCATGTGTTATCCAACAACATGAAATATTTTATTGTTTTGTTGGATCACCTGTCCAGATGGGTGGAAGGGAGGAGTGTGTCTGAGACTAATACCAAATCAGTTATTCGATTCATGTAAGAGGTTTTCAGCAGTGTAGGGACTCCTGAAGGGGGATAAGGGCGTACAATTCACTTCAGCTAGCATGCAAGAATTCTTAGCTAAAATGGGTGTGAAACATTTGCGCACCTAGCTTTATCATCCCCAGGCCAAAGGAAAGGTTGAAAGATTCAACCGTGTTTTGGTTGAGTGTATCCAGAGTACTGTTAAATCTAGAATGGATTGTGAAATTGTTGTTTGGGTATACAGGACCACACCACATTCAATCTCTGGTTCTGTACCGTTTGAGTTAAGGAGAGGCAGGAAAGTAAGTTCGACTTTGAATCCTTTTTAGAAAAACAAAGCGTTTAGTGGTAGCTGCAATGTTCTACAGGAGTCTTGTAAAGCGAAGTCTGCAAGTGATCTGTTCAATCGCAAAAGATGTGAGAAGTCTTTTGATCAGTGTAAAAAACAGAAGAGTTGTGAATTTTTCTGCTGGTGAGTGGGTACGTATCAAAGAACCCCTATTGTTGCAAGAAGGATCTTCAAAATACAGGGATCCTGCTTATATTGATGAGATTAAAGGCCATGCTGTCAAATTGAGCAATGGACAGTGGCTGGACATGTCTCCTTTGGCCAAATCCACTAGTCACGTTGCTACTAGCTTGAAAAAAGTAATGATGTTTGCCCATCAAGGGTTCAGATGAGTTCTAGAACAAAAGTGTTACCTAAGAAATGTACTGATTTTGTCACTAAATTAAAAAATATATATATATATATTATTTTTTCTATAGGAAGAGGAGACATGTGGTGTTGTGCATTTTCTCTTATTAATACCTCTTTTTCATTTTCCATTGTTCCCTTTATTATGTGTAAGTGGTTGGAACCTAATGACTCCTTAGTTCTCTTACCTGTGTCATAGTAGTTCGACCACTGTTTTTGTTCTGTGCGGCAGTAGCTTATGACACAATGGGCACTCAGGCAGTGTTACTTCGTGTCTCTAATGAACTTCAGGAAAAAGCCTCCTCGTTGTCGCTGCCCATCTTTACAAGTTGTTGTTCTCTTACACATCTATTAGCTTATTATAGTAGGCACAGTTCCAATAATGATCTGGCCCTTTAGGGAGAGGCACAGAGGCTTCATCTACCTACATTTCTGATGGGGGGATTGCCCTGTTCAAGAGGCCTAGGGTAATTATATAGAACATGAAAGGTTGGCTGAAAAATTGAAAAGGGAGCTGTAATACTACAAATCATCCTACTCGAGAGGGTTGAAATATGGTTAGCAATTAGTGTACCATCCTCTAAGGCACATCTACAGACAGATGAGGAGGCACGATGTGTGGTGCTGGAAGGCACACTAGTTGGACAGAATATTACCCTGGTAAACACCTATGCCCAAAATATACCAGATAGGGAGTCCTGCCTGGGGTGTCTGTGATGATCGCTGCAGGTCTTGATGGTACAGTAGGGTGGGCATGGAATTTTTAAAAGGTAATGTCTAGCATGCTAAACAGATGACTCCTTAGATAACAAGAAGTGAACAGATTAGACACACAATTCAGGGAAGTTGTGGAGAACCAAGATTTGGTAGATTTCTGGTGGAAATTCCATCTAAAAGGTAAAGGGGCAGATTTACGAGCCCTTTGCAACACTTTTGTGACGCAGGGGTGGCGTAAAAAATGTGGCCAATTTACAACGTGACACATCTAGGGAGATGCGTTACGTTGTAAAGCCCTGCGTCACATTATACCGGTATCAGGTATAATGTATGCAGGGTGTGCATTCCCACGCAGGAAAGCCTCGTAAAAGTGACTCAGTGAAATCTACAATATTTCACTGTGTCACTTCTAGGATGCCACTGCTTCAAAACCTTACCCCTGCGTGAAGCAGGCATAAGGAGTGACCCAGTGTAGTGGGAATAGGCCTCAAAATTAATTGCTGGAGTTGCGTTGTGCTTGCGACATGACTCCAGCAATGCGTGACTTTTGCCTCATAAGATGCGTCAGAATTTCAATCCTTTGCAACCATGGTGGCGCAAGGGTTTCTCAGAATGCCGCAGGGAAAGTGACGCATCTCTACAGTAAATCTGCACCAAAGTATATTCCTTCTACTCACTCCCGCATAACTCCTACAACAGAATCAATTACATCTTTGCATCCTGAGACAGTTAGATTATGCCCTTACCCAGCAGACTGATTGGTAGATAGTTGGCAATGTGTAATACCAAAAGTGCTTACATGGAGGCTGAAGGCGGAAACGCTGACGGAGGTAATATTTAAAGACCATTTAAGAGAGGTACTGATGGAGTATTTTGATAAGAATTGGGAAACAACGACCACTAGATCTATAGGGAGGGATTCCATGAAAATGGTTCTTAGAGACACATGGTTCGGAAAAAGAGAGGGAGAGATTAAAAGCCTGCAGGCAATCAAGACAAGATCGAGAGAGACAAGGCAGCAGTGATGTAGGAGATACACAGCCTAGATCTAAGGGGGCAATTGAGGGGAAAACATGGGACAGACTGGATAAATATACATATGACTCCTGGTAAAATAAATTGTACAGAGAAGGAGATATATTGGGCAGGATGATGGTCTGGTTACTGATACAAGAGCAAAAATGGCAACCTGTTACAACACTCAGATATGAGGCTGGGCAGGTCTATAACTCCCAGATTAAGATTAATTAAAAGTTTCACAACCATTTAGCACAAATGTATAAGCAAACGTATGATAGTAAACGGCAAGAGATCAATGCATACTTAACTAAGGCAAGGCTCCCGCGACTGAATGCAGAACCCAGAGACACGGTCTGCACGTCACTTCACTAAATAAGAGTTAATGGCCACTTAAAAATAATAATAATAATTCCAGATTTGTAAAGTGTAATTTATCAATCCTAAGGGCATCCAGGCTCTGGGAGCCGTTGGGGAGATTAGGGGTCAGATGTACAACAGTTTTCTGCGGTCGCAGAGGGGCATTTTGCCCTTTTGTGACTGCAAAAAATGATAGCACAATGTACCAACCCTATTTTGCGAGTCGCTAATGTAATAGCGACTCACAAAATAGGGTTAGCGACTCGCTATTAGGAAGGGGTGTTCCAAGGGTGACCCTTCCTAATAGCGGTCGCAAAACACTCACAGTTTACCATCCTCTTCATGAGGGTGGTAACCCATTCGCAAATGGGAAAGGGTCCAGAGGGCCACCCTTCCACTTTGTGAATAGGTGTGCGAACAATTTTTAAGAGCAGGCAGTGGTACCAGGGACCACTTCTTGCCCTTAAAAAATGAAACAATAACGTTTCATTTGTTTCTTCTTTAAATACATCCTGTTTTCCTTCGAGGAAAACGGGTTGCATTTTTTTAAAAAAACTGCTTTATTGATGTTTGCGACTCGCAAATTGCAATTCGCAAATTGCATCTCGCCATTTAATGCAATTTGCGAGTCGCAAACATCAATGGTCGTACATCTGGCCCTAAGTGAACTATTGCCCAGAGTCCCATTATGCTGAGCTGAGCTGAGCGTCCGCCAGCGATGGGGATTGAACCTTGATCGCACTTCTGCCCTACAACTCCGGAAAGAGGGAAAACCCCAGGATTAGGTTGACTGCCAACAGAGTGTTATTTCGAACATGCAGGAGGCCAAATGGACAGGTTCCTTGAGGTAGGTCCCCGATTGACATCCCGCCTCGG
Source organism: Lissotriton vulgaris (assembly GCF_964263255.1). NCBI lineage: Eukaryota > Metazoa > Chordata > Amphibia > Caudata > Salamandridae > Lissotriton > Lissotriton vulgaris. Next base: position 249,136,542 of record NC_141694.1, read on the forward strand.
GAAGTAGGTATTTATCGTCAGACCCTCTCTGACTAGCAGCCTGTACCTTTGGACGATTAGCTGAATTACCTAATTTATGACATTCTTGCCTTGAAAAAGCCTTGGCCAGCAGGCCGTAGGGTGAAACACATGTCGGCTGTTGCTGTTCTCACTTTGAAAAAAACATAAATAAATAGGATTTTACCTAAGCAACTTTTGGTCCTTGTTCTCCGCACTACCTTTTAACAAAAAACAGTTTTTGGGGTTATTCCAACCCTGAGACTTCAGTGAATATCCTTGAGGTAGGTCATGAACCACTAGAACATAAAGCATTAGATAGAGGCATTCTACCAGAGACTATAACAAACTCATATATATTGATTCCGCCAAATCTGTGAATGGATTTTCTGGACTGTAAGGCATACAAACCCCTGTCCATTTTCCGAGTGTACATGTGTAGGAGAGTAGGGTCTGCAATCCTATGATCACCCCTGATTTTTGCTTTTTGCTTCACTGGTTTACGACTTCCCTGGCAGTGGGCCTGCTAATCAGACCCACAGCCTAGCTGTTCTCTCTCTAAATTGACACGTGTACCTTAGGTGCATTTACCAATTGGTACTGGGCCACCTTATCAGTCCCTGTACCCAGGGCATAGGTGTACCCAGGGCCTACCAGGGGCTGCAGCATGTATTATGTCACCCCTGGCTGGCCATCTAAATCTAACACAACTGGCTGCACGACAGCTGGGGCAAGGTGGTGTAATCACCCTTTGCTTTAGATATAGTATACCTATATCTAACCCTAAAATGGACACATGGATTCCTGTCAGTCACTCCTATGGTAGGCTTTAACAATCCTGAAGGCAGAGTGCTTGGAATTATGTGAGATGGTGCTCTGGCATGAGCTGAGCCCGTCTGCAGCTTGCGGAACCAAGTCCTAATAGCTGTTCTATGATGACGCGTACCATATACTCTTAAGTGCATTATAATCCTCGCGGTTATTTGCTATCTTTGGTATCGCTTTATCAAAACATGTCGAGTAAGGTGTCATACGAATTGGAATACTAACCCCTCGCCAATTCTGGCGACGGGGTTAGCATTCCACCCTTCTAGAGGGACACGACAAGTATGTAACTGTGAACCCCGGTTAAAGTTAACTCGAGCCTCAGCATCACAAAATGGATGTTGCCACCACAGACACAAGTCTGACCTCCTGCTGCTGGGAGTCCTTCCAGCGAGGAGAGCTTGGACAAAGGGGTTCCTGTCAGGGGCGGTGCTAGCACCATCCCAGACAGGGTGTTGTGTATCCTAGGTAGGCAGGGCTGAATAGGAAGGTGACTGCAAGTGGCACCCCGGTGCTCACTATGCATCTGCCGGCTTGAACCAGTTCCAGGGGCACACCAGCCCCTGAGCTGGGGAAAGTCCGGAAAGGGGAGAGGGGTGTAACCACCCCCCTTCCTGGTCCCACCCATGGGCAGGACCTAGTCGCGTGCCAGCCCCTTTCTTTAGAATAAAGGTAGGAGCGGGGACCCTTCCAGATTAGATCATCTTTGAATCCTGAAACTACTTTCCATGAAAGGAACTCAAGACTTCTTATCAAGATTTCTCCCTTGTGACTAAAGAGTAGTCACCCTGCATCAGCAGGCACCAACTAAGTATCTTGCGGTTTGCTGCACGTCCTTCCTCCGGAACCAGACCGACCAGCACAACGAGACCCGGACTCCCTGCCATCTCTGACCTCTACCTGCCTCTACAGCACAGCTGAGAACCGTGGGTGCGACGAGACCAGAGGACCCGGCGACCATCAGAACCAGCACAACACTGATCCAGCACGACCGCCGAGGGACCCTCGAGTGGGTGCACTGGGGTAAGAGAAGCCCCAACCCCAAGCAAAACGAGCACCGAAGACCGGCCCCCCAGCATCCACCAGATCTGCGTGGGGCCCTTTTGCTTCTTCGTTGCTTGCCACGTTGTCCGGTCACTTGCCTGTTGGCTAGTGACCCTCCAGACGACGTCCTACACTTGTTTCACCGCTGGTCTAGCTCCTCTAGACTAGCCCTTGTCTCCTCTTGAAGGGGAACTTCCTCGGACCCTCCTGGTCCACTCCAGACGCCATTTTTGTGTCGCCACGTGGGCTTGCCGTAGCCAAGGCTTGTTGCCTCCTTCAATGGATCCAGCATCGCCAGCAGCAGACATCCGACGTGGGACAGCTCCCAGACCTCCAGCCTGGTCGACATCAGCGCCCTGGTCCGTACAGCAGCAGAATCCAGTGTCACCTCTTCGCCTGACTGAGTGACCTTGTCCAGTGCCATCCTGGTGCCCATCTAATCACTGGCTAGTGATTCAGAACTCGGTCCCCTCTGCTTACAGGTACTCTTCTTCACTGATACGTCCCTGGATCAGCCCGGAACATCTTCACTGGCCGCCTGCCAGCAACTTCCACTTCAGGCTCCTGGTTCGTCAACGAGGATTCCCGACGACACTTGAACCCTATGCAGCCGCAGCCCCTGGGCTAGGTAAACGGAGTACCACGGTGCTCCAGCGTAGATCCACTCTCTAAGTGTCTAGATCCACTTTCGTTTTTGACCTACCTAGTCGGGTTCGCCCAAGAACACTAACTTTGCATTTGCTAGCATCCATAGACTTTGTCCCGCATTGCGCGTGAGAGTTTCCACTCTGCACACGGCGCCCATAGGCCTCCTGCTTCTAATCTAAGGGTTCAGCATTGTAGGCCTAGCGATTCTAAAGTCTCTGAGAACTGTTACTTACCTGCTAGTGATTCGCATTCCACTTCCATAGTATATGGTTTTTCGTGCCCCTCGGGCATTTGTGTAAATTGTGCGACTTTCAGTATTTCTTTAAGAGTTTTGTATTGTGCTTAGCACCCTGTCCTCATAAAGAGTCCAGGGTTGTTGTGTTATGAATAAATATCCTTTTATTTTCATAACAACTTGTGTGGTGTCCTTTCACTTGGTGTTCAAGGGGTATATGTGATGGTATTACAGCTGGCTTAACACGTCCTCTAGAGTTTAGCCTAAAGACTGCTCTTGTCCATGCTACTAGGATAGCTGGTCTATAAGGTTGACTTACAACCAATCATCAATAAGGGTCGTTTGGACTGATACATAGTGATCACTAGAATAGTGAGCACTGCATTTCAGGCCAACTTCTCACATTGGTGAGCAGCGGTTGGGATTTGAGCTTGCTGTTGTTTTACCACACGTATCCTAAGAATATCATTTGAAAGATCACATAAGTACCCAGGTACATATAACTTAGCTTAGAATACTCTGAGTTCTACTGAACCAGCTGCTGTAGTTCAACAGGGCCTAGCACATCCTGACTGCAACTCTTAGCAAGGGATCAGTAGGCAAACAAATAGTGTAGGTAAGTGTACCACTTACACCTCACTAGAAAAGCATGTCAGACAAAGGAGGGAACTCCGAGGCCCCCCTTGTGTCAGTTGACCCTCCACAGGTCATATCAAGATATGCAGCTCTTAGCTTCCAGGAGATGAGACAAGTGTGTACCTCCAAGAAGCTAAAACAGGGTTCTAACCCTACCATCCCATTCCTGATTGGTCTCTTAGAGACGTATGATGCCAGGAGGGCTTCTAGCACAGGCCCTCCTAATCCAGATGGGAGCATGCCCCCCTTAGAGGGAACCCTTGGGGACCCTGACCTCAACCTCAATGGAGCAGTGAGTGAAGGAGAGGAAGAGGATCTCGAGTTGTCAGGGGATGAGGCAGACAAGGGTCAGGTAGAAGTCAGTAGACTCACCAGGACCAACTTAAGTAGGCATGAGAATGGATTTGGGGGACCCCCAGGCCCACTCTCAGGCAGGCTTAACATTGGGAATGGACGGGTTAGGTCTCTATCCAGAGGCTCTAACAGATCCATTCGAACCAATGGCTCTCAGACCTCTTCTCACAGAGGGATGACATCCCCTCAGAGGAGAGAGCATGAGGCCAAGATGAGGGAAGTCAAGCTGAGGATTGAAAGGGAAGAACTTGCCCTGGCCAAAGAGAGACTTGCCTTTGCTAGAGAGCAGAAATTGAGTAGGGCAAACCCCACTGGTGGCAGCACTTTACCTAGAGAAAAGGACAGGAGTTTAGACACTAGACACCTGAGTAAGATAGTGCCCCCCTTTAAACAAGGAGATGATATCCACAATTGGATAACTGCTTTGGAGAGGGCCTGCACTGTCCAGTGCGTCCCCCAGAGTCAGTGGGCAGCTGTCTTGTGCCTCTCCTTTGAAGGCAAAGGTAGAGATAAGCTCCTCACTACTAGAGCTGAGGATGCTAACAATTACCAAGTCCTGAAAAATACACTGATTGATGGGTTTGGCTTAACAACTGAGCAGTACAGGTTGCTGTTCAGGGACACCCAGAAAACTCAGTCTCCGGATTGGTCTGATTTTGTGGATTGTGCCACTAAGGCTTTGGAAGGCTGGTTGCTGGGCAGTAAGGTTACTGATTACACAGAGTTGTACAATCTGATCATGAGAGAACAGATTTTAAATAATTGTCACAACCAGTTGTTGCATCAGCACCTTGTTGACTCAGATCTGACCTCTCCCCAAGAATTGGGAAAGAAGGCAGACAGATGGGTCAGAACAAGGGTTAAGCAGAACCAGCCTCAGAACCAGGGTGGTCAGAAGAAAACAGACCAAAAGGGTAGTAATAAGAATGAACAAAATGACCAGAAGTCTTCGACAGGTCCCCAACAAACCAAAGAGGGTGGGGGTCAGGCTTCACAGCAGAAAAAGAAGACTCAAGAAGGCCAGTCAAAAAGGTGGTGCCAATACTGTAAGAGTAAAACTCACCGGTTTAGTGAGTGCACCAAGAAAGGAGGGCAAACTCCTACCACTACAGCCCCTAAGGCACCTGCACCCCCTAGTACAGTCAGTAGTGGTAGTGCACCTCCCAAGGGATTAGTTGGGTTAACCTTGGGATCTGAGGGGTATGACAACCTAGTTGGCACACTCACTCAGGCTGTCCTTGTCTGTACAGGGGATGTGGACATATCCCCTGATGCAAGTTCCAATACTTTGGGCAAATACAGGCAGACACCTTTTATAAATGGAAAAATGGCTCAGGCCTACAGGGACACTTGTGCCAGTGTCACAATGGTGACACATAACTTTGTGGACCCTGGACAGATCATGCTAGGTACAGACTACCTAGTGACCAATGCCAGCAATGTCACTACCCACCATAGTATGGCAATTGTTGATTTCTCCTGGGAAGGGGTAAGTGGCCAAAAGAAAGTTGTGGTTAGTTCAGACCTCCCAGTTGAATGTTTGTTGGGCAATGATTTGGAGACATCCCTATGGTCAGAAGTGGAGCAGAGGACTCACATGAAAATGTTAGGCTTGCCAGCACATGTCCTTGCTGTGACTAGGTCACAGGCCAGAAGATGCCCCACTGAACAGGTGCTGGATCCTGGAACAATGGACCAGACACCTTCCAAGAGAAAGAGCAGTAGGGTTAAGGCATTGCCTTCGCCCTTGCCCCAGGTTGTGGATCAAGTCTCAGAGGAGGCTGACCTCAAAGAGCTGAGGGAAACTGAGCCTAAAGAACTTGAACCTGATCAGGTTGAGTTTCTGGGTTCAGGGGGACCCTACAGAGAAGACCTGGCGAAGGCACAGTTAGACTGCCCTTCCCTTGAAACCCTCAGACAGCAGGCTGCTGCTGAGGCTGCAGGGAACGCCACAGGTACCCACAAGGTATACTGGGATGATGGACTCCTGTACTCTGAAGCAAGAGGCCCCAAACCTGGTGCAACCAGGAGGCTGGTCATCCCCTTGTCACAGAGAGGTTTCCTTCTTACCTTGGCCTATGAGATTCCCCTTTCAGGACACTTAGGCCAGAATAAGACTTGGGACAGACTTGTCTCACACTTTCACTGGCCTCACATGAATGAAGATACCAGGGAGTTTTGTCGCTCCTGTGTCACTTGCCAAGCCAGTGGTAAGTCAGGTGGCACAACAAAGGCCCCCCTTATACCACTACCTGTGGTGGGGGTACCCTTTGAAAGAGTGGGGATTGACATTGTTGGTCCAATGGAACCCCAGACAGCATCAGGGCACAAGTTTATACTGGTAGTGGTGGACCATGCCACCAGGTATCCTGAAGCTATTCCCCTTAGGACCACTACAGCACCTGTTGTGGCAAGAGCCCTAGTTGGAGTGTTCTCCAGAGTGGACTTCCCTAAGGAGGTTGTCTCTGACAGAGGTGCAAACTTCATGTCAGGATATCTGACTGCTATGTGGAAGGAATGTGGTGTCAACTACAAGTTCACCACACCCTATCATCCACAGTGCAATGGGCTTGTTGAAAGGTTCAACAGGACCCTAAAAGGGATGATTCATGGACTACCTGAAAAGCTCAGGCGTAGATGGGATGTCCTGATACCCTGCCTTTTGTTTGCTTATAGAGAAGTCCCACAGAAGGGGGTTGGCTACAGCCCTTTTGAACTTTTGTATGGACATCCTGTAAGAGGACCCTTTTGTTCGGTGAAGGAAGGATGGGAGAGACCTCTCAAAAAGCCTGCAACCAACATTGTGGACTATGTACTTGGTCTCCGCTCCAGGATGGCTGAGTACATGGAAAAGGCTTCTAAAAACCTTGAGGCAAGCCAAGAACTCCAAAAAGCTTGGCATGACCAAAAGGCTGTCCTGACTGTGTACAAGCCTGGACAGAAGGTGTGGGTGTTGGAGCCAGTGGCCCCAGCAGCACTCAAAGACAAATGGTCTGGGCCCCACACAATCTTTGAGCAAAAGGGAGAGGTCACCTACCTGGTGGACCTTGGAACTCCCAGGAGCCCCCACAGGGTGCTCCATGTGAACAGGCTCAAGGCATATGTCGACAGGAAGGACATGAGCTTGCTCATGGCCACAGATGAGGGACAGGAGGAGGAGAGTGACCCTCTCCCAGACCTGCTCACTCAGAACCCTGATGATGGATCAGTAGATAGTGTTGTCTTTTGTGGCAGCCTCTCTGAGCATCAGCAAAAGGATTGCAAACAAGTTCTTAAATCCTTTAGACATATGTTCTCTCTGACACCCAGTCAGACCAATTGGTGTACCCATGAGGTTGACACTGGGGACAGTCTGCCAGTTAAGAGTAAAATCTACAGGCAGCCTGATCATGTTAGAGACTGCATTAAAACAGAAGTGCAGAAAATGTTGGAGCTGGGAGTCATTGAGCCCTCAGATAGCCTTTGGGCTAGTCCAGTAGTTCTAGTGCCAAAGCCTCACACCCAGGGTGGTAAGAAAGAGATGAGGTTTGCGTAGACTACAGAGGCCTCAATGCAGTCACTAACACTGATGCCCACCAAATACCAAGGGCAGATGGACTTATAGATAGATTGGCTTCTGCCAACTACTTAAGCACATTTGACCTGACAGCTGGGTATTGGCAAATCAGGTTAGCTGAGGAAGCCAAGCCCAAAACAACATTTTCTACCCCTGGTGGGCATTATCAGTTTGTGGTAATGCCCTTTGGTTTGAAAAATGCACCTGCCACCTTCCAAAGGCTAGTGAATCAAGTTCTCACTGGGCTGGATGACTTCTGTGCAGCATATCTTGATGATATAGCTGTCTTTAGTTCCACCTGGGAGGATCACCTGGTCCACCTGAGGAAAGTGTTAAAGGCACTGCAGAAAGCAGGTCTCACTATCAAGGCCACAAAGTGCCAGATAGGGCAGACACAGGTTGTATACCTGGGCCACCTTGTAGGTGGAGGCCAGGTCAAGCCACTGGAGAGCAAGATACAGTCCATCAAGGACTGGGCTCCTCCAACCACCCAGACTCAGGTTCGAGCTTTCTTGGGCCTGACTGGTTATTACAGGAAATTTGTCAGAAATTATGGATCAATTGTGACTCCACTTAATGACCTGACAAGTAAAAAGATGCCAAAGAAAGTTCAGTGGACAGCAGGCTATCAAAAAGCATTTGATGACCTAAAGCAGGCCATGTGCACAGCACCTATCCTAAAGAGTCCAGACTACTCCAAACCATTCATTGTCCAAACAGATGCTTCTGAGTTGGGTGTGGGAGCTGTTCTATCTCAGCTGAATTTTGATGGTCATGACCAGCCCATTGCTTTTATTAGCAGAAGGCTGACCCCCAGAGAGAAAAATTGGTCAGCTATTGAGAGGGAGGCATTTGCTGTGGTTTGGGCCCTGAAGAAACTGAGGCCATACTTGTTTGGCACTCATTTCAAGATTCAGACTGACCATAAGCCCCTCTTGTGGCTAAATCAGATGAAGGGTGAAAACCCCAAGCTGCTTAGGTGGTCCATTTCCCTACAGGGGATGGATTTTACAATGGAGGATAGACCTGGCACTGATCATGGCAATGCAGATGGGCTCTCGAGGTATTTCCACTTAGAGCAAGAAGACTCACCTGGTCAAGGTTAGTTTATTGTCCCAAAGTTTGGGGGGGGGGTCATGTAGGAGAGTAGGGTCTGCAATCCTATGATCACCCCAGATTTTTGCTTTTTGCTTCACTGGTTTACGACTTCCCTGGCTGTGGGCCTGCTAATCAAACCCACAGCCCAGCTGTTCTCTCTCTAAATTGACACGTGTACCTTAGGTGCATTTACCAATTGGTACTGGGCCACCTTATCAGTCCCCTTACCCAGGCCATAGGTGTACCCAGGGCCTACCAGGGGCTGCAGCATGTATTATTCCACCCCTGGCTGGCCATCTAAATCTGACACAACTGGCTGCATGACAGCTGGGGCAAGGTGGTGTAATCACCCTTTGCTTTAGATATAGTATACCTATATCTAACCCTAAAATGGACACATGAATTCCTATCAGTCACTCCTATGGCAGGCCTTAACAATCCTGAAGGCAGAGTGCTTGGAATTATGTGAGATGGTGCTCTGGCATGAGCTGAGCCCATCTGCAGTTTGCGGAACCAAGTCCTTATAGCTGTTCTATGATAACGCGTACCATATACTCTTAAGTGCATTATAATCCTCGCGGTTATTTGCTATCTTTGGTATCGCTTTATCAAAACATGTCGAGTAAGGTGTCATACGAATTGGAATACTAACCCCTCGCCAATTCTGGCGACGAGGTTAGCATTCCACCCTTATAGAGGGACACGACATGTATGTACCTGTGAACCCCGGTTAAAGTTAACTCGAGCCTCAGCATCACAAAATGGATGCTGCCACCACACACACAAGTCTGACCTCCTGCTGCTGGGAGTCCTTCCAGCGAGGAGAGCTTGGACAAAGGGTTTCCTGTCAGGGGCGGTGCTAGCACCATCCCAGACAGGGTTTTGTGTATCCTAGGTAGGCAGGGCTGAATAGGAAGGTGACTGCAAGTGGCACCCCGGTGCTCACTATGCATCTGCCGGCTTCAACCAGTTCCAGGGGTACAGCAGCCTCTGAGCTGGGGAAAGTCCGGACAGGGGAGAGGGGTGTAACCACCCCCCTTCTTGGTCCCACCCATGGGCAGGACCTAGTTGTGTGCCAGCCCCTTTCTTTAGAATAAAGGTAGGAGCGGGGACCCTTCCAGATTAGATCATATTTGAATCCTGAAACTACTTTCCACGAAAGGAACTCAAGACTTCTTCTCAAGATTTCTCCCTTGTGACTAAGGAGTAGTCACCCTGCATCAGCAGGCACCAACTAAGTATCTTGCGGTTTGCTTCACGTCCTTCCTCCGGAACCAGACCGACCAGCACGACGAGACCCGGACTCCCTGCCATCTCTGACCTCTACCTGCCTCTACAGCACAGCTGAGAACCGTGGGTGCGACGAGACCAGAGGACCCGGCGACCATCAGAACCAGCACGACACTGATCCAGCACGACCGCCGAGGGACCCTCGAGTGGGTGCACTGGGGTAAGAGAAGCCCCAACCGCAAGCAGCACGAGCACCGAAGACCAGCTTCCCAGCATCCACCAGATCTGCGTGGGGCCCTTTTGCTTCTGTGTTGCTTGCCACGTTGTCCGGTCACTTACCCGTTGGCTAGTGACCCTCCAGATGATGTCCTACGTTTGTTTCACCGCTGGTCTAGCTCCTCTAGACTAGCCCTTGTCTCCTCTTGAAGGGGAACTTCCTCGGACCCTCCAGGTCCACTCCAGACGCCATTTTTGTGTCACCACGTGGGCTTGCCGTAGCCAAGGCTTGTTGCCTCCTTCAACGGATCCAGCATCGCCAGCAGCAGACATCCGACGTGGGACAGCTCGCTGACCTCCAGCCTGGTCGACATCAGCGCCCTGGTCCGTGCAGCAGCAGAATCCAGTGTCACCTCTTCGCCTGAATGAGTGACCTTGTCCGGTGCCATCCTGGTGCCCACCTAATCACTGGCTAGTGATTCAGAACTCGGTCCCCTCTGCTTACAGGTACTCTTCTTCACTGATCCATCCCTGGATCAGACCGGAACATCTTCACTGGTCGCCTGCCAGCAACTTCCAATTCAGGCTCCTGGTTCGTCAAGGAGGATTCCCGACGACACTTGAACCCTATGCAGCCGCAGCCCCTGGGCTAGGTAAACCGAGTACCACGGTGCTCCAGCGTAGATCCACTCCCTAAGTGTCTAGATCCACTTTCGTTTTTGACCTACCTAGTCGGGTTCGCCCGAGAACACTAACTTTGCATTTGCTAGCATCCATAGACTTTGTCCCGCATTGCGTGTGAGAGTTTCCACTCTGCACACAGCGCCCATAGGCCTCCTGCTTCTAATCTAAGGGTTCAGCATTGTAGGCCTAGCGATTCTAAAGTCTCTGAGAACTGTTACTTACCTGCTAGTGATTCGCATTCCACTTCCGTAGTATATGGTTTTTCGTGCCCCTCGGGCATTTGTGTAAATTGTGCGACTTTCAGTATTTCTTTAAGAGTTTTGTATTGTGCTTAGCACCCTGTCCTCATAAAGAGTCCAGGGTTGTTGTGTTATAAATAAATATCCTTTTATTTTCATATCAACTTGTGTGGTGTCCTTTCACTTGGTGTTCAAGGGGTATATGTGATGGTATAACAGCTGGCTTAACACGCCCTCTAGAGTTTAGCCTAAAGACTGCTCTTGTCCATGCTACTAGGATAGCTGGTCTATAAGGTTGACTTACAACCAATCATCAATAAGGGTCGTTTGGACTGATACATAGTGATCACTAGAATAGTGAGCACTGCATATCAGGCCAACTTCTCACAACATGCTAGAAAAATATGTTTTAAACCACATAATGCAGTGTATAAGGATCCTATACAATAGGACAATAGCACATGTTAAGTCTGGCAGGTATATATCGGATAGATGGACATCGGAGCAGGGTACTCAACTGGGGTGCCCATTATTCCTGGCATTGTTTGCCGTGGCGGCAGCACCCTATGCACAAAGATCCAGACAGGAATTATCAGAATGGGGGATTACCATAGGGGGCACTGCGCATGGAATCTTGCAATACGCTGATGATTTGGTAATATTTTCAAAAGACCCTGTTGCATTGGTACCGGAATTACTCCATTTATTGGAGCAATTCAAGACAGTGTCTGGCTTGCAAACGAACTAGAATAAATACGGGCATTTTTTTAATCGCAATGGGCGCAACATCGGACACTATTTACTCAAAATGAAGGAATAACATTGAATATCAAGGATTTAAAATATCTGGGAATCATAGTGACACATGATGTTGAATGATGCATTGGAGACAATATAGATGGGATTCTTCTAAATACTCGACACCAGGTAGAGTTCTGGAAGAAATTGCTCCTCTCCATGATACCTAAACCTGAGATTAATCAGTGGCTGTTCTATTTAATCTAAAAGAAAGAGTTCCTAAGCAAAGGAACAAAAGATGTTACCACACTAACATCATATGTACAATAAATGATTAATAAAAATACAAGAAACCAGGATTTTTTGTTGTCTGAAAATTATTATTTAAGTTCAAGGCAAAAAAATATATTTCTGTACAAAAGGGGTGAGCATTCACATGGGGTAGGGTACATACATAGATATAACTTGGATATTCAAGGTATTAGTTATTTTTCCTTTGGCATATCCAAATATTAAGTCCAGACTGCTTAAGCACAATAATTAATTGATTTCAACTAAAAATCAGAAGAAAATCAAAAGATGACGTGAAACAGAATGTGCAGAGTTGGGCTAAGCAAGTCGACGTTTCGGTCTTTTTTGAAGTTTTCCTAAGACCATCATCAGGACAAAATTAGTGGTATATACAATTGATGACCCTTTTTAAAATCAAGAGCACGTCAGTTTGAAATTCAAGACGGCAACAGCACCTTCAATTATGGCGTAGAGATCAGGCAGAGAAATGAATCAATTGTGCCTAGGGTACACTCGTAGGTACAGAGATGTAGACAACGGTTTCTGGCGGTTAATCCAATTAAAGTCGCTTTTCAAATCACTCGGAAAATTTTTCAATTTCGCGTCAGGAAACATCAAATGAGTCCGGTCGGGGTTTTTTTTGCAAAAAAACCCCGACCGGACTCATTTGATGTTATTTGGATATGCCAAAGGAAAAATAACTAATACCTTGAATATCCAAGTTATATCTATGTATGTACCCTACCCCATGTGAATGCTCACTCCTTTTGTACAGAAATATATTTTTTTGCCTTGAACTTAAATAATAATTTTCAGACAACAAAAAATCCTGGTTTCTTGTATTTTTATTAATCATTTATTGTACATATGATGTTAGTGTGGTAACATCTTTTGTTCCTTTGCTTAGGAACTCTTTCTTTTGGATTAAATAGAACAGCCACTGATTAATCTCAGGCTTAGGTACTTTGATTGTTCCGAAACAGGTCCTAGCAGTGCTGAAAAAATTATTGAACAAACAAACCCCTTGCTGGCCATTTCCTATTATAACAAACTCTGCCCGAGCCCGCAAGGGAATATTGGGTTGCTCACCTCCCTATTCACCTCTCCATGATAGGCAGAGTAGCCGTGCTAAAACAGTTACAGTGTTGAGATGCTTATATGGGCAACTTAAGGGGTTTTGTTTTACTGTCCAAGAGAAGATTCATGGAACTGGATCGTGTACTTAAAGACCTAATTTGCGCACTGGAGGTATCTCATTCCAGTTGCCATTTGAAGAAATAGTAATGGGACTCCCTGACATGGTAGCATATTATCTGGCCTATATTTACCACAATGGTGGCAACACTCATACAATAGGGAAAAAAGACTGGAAAAGTATGCTGTGACACTAAAAATTTGCAAAATATGGGTCTATCAAAACCTAGACAGACTGGCAAGGACCCTTATTTAATAACACTAATGGCACAGCTCTGGGACTGGTTTACCTGATGAGTGTTGTAAAATATCCCATTTGCTGAACAAACCATGTTAGGTGGCCTTAAAGTATTTATGCAACTGCTTCCTCAGGCCATGGTGGTACTGGAAAAGGGCACAGAAGAAGCATTTAGTGCATTTGCTGAAACGAGAGTACACTTTGAGATGTAGGAAGGACATCTCTTATTAGACTGAGGAAGGCAACAAGATGCCCATGAAGAGCCTTCCCAGGTAGAACACCGGCATCAACCACGACAACGTTTACAATAGGTGGGAAACCATTGACGACATTTCACCGGGCTATAAAGTCAGCAAACATTAATGATGAACAAAAACTGTGATATAGATGCCAGTGCCATATTATCACACTCAACATGGAAACAGACCCCGGCTTATTTGGGTGAAGCGTCCAGTTAATCACGATTTAGGCTTATGCATATAAAATATCTACATAAAATGTGGATAACACTGATGATCACTAGCAAAATATATCCAGGAGGAGGCTCAAACTACCTCAGGGATCACAGTGAATGGCAAGATTTCATTCACACTGTGTGGATGTGTCCAGTGGTTGCCGTTTACTGGGACAGTGTTACTGGGGGAAAAAGTAAGGGGCTCCATGGTAGCTACAGATCTGAAACTATACATACTATGACTACATAGAAACCCAAAAGTATAGCAAATGCCTTGCCAATTTATAGTCCTAGAGTTGACCCTAGCATGTAGAAGGATATCAATTCATTGGAAATGGGCAACAGAAGCAGTATTTGCTTTATGGAGAAAAAAACTTGTAATGGACATTAGCAGAAGAGCTGTAATTAAAAGGCAAGCTACAATGATCTGAAAGTAGAAACTGATGTTGCAATGTGGAAACGACTAATAGACACTACGAGCCCACAAGATACAGTAGAGGACTACATAAAGACTATATTCTTTAAATAAGAAATAATGATGTTGACCAGTAGAAGAATAGAAAGTAAGCTTAAAGTGCATTTGTTAATGGTATAAGTGATTAGCTGTAAAAATATGTAATCTATCTACTAACATTAATGGTGTTTGAGGAACATACTGCTGTATGTTTGACATGCAAAGTGAACCTTATGTAAAAGAGATTTAAAACCCAAAAAATTAAATCAGTCAGAAATTCTAAATGTTGTTGGTGTATGGCACATCTAAAGATACTGGGTGTATAACCAGCACTTTTGTGAAATGAATCGGAGGCAAAGGGAAAAACATGTATAATGTCTACCATGTGTCCCCTCATCTTTCGTCCTACTGCTCTCCATCGAGTTTTCTATGCTGCTTCCACTTTCTTACCCTTCATTTTCCACAACAGTCTACAAATAGTTCACCTTCTGTACTCCATGCCTACCTCACATCACATCAAAGATCGCTGTAACCTATCTTGAAGTTCCCTCTATCCTACCTTGAAGATCCCTGTATCCTATCTTGCAGACCCTACTATCCTTCCTTGAAGAGCCCTCTATCCTACTTTGAGGATCCCTCTATACTATCTTGAAGATCCCTCTATCCTATCTTGAAGATCCCTCTATCCTATCTTGAAGATCCCTCTATCCTATCTTGAAGAGCCCTCTATCCTATCTTGGATACCCCTGTAGACTACCTTGAAGATCCCTCTATCCTACCTTGAAGATCCCTCTATCCTACCTTGAAAATCCCTCTAGCCTATCTTGGAGATCCCTGTATCCTATCTTGAAGATCCCTGTATCCTATCTTGGAGAGCCCTGTATCCTACCTTGAAGATTCCTGTATCCTACCTTGAAGATCCTTCTATCCTATCTTGAAGATCCCTCTATCCTACCTTTAAGATCCTTCTATCCTATCTTGAAGATCCTTCTATCCTATCTTGAAGATCCCTCTATCCTATCTTGGTCATCTTTTCCCCATCAGGCTCTCCTATCTCTTATTAAGCCCATTCCTGGGATGATTAATGTATTTACTCTCCCTATGACGGTGACAGGTTCCTTCCACTTACCCATCCTTCTCTCTATTGGAGACTTTTGCCTGCCTCAACCCATCAGAGTTCACTTTCCTGTCCTCTGCCCAATCGTATGGAAAACCGCCTTTACAAAGCAGGCTGAGCCACGCGTGCCATTTCCGTGCAAGCATAGCCTGAACCATGCATCTGCCTTAACCACGCATATGCATGGTTAAGACAGATAGCGGACTAGTGTTCAGATGGGCTAGGAGAAGTAAAGGAAGCATCGAAACAGGACGCTCTGGACGCGGACAGGTAAGTTAGGCTTGGGCTGGGTTTGGGGGGGTGTCGTTTTTACAGGTGGGGGTTGGCTTTAGGGCGTGGGGGTAGTTTTTGGAAGGGGCAGGGCCTTAAGGTTCAGGGTGGGGGAGGGGGTCAGGATAATTTAAAGAGCTGGGGCTGGGTATGTGGGTATTTTTAGCGGTGAGGGGCGGTTTTAGGGCTCAGGGCGGGGAAGGAGGTGCAGTTTCCAGGGCTGGGGCTGGGTTTGGGGGGAGTTTTTAGTGGTGAGGGTCTGTTTTAGAACTCAGGGCAAGAGGGTCGGAGTTGTTTACTTAGTAGTGGCATGGTTTTAGGCCTCAGGGCAGTGGAAGGGATATGGTTAATTTTAAGGACAGTGAGGGGTAAGTTTTAGGACTCAGGGCAGGGAGGCTGGGGTCGGGGTAGTTTTTAGTAGGGGGCAGGGTTTTAGGCCTCAGGGCAGGGGGAAGGGAAGGGGTAGTTTTAAGCGAGGGTAGGTTTTAGGCCTCAGGGCTGGTGTGCGTGGTAGGGGACAGGATTTTAGGGCTTAGGGCTGAGAGGGAGGTCAGGTAGTGGTAGTGGTAATCGTTACCATGCATAACCTTTTACCAATCATGTCTTTACCACGAAAATACATGGTATAGGCATGCATAGTAAAGGAATGTTTGGTTTATAAGCATTCATGGTTAGGAAGTCATTGTAGAGACAAGCGTGGTGCAGCCAACCGTGCCTTAGTCCTACAACCCAACCATATCCCTCTCAGAGTTACATGCGTCTCCCCCTTGCCTGTCCTACTGTAGAGTCAAATGTCCCGGTGCAATATGTCTTCATCTCAACATTCTGACAGGCTTTGTGAGTCTGCATAGGTGACCTCTGGCAGAAACCCTCTCTCAGGTGCCGTACAGAATGTTTGTTGTTGCTTTCCAGCAGAGTTATAGATTTCACTGGACTGCATGTGCCTACCCACATCAGAGCTTCTGTTAACATGTGTGACTAACAGCCTCGTGTTCCTGACTTCATACCACCAATAGTTGGTGCAGTGCCTACTGGATCATCATGGTAAATTCCATATGGAATGTCATGACCGACCTCCTGCCTTTTCTCCGAGTGTCCTGAATGCGACGAGGGTGTTTGGAATATCTGTTAACGTTGTCCAATAATAGTGGCAAGATGAATTGTTTCTAGATACAACAGAATGGAACTCATTTGATTGACCTCAGAAGGAAGAAAGGCCAAGTCAGTCCGTCTTCAAGTTGGACCTGGGACCAGTGGAACTCGTGATTGGGTGTGATGGGCTGCTAAGTCTGGACATTAACCTCTGAGGGAACTCAGATTTAGACACATGCACTCACATGTATATAAGGATGGACAATGTGCGGTGATATCACGATACAGTAAACCATAACCAGGAATCATGATATTACCACACATTAACCACACATGTTAGTAACATTGGGAATAACAGATGGAAATGATATTTCTTCATGTTTTCCGCATTCAAAGGCACAACGACAGTACCAGATTTTTAATGATGTTTACAAGCATGTCATTCCCATACAGTGAAGTGGTATTGCCGCATTGCTTATGTAGTATTACCACTTTAATCTGAATTACAAAATCACTGAATACATATAGTAATCTGTTTGCCACACATTTATTATGATTGGAATTTCAAGACCCACCATAAATGAGGGCTTCGGCAATTTTTCTCTACATTTTATGAAGATAGGATTTTAACAGGGGCCTCAAAAGCTGTCTGCCTGAGACCTCAAACGTTAACACATGCATTTAGATCACTGAGCTCTTTTGCCCTCTCCGCGTACTTACAAAAAGCAGTGTTATTCTGCTATGTTTTCAGCATCCTATTTTGTGATTGGAAGCAACCCACCCCTCAGGGCGAGCAACAATGGAAGAGTCTGCGAGGACAGTCAGTGTCATGTAAACACAAGCCACAGAGGCCCGCACAGCTCTTTTCTTTTACTCTCTAACCGCCCAGGAGTGGATCTTTTTCCTGGGTCTGTTTAAGTTAAATGTAAGGTCTTGGCCTGAAAATGACGAACGATCCGACAGGGAATCAGATGAAAGAGATTAATGACTGTAAATAAACACCCCTGACCCCCTGGAAGGTGTTAACCGAAAAGTTTGAAGCCAAAGGCGATGTGTTTTGGTTCATTGAAAGAGGAGCCGCAGCCTGCTGTCGCCAGTGGATATCTCGCAGACACTGTAGCTAGTTACTTCGATATAAATAGGCCTTTCCAGCTGGATCTGGGTATTGTTTGCATTCCCCCTCATACTTGGAGCAGAGAGAGATCAGAGGCCAGCATCCATGTCGCCAGATTTATGGCAGCCTCCGCGATGGGTGATGATGGGGTGCTTGTATTATTTAATAGCCAGATTGGCACAATCAGTAGATGCCATTCACAATGACATATTTGGAATTTCACAGAGGCCTACATAGCATGTGGCATGCAGATCACATACATGCATTCTGTGTGCTTCTTCCTGCACTCCCTACTGTGGGGGATACAAATGAGGAGCATGTGTTGCTGGGCTGGGTTTACCTGCATAAACCTACGTTTTTTTGGGTGGAAGGGGCGAGGCAGCAACCACCAACTCTGAGCCCTAAAAACTACCCCAATCCTTAACAAGCATTTGCAATGCAATAGGTCTTGCATTATTAAAGTTTGAGCTATTGGCATTGCTTATAATAATGCAACACCAATAGCTCAGTAATGCGAGACCTATTGCATTGCAAATGCTTTATTAGCCCCCATACTAACATACTCACATGGAGTAAGGGCCTTCAGAGGGTTTGTGCACATGCTGCATTGCTGCACGCTTACAGTACAGGCCTCAAGCTCTACCACGGCTGGCTCAACCTTTCACTTCCACTGTACAATTGATTTGGGTAAATAGCCGCATCTCAGATGTGGCATCTGCTACTACAGTACTTAGAAGCCAGGCCTTGTCAGCAAGCAGTGTATATGCACAATTATTTTTGTTGTTGTTGCAGTTTTATATAGCGTGAACTCGACACGAAAGAATTGGAGAGCTTTAAACAGTGCTATAAGTGGGATGAAAAAAGAACTGTGACGGGTGTCTGGGGCGTGGACGATGTAATTGAGGGCGTGGCTTAAACATACCCACACAAAAAATCTGTGCTTATCATTGTGTGCCGCCCATCTGGCGTTTTGCTATTTCTATATTTGCATCTAGATATATACTACAGCAAGTAACATTACACCTACAACAAGCCAGGACTATTAGCTTTGCCAATGGCCGTTAACTGCATAAGATAAATAAGCAGCAACTGTGGCTTCGTTGCCTACAGAATATTGAAAATGCTTCTATTTTTAAGTTCTGAGACTGTGAACGAACTATAACCAGCCTCTTAGAAGTTATCTTAAAGACAGTGAGCAGTGGCACTGCCGCAAAGTTAAGATGTATCTGTTCATGGAAGGTAAGGGGGAAAATTGACAGCCCAATAGGTACCCATCCCGTCACCTACTTTTTAGAGCTGCCAGTGCTGAGCACAGGCAAGACCCGCCCCACTTTAAGCCCTGGCTTCACATAATTTTTGGTAAGCATGGGGAGATTAACTGATTTGCCCAGAATCACGGGATGTTGAGCCAATGTCAGACTCAAACCTGCTCCCATCATTGCCAAAGTCAGCAACCCTTGTGCATTGTTTATTAATTTTACAAAACAGTGGGCATCCTTTTTGTTAAATAAAAAAAATCCTGGAACCGTTAATGACTACCCTGAGGTGTTCCAACTGAAAGCGAAGGTAGGGGGTCTCCTATAGTGAAGCCAAAAGGAGCCAGACAGCAAACGAAGAAACCAGACTTCTAGCAAGGGGGCTTGCTACTCAAAAGAAATTAAAATATGTGCAACTGGTGAACCACTAAAAGGAAAGACTGCTTCGAAACCAGGTCAGGCTTCAATGGAGGGAGTCACGTTGAATATAAGGGTTTTAATAGCTCAGTTCTGGATTGTCGGCTCCTGCCAGTTCAAATTAAAATCTCACTTCGAAACTGGTCTGAACCTGTCTGTACACTCATGTACTTTTCCCCCCCAACATGTGTTCCTGTATTTGTTCATTCAACACATGACCCTATTCAACATCTACGTGGCCCCCCTTGCTAGGCTTGTAAGATCGCTGGGGATGGAGGTGGTATCATACGCCGACGACACCCAGATTATGATATCACTCACCCAGCCCTCTGTCATAACATCTGCCTCTAGCTTCAGGTCCTGTATGCAACATGTTGCAGATTGGATGGTTACCAACTCCCTGAAGCTAAATGGCGACAAGACTGAGGTTTTGGTCTTTGGGAAGGACCAAGATATCTGGTCGAGTGAGTGGTGGCCTTCCTCTCTTGGTACTTGCCCCACTCCCGCTCAATCCGCCAAAAATCTGGGTGTGGTGTTCGATACATCACTCTCGATGTCTCTACAGGTGAATCGGACTGTCTCGACCTGCTGGGGCGTGATCAGGACACTCAACAGAATTTGCAGCTACTTATCTCCTCAAGCACATAAGCAGATTGCAGTCGCCCTTGTTGGTTCCAGGTTGGATTACTGTAACTCTCTCTACATGGAAGCCAACAAGGGCCTTATACATCGACTGCAAGTAGTGCAGAACGCTGCTGCACGTTTTGTCCTGGATCTTCCCAGGTCTTCCTCTGCTACTGCTGCGAGGAGAGACCTTCACTGGCTGCCTATCCAGCACAGAATTTATTTTAAAATTCTGTGTCTGACCTACAGAGCTCTCGAGGATGGACCTAAAGGCGCTATCAGCTCCCTGCTTACCCGCTATCACCCTCCAAGGTGTTTAGGCTCTTCTGGACAACTCCAACTTGCCGTCCCCCGTTTCAAGCTCTCCAGATGGGGAGCTAGGGCCTTCTCCGTCGCTGCTCCACAGCTTTGGAACATCCTGCCGACGGAGATTAAGACGCTATCCTCTCTGGCGCTGTTCAAAAAGGCCCTAAAAACATGGTGTTTCTCTAGAGCCTATACAGGTTGAGCTGCAGAGTTCCTCTGTTATGAGCTGTATTTGGAATTAGGCGCCTTGATGCCCATTGGGCTAAGTCCGCGCATGATAAGATCCCCTTTATTATTATTATTATTATTATGACTCTCACATAGTGAATACTGTACTGAGTCAACACGTGTCCGAGTCATTTCAGGTTAGCACGGGTGTTTATATCGGTGCACAATTGAGAGCTCTGAAGCTGAGGCAACAGTCAGTTTTCATAATACCAGTCAGTGGGTCACAGACGTGTACATAGTACATGCCCATCCACATCTTGGCCTCTCTGCCGAGCGATGGACGCCTATGTGGCAATTGTAATTATGCTTTTTTGGCCATGGCCCTTTTATCGACACGCCACCTTTTTCAGCCCACTTAAAGCATTGCCAACCAGCAGTGCTGCAATTCAGTGGTCGCAAGATATTTACAACACCCGCGTTCCAGGGCCCCATACATGTCCTCGGCACCAAGCCTGCAATGCCCCGGCACCAAGCCGCCCATGCGAACCGAGAGACCATGTGCAACGTCCGAGGACAACACTGGAAGGAGCATGGCCGCTACACTGTGTGTTTGTGCACGGGATGGGAATGATAGAGAAATCCAGGGTGAAAGGAAGAGGAAGGTGACGCCCTGCAGCCCCCTCCAATATCTGACCCACCCAGAGAGAGGGTGCGACGTAGGACTGCTGCTTGTAGAGACTAAAAATCAAAGTGTAAACCAACCATTCAGGTGTCTGAGGTCTGACCCCTTTGCCGTTCTGTACTGGGTGTTCTGTGGCGCGACGCCCCTGCTGCCTCCGGATCTGTGGAGGATGGGATGTATCGAGTTACCTGCTGGACTAGCCTGTGCGTGCGTTGGCACCCAGCCTGACTGCGTCAACAAAGCCAAGATTTGGATGCTGGCGGCCGGGCTAAAGACTGCAGCTAGCAAAAGCGATGTGGGAGGGCTGTGCTCTTGGCGCCGGTTGCCATGCCCTTTCGCATCTCGTTGCGCTGCCGCAGGCTGCCCTCTGTCACTCTGTAATTTTCCCTAGCTTTAGGAGCACTTGCCGATTAGAAATGGGGGTCAGCTATGAGAAGCGGGGGAGGTCGATGAGGCCGCTTCCCAATGGATTTTGTAGGCGGCGGCGGGTGAATGGCATCGGATTGCGGGCAGCGGCCTCTGATCTGCGCATGCATATGAGTAGGGGGTGGTGGGAGAAGGGAAAAACGTCTGGACAGAGCTGACGCAAATACAACAAGGAGGGGCAGCGCGATGAAAACAAACTGCGACCTGGAAGGAAGGAAACAATGTAAATAAAAAATATTCAGATGAAAGAAGCGGGAGAGGCAGATTAAAACAAAGAAAGCAAACAAGGGCGGAAATCCAAACTAGTGGTGCGCGCGCACCACAGAGGAGTAGGGGGGCAAGGGAGACTGTCGCCTGTGCCGTGCGCTGATGCGCGTCCTACACACGGACGGTAATGGGAGGAGCAAAGCCGGGAGATGCGCCCTCCTTTGCCCAATCACGTGCCATTTACAAAAAAACAAAAAGCACATGAAAGCCAATGGCAGACGGGGAAAGCTACCCACACGCACTAGCGTGTGGGTAGCTTTCTAAAGCCCGTACAAGAGGTCTCGCGCTGCGTGAGCAATGCTACGCACTGCAATGCAGGCGCGAGACCTAAAAACTACTCCTCACCCCCAAAAACCAGCCCCACTTATCAGTTCGCGTCCTCTCCCTATCCTTCCCCTTTCTGTGCCCGCCCATCTCAACATCTAGACCACGCACTGCCTTAACCACGCATCTGTGTGGTTAGGCATATGTGTGGTTAAGGCAAGAGGTGGGCCGCTTGCTGGGAAATAGCATGCATGGCTCAGCCTGCGTTGTTAAAGGCCTTTCACCCGTTTCTGCCTTCTCTCATTCAGTTAATGTTCCCAAATGATCATTAATGTCAGGGCCCAAAATGTCCTTAGTGTGCTATTGGTTTAAGAGAAAGCTGTGCATTTCAGGAACAGACGAGTCAACTAAACTCCAAATGACCTGCCAAAGAGCTCGACTTAGCAGGCAGCCCTAGCCTGTAGCCCACTTCATTCAACCCAACGCAATAAGATGGATAAAAGTGTCTCTCCTTATCACAAGGCATAATAGATTTGATTTACATTGCTCCAATACTGACTGAAGAGCCAGGCAATAACACTGGTTGTAATTAACCAAATAAAGTTTTCTTACTGACTGACACTGGTTTTGAACCACCACTGAGCCAAGCTGAGGCACTTAGGTATGACAACAGGCAATACAGACTGACTATCAGGTCAGTGACTCCACATGGGCATGAACACACCAGTCTGTCACCGCCCCATTTTCATATTTCTCTTTTTATTTATTGGCTATTATATGTGCGGACAAGTAACCTTCGGTGACCTGAGAGGGCTTGTTCTGTAACGCGAGCTAACCCCCTATGTAATTCAATTTGCACTAGATTACAGGTGTGCTGGTAGTTGTCAATTTCCAGTAGTTATTAGTTGCATTTTGTGGTTTGAAGGTGAGGATTGGGTTCTGGTGAAGGAGCCAATATTTGATGGCAGCATATGTTTGTAACTCAGGACTCTGGGTCTCTGTTACCTATACGAACGAGCATTGAGCAAATGCAGTGTTGCATAGGACACCTGTGGTATGTGAAATCTTGAGCTTGGTGGTATAGGTCCAACTGGGCTGGCGGCAGTTGTAGAAGAATGGCTGGCTCCACACAAGGGCCCTGTTGTGAAAGTACTCAGTCTTGTCCCGCATGCCTCAAATTCACTATGCAGCTTGCCTTGGGCAGTAAATGCAGCAGAAGGGTAATCTCTCAGCCTGGTGTCTGTCTGCACAGTATGCACACTCTGAGAGGAGGAGATATGCGGTCAGAGTCAACCATACCAGTAACAGGTGAACATGCAAGCAATTATGCTATTTTGCTTGGACTGGCATCTGAGAGCACCTGTGATAAGAAAACAAACAACAGTTCATAGAGATAATGTAAATCTTACTTTTTATAGCTTGCTAAAACTGTCACTTAATGCGCTGTTAACATTACACTTCTCAAACTATAATGCTTGGTTTACCTTTTCTTGCTAAATAGTTCGCTCAAGCCTGCACTATTCCTGTGGTCCATGAAAGACACATAATTCCACAGTCCAGTTCACACACAAATGAACACCAGGCAGCTATCTGAACCAGCTTCTTCCTACTTTCTACATTGCATCGAAGTTGGGTTTATAAGAACGGTGCCTATTTTGTACCTCTCCTTTGGCAGACGATCATAAAAATGATAACAAGAAATGTTACTTAAAAATATGTTTTTCTATCCAGTTTTACACATACTTTGATACACAAAGCTTAGATTAAGAATCGAATTTAATGCCTCACTGTCGTGGTGAACCTAGGTCGGTTCAATGAGGCAGGTCTACCAGTTTCCTTTTTACCTTGGTTTATTTGACATGGCCACTTCCCTTCCTCCCTTGACCCACGCAACATGTCCACGCCTATCTCTCCTGGTTTATGTTGTGCCTAGAATCATCTCCTTCCTAGTTGCTCAGCCAGAATGAGTGTGATTTCTGTGTGGAATGTTGGAATGCTTGATGACAGAGAGAGTGGAATGTGAGTGTGCCTGGTTGTGTGTGGAGGATGACAGTTGATGAGAGTGTGCTGAGCAACAACCATCTAGCTCCTGGTGGGACTCTCCAACTGATTTACTAAGACTCCTATGGAACCTGTGATGATTTACTAATAAACCTCCTACTTGGATAAATTACCTGGCTACCTCTACATTATATCATCTTATACCCACAACATTTTTCTCTAGCGCCGTCTGCCTGCCCTGCTTCTCTGGGGTGTCCTCCTTTGCGCTTCTACAGCAAACACTGGGCGCACCCTTTTTAAATACGTTGAAAGATTCTTTACTAAAGTGCTTGGTGTGTCTGTCTTCCAATACTCACACGTGCTCCACTTCAAGGTTACTTACTGTTCCGTGACCTTTCCTTGTCCTGATTTAAAAAAAAAACATTCTGAAGCTTTGGGTGAAACACTGCATGATGGAGGCTAAATGGAAACCAGCATTCTGGGAGAGGTCTTATTTTTGTTGTCGGGCATTCCAAGTAAAACACATCAATCCAGTTCCATCTTATTTTGCCTGCTTAGTTGGCTGTGCTTCTGGAGCATCTTTAAGCATTAGCCAGTTACAGGATCCAGACCAGAGAATGGCACAGGTATTAGCTAGTCCATGTAAAAGAAATACAGCTTTTATTTTAATAAAATGCTGCCTGGGACACCCTGAAAGGAGGTCTCTCAGTAGAGCTTGTCCGTTGTGTGTAGCTTCTTTCAGAAATGGGTATGGCTCTCAGAGTGGGTCACACCAGCATGGTCTGAACCAGTGCTTAAATTGAGCCAGTGGTTTCAGGTGCTCCGCACTTAATTGCCAGCACCAGCACTTATGACTGTCTGGCACATGGTGGCACTGTGTGGCTAATTTAGGTATGATCACTACAACAACTGTATATTAATTCAATTTACATTTACAATAACTAATACCTGCCTCCCAAGCCATTCCTTTAGGTTTGGGCGCCTGGAATAGTATGAATTGTTATACCTGAAAGAGTATGATGGTTAGTTGTTGTGTTGCCACTGTCATTGGCTGCGGTGGCAATGGGTGATGCAAGCCATAATGTCCTCCTGACGAGTGCCCTGGCACAAATTGTTTAACAGATTAAGTACTGCTCTGAACTCTTAGTAAAATGGCATAAAATCATCAGGAACACCTCAATTTGCCTGCTCAGTGTCTGCGTTCAGCCAAATTCTTAAAGGCATGGTCAATTGACTAATAGCCACACTGAGTGAGTCTCAACCTTTTCATGCATTATTGTTAATTTTTTAAATACCTAAAATGGCCAGTGATCCTGTAGCACAGTCAACGCATTCAGGAATGTAAATACATCTGTAAATAAATAATCGGCCATTTTCATCCGGTTGCAGATTCAACGGTAATTCACTTGGTGTGGTTTCTGTTTTTCCAGTTTGACCAATTTCTAAATCTTGCCATTCCCAATTTGTGGCCTAATATGTGGTTTTCTCTGATGATAACTGATCAGCTTCAAGAGTCCCTTCCTCAATAACAAAAGAGAAGTGTGTCAGGGATAGGGAATCGAAGAATGTATTTCAGTTTTTCAAACACCGCCTTCCAGAAAATGGAAAGCAAATCATACACTCACTCATTACTCCAAGAGAGAAGACAGGTACATTCAGCTATCCCTCACAGACACTCTCAAGTGGAGGGATCCTCTGAGTGAAACCACCAGAGAAGCTGAGGGACTCTCCACATGATTGTCCATTTTGCAAAACAAGGTGATAAAAAAGTCATTCAAATAATTTTAGAAAAAGTGGAAGGTACCCCCTGCGGTGGAGCAGACATCTATCAGCAGAAATCAGAACATTGGATTCCTACAACAGGAAAAAAGTGGTGGGTCTACCACAGTCAATAACAACAATCCCCATTGAAGACAATCTGGATTGTGAGTTCGTTCAGGAGAGAGTCTGCCATGTGACACTCTTGAATGCACATATGATCGACTACAGTGGACGGAGTTATCCGTTTGACATGTAGCAGGTGGCAGGAGACCGGTTGGTGTATGTGTGCTACAAAAGCTGCAGTAACGTAACAGGTGTTTGGGGCCCCCTGGGTTCAAAAAGATCCTTTAGACACTGTGGGGTTCTGGCCACCTGCTTGTGGGCACAGAGCGCCCACCAACCTCTCTGCGCGGTACAGCATCTGAATGTATGAGGTCACTTAGGGGCATATTTACTAAGAAGTGATGGAGCAAGGCGTTAGTCTTCTTGGCTTGACGCCATGCTTCGCCACTTCAGAAATGCAAGGCTGCACCATATTTACAATAATATGGTGCAGCCCTGCACTTGTGGTTTGAAAAAATATGGGGACCCCTACATAACACAATGAAAACTTGCTAGGTAGGGGGGCGTGGCCAAGCCGGCGAACATGGCGTTCGTCTAGAGCCTGAGCTCCGACCAGCCTGACACAATACTCGCAATTTATCCTGGCCCTGGGCTTCACTGAGGGTTTCCTGCCCTGGCATTCGGCAGCAGACGCATTGGGCAGCACTCGGAGGTGTTTCCAGCCCTGCAGCTGCCCGGGTGACGGAGTGGCGGCCCGGTGGCGTGGCGAGATCCTGCAGGGTCTGTTGAGGCCCAGGCAGCCGGAGCCTCGATTTTAGGGCTGCTGGGACCCGGGCGTGTATGCTGCCGCTGTAGCGGAGAGGAGTGCGACGCCGGTGCCTGGAGCTGGGTGCGGATCTCCGCCGAGGGTGCTTCTGTGGTGGCCCCTGTGCAGACGACCCCCCTCGGAGGGGCAGCTGGTATGGGGGAGCTCAGTGGGGCCTGCGCAGCCGGGACCTCAATTTTGGCGCTGCCCGGCCTGGATGGGCTCGCTGACGCTGAGGTAGGAGAGACCTGGCACCCGGGGGCTCGAGTGGCCCGAGACCCTCCTTGCCTCCCTTGCCCTGGACTGCTGCGGAGGAACAGGACCAGACAATTGGCAGGGGTGCACCAGGGGCATCTGCGTTGGCCCGCCACCATATATCCCCATGTCCAGACGGATGTGGCGCATGGCCAGAGACTCAGGGCGGAAGGCTGGGGACAGTCGACTGCGGTGGTGAGAGCTGCTGACCCTCTAACAGGCCCAGAACGGGCGGCTCCGGCCGGTGCAGGACAGGAGAGACCCTCTTTGTGGAGCAGGCTGAGCCCTGGTGGGGCTGACGACGCGAGCCGCCATCTTGAACCACGCACCCATCACAGCGGCGGTGGAGAGCCCCGGTGGAGAGAAAGGTGCTTGGTGCAGACCTGCTTGGAGTCGCTGGACAGCGGAGGCCAGTGGTGAGTGACACAGGGGTACTCGGGGTTCAGGTCGGGCCCCGGTGGGAGAGAGCCCGAGGCGGTGTACGGCCACAGGGACGCTGTGGAGTGTCAATCCGGGCAGGGGGCGCCTAGGCGAGGGCCCCTGTGTCAATTGAATACGCTGTCAGTGAGCCATGACACAAGGAGGAGCCGGAGGGGGACAGGGTAAACAGGGGCACATTGAAAAGTTCACTGCGGCGGTGGGACCTGGCGGGCCCTCAGCGCCAGCCCCGGACAATGCGGCGTTGCCGCAATCGCGCAATCGAGGGATATGCTCGACGCGAAGATAGGGGCGGTCAGGGCTGATGTTACCCTCCTCCGGCAGGACCTGAGGAATGCAGTGGAGCGCATTACAGGGGTGGAGACTCAAATATCCGCAGTAGAAGACGATGTGTCCACCCTTAAACGGAAGGTTGCAGACATGGAGAAAGTGCAGAAAGGCCTGGTCCTGAGGGTGGAGGATGCGGAAGGACGGGCCCGACGCAACAACCTGCGCTTTGTTGGCTTTCCGGAAGGGTGCGAGGGAGGCGGCGCGGAGGCCTTCAAAGCGCAATGGCTGGAGAGCTGGATCCCGGCGGATGCCCTCTCTAGATGCTTCGTGTTGGAGAGAGCCCATTGGGCACTGGTGCAGAAGCCCCGGTCGGTGCGCGCCCGAGACCGATCACAGCCAAATTCCTGAACTATGCAGATCGGGATGCTATCCTGCGGCAGGCGAGAATCAAAGGTACGCTTACGCACGACAACTCCACCATTATGATCTTCCCGGACTACACGAGGCTCGTGCAGCAGCAGCGCCAATCCTTCCTCGCCGCCAAAGCCCGTCTCCGTGGTCTAAAGCTCCAATATGCGCTACTCTACCCAGCGCGGCTACAAATCCCGTACACTATTCTTTGACACCGCAGAAGAAGTGTTTCAGTGGACTGATGAGATGGTCAAAATTCGGCTCAACACCACCAGGAAAGGAGAATTGGACTCTTCCTCGAGTTGCTTTGCCAGGGAGGGTCTAGGGAGTCAGCGTCGGTGAGGCAGGGGATCTCGTTCAGGCGGGAGTTCGCGCTCAGGCTCGGCCGCAAGTCAGGCCGACCCGACACAGGATCAGCAGCCAGAAGTGCCTTGATGACAGAGAGACATGAACGCTGACTAATCTATGTGCTGTTAATGGAAGCCCAGGTGCAATGATGATTTAGGCTGGGAGCCCGTCCTGTTCAGTATGGGAGGGTGAGAGTGACGGCCTAGTTCTTATGGGTTGTTACTGTGGGATGCATTGGAGGATGAGGCGTTTGCTCCCCCGTTGGGAGCTTGGCCGCCATCCGTCCGCGACTGGTGGGAGGTGCAGGGTGGGGGGAAGATGGGGGGGAGGGGTGTTCGTGGGATGTTGGGGGGGGCCTTGCTTCTGTGCGCTCTGTTGCCTGCTGTTTGCCATGTACCATGCTGGTTGGATGATGGAACTTCTAGTACTGTACTCGTTATACTGCCCAAATGTCCGCTGTTAGGGAGGGAGGGCGGGTAGGCCCCGGTTCACTACGAGTCATGAGCTGGAATGTCAGAGGGCTGCTGGACAAAGTTAAGCGGGGTGCTGTGTTTCAGTATGCCAAAAGGGTGGGCGTGGATGCTCTTCTGTTGCAGGAAACCCATTTGCTAGGCACCAAAGCACTATGCCTGCAGCGTTCAGGTTACACACAGACGTTTCACTCCGGCTTTATGAGAGGCTCACGGGGGTGGCGATCCTTATACACCGCAGGGTACCATACATTCATAAGCACGCCTGGACAGACACACAAGGTAGATACGTGGTGGTGCAGGGGGATATAGGCGGAGACAGAGTGACTTTTAGTAGCATCTATGCCCCTCCGCCACTTCAGTGTTCACTGGTTGAAAAGATCATATCCCTGTGGGTTGAGGTGCCTGACTCCCTGTCTGTTGTGGGGGGGACTGGAATGATGTTGTAGACAAAAGCTGTGATAGGAGGCGTAGGGGGGCAGCGGGTCAGGATCAGGGTAGTGAGGGACGCACCACCAGATTGTCAGCGTTAATCACAGGGCTGGACTGGCTAGACGCTTGGCGATACAAACATGGGGCGCGACGGAACTATACATACTTCTTGGCGGCGCGAGACTCATTCTCCAGGTTGGACTACATTCTTATCCCAGGGGGTGTGCCTCCTGCATAGCCTCGGTGGAAATTTTACCACGGGCCCTGTCAGATCACTCGCCGGTGCTTGCGGCGCTTTGTGTGGGCCCGGCTAAGTAGCCGTTTCGGTGGCGGATGTCGGCCTGGCACTTGAACCAGGACGATTATAAAGCACACCTTACGGTCAAAATAGACCACTACCTGTCTGCGAATGTGGGGTCAGTTGACTCCCAGACCACTCTCTGGGAGGCCCTGAAGCCTACCTTGCGTGGAGTGGACATATCCTGGTGCGCGGCGGCCTGAAGGGAGAGACGGAGGGACTTAGTGAGACGGGAGGCAGAACTGGAGTCACTGGAGCGCAGATCCCGAGAGGTGGATGGCGGGCCAGCACGGCGTCAGCTGGTGCTAGCGCAACAACAACATGCTTCGGTTTTGATGGACGAGGCGAGGCAGGCCTGGTTGGCTACCGCAGTCGGGTCTACCAGTGGGGCGACAAGTCCTGCAAAATGCTGCACCGTATTTGTCAGGGAATCATGCATGCCCAGCCATTACCACGGATAGTGACCCCTGAGGGGAGCCCTTGTTAGATCCAGTGGAGATTGCGGAGAGTTTCGCCGGGTATTACGAGTCTCTATATGCCCCCCGTGAGTGTTTGGAGGTGGATCTTGTTCAGCGCTTTATCGACGATCTCCCGCTGAAGGCCGTCTCGGATGAGGTTCGGGACCTGCTGGATCAGCCTCTGGCTGATGAGGAGTTGGGTGCTGCCCTGGGCGAACTAAACCCAGGCAAGGCGCCGGGTCGCAATGGATTCCCCAGTGAATTCTTCCGGAGGTTTTCGGTTCAGCTGGGCCCGCTTCTTTTGCCGGTCGTAGAAGAATCATGCGAGAGTGGGTCACTCCCACGTGATTGGCGCCATGCCGAGGTGGTGGTGTTTCTGAAGCCTGGGAGACCCCCTGAGAGTCATGCGTCTTACCACCCAATATCACTCCTGAATACCGAAGCCAAAATCTTGGCAAAGGCCCTTGCCACCAGGCTCAAGCCGCATATTACAGACTTGATACATCCGGATCAGGCTGGGTTTATGCCGCAGCGGGCCACCCGCCGAACATTAGACGGGCTCAGGTGGCGGTATCAGCTTGGAGAGGATTGGGCGAGCCGGTCGCGCTGTTCCTCGCAGATATGGACAGGGCATTCAATTCCCTCAGCTGGACGTATCTCTTTGCCCTGCTGAGCTGCCTGAATCTCGGCCCACGCTTCCTGGCGTATGTCCACTTGCTGTATACTGGTCTTACGGCATCGGTCCGTGTCGGAGGCGCGGTATCTCGCTCGTTCCCGGTCCAGAGGGGGACGCGACAGGGCTGTCCCCTCTCCCCATACCTGTTTGCGCTCGCCATGGAGCCTCTCACGGCATGGGTTCGCATCGATGCTCAACTCAAAGGATTCCGATGGGCGCCAGGTCTTACCGACAAAATAGCATTGTACGCTGATGATGTCCTGTTTTTTCTCACTGCCCTGGACCGTTCCAGGCCCCGACTGCTGCGCATTTTGCAGATCTTTGGTGAGACCTCCGGCCTGTACATGAATCCGGGCAAATCCACGCTTTGGCTGCTGGGTGACTGGCAGAGCGTTGGGGACTGGGCATCGGGCCTTCGGTTGGCGACTGATGGGGTGAAGTACCTGGGAGTCTTCTTATCCGAAGATGCTGCTATATACCGGGAGCGTAACATCACTCCGGTGTGGGATCGGGTACGAGAGGACCTGAAGGTCTGGGCGCGGATGCCGTTATCTATTCTCGGTCGGTCTGCAATTTTTAAAATGCTGGCGCTGCTACGCCTGGTGTACCAGCTACAGAATCATCCCCATGTGCTTCCCCCACGCTGGTTCCGGCAGCTTAACTCAGCTCTGAGCGGATTTTTGTGGGAAGGGGGCGTGGCTCGGGTGGCTCTACGGACGTGTTTTCTGTCAACCTACACCGGTGGCCTGGCCACGTCGGACGTGCTTTCGTATTATCAGGCGGCGCATCTTCTGGTTTTAAATGACTGGTGGTATGGCGACCGGGGGGACCCGGCTTTCGCCGTTGAGAGACACTTACTGGGCTCGGCGTCAATGCATATGCTGTTGTATGCTGCACCCCTTCGGAGGTCTCTCCCATCAGCCACGCAAGTGGTTTTCCACGTGTGGAGGCAGGCGTTGCGGCGGACGGGTTGGTGGAATGTCCTTACACTGGAGACCCCCCTCTGGCACAATGGAAGGCTCCCGCAGTTAGATACCTTGACAGGCTTCAGGGGCCGGGACGCCATTGGCATTTCCACCCAGGGCGACGTTTTGTCTGGCGATACTCTTAAATCCTTCGCAAACCTACAGGAGGACTTCGGGATGCCCCGCACCCAGTTCTATAAATATCTCCAATTCCGCCATGCCCTGGCACCCTCCCTGGTTAGCCTGGAGCAGATCCCTGAACTCGGTCCCATCGAAGCGAAAATCTTCATGGGCGAACTGCCAGACCAAAAACTTTCGCGTATCTATCAGCCGTTGGTGCGGCATTGCTCCTCAGATTTGGGTGGCCTTAGGGCCCACTGGGAGCGGGACATCGGGGACTTGGACGAGGAGGATTGGGTTGAGGCCCTCGAAAGCCCCAGAGGAGCGGCCATATCCACGCGCCTGCGACTAGTCCAGTTCAGATACCTGCACTGCACATATTACACCAGACAGCGGCTGTAGAAGGCGGGACTAGTAGTGTCCCCCGACTGCCTTCGCTGTGGGCTAGAAGTTGGTACGTTACTACACACGGTTTGGGACTGCACATTTGTTGCGAAGGTTCTGGGATGGGGTCCATCGTTGCATAGATGAGGTCTTAGCTTGGAAGATACAGAGGGACCCCAAACTTGCACTGCTGCATGTCATGGCTGGGGTCGAGGGAAACAGGTATAAACGCCACTTAATGTTGTTAGGACTTACATTGGCCAAACAGGATATTGTGAGAGCATGGAATGCCCCCCAGGCCCCGTCACTCACAGCTTGGAAGAATGGAATGGATTACTGCATGGGCCTGGAACAACCAGTATTCCTAGCGAGGGGCTGTCCCCGGAAGCATTTCAAAATCTGGAAACGGTGGGCGGACTACCGGGGTCTGGACCTAGACCCACCACCCAAGGAGAACACCCTCCTGATGACATGAGGACACGGACTATGAACAGTGGCAGTTGGTATGGATCATACATGGCATGATAATGTTTTCCTATGTTATGCGACAGGTGGGCAAGCTTGCACGCAGGGAGGGTGCGGGAGGGGGAGAGGGTGGGGTGGTTGCATGTTTAATTACATCCTGTGGTACTATCTCTTTAGGAGGGGAGGTGTTAATGGATATTCATTGTTATAAATGTGACTGCAGATACAGCTGATACAGTGATGCTGGCATTTGTCTTTGGGTGACAGAGATGTGAATAACATGTGAGTTCACACAATAAAATCTGTTTTCAAAAAAAAAAAACTTGCTAGGTAGTAGGGAAAACTATATCAAGAGGAAAAGAACAAGCTAATAACAAGCATGAATGTTTAGAATTATATCAGGACATCCTACACCTAATCGAACGACATAGTGCTTAAATATTATCAAAAAATATATTTTTATTTTGTTTTACATCATATTTTATCTTTTTTTTCCAGACTATTCAAAAATATATAATCCTGTATACTTTACAATCACAATGCATCAACACATATTACAACATGTAAGACATAATCACATAAATAAGGGATTAGAACATAATTATACTGTTCTCTAATGATACAATATTTTTTCTCTCTCATATTTACAACAGTGTCCAGATCAATATGGACAGAAAGGAGGGTCAGCAGTAGATGGAACTACACGTGTTTTGGCAAGTTGCCTTCGTCAGGACACCGTCTCAACTTTCACTGCGTTGGGCACACAATAGAATACATTTCAATGGTTATATGCACTCATGTCAATTTTTCATTATAATCTTATTGTCCTGTGATGAATTAATTTTGATCTGTTTACAATAAAATCAACAAGTATGCTAGAGGTTCAGTTGTGTTTAGGGGCTCTATGGGTGTTAAAACCGTGTATTTAAGTGAAGTTAAAAACAGATACTAGTAATAGAATATGTTAGTTGTGAAAAAGATGAAAGATCACCTCCCTGTGACATTCTTATCTGCATTTCCCCCTGCGCTGGCGCTATATTTAGCTGCTCAGTGCCAACGCAGGCACCCTTGCACAATAGTGCAAGGGTGTCTGTGTTGCAGGGGAAGATTGTTTATGTGCAGGAAGGTGTTCCTTCCTGCACATAAACAATCTTTAAATGACGTTTTGTACCTTCCATGTGTGCTGCCTAATGCAGCACACATGGAAGTTGCAAAACGTATTTTTTTTTAATGATTGTTTATGTGCAGGAAGGGACACCTTCCACCACATAAATACTCAATGGCGTTTTGCTGTTTCCATGTGTGCTATACAACGCAGCACACATGGAAACAGGAAAAACAAAAAGAAATTAAACATTTTCCTCGTTTCACCAGAGTAACACCAGGTATTCCCTGGTCTTAATTTTGGCGCTGCCTCCTATGTACGCCACCCTTGTAAATAAAGAGTAGCGTCAAAATCAATGGTTGTTGTGGTGAAACAGCCACCGCAACACCCGTTGCCCTCCCCTTTCACGCTAAGTATAGCGTGAAAGGGGACTTATTTACAAGGCAGCATTTAGCCACATTAAGCAGCTTAACGCTGCCTTGTAAATACGATGAAGCCCCTAAGGCCAGCACAACGCCCAAAGAAATTGACGTTGTGGTGGCGATAGGGGCTTGTAATTCCACAAACAAAAGTGTATAATTCCCTTGTGGTAGTTACTTGTGGTACTTTCTTGCTTACTTAGCTTGCTAACTTTCTGTGCTTCCAACCTACACAGTATTCATGAGGTGTGGCAAGGTAGAGTAATCAACTGGAAAATACTACTAATGCTCATGAGCTAAGAGCACATGAAGAATAACCCATTTACAGGGTGGGTAAAAAGGGAAACAAACCTTTACTTAAGGCAGTATTGCATAATCCTGGGCAAACAGTGTATGGAAACGTCTATCAGCAGCTCAAGGACCTGCAAGAAATACATCAATAGTAGAAAACTGTAAAACCTTCGCCTATGTAAAATGAGCTTTACTTTTTGAAATAGACAGAATGTCTCAATGGATGTTTCATCAAACTGTATTCATATGAAACAAAATAACTCCGGTGACTAAAAGCTGCAATCACTAGAGTATGAATGATTCTCTAACCCCTGATTAGCGCTAGGCTCAATTCTCAAATAAAGTAAAGGGGCCATTCCGCAAACTGCATTTTGTAGTGTGTTAAAAGTAATACAGTAATACCACTAACGTACCACAAAACAGCAGTGGTGGCTCGCAGCGGTAACACTGTGGGGTGGGGAGACAGGGCAGGGTAGGGTGGGGGGTAGTGGAATCCGACATACGATGGCAACGGTAAACGTAAATAAATAAATAAATACCTGCAGTCGTATGTAGGATTTCACTACCCCCTCACCCAGCTCCACTCACCCAGCTTCTCCGCCCCACAATGTTACAGCTGCGAGCCGCCACTGCAAAACAGTATGCACATACCTATGTGCAAAGTTATGTGCCTCTCCTATCTTTTATGTGCAGAGATTTAAATCCTGATTGCTGAGATGTGATCACATGTAAGTGCACATCTTAGTAGTAATTGCAGGAGGGGCACTGGTGAGTAGCTAGAAAATGGGGAATATTCATTACTAAAGGGAGGGGTTAAGAGGCTTTTGAGAGTCTGTGCCTGGCAAGAGGTATGAGCGGCCTTAGGTTTCATAAGTCTCAGCCTGGGAGGACTCAGAGCTCAGTTCCAGTCTGTGTTCCTGGTAGCCCAGGCTTCAAGGAGCTCTGTGCAAGTCTTAGCTGGCCTTAAATATTTTTTATTTTCTGGGGTGTGATGTTTTCTAACACCAACTCTACCTTTCACATAGTCTCTGGCTCCCCTCTAAGTGAAGCCATTTGGAATGCCGGGACTGATCACTTTACCCATCCCACTCGGCGATGTAGCGAGCGCAAGGTAAGTGGTTTTATGTATT
Organism: Lissotriton vulgaris; assembly: GCF_964263255.1. Classification (NCBI taxonomy): domain Eukaryota; kingdom Metazoa; phylum Chordata; class Amphibia; order Caudata; family Salamandridae; genus Lissotriton; species Lissotriton vulgaris. The sequence goes on from NC_141694.1 coordinate 249,172,241, forward strand.
TTTAAATTTAATTATACACCGTCGTCTGTTGACTTCTCTACCCCACCTCGCCCCGCCCTACCACTCTTATGTGAGCCAGCCGCCACTGGTGCTAAGTTTTAGTAGCTCTGTAGCCTGGCCTTAATGTGAAATGTTGCGAGAAGCCAAACACTTCTTCTTTTTTGGAAGCTGTCTGGAGGTCTTGCCAACGTCCAGCATTCGTACCCTCTACATGAATTGGGTCATATTCTTTTGTAGCCTCAGTAGTTCCTATCAAATGGATAGGCAATGAAAGGCTTGAAAAGACTCCAAAGTTCAAGTGTAATGATCATCTATATTGCAATTCTGTCAACACAGATCTACAGGTGCCAATGTTTAATAAGATTATCAGTAACTATTCTTATACGCTTAGCGAGGTTAACTTTTATTTACATGTATGCTGAATTTGGCAACTACATCCCAAGTGTTGAACTGTAGTTTAGCCTAATGATAATATATAACAATTTCCAATTCCTAAATGTCTGTGGATATAAGTGCTCAATATTTCTGATTTCCCTTGGTTAATCTTAAATATAAAGGCCTCTTCAAAATCTGTTAAATTCTTTCAGCAAAGTCGGTTGATATTGGAGACATTCTGTCACTAGTTTTCGTTTTGCATAACATTCAGTATTTTGCACTGCAAATGCAAATATAAAGGGTAAAGTTCACGTTAAGTTAGCCATAGTTAATAAAGGCCTCAGATTAAATGACTCGCGCTAACCTGCAAATGTACTTTTGGCTGCCATGTTCCTTCTCTTTATTTCCCAGTCCAAGAGTCAATCTGCAGTAATGATTGAGTTCATCAGAATGATGCAAATGTTTTGGTCTCTGTGAGAATTGTGTACCTGTACGTGTTCAATAAAGCGTGAATAGTGCATTTGCGCGCCTGGGGCAAGCTGACTGCGATGTACCATCCTGTTATGAGATATCTTTTGAAGGTTGTCTTGCAGAAAACTTCCATTGTGCGATGACTGGGAAGAAGGGTGAAGCAGTCTAATCAAGGACCGTTCAATCATGATTGGACTCCTCTTCCTGAGAACCGTGAGGAGTGTTGCATACTAGCGAGAGTTGTAGGATTTAATTGTGTATTTCTGAGCTATTTATATTAAGATGCCCTTTTCAATTCTTTTGGAACTAGAAAACTATTTGTTTCTGCTTAAAGAGTTAGACATCTAGGCAAATCCATTCTCCCTTACTTGATTGAAAATTGATTTGATTCTGCTTTTAGTGGCTTTATTTGCTGACCCCTTCTGCTGTCCCCATTCCGTAGACGTCTTAGCTTAACATTGTAGGGAATATCCATTTAGGGGAAGCCGAATTTGCTCAATTTGGTTATGTAAACATTAAATAGCCTGTCTTTGCACTTGCTGTTTTGAATCACTTTGAAATATACTGATCAATTTACTTATACAATGATCATTGATTTATGACTGATTTAAACAAATCAAATTTTGTAGCTTTGCTAATAAACCTTCATGGTTTGCAAATGTACTACTCTGTATCACCCTTGTGGGTTCTAATGTGCTTCACTGTCATTGACCTATTATTGTTTTGTTGATGTTAAGCCTCAGCCCAGAACTGAGAGTCCATCCGCTTGAGTGCAGCTTGTCCTTGAGTTCGCACCAAAAATCTGTATTGTGCAAATCTCATCCCTGCTGCAACAGTATCTATTGGCGTCCCCATGTTATACCAACACATCATCAGTAAATTAGATACTTTATGGGCCTCTGTCCCAAACCGAATATTTGTTATATCTTGTTTGTTAAAGGTTCAGTTGTGAGAGCAGAGATAGCTGAGAGCGTGAGAGACATCTCTGTCCCGTCTCTTTTTGAAGAGAGATTACAGCCTACTGGTTACCCATTTAATTCACTCTTTCTAATGGTAGAACATAATTTACCCTTAAACAGTTTAAGAAAATCAGACCAATTCACTCAAATACTGAGCTGCAATCAGGGTGAAACCAGACTTGTGTTCTTGTTCACGGAGTGCCTGATCTGGCAGTTCGGACCAGACTGTCCTTCTTTGCGCACGGTCAAGTCTGATTTGTATATGGCTGGGTCCAAACCGAAGTCGCGTGCTGGACAAAAGAGGGATGGGTTGATATGCTACCCCGAGTGATGGTCACATTTATTGCAAACATTCGTCACATCACAATAGTTTGAGGGAGGCAAACCGTATCGTGTAATTAATATTCAATCAGTCTAAGTTAAAACAATTGCAGTCCAAATATGCAGGGACAATTAATAAATGAGTTGATGGTCTTTATTTCGTTCGTATAATGTAAAGTAGAATGCAGCCAATGCATTTCATCCTAAATTCAGCTGTGCTTCTTCAGGGCTTCAAACACATAAAACACAGTAAACACTCATTAAAATCACAATAGTTACGAAAAATCACATTGTTAATAAAAATACATATTTACACAGAATATTAGATCGTCTGAGGACACAAAACCAGATTACGAAGTGACCCAAAACAAACATAAAAACTCAACATGTACTATACACAATAAGCATAGAAAGTTGTGAAATACTCATATGCATTATATCATGATCGCACAGAACGCATCCCATCATGATGTAATACACAGTTTGATTGGGCCAAAATGTGTTGGCTGCATTCTTCTTTAGATCACAAGAATGAAATATCATCTCATCCATGAATTGTCTTTGCATATTTGGATTGGAGTTGTTATGTTATGTTATGTTATGAGACTTTTACATAGCGCACGGCTACTCGAGAGGAGTGTCCCGGCGCTTTCCACCTGCAACTCAGAGTAAAAATAACACAACACAGCGAAAATAAGAGAAGAAACAGTTGTGTATCATTTGTACACACGTGGAATAATATTTCAAATATACTTTGACTTAGACTAACTTAATGGTAATTACACTTCACAGTGTGCATCTCTCAACCTTGTGAGAATTGCCTTATATATTAAGGGTTTTGAAATGGTTAACCCAGGTAGTTGGGCACCCATGACTTAGAACGGCAGATTGTGGGAATACAGATCAGCCATTTGAAGTGGTGTTTTTTGGATTTCTTATATCACATTTTGTGTTTTTGATGTACTGTCCTAAGCGGCAAGGGTATGCCAAAATCTTGGTCCCATGCTTACTATTCAACTAGAACCTAGCTACACTCTACCGGCGAGCACAAATCAGAGTGAAACGGGTCTTGGGTTGCTTATGTTCTTTCTCAGGGAGGAGTTGGCCTGACAGTTTGAGTTAGGCTGTTGGTTTTGGAACAGGGTCATGGCTGATTTGCATATTTCTGGGTACAAATTGAGGTGGCATGGTGGGCAAAATAACAATGGATTGGAATACTACCCTGAGCGATTGCTGGTGGTTAAACATATTGCAAGCAATCCTCTCTTCATCTTTTATGTGTTTTATGTGCCACTGTACGCATGCTCACTGTGCCACTGGAACAAAGCTAACCCAGCTGACAAGCTCCAGTCAGAGTGAAACTAGTTTTGGGTTACTTGTTTTCCAGTAGAGGGAGGCCCTGGCCTGACAGTATGGTTGGACTGGTTCTATTGGAGCAGGTTCAAGATTGAATTGCATATGGCTCGGTCCAAATTCAGGTGACACAGTGCACAAAAGAACAACGGTTTGGAATACTACCCCGAGTGGTAAGGCTTATTTTAAGCATTGCTTTTTAAGCATTGCTCCCATCACCTTTTGTGTGTTTGAAGTGCTTGTCTTCAGCAGATGTGGACTCTGGCCAGACTGGCATATGCTTATTAGACTGGTGCTCATCTTTGGCAGTTGCGGCTTTCTGTCTAGTGCAGATCTCCTGCTTCATTGATAACAGCTTCTTTGAGGTTGAGCTGCATGTTGCACTAACAACACTAGTCCATCAGGCTATAGGACTTCCAGACACAACGTTGTTGCTTGACTCAAAGTTTTCTTCGTTAGTTCAAGACAAGCACCACATTTTGGGAGAGTAGATGACACCTCATAAAACAGGTTGGTCTCTGTGATGCTCCCACTTCTTTTGGGTGTTCCACAGACCAGGAACATGGATAGGCTTCTCCTGGACAGGCAATTCTTCTGCCGGGCCATATATCCACCTACGTTCAGAGCAGGCAGTCAGGAGTCTAGGTGGCAGTGTAGAAAAAGGGTAGGGCCGATGTTGACCGAGAACCTTTTTAAGTATTGCCCGGCGCTAACCGCCTCTCATACCACTCGAATCTATCAAACAAAGAGGCAGGCGCTGGAGACTGGAAGACAGGAAACAGAAGTTTTATTCCGACGGAGCAGAGCACGTCAACTCAGACAACAGGGTATCTTCTCGAGGTGCTCTAACCGCATCTCTGAGGCCTGGCCTGTTATACACAGGTTTATTGCTTTATTGCATAAAACACATCTTTGTCAACACTTTGATGTACGGAAAGACATCCTCGGAATCCCCGCTTCAAACCCGTTCCCACACACATTTACAGTAGAAGTCCCCACCCCAGTCACAACAGGTGACGATTGTCGCGCAGCTGGGCATTCCGCCGATTCCCGGAATGCATGTGGTTGATCGGATCTCATGGGGGGGGGGGCTTTGATCAGTTGTGGATCTTTTGATGGGGAAGCTTCCTACTGTATGGGGGCAATAAACAGCATCCGCAGGGCCAGGTGGCGGCCTGGGAACGAGCAGGACAATCGGGTAGAGAGGAAAAGGGGGGTTTATCAAAGGATACAGGATCATTAAAGGAATGGAGGGAGGTGTTGAGCTGGGAACAGGATGGGGTTCCGAGGCAGGGTTGCGCTGAAGAGGGGTTTATGGCCCAAGCATGTGAGAGCGGGGGCTGTCAGCTCGTGGGGGGGATGCTTGCGAGGTTAGGAGAGAGAGAGAGAGAGAGACGGGCTGGCTATCGGCAGTGGGCAGAGAGGCCATGGCATTCAAAATGGCTGCCACTTACGCGCACGAATGGGCCTAAAAAGGGACAAGATGGCGCCGATAGTGTTGATGTCGCAAACTACATTTTAACAGTCCTCCCTTTCCAACATATCTAGCCAGCTTGTCTAATCAATATCTATCTTCATCAAGTTCCTAACCTCGACATCGTACAATGCTCTCATGCGTTCTTTTTCGAAGTCCAGAGTCTTAGGGCAGATACAATTTGCACATAGTGAACACAGAGGCGGCAGGCATTGGATCCCTAGGCAGAACCCACATATCACAACAACCGGAATCAGTATAATCGTAAATAACCTCCACCCCCAGTTCTTTACAGTACTCCAGAACCAACCACCAAGCGACCATTCTTCTTGTTCCTGGTGAACGTCTGAGGAAAGTCTGTGGAGGTGTTCAATGGCTTTGTATACTGAGGGTAAATTGTCCAGTATATATGTGCAGCAGCTGGACCCAATAATACGGCATGCTCCTCCACGATCTGCTAGAACCACATCTAGAACAAGGCGGTTCTGGAGAGCCACCAGGCGGACCGCTTGAAGCTCGGCTGTATTGTTCGCAAGGATACCAGCTGTAATGTTCATCGTTGTTTTAACTGCCTGGGTCAAATGTCAGATGGCACGGTTGTTCGCCATCGGGCCCCAGGGTGGAACAAGTCCCTTCATTGCATCGAGGAACTGTGCTCCGGTGGAGTAGGCCTGTTCAATGTCCTTTGCTCGTTTTTGTCTGTGATGATTCGCTGGAGCCACATAGGTCAGAGGAAGGATGAAAGCGATATAACAGGTGCCCCCCAGCCTTTGGGGAGCCAGGTGTAAGCCTTTGTACCACAAACAAAGTACATGTTCGGAGAAGTGACAAAAGAGGGTGGATCAGTGGAGTCCAAAGTTTTGATGATGCGGCAAGCGCTGCGGCCTACCAGCTGCGTCCCAAGCCCTTCGATACACATAAGGCCTGTGACGTTGATGACGGATAGGGCCACAGTCATGGTGGCGGCTGTTCGTTTCCGGAGGTAGGAGAAGGTGGGTCTGGTCGGATTGTTGAACACCTGCTTTTCAATCCGTTCTTTGACAGGATTGTACATGTCGATAGAGTCATTGGATGTCTGTGGGCAAAAGTGTGCAGCAGTTTTCTTTGTTTTTTTCTGCCAGACCTCATGAAAGAAATGTGTCATAGTTCTGCTGGAGGTGGCATTATCCCTATAGCTCTCTTGCAAGAGGATCAGCCAAGCAAGGCAGGAGCCGTGAACTGAGAAGGGTGAAGGGATGAAGGGTATAGAATGTCCAGTGGCGTGGTGTAGCAGTAGCAACCCACAGATCCAGCAGTTGGTGGAATTGGTGGCAAGATTGTGCTGGTGCAACAGGTGCACGAAGGAGTTGTTCCAGAACTCCTTACGCCTTTCTCGGAGTTGGGGTGAAAGAGAAATCAGATAATGTTCTTTCATTGTGGTAGGCTGTGCAGTGGTCAGGAATGTCTCATGAGCTGGTGCGCTCTCTTCTACAATCCAGAGGGTGGTCATGAGGAGGAGGCAAAAGAGAAGGGCGATAAAAAGTGCAATAGTCTTTGAACTGTGGATTTTGTCAGTCTTTGGATTTCTGTAGCGAATCTTCGGATGTCCGGTTGCTTCCATCATTTTCTTGCCGGGTGCTTCCATCATCTTCTTGTCGGGCGCTTCCATCATCTTCAAGGGGGCTCGGTAGCGGGCAGAACCTTAAACTTCGTCTGGCTTCTCTCCTGGCAGCCTTAGTAGTGTTAGGCCACCGCTCTGAGAATTATGACTTAGTCAGTGGTCTGCTTAGCCGAAGCTCCCTCCTTTCGTCGCAGGTTATACCCTTCTCTGGATGGCACAGTGGGATCGGGATATTTTGCCAATTCGAGTGTCTCTGTATCAGAATAACAGTTCAAGGATGGTCGGTCTTTGTTCAGGAGCTCTTCTTGGGTGGTCACGTCTTCGGTCGTCGTCAGTGTCGATGCGATCTTCTTGCAGTGGTGTGCATGCACCCAAATGCACTTTCCTTCCACTCGAAGAGCTGTTCGGGTGGTGATCAAGACTTGCCAGGGGCCCGTCCACCGGGGTTCCAGACTCTTTGCGCGCTGGAAGTTTCGAATCAACACGAAGTCCCCGAGTTGTAGGTTGTGTCCGGGACCCCTGGAAGCATCAGGAATGGCATGCAGCACCTGTTGGTGGATAACAGACAGTGTCTTAGTCAACTTGTACAAGTAATCAGACATTAGGACGTCCGGGGCGTCATGAATAGAAGTCGGTTTTGGTGCAGACCAGACGCTCATGGGCCGGCCGAAAACGACCTCGTAAGGTGTCAAGTGGTGTTTGGTGGGGGTGGATCGCATTGATAGCAATGCCAGTGGGAGAGCGTCTGGCCATTTCAGTCCTGTGGTAGCCACTATCTTAGCCAGCTTTAGTTTCAGAGTGGCATTATGTCGTTCAACTAGTCCAGCAAATTGGGGGTGGAAGACTGCGTGGAACTTCTGTTTTACACCCAACCCCTTCAAGATGAGTTGGATAACTTCGGCTACGAAGTGCGGGCCATTGTCGCTCCACAAAATTCGACAAAGGCCGTAACGAGGGAAGAATTCTTTCAGTAGTACTTTTGCAGTGGCAATGGCAGTGTTGTCACGGGTTGGATAGGCTTCCACCCACTTGCTAAATGCGCACACCACAACAAGTACATACTTCAGGCCTTGGCATCTTTCTAACTGGATGTAGTCCATCTGCAGGACTTCAAACGGGTGATTGAGAACCCCAAACCCTCCCTGGGGTACTACAGTTCCTTTCCCAGGGTTGTGTTGCAGGCATATCAGACATTGTTGGACCAGACGTTTGGCGGAGTCTGCGATCTTGTCATTGTGCCAAACTTTGGAAACAAGCTCGATCATAGGGGCTGATCCTATGTGTGCAGGGGAGTGTGCCATGGTCAGTATGGGGATCAGGTATGAATCGGGTAGCAACCATTTGTTCGTGTCTTTTGTCTGCCAGTAGCCTTCATCATCTTTCAGTCCCACCCGTGCCCATTCAGTCAATTCGTGTTGTGAGCTGGCAATTTGGATGTCCCTAATAGTTTCCCTAGCGTCCGTCCATTTCTCTGCTTGTGACCTGGTCACGTACATGTGTGTCGTCGTCCTATTCTCAGCTGTGGTTCGGGCAGTGATGTCAGCTAGTGCATTCCCTTGTCCAATGATTTCTGTCACCTTTTTGTGTGCTTGGCATTGTTATTACTGCAAGTTGTTTGGGAAGAAGGACTGCTTCAGTTAGGGCGGAGATTAGATCTCCGTGTAAGATGGGGGTGCCGTGTGAGGTCAAGAATCCCCTCTCCTTCCAAAGGAGCCCAAAATGGTGAACCACCCGAAGGCGTACTGGCTGTCGGTGTAAATGTTTGCTGTGGTTCCTGCTGCCAGGATACATGCTCGTGTGAGGGCAATCAGTTCTGCTGCCTCTGCAGATCGTTGTGTGATGCGGGCTGTCTCTACTACAGTTTGGGCTGTGGTAACTGCATAAGCGGCTGAGGTGGTGCCATCGGGGAGTTTGATGCAAGAACTGTCCACCCACAGCTCTCCGTCAGGGTCAAGGAAAGCTGTGTCTCTGAGGTCGACCCTACTCCTAGTCTGTTCGTCCGTGAAGGTCACACAGTCATGTACAGGGGACACATTGGGATCGTTCTCTGGTAGGGGTAACAAAGTCGCTGGGTTCAGTGTGGTGCATCTTTTCAGGGTGATGTGGGGTGCAAGCAGAGTCCATTTGTATCCAGTCAGTCGTGCACTCGTCAGGTGTTGCGTCTTAGTCTGGTTCAGGAGGGTGTCAACCGCATGGGGCACTAACACCATGAGGGAGTTCGAGAGCACGATCCCCTCACTTTGTCAGATAGAGATAGCAGCGGCAGCTACAGCTCGAAGGCAGGCAGGCAAAGCTCTGGCTACGGGGTCAAGAGTGGCAGAGAAGTAAGCGCATGGGCGTTGCTTTGGGCCAATGGACTGGGTCTGGACAGACAAAGCACATCCCTCCCTTTCGTGAGTGTAGAGGGAGAAGGGTTTCGTGTAATCGGGGGTTCCTAGGACAGGAGCCAAGCAGAGGGCATCTCTTAGTTCTATGAAGGAGGATTGGCATTCAGGGGTCCAAGGGAGTGGGAAGGGGACGTCTTTAGCTAGCAGAGAAAGCAGTGGTTTTACAATGAGGCTGAAATTCGGTAACCACTGTCGGCAGAAGGAAGTGAGGCCTAGTAGGGAGCGGACTTGTTTCTGGGTCTTAGGGACAGGGGTCTCTAGAATGGTTTGGATTCGGTCGGGAGTAAGTTTCCTTCCGTCTTTGGACAAGAGATGGCCTAGGTAAGTGACCTGGGGTTGGCAGAATTGCAACTTCTTTTAGGAGACCTTGTGGCCATTTTCCGCAAGGAAGTGCAGGAGTTGGATGGTGGCTGTGACTGCAAGTGGAGTGGTGTCGGCCGCCAAAAGGATGTCATTGACGTATTGTATCAATACCACTCCATCTGGTAACTGGACTGCGTCCAGTTGTCTCTTGAGGGCCTGACTGTAGATGCTGGGGCTTTCAGTGTAGCCTTGGGGTGCTCGACAGAATCTATATGAGCGGGCTTTTAGGGTGAAACCAAAGAGGTATCGGCTATCTGGATGGATGGGTATAGAGAAGAAAGCATTCTTGAGGTCAATGACAGTGAAGGTGGTGGCAGTGGAAGGAATCAGAGTCAGAATAGTGGTGATGCCGAGACTACGGGGTACTGAGATACAACTACTTTATTAACCTCTCGTAGGTCGATGATGAAGCGGTACGCTTTCTCATCTCCATCTCCTTGTTTCTTTATGATGGGTAGGATAGGGCTGTTGCAAACATTGCTAACTACTTCCTCTACCACTCCTGCGTCTATCAGGGACTGAATAATCTTTACCAATGCCTTCTTGCCCTCGGGCGATATCCGTTATTGTGGAAGCTTTGGGAGTATTGCGTCCTGTCGAACAGTTATGTGCACTGGGTCGATCATCATGCGTCCTACGTCCGAGTCAGTTTTGGCCCACAGATACGGAGGCAGAGTGTCAAGTAGGGACGAGTCAGCGTCAGAAATGGAAAACATGCGTCGGGAAGGACAATGTCTGAGCAGAGCCGGGTTGTCGTACAGAAAGACCCGAACTCCATCTTGTGAACACCTAATAGTAGCTCGGAAATGTTTCAGCAAGTCAAGTCCCATAATGGCGTCAGGGGTATTGGAAGAAAGCAAAAACGTCGTGTCAGTGGTGTTGTTCTCTAAATCAAAAGAGATCGGTGTGGACAAAGGGTTAGTGGAGGGCGTTCCATCGAAACCTATCGATGTTACAAGTGAGCCAGACAAGGGTGCCCTTGGAATCAGTCGTTTAGATAACACACTACGTGTCGCGCCAGTGTCTACCAGAAATGGAGACTTCGTACCCAGGACCTTAGCGGTGACATAAGGACCTTGCTGGTCAACATAGAGCTCGACTGGATCCCTCCCTTGCCTTAGGCAGTCCTATGCGAAGTCGTGGGCGTTGTCACAGTCAGACTGTTGGCACTGGTTCTGTCGGGGACGGTCAAATGTTTACGGTCTGCCTGATCTGTCGTTATTCGTATCATTCGTGGACCCTTGTCCCTGTCCTCTATTTGTTGGTCCACCCGCTACGTCTTTGGGGTCCCTATTCTTATTCATCTCCAACAGAACCGGACACTGGGATTTCCAGTAGGGAGCAGCCTCTCTTATTGGCATCATGGCGCCAGCTTGCTCTATTTGTGGTTCGGTCGCTACAGAAGTAGTAGGTTTAGCTTCCAACCCTTGTTAAGTGAGGTGGTGGAAAACCTCAAGCGTACGCACAAGGAGGTCCGTCACGTCACACTTGCCCTCATCCCCGATATTGACCTTTCTACACAGAGTCGTTAGGCTCTCGGACCTTTGTCTCGATATCGGTCCTCATACGCATTTAGGGCATGGTAACATAATCGTACAACAAAGTGTCGTCTGTGGCTCCCAGCATATGAGTTGAACATATCCATGATGTGCTCCTCACTCTCCTTCCGTTCTACTAGTGTCTTTACTACCTTGTCAATCCCTGCTCGCTCATCTTCGCTCAACCTGTTCGTTCTCGTGGAATCTGTCTTTCGGGCCTCAGGGTCATCTAACATTGTTGCTTGTGCTGTATCTAGTACAAGGGGTTCGGCCGGCGTGGAGGCCATGGGGACCGAGGCCCTGGTACTACTCTCGCCTGTGCTTGGGGGTGGCGGGTGCTGCGCTAAAGGTTGGGAAGGGGCATATGGAGGGGGCATGTAGATGATCGGAGGACCTAATAAAAGATCATCGCTGGCTCGCTGTTTCGAGGGTAATTCAGGGTAGAGCGTAGAGGGTGTTCTAACAGGACACTGACTCGATGTTTCGGATTCTTGCTTCCGTTTGGCTTCCTCTCTTTCCTTTATCTCTTCTTCTAATTTTCTAGCAGCTAGGTGAGCAGCTTTTCGAAGCTCTTTCTCTAATCTAATTTTGTTTCTCTTTTTACGTTGTTCCGTTTCTTTGCGCCACATGCCGAGACTATCAAGCATAGTGGGCGTTGTCTTATGGTTACAAAGAGCTGTTTCTAGCGCGCTTATTTTATCTTCATCGAAGGATCCTATCAGTGGCCACTGACTTTTCTGATCCTTTTTCGTATATTTATGCCATAGTTTGCTATAGGCTATGGCGATTAATCCATGCTTCATGAACATGTCCTTATTAGGGGTGCCTTCCAGTGGAGCCGGATGGTTCATCTCTAATAAGCGGTCCGGGCTGAACCAACTACCAATCAGTGGGGAAAAGATAGGCATGACAGATTACAACGGGGGGCAAAGGTCCGCACTACCTACCCTTTCTCTACTTGCAAAGACTAGACAGAATATTTCTATTCTACGTTATTTGCAAACAGAGAATATCTCAAAGAACCAATTTCGAACAGTCAATGTCCAAACAATCAAATAATCAGTGGGGAGAAAGAATAGGCACAACGGGTTACAACGGGGGACAAAAGTCTGGGTTACCTACCCCTCACTATCTGCAAAGGAAGAGAGAATAATACTATTTTTCCCCGTTTGTAGACAGAGAGAATCTCAAGAGAACAATCCGCGAACAACAATGTTCGGGCAAACAATCAATCAGTGGGGGAGAAAAATAGGCACGACAGGTTACAACGGGGGAAAAAAATCTGCGTTACCTACCCTTCACTACCTGCAAAGGAAGAGAGAATCTTTCTATTCTTCTCCGTTTGCAGACAGAGAATCTCCAAAAAGAACCAACAATCGAAGAGTAATACTAGTATTTTCCAAACAATCAAACAATCATTTCGCAATTTGTCGTGTTACACGACCTTACCCGGACCGCATGGACAGTTTCTTGTCTTCCGAATCCAGCGCCCGATCGTCCTCTATTCTCCGTGACTGTCGTGGCACTCCCGATGGTTCCCAGTCAGGACCGTAGATCACTCGAGAGAGGTCTGTTCGGAACCAGTGAAGTTCGGATGATCGGCTGTCAGACGAGGGTCCATCGGACAGGTGCTCTCCCGATCGTTGCAGTCGTTCACTCTGTCGTCAGGACCTCTCCCACTGGATCCACGTGTCACTGATGGGCCCCATGTTTGGGACGCCAATTGTAGAAAAAGGGTAGGGCCGATGTCGACCGAGAACCTTTTTAAGTATTGCCCGACGCTAACCGCCTCTCATACCACTCGAATCTATCAAACAAAGAGCCAGGCGCTGGAGACTGGAAGGCAGGAAACAGAAGTTTTATTCCGACGGAGCAGAACACGTCAACTCAGACAACAGGGTATCTTCTCGAGGTGCTCTAACCGCATCTCTGAGGCCTGGCCTATTATACACAGGTTTATTGCTTTATTGCATAAAACACATCTTTGTCAATACTTTGATGTACGGAAAGACATCCTCGGAATCCCCGCTACAAACCCGTTCCCACACACATTTACAGTAGAAGTCCCCACCCCGGTCACAACAGGTGACGATTGTCGCGCAGCTGGGCATTCCGCCGATTCCCGGAATGCATGTGGTTGATCGGATCTCATGGGGTGGGGGCTTTGATCAGTTGTGGATCCTTTGATGGGGGAAGCTTCCTACTGTATGGGGGCAATAAACAGCATCCGCTGGGCCAGGTGGCGGCCTGGGAACGAGCAGGACAATCGGGCACAGAGGAAAAGGGGGGTTTATCAAAGGATACGGGATCATGAAAGGAATGGAGGGAGGTGTTGAGCTGGGAATAGGATGGGGTTCTGAGGCAGGGTTGCGCAGAAGAGGGGTTTATGGCCCAAGCATGTGAGAGCGGGGGCTGTCAGCGCGTTGGGGGGGATGCTTGCGAGGTTAGGAGAGAGAGAGAGAGACGCGCTGGCTATCGGCAGTGGGCAGAGAGGCCATGGCATTCAAAATGGCTGCAACTTACGCGCACGAATGGGCCTAAAAAGGGACAAGATGGCGCCGATAATGTTGATGTCGCAAACTAGATTTTAACAGCAGGCAGACCCACAGCTACAGCAGCAGGTTGCAAACACTTCAGGTGATGGCCACTCACATCTGGGAAACAGTCTGTCACACAGATACACAGTCTTATGGTATCTTTTCAAGTACATTGGAGAGCACTTGCTTCCTTGGCCAAAAAGCAGTTGGTGTCTAAACAAAGTGGGGTGCTTTAGGTCCTGCTTTCATACTCTTTTTACGGTCAGGGGACCTTGATCTACTGTCTACGTTTTTGGAAATGATTTGGTATGATTTTCATTATCTAATTGCAGTGCAGACAGTGCCTTTGTGCAAGGTGATAGCTGTTACGGGGTAGTTGTGATGCTGGCTGATGGCAGGAGTGTCCAAAACATGGGCACAATGAAGTGTGAAGACACCGCACCTGGTTATCATTAGACCTCTGGAAGTAATGATAAGGGGCAGAAAAAAAGCCTTCCCTGCATGTAAACTTTCTCGCCTTAAACAATAAAATCTACCTATTTAAACCCTCTCCCCTCCTATTGGAAATCCACAGGAAATCCTATTTAGCAATCCCTTGTTAAATGGTCTATATAGAATTTTCAAGAGTAGCCCTGTCTACATCCTTCCTCACTTCCGTGTCTGGGTCTTCAACCACTTGTTTTAGGTTGTATAACAATATATCAAGAAAAACAATATTGATATAGACAAATATCTCTAAATAATCGAAAAATATAAATATTGTGATGCAATACTTTGCAACAAAAAATTAAACAACAAAATATCTATATAAATCTAAAAAAACTCACAATAAGACATTAACAGGCAGATTCATCAACCAAAATAGCTCCCAGTAAAATAGCGAATCGGTAAAACAGGGCGTTACCGAACACAAAACCTGAAATCCCAATGCATCAACCCCAATTCCCAAAAAATTGAAGAATCATTTAAAAAACTCCTGCGGTAAATTACCGAATCGCAAAATATCGATTCAGTAATACCGAAAAAAACATTAGCTCCCGGAAATACCAAATCGCTATTAAAAAGTTGCTACGAAATGCATCAAAAATCGCAAATAACGAAAATGCACAAAATCGCAATCACAAAAAAAAGATAAAAAACATTCAGATAGGTGTATACAATCAGAAACCCTTCAAATATGCCTCTGGAGACCCTGTATGTCTTCCAAAATGGATGCCCTCTACGTGCTTGCTAGGAGGATGAAAATCAATGCTGCAGCACAGCGCAGGGGGAGGATCCAGGAGAGGGTATTTAGGGTGCGCATCACAATGCTGGGTCTGACTGAGGAACTAATCTATGACAAGTACAGACTGAATCTTGCAATGATCATGGGCCTCATTGCTGACCTGGAACCACTACTGCAGCACCAGACCCGTAGGACCAATGCCATCCCTGTCCACGTCCAGGTCCTATGCAGCCTGCACCTGCTGGCGCCTGGAAGTTTCCAGGGGGTTGTAGCAATAGCCGGAGGCGTGTCGCAAAGCGCACTTTCACGCTTCTTCCGCAAATTACTAGATGCCATGCTGACATCACCTTCCCCACAACCCCACAGCAGTTGACCCGCACCAAACAGGACGTCTACCAGGTGGCACAATTTCCCCATGTCATAGGATGCGTTGACTGCACACATGTCCCCATCTGTCCCCCCTCAGCCAACGAATACATATTCCTCAACCGGAAGTCCTATCACTCCATTAACGTGCAGGTCATGTGCAATGCCAAGCACATCATAACGGA
Source organism: Lissotriton vulgaris (assembly GCF_964263255.1). Taxonomy (NCBI): domain Eukaryota; kingdom Metazoa; phylum Chordata; class Amphibia; order Caudata; family Salamandridae; genus Lissotriton; species Lissotriton vulgaris. The sequence goes on from NC_141694.1 coordinate 249,187,395, forward strand.
CATTGTAGCACAATTTCCTGGAAGCAGACGCGATGCATACATATTCCGACACAGTGGCATCCACAGGCGTCTGCTCGACAGTGAATTTGGAGAGGGACACCTACTAGGTACATACTTATGCCTAATCATTAACTCCATCCTCACATATGTAATTGTATTCATGCTGCTAACCCTTTGCTCCCCATCCTGCAGGTGACAGCGCATACGCCTTGCGTGAATATCTCCTCACTCCCTACCTCAATCCAGCAACACCTCAGGAGCAGCGGTACAATGCAGCACATATCAGTACCAGGAATGTGGTAGAGCGAACCTTTGGCATCCTCAAGAGTCGCTTCCGGATCTTACACAAGACAGGAGGTGCCTTGCAGTATGACCCGGTAACCTGCTGCCGGATAATAGCGGTGTGTGCCATGCTGCACAACATTGCCACAAGAAGGGGGTACCAATAGAGGTGGACGGAGATGACACGTTCGTGCACAGCAACCCCCCCACAACAACAACAGGCACATGTGCCTAACACAGCTGAAGGTCAAAGGAGGCAGACATACATCACACAACATCACTTCAGGGACAGGTAAGAATGAGCCATCACTACATAATCTGGTGTGCAAATGTTTAATACACATGACCACTTGTTAGGTGAATATGAATGATACGTCTACATGACGCAGACTCAAGACATTGTTAAGGATACATATCTGTTGTCATCACGAGAGTTTCTTGAAGTAATGTAGGTGGCCCCTGGTTACATCACCATGGCCAAATACCCGGTAGTACATGGCTATTTGCGCCTTCCACGTCCCCCCAGCCTCCTGTCGCGTGACTCCTCCACATCACCACGATGTATGTCAGTGGCTGTGGAGTTGCGCGAACTGCGCCTCCTATCGCTGGGATCCAGCACAGAGACGCTGCTCACGCTTGATGCCACCTCATTCCACTCCTCCACTCCCAAATTGCTGGCACTAAAAGTCCCAGACTGCAGATGCTCCATTGCAGTGGTCACTTGGCCCAAGGTCTTGGCCACATCACCACAGTAATGGCCCAGGTTGACCTGCAGTGACACAGATCTCCGTGAAAGTAAAGCTGTGCTGTTGCAGAGCTTTGTGATGGCCCTAATGGATGCATTGGAACTGAGCAAGTTCTGGCGATGCCTCCTGCGCTCGCTGTGTTGCCCTGCTAGGACGGCATGGGTTAGCTCCTGTAGGCACAGTTTGATGTCTCTGTTACCCTCAGCAACGGCTGTGGTAATTTTACGCACAGCGTCTGTCATCGTGCCCATTTTGCTAGCCAATTTTGCCATGTTAATGTTAATTGGTCCAATGTGTCTCCCCTGCAGGCGCTGAACACGCAACATCCGTGACTCAACCACACAGTAGCCATGTGTAGGCTATTCAGATCCCTCTGCAAGTCTTCCCAGGGGCCTGCCCCGCTGTCTCACTCGGACATGTGCTGGTGTTTGAGCTGGTGGAGTGACAGTTGACTGTTGTGGGACATTTGTGGCTGCTGGCCTCTACTCTGTCTCCATCACCTGCAGGGAGGGGACAATTGCCCTGCAGTTTGGTGGTGTTGTCTGCGGTGGTGGTGGTGGTGATGGTGTTGGTGGTGGTGTTGGTGTTGGTGGTGATGTGGCATGATGTCCCTGCGGAGTTTCTACCTCGGTCCCTGCCAGTGTTTCTGATATGATGAGGCGTCCACTGTCATCAGAGTCCAGGGCTGATGCATCTGTGTGTGAAACAGTGCATTGTTATAATTTTATCTAAATATATATGTTTTGCATTCTTTCTACATCATAAATGACATATTTGGACAGACTGTTGGCCCTGTGCTGCTGGTCTAATTTCTTTAACATTGGGGATCATACATGCACACTTGGATGACATGACTACAACTCCCATGATGTAACACTTTGGTGAGGGCATATGTGTTAGGCACTTCTACCTGTGCACTGTGATTGGCCTGGGGGGATGGGCATGGGTAGACAACATGCTGCGTATCAGCACTGGAATGCTTCTTACCTTTTTCTCCTGGCGCAGCGCCGGAAGTGTCCAATTGGGTGACCCTATGACTGTCTCAGGCTCAATGGTACCCTCAACGAGGTCCTGAAGGGCTGTGTTGGGTGTTACTGTGGATGTCCGCCCTCCTGTGCCAGCTGCATCCTTCACCCTTTCAGCAATCCTCTCCTTCGCCCTTTTTATGAGGTCATACCACCTCTTCTTTAGGTCGTCTATGCTGCGGTGCGTGACTCCAACAGCATTTACCCTCTCCTTGATGCGCAGCCAGATCTTGCGTTTCTCCGCCTTTGGCACCTTTTTTGACAGCTTACCAAACAGCCTGTCATGCTTGCTGCTCACCCCCTCGATCAGAAGTTCCAGTTCTTTGTCAGAAACCTTCCTCTTCCTCTTTCTGGGTGTGTATGTGTTTTGGGGTGCATCCTTCTCCATCCTGGAATGCAGTGATATTGCTGGTTTGTGGGATCAGTGTTTTTCTCCTCAGCTCCTGTGCTCTGCCTCCTCCTCTGAGCTCCTCAGGGCACTGAATAAAGCATGGGCTGGAAGACTTCCTGGTTGTGATGTCATCAACCTGCTTACGATGCAACCATTTTTTTGCGAATTCGCTAATACCGAACTCGCAAATACCGATTCGGTATTTGCTAATTCGGTATTTGCTATTCTTTATTTTGGACTCTCACTATCGTGGTTTCGGTATATTATAACGATTTTTAGCGATTCGGTAAAAAATACCGAATTTCTTGATGCATCGCGGAAAACGAATCCTTATTTGCGATTCGTTATTTATCGCAAATAAGGACTTGTTTTACCGATTTTTGATGCATATGCCCATAAATTTTATACACCTGTATAAAAAATATGTTAAAATAAAATAAATAAAGCAAACACAAGAAGATGATGGACAGAGAGCTGAACATTTTCAGACACTCACCCCCAGTCACCGATCTGGGTTGAATCCCTCATCGTTCTTTAGTTCACTTTGCCACCACAGTTCAGAACCAGCCATATGCAAATCAGTAGGAGCCTGTTCCCCATAGGAAAAGTCCACCCCAAACTGCCAAGCCAAGTCTTCCACAGACCGGAAACAAGCATCCTGGGACCAGCTTCGGGGTAAAACCCCTCATCAGCGAGGCTAGCTTGAATCCAGTGGCAAAGTGAGCAAGGGACCCACGTCTGGGCATATCCTGCCAACTCAGGGCAAACAAAGCAAACACAAGGAGATGAGGGAGGGAGAGCTGAAAGTTTCAGACACTCATCCCAAGTCACAAATAAAATAAATATACAATAAATACATAACAAATCACTAATTATTGTTTCCTTAAATGAGCTAAATAAATGTAACTTGTCGCCAACCAGCCAATCAAATTAAACTTAAAACCAGCTAACAATTAGAAATGTTTTTCCAATTAACAAACAGTATACAAAGGCCACTAAAACTCAAAACAAAATTCATCCTAAAAAGAATTACAGCAGGACAAGGTCACTCTTCTGGGTTGCAAACCTACAAAACAAGATTGCAACACCTCAACAAACCACTAAATATTTGACAACCAATGAAAGGCAACAACATTAATAAATAGCTAAAAGTATGTTAAGATGATAAATAATTTAGACTACGATGCATTCTTATTTCTCCAAATTACAAGTGCATTCTATAGGGGAAGGATGAATGCTAACAGCAAAAGAAAATAAAGCTACAGACATCGAAGTTGTCCACCTCTAAAGTAGGGACAGTAACCAAAGCAAAAAACTAAAATTAACCTAAAAATAACACTTTAACATATTTTAAAAATAAATTAACTCAGCCAAACCCTAACTTTCAAATGAATAAATAAACCAACAGAACTAACAATTTGTTTCTTACAACAGACTGCGACCCAGAGATAACTGGGCAAAAACAATGTGTAAGAGACCTGCAAAGCAATATTCTAAAACAAAACAGAAAGTTAGAATGTGCACCTGCAATGTTTAAATGTAATGTATATATTTTGTAACCAAAAACCCACAGGTAAAATGTTAAAAACAGCTAAATACATCATATCCCAAAAAGGCAAACTGTTATGAAATTATACTACAGTGAGCTCCACCAGTGACAAAACACACTAGAAACGTATTAAATATTATTCAAAAGCATGCTACCCCTAACAGTGTAATAGTTGAAAACATAAGAGAACATAAGTACCCCACTAATAGAATTGAAATAATAGTCCGAAATATCTTACAAGACTGGGAATAGGACAGTACAAACTCACAAGAGTCAACAGGAATGTTATTAAATGATATTATACAAAACATTCCTGAACAAGCCAAATGCCAGCTCTCTGGCATTCCAACACTAAAATAATTAATTACCAGAATACTCAAAACAGCCAGGAAAAACGCCATTAGCATCAACAAAGTATGCAGTTTTAGACATACTCCAACACTTACTAATCACACGTAAAATTATACAATTTTACTAATGGACACCACAATAAAGCTAATGCACTAATCATTGATGCTACCAATAACAATTTACTCACCTTAATTTAATGTAACACGGGGCTTCTGGATGGCACTTTTAAGTTTTGCCATCCACCATTTAGTCAAAATAGACACAATATGAGGTCAATATCAAAATCCAAACATCCCATTCACACTAGTACCAACAAAATTAAACAAAACTCGCACCACTAATCGAATATTTTGATGATACTTCGGTTGTCCACCTGCACTAATCATTAAACAGATGTCAACCCAAGTATCACATTACATGGTGAAATATTTATGGCCGCACCATGTCCCAAGAAGCACAGACAAATAACTCAAAAGAAGCCATCCTACACCCTACCACTTCCTACAATTACTAAGAAAGGAACAAACCCATTGGTAGCTAAGAATGGAGCAATCCCTAACCCATTTTAAACCAAAACACTCCAAACTATTAAAGTAAACACATTGGGGAAGGTGGTAAAATGTACTGTTCGCGCTATATTCCACAAAAAATAATCATCGAACAGGCAATGATTTTTACCATACTTAAAACATGCTCAGACACTTCAATACAGGGGCCTACTATCATTTAAGCAGAGCATATAGAGGCACCTACAAAAATCTACCCTGAGCATAGCATATGAAACTAACCTAGACATTGCACACATACGTCCCTGTAACAGAAGTCACAAAACATTATTGCATGCTAATAGAATCACATTGTTACCAACAAAATTAAACAAAACTCGCACCACATAGCGATTATTTTGAGGATACTTCGGTTGTCCACATGCACTAAACATTAAACAGATGTCAACCCAAGAATCACATTACATGGTGAAATATCTATGACAGCACCATGTCCCAAGAAGCACAGACAAGTAACACAAAAGATGCAATCCTTCACACTACCACTTCCTACAATTACTAAGAAAGGAACAAACTCATCAGGAGCTAAGAATGGAGCAATCCCTAAACCATTTTAAACCAAAACACTCCAAACTATTAAAGTAAACACATTTGGGAAGGTGGTAAAATGTGCTATTCGCACTTCAAACTTAACCACATTGTGGAAAGTTTTGGACTTTGGGGGGTTCTGATTTACTATTCTCACTCCAAATGTAAACACATCGAAAAAAGCTTTTTTTGGGGGAGGGGGGGGTATTGCAAATGCACTATTCCTAGTCCAGGTTTAACCAGACTGGGAAAGTGTTGGACTTTGAAGGGATAGAGATTTACTATTCCCACTCCGTACCTAATCACATTGGAGAAAGTGGTGCTTTGGGGGACATAGGGAGGAAGGGAGTCACATTTCAGAAAGTGTTAGACTTTAGAAGTTCAGATTTACTATTCCAACTACAAACATAACCATATTGTGGATAATGTTTAATTTTTGTGGGTGTGGGGTACATTTACTATTCACACTCCAACTTTAACCACATTGGGGAAAGTGTGGAATTTGGCAGTTCAGATTTACTGTTCCCTCTCCAAACTTAAGCACATTGGGGGTGCCGGAACTTTAGGTCGTTCAGAATTACTATTCATGCTTGGAAAAGTGTTGTACTGGGGGTGGCGGGAGTTCAGATTGACAAATCCCACTGCAACCTTAACCACATTCGGGAAAATGTTGGACTTTGCGGAGTTCAGATTTACTTTTCTAACTCCAAAAGTAACCACATTGGGGAAAGGTTGGAATTTGGGGGTGTCTCATTTACTCTTTTCACTCCAAACTTAACCACATTGGAGATTTTAATGGTCCTTGGGGAGTTCAGATTTACTATTCCCACTCCAAACTTAACCACACTGAGGAAAGTGTTGGAATTTTTGGGACGGGGGACATGGTGTCAAATTTACTATTGCCTCTCCAAACTTAAAGAAATTTGGAAAACTTTTGTCATTTAAAATTTTTTAATTAAGTAATACCACAATTTATAATAAACATTACACTAAAAAGAATACATTACAGAAATTAATTTTAAATTGCCCTCAAAATAAACACATAGCATAAAAAAGTAAATTGAAATTACTCCCCAAACATTTAAACAAATATGTAGTATAACTTTAAAATAATAACTGCGATTATTTGAGAAAGAAATATAAACTTTAAAAAATATAACAGATAAATACATTTAAAAATATTAAATTAAGTAACATAAATGTAAAACTCCCAATGTTAAACAAATACACAAATTACAAAAACACCTTTATTTAATGACAATAAATATTTTAATAAACATTACATTGATTACATAAAATTTTATTAATAAACATATTTGTAATTGTCAAAGAAACAAAAACCTTTTTATCAAGTTACATACCAAAGAAATCATTGAATAAAAAAAGTATACCAATATTTAAATGACATTTTTTAAATGTTTCACTATAAATACAAATTCGAAAGAAATTGTGGGTCTTTGTACCTTGTATAACGGAGGTAGTGTGATCACCAACAATCATTGGCTCGTAGAATGGCAATTCCTTGCCATTCTACGAGCCGATGATTGTTTGTGATCACGCTACCTCCGTTATACCTACGTTATACAAGGCACAAAGACCCACGATTTCTTTCGATAATGGGGACCACTTTGAGCTCACTTAACTGAGGCGATTCATCTATATGAACAGCCAGGATTTATGCGAAGAGCTGTTCCTAACTAATCACAACAGGGGACCGTTTTTCAGATTTCAAGGAAAATCGAATATCATTTGTGTCCTCTTCACTCGAGGTGTCTATTTTTTGACAATAGCCAGAACCTTTATGGCGAGCTGATCAATACTAACTAAGGGGTCATCAGATATATCGTTATTGTCCTGTAGATGGTCTCAATAATCAGTTCATAAGAGACCGAAACGTCGACCTACGCTTTTTCTTCACCAAATTTACCATATCAATTGCATTAAGGAAGAAAAGCGCATACAATTGTTTCAATGAAGTGTCTTTATTTATTTTTGACAATATATGCTTTTTGTAACATTGTTGACCTATACTTTCTGTACCCTTTCTTTTGATTCTTAAAGCCGTATTAAATACAAACTCTTTTGTATATACACCCGTCTGTTCCGCACTTTATATTTAGATCATTGTGTGACTATTATAAATTCAACTAATAACTATTGTTGCTTAATTGCACAGTAGACCAACATCCATTTGGGCCTTAAATCAGCATCTATAACTAAATGTTCTAAACTGCATTAACAAAATCCCTTGAAGGTACCTTTACCCTCTCATACTTTTTGCCCAAACCCTTAAGGGTATATTGGGTTGCTCGCTTCTTTTGTATTATCTGTTCAGTAGCTTATTTTTCAGGTGTATTGGATCAAGTTGCTGTAAGCCTTTCAGGATGTTTAAAATCGGTTGCAGCAGTTTGTCTGGCAACAGAGCACAGTGAAGGAAATGTGATGGGCCACACTCAGTTGAAATTCTTTTGACGAGAATGACAACACAGCACATTACAAACAGCAGACTAACATGTTATGAACAGATAACACTTGGAGCAGAGAGCATATCAATTTCAAGGTGCAATGTCTTGAATCCAGCGACAATTATTCCAATATCAGATTAATGTGAAGGCAGGGAGAATATTGTTGATTATGAGTTGGAGCATGATTTCATTGAGGTGACAGAATTATGCATAAAGTCAAGACTAGAGATTAAGGAGATCCCACTGGAGAGCTCAGATTTGATACTGTTTGTTGATGGTTCCAGTCTGAGGAATCCTTATGGAAGATTGAAAGCTGCTTAATCAGTGTGTTCTGTTTCAGAGACACTTGAAGCATTCACCTTACCAGATGTAACTTCAGCACAACTAGCAGAATGAATTGCTTTAATGGGAGCTTGCTGCTTGTCAGAGAATATGTGTGTGGTAGTCTATACAGATAGCCAGTATGGTTTTGGTATTGTGCATGACCATGGCCAACTCTGGTCGTAGAGAGGGTTCATGACAGCCTTAGGTGCACCAATTAAAAATAACATGTCCATATTGGATTTATTGGATGCAATTCAAAAACCAAAATAAGTGGAAGTTGTTAAGTGTCAAGTTCATAAGGCTGTCAAGAATTTGGTCACATTAGGAATCAAGTATGCTGATCAAATGGCAAGATACTGTGCCTTGTAAACAGAGATAGTGGACCAGGAAAGTGAAGATGAGAGTTCCACAAACGGTGATGATACACACAGTCCAAACAATGTTTACTGTTTCTTTCTGGATTCAAGGCAGACTTCTTTGAACAAATTAAGAGATATGCATGAAGATGCTCCTGATGATGACAAGATTAAATGGATGAAATTGAGCTATCAAAAGAATTACCCGGATTTGTATGTAAATAAAGATAATATTTTGTCTGACTTAATGTTAAAGCTCATGTGAAAATATTTACCTAATCAAGCTAATGCAGAACTAGATAGCCTAATCAGGATTTCAGAAAATACTGGGAGAATACACCATTGTTGACATGCTTCTGAGGATCTGTGCAGCCACCATCTGGTTTGTCACCTAAACAATCACAGTTAAAACATCATTACCATTATGAATCACATTGGCAAGTCAGAAGACCCATTTACGAGATTGAAAGCAGACTTTATTGCGATGCCACCTTGCAATGGGTTAAGTATATTTTGGTAGTAGTCTGTTTATTCTCTGAATAGGTTGAGACATTTTCCACTAGGAAAATATATATCTTTACAGTAGCCAAATGTTTGTTGAGGAAATTGAAACCGCAATTTGGCCTTCCAACTTCTGTTGAGACTAATTATGGCACTAATTTCATAAATGAGGTGCTAAAAATAATCTAAACAGCTTTTGAGATCAAGTAGAAGTTTCATTGCAGTTATGGAGAACATTTTGGTGTGGTGAAGAGGACTCTCAAGATCAAACTGACAAATGTCTGTTCCTCAACAGGTTTGAAGGGGCCTGATGCACTTCCTCTTCTTTTGATGAATAAAACAAGTAGTCCAAACAGAAAGACACGTTTGTCCCCGCATGACGTCCTCATGAGAAGAACAATGAGATTTGCACATGTACCATAGCTGCATAATTTCAATAAAGGATGTTATTGTTCTGAACTATTTCAAAGGTGGTGAAATCCGTCTCTCGCCAAGTGAGGGAAGCTGCTGCAGACTACAAGGAGACATCCTGCGACAACTTACATGTGGGGGACTGGCTTTTTCTCTGTAAACATGTCCATAAAGGATGCTTAGATAAACGACAGAATGGCCCTACCAGGTTATCCTGACTACCAACAGCGTAGTCAAATGTGCAAGTGTGCCTCAATGGATCCTTGATGCTCACATAAAGAGAGTTAGAGCAGTATAAACAGTGGGAGAGGCAGAAGCTGATGATCAAGATGGTCAATCTGCTGAACAAAGTGTCAGTTTTGATGACAGCTCCGATCTTTTTTGCAGCATGTATCCAGCAGGGGGGGAAGCTTCTTCTGTGACTGGTGAAGACCAAGATGAAAGTTCAAAGCATTCCAGGCATCAGTGTGAGAGTTCAGAGGAATAGCTTGAAACTTCAAAAGCCCAGTTACAAAGTGATCTTAGTGAAGGGCTGTCACCATGCCAAAGAGCAAAGCACAAGTGGCAGCAAGAAGTAGACGCTGATCAAAGCACTAATAAGTTTGACAAGTTGGAACTGAAAATCAGAGTTGATAGGACCCCATTTGGTAGGAGAAAATTCACTCTGGAAAGAGCAGAGAGGAGAGAGTCTGAACAAAGTGCCAGATCAAGTGAAAGCCAAAGTCCTGAGAGGGTCCAGGAACCAAGGACTGTCACTGAAGAGTTAAGGGGTGAAGAAATTCATAGGTAAAAAAGAACTTCCAAACAGAAACAGTGAGACAGAGGCAAGAAAGCCGTCCGCTTGGGAAACTGATGACAGTGAAATATCGACTGGTAAAAGATCAGATAAAAGGAGAGTTCCTAATCAAAAGTAAGCCTCACCAGAGTGGGTATATCTTGCTGCAAAGTCAGAGAATGACACAGATGAAGAGGGTTTCCCACTGAACAAGTGACATGACTACAAGAGTGACTCATATCTAGACTCAGACCCAGAGGAAGAACCAGCTTGAAGGCGAAATAGAGACTTTGAAACATTGTGTTTGGAGAGAATAAAAAGAAAAGATTACACGACTTCTTATTGGTGGATTTGGTGGAGCAGATTTAGAATTCTTCATATTTACAGAACTGAGATTTAAAGCTGAGGAACTGAGAACTGAACTTGGAAAAGAAGATTAAGAAGACTTGATTTTTGCTGAAAAATTTAGGTTTGATATTTTTTGTGTTTAGTCTTTAACATGAAACCGGGATATAGCAAGTGCTATAAAACGTTAGGGGTGATGTTATTAACTTTCATTTTAGTGGTGTCAGTTGACCTGTTGGTTTGCTTACTGAATTCTGTGGGAGCTCTTTCAAAGCATATAACTAATGGTGCTGCAATTAGAAATAATCATGGAGAAACGTAACAAAGGATACCAGTACTTAAAGAAACATTTAGTTCGTGGAATTATTGGAAACGTATATACAAAAATATCAAAGATTATGTTGACACCATGAAGGTTAGCAAATGCTTTGTGTAAACTTTGTTTCCTTAATCGGCAGGTGAGGGAGCAACCTACGAGCAACTGGAGCTTTAATATTGTCTTTCACATAGTGTCTTTGTGGCTATTTTTAATTATGAGATTATTTCTCCTTAACTGACTGATTTTAATGTAACCCTGGAGAATGTATTAATTAGTGAGAATGATAAGGAGATTAAATATGGTACGTTTCTGAAGGAGATAGTAAAAAACAGAAGTGGCGTAGCAAGGAGGGGCAGTCGCCCCTTACTCCCTGCTTTTACCCTCGGCCATCGTGGGGCAGGGCAGCAGGAATCACCAGCACCCTACCCCGCTCTTAGATAAGGCCACGGCAGGGCAGCAAACGCCGGGGGCGCTGCGGGCGGCCGAAGGTCTAGCTACGCCACCACAAAAGAGAGTTGAAACTAACATTGGTGTTGCTTATTCATGATTATTAAGTAAGGGCGAGTGTGACTCTATTATGGAATACAATGCGAAAGAAATAAAACTGGTAAGAAAACTTTGGAAGAACATGAGGTTGCTTTGGAAGAGATCTGGGCAGAAGAAGAATTCAGGTTTTAGGTTTGCATCCATGATTGAGAATGGAGCGGGAAAAGAAAAGTGAAATATGTATGGTAAGGCATAGTCCTATGGAAGAAGGTAAGGTAGAATTTGTTGGTGAAAGCACATGTGATAAAACCTGTAGAGAGGTAGGATCCTTCTAGAATGGTTATCCCCACTTTTTGCATGGTGTTGATATGTTTTCTGACTAGTCTGACTGGGATCCTGCTATTCAGAAGCCTAGTCACTGTGCTTCCTCCCTGAATTCGACAATGGTAAGAACTTTGGTACCTTCCCAATTGGCTACTGGTGTACCTCTGTAAGTCTCTAGTATATGGCACCCAGGGCATAGGTACATCAGGGGTCTCCTATGGGCTGCAGCATGTATTATGCCACCCATGAGAGGTCACTCAAACTGTGACTACAGGACTACCATTGCAGCCTGTGCAAGTTGGTGCTAGCACCACTTACAACAGATATAGGTTTCCTTATATCTGAGGTCACTGCACTTAAAACCTATAAGTCACCCCTATGGCAGTGTCTTCAGTCCTGAGGGCAGGGTGCTTTGTTACAAGTGTGAGGGTGCCCCTGCATGAGCCCCGGAGTCGATTCTCCAGATATTATAAGTGCGGTCAGCCATTTAATACATATAGTGGACATCATGTCAAATATGAGATGTCTAACTATATATTGGCTGCACCAAAACCAGTCATGTTTGGTATCAAACATGTTGGAACCCTGTCCCAACACCAATTCTAGTGTTGGATGTAGGATCCCATGTGCTGAGGGGATTCCCTATGGTGCCCCCCTGTATTCCAAGTACCAGTCTTTCAGGGTCTAAAAACAAGCTAGTGCTGTTGCCGACCACAGACACATTCCTGCCCTCCTGCTGCTGAGCCAAGCTCGAGCAGTGGTAGGTAGAATAATATGTTTTCTGTCACAAGGCAGTGTGACCACCTCCCAGACAGGACTTAGGGCCAGATGTAGGTCACCAAATACCGGTCGGTAACGGCCGATTTCCGCCGTTACCGACCGATATTTGGAGATTGAGATGTAGGAGGCCTAACATTTACCTATTCGGTAAATTTACCTATTCGGTAAACTTACCGAATAGGTAAATTTACCGAATCGGTAAATCTAGATGTAGGTGGCACTAAACACTGTGCCACAGGCCCTTCAAAATTCGTTATTTACCATGAAATACTATTTCATGGTAAATAACGAATTCCTGTGTACATGTACATCTGTGCATGTACACCTGTGCCATGTGGCACACATACATGCCCTAAGGGCATGTATGTGTGTGGGCATGTATGTGTGACACATGGCACACAAGCCAGAATCAGGGGTGCAACAGGGTGTCAAAGTGACACCCTGTCCCCCTTGACAAATCGGTAATTTTACCGAATCGGTATTTACCGATTCGGTAATTGACATTGATTCCTATGGGCCTCAAGGCCCATAGGAATCATTTACCAAATCTAGAATACCAAATCGGTAAAATTCGGTATTCTAGAGTCGGTAAATGAGATTTACCTACATCAGGACCCTAGTGTATTGGGATGGGTTGGGGGTGCTTGCTCGCGCCACTAGACTGCTTTGACGGCACATTTGGTGCCCTCCTTGCATACTCCAGTTTGAGCCAGTTCAGGAAGCCGTTGGCTCCAGCTCTGGCAGGAAACTATACAAAGAATATGGGAGTATCCTCCCCTTCTCTAGGAGGGACCCTTGAATCATTCCAACCCTTTCCCTGGGGTACTTAAGGGCTTACCTGTGGCTGGCTCTTCAGATTCAGCGTGGGACAAGATTAAAATCTGAAACCACTTCAACTTCAACTGTCTGGGCACCTTGGACTTCGTTGGATTTTGCCTGGAACCGAGACTGCATCAAGAAAGACTCCTGCTGCGCCTGGTCTTGTCGTCCTGCCAGTCTTCAGCGTTGTCTGTGCCAGTTCTCCACCCAGGTTCCTCCAGGTCTGTGGGCATTAAGGACACCCATTGCATTCTCCCTTGGGGTGAAGGAGTCACTCCCCTGCATCTGCAGGCACAACATCGAAACTGACCAGTCTCCTATTCCTGAAGTCCTACGGGCTCTGAAAGGCTCAGCAACACAGGTGGTGATTCTGCAACTCCCTCAAGGCCTGTCCTGTCCTCCCAGCATGTTTGAGGCCAGTATACCTCGTTGGAACCATTAGAACAGAACCCATCTGCACTGTGTCGACTTACCATTGCCAAGGCTTGTAGACTCTGTCCTCCAAAGATCTTCGGGCTACACGAAGCTCCAGCCTTTCAGCATCTCTATCAGCCAAGATCTTTGTCCTCACCTCATCCTCTGCACAGTGGGCTTGCTTCTTTGATGAGCTGCTCATGGTCTTCTTGCGACTCCTCTGCCTTCAGCCTGTGGGTCCTCCTGAGGGTCTTCTTTGGCTTCAGTGGGCTCCCCTGCTAGCTCAGTGCTTGTTCTGACTCTCCTACCCTTGGTGAGTCCCTTGGACCTTGCTGGTCCCAAAGCTGCACCTTTTTCGTTTACCATGTCTGTTGCTGCTGCCAAAGCTTGCTCGTGCTTCCGCCGGTCAACAATTCCCTGGTTCTTCACTTCCACTGTTGGACAGCTTGTAAAAGGCTCTTAGTTTTCCACAGTGTCACCTGGTCCTCAAAGCTGCAGCAAAAAGGTCACCGTCATCATTCCTGCATCTTCCGTCATCGGTGGTCATTAGTCTTCCATTCCTCCTGGTCCCTTCAGAGTGGCATAGACTCTGTCCCTTCTGCTTGAAGAATCCATCCTTGGATTCCAACGGACTCTTTCATCTTCTTCGACAGCTGCATCTTTTCTGAAGTCCTCCGTTGTAGTCTACGCTGGTTTTCGATGTCATTTTAGACCTATGCACCTGGCTTTCTTGGTGTAGGTATCCTGGTTCCTGGGGTATCCATGGGTGGGGTGACTCTCCAACCTTCCATTTTCCATAGGGTTTCTTCAGAGTCCACTGGGAAGGGTCCTTCTTCTTGAAAACTGCAACCGCGACTTTCCCATTGACTTGCATTGAGAATACAGCTGTGCTTTCATTCTGCACACAGCCTCTGTGGGGTTCCTGGGTACTTATCTCAGGTGGTATCTTGGTCCAGCTCTTCTGAGTCTTCTGGTCCAAGTTCCGACTTCGGTCGCAGTTTGCATTCCACTTCTTTACTACATGGTTTGGTCTCCCCCTGGGAACCATTGTGTATTTGTGTTTATTTACTTGTTTTACATTTAAAATACTGTGTGCATTGTGTTGATGTCTCTGGGTAGAAGATATAATAATGTGTTAGTGAGTGTATATAATAAATATAACTATTTTATAACTAAACTGTGTGGTTCTTTTTCTTTTAACCTACACTATATAATTAGTTCTGGTAAAACAAGTTCATTAACCCTCCTTCTGGACTAAGCCTATAGACTGCTCTCCACAGCTACCACTTAGCTTTCTATGGTTGTCTAACACCACTAACATCACCATAAGGGTTGTCTGGATTAGTGCAAGGTGCTTCACTTAAATAAGTGTGCACCATATACTAAGCCAGCCTCCTACAAAACCTATGACGTTAGTGGGGATTTTCTAAGAAGGGGGAGAAGCTATCATAAGGGAGGTTATTTATGTCTGCGGGAAGACTGCTTATTTCAATTTATTTGGCTAAGAATTGGGTGCGTTCATACTATCTGGTTTTACTTCTTCCTAGAATCTATCTTCTGGAATGGTTGAAGGAGGAACATAATCTGAGGAGAGTGAAGAGAAATTTTAGGCAAGTGGCCTTAGACATATTGGAGGCTATTATTCCTCCTATGGGAGTATCCATGAATGATGTAAAGATTAGACGTTTGTTTAGAGTTGTAGATGGACCTACCATGCATACAGCAGGGTCTTTAAATCTAGTGAATGTGGCGATCTTGGCAAATTGTGTGATGGTTATACAGAAACGTCTCTCCTTAGATATTATCTTGACGAAGGATGGCAGTGTCTGTAAGGTAATTTGGGCAAAGAAGTGTTGTACTTGTGTCCCTGAGTATAGTGGGGTAATTGACTCATACATTACTAGCATAACTAATTAATCTCATGATATTAGATCATTGGGGAGCCAGGTATCTGGGATACTGTAGAATCCTGGATAAAGAGGATAGGGAGTGGTTTTGGAAAGGCAGATCAGTGGCTGAGTAAGATTGGTGGTGGAATCCTGCAAACTATAATAACACCGATAATAATAAAGCTGATCTGTGCAATTCCTATTAAAATTAATTAAATGCACAGTTAAAGGATATGATAATAAGAAAGGAGAGGATTGAGATGATACAAACTATGTTTATTGGAAAAGGAGGAGATCTGAGGACTATTTTGAGTTGGATGACTATCTGAATTGGACTTTCAAACAGATGAAACGAATAGAGAAGAATGTACGGAGAGCTAAGAAGCCAAACATTTCAAAGGAATTATGCTTAATTAATCAAGGTTTTATTGATTATTACACCAGTAAGAGAGAAGAACTGTTGTAGCATTTTAAAAATTTGCAAATGTGAAAATAATGTTTGATAATTGGTGCTCTTAACAATGCATTGAGTCACAACCAATGCACTAATGATGCTGCACTTGGAATGAGATCTCTGTGTCACTTAGAAGTGGAAATACTGGCATGAATAGTTATGCCACATTTTAGTGTTAGATGCCATTAATTTAAAAATGGATGCAGTTTTGAGTGTTTTGCTCAAAATCGCCCCAGCTCATTTCCCCTCCCAATTAGTATCCTACTGAAAGTCATCCATTCCCTTGTTACCGCAGAGCACCAAGTGAATGACTTCATTGTATTAGCAACGTACGGCAGTGTTAGAAAGTGTGCATTGTAAATGAAGCTTCCATGGTGTAACCAAAGTATCAGTTTCATGGACTTCTATTGGAAGTACTGGCGTGGACGTGCAGATTCTATGAGCTATTGTTCGAGAAACGTAATGACCTGGACTGCCAATAACATCCTGTAAAAGATTAAGAGAGGAGTGGTACTGGTGTATGTTATAAGACACTCCCCTAGGGTTATGATGTTGCATGAGACTCATCTCCTGAGGACTAAATGCCCCTTCTTAGGAGGTACGGTTATTCAACAGTCTACCTTGCGGGCTTCGCTTGAGGCTCAAGGAAGATGGCAATAATACTCCATAAGTCACTCCCACTGTCCTTCACTAAGGTGCAAACAGATGACCTGGTCCACTCCATTGGCCTAGATGGAACCCTGAAAGAATCTCCCTGAATGCTGAGTAGTATTTACCTTACTTCCTCACTGGTTTCCAGCACACTACAAATACTCTCTAACGTGCTGCTACATACTGGGACTGTGGTAATGAGAGGGGGGGACTTCACTACATTAATGGACCGAACCTTAGATACAAATTTGGGTCCAAGAACTGCAATATCTTAGGCATTTGATGAAATGGGTGATGCCCATTGGTTTGTCTGGCACTCACATGAACAAGGTTTTACTCACTACTCCACCCCACAAAACAGCATCTTGAGGAAAGACTACCTGTTTGTTTCACCAGGGGGTATTGGTCTTACTGCAGGCACCCAAATTCTCCAGAACCACTTCCCAGCTAAAATGGGATTCTGTGCTCCTTTCAAGGGACCTCAGGGGTATTTGGCAGTAAAATGCATGGTGTCTCTAAGACAGCAACTTCACGGATCTTCTCTGTGAGGCGATTAGTGAATACTTTGATCTCAAAACTCAGTCCCTGACCTCCCTAATGAGCATATGGGAGGTGTTTAAAGTGATGGTAAGGCCTCTATGATTGTTCAAGGGAGAAAACGGTATAGAGAATGAGAAATTGCAGAGCCAGAGGCAAAGTTTCTCCATCTTGAACATGCCCTTGCATCGAGACAGACGGGAGAATACCAGACACCTCAGGAGGAGCTATGTGCGAGCCTCCAGCGTAACTTAATAAACACAGCCACATGGACTACATACAGATATAGGATCTATGAACATGGGTGTAAAGCTGGTGGACTCCGATAAAGGTAAGTAAAAAAAGAAAAACAACCTAGAATAATTCCTTGATTGCACTCAAAAGAAGGATGATTGATTTCTGGGTCCCCACAAGATTGCAGAAACCTTTGCAGGTTAATATGGAGAAAGGGCCCCACCACGACTGGAACAGTTATACCTCACTGTGAACAATGCCCCAAAGCAGTCCTTTTTTAGAGGCGGACTGCTAGACTCTGAATGCACCTCTGATGCTGGAGGAGATCCAGGTGATGGAGGCTGCCTCACCCCTGGAAACACACCAGATCAAAATGGATTTCCCATTGAATTCTTTAAATGGTTCTGGGTGCTCCTGACACCCCATCTAATCAATATTTGTAATGCTATTGGCAGCTTAGGCTCTCTCCCAGGCGACCTTCGTTGCACATTGATTTCTGTTATTCTAAAACCAAACAACCCCCCCGGAGAAATATCTTCCTACTGACCTATTTTACTTCTCAACATAAAAGTTAAACTACTGGCTAAACGGCTGGCCATTCGGTTGGCTGCAGTGATTGGGTTGTTGGTCAATGAGAACTAAAATGACTTTATGCCACTTTCACATAAGTAACGGAAGAGGATTGTCAAAGTCGGCATACATTCAAAGGTGTTAATCCACCTCCCCTGAAAGCACTGTTACGTTCAGATCCTTTTTCCTAACGAACACAGAATATAATGTTTCCACAGTACTCTCCTCGTTTTCTGGCCTGCGATGCCTGAAGGGAGAGTTCCCAGAGAGGTCTCCTCACCCTCTGTTTCCCAGCCTACTTCCCTGCTTACTTTTTAACAGGATCACCCGGCCACGCTACCAGCAGACTGAAGGCTCACGGCGTCAATCCGGGGAGTGTAGGGGTTAACTCTGGCAAGATATGCTCAAGCGGCCACATCCGTTCATGAAGTCTCAGTGGGACTGGAGCGCCTCAGCGTTTGCGCTTCCCTTCCTCCACACGCCCCTCGGAGGTTCGGGCTCCTCCCTTCCCGACTTCCCTCACTCCTGTCTTTCCCCTTCAGGGCTTCAATCCTCAGTGCCGGGTCAGCCTCCGATGGCAGGATCTCCTACGGGCACGAAGGCGTCTCTCCAAGTCCTGCTCGGGTCCCGTCCCCCACCTTCGGCTCTCACTGGGAGGCGCTGCCGTCAACGCTCCCCCAGCGCAGCGCCCCCACCTCACACGAGCCCTCGCAGACCTGCCGATACGTCTCACACAATCCCAGGGAAGCGGCTGCCACCGGGAGTTCAGACTGCCCTTGGTAAGACTTTAACCACGTAATGGGGGGGAGGGGGGGGCAAATTCTGGCAAATCTCACAGTCGCTGAGGGAAATCTCACTGTTTTGACACTGAACACCACCAAATAGGATGTTGACTCCACGGGAGTTCTTTTCTTCTTGGTAGTACTCCCCGTTATAAGTCAGTCCCTGCCACGCTTACTTGTAAGTTCCACTTGGAGCTCAACTAGCGAACCTTGCTGGGGGAAAGGACACTCTTCTCTGGTACCTCAAGAATGATGTGAGGAGACAGCTCCGCCGGGTCAGATCTACGGATGAGGGGGGTATCAGACAGTGAAGAGGAAGCAGTCCCCAGAGGCTGTCAGACCTTCTTCCGCGCGCCCACATCCTGACTCCTCAGCCTGGACTCTAGCTCGCTCCTGACCTGAGTGTCACCTCCTTCTGCTCTCTTCACACAAAATGGCCGCACAACATTCCAATATTTATAGCCCAGGTCCAGAGGCTCTAGAGTGGACACGAAAGTTCTGGAACCCCTCATATTATCCAATGGCCCCAAGCCCTGAGGTAGCTCTTGGCAGTTGGCAGGACTCCATTTTGTGACTCTGTTTTTCATCCTTTTATGCGGGCAGCTTGGCTTCAGAAAGTTAGAGGGGCAAGGTAGCACCTAACCCCTAGGACAACACCAAGGAAAAAAAAGGAAGTGGACATAAAAATGAAAGGCGTTAGAAGGCATAAAGGGGGACAAAATAAATAAATAATTAGGAGGGACCACCCAAAGGGCTGACAGGTCTAACACTCGTCCCCCCCAGCTGAAAGTGGGAAGAGCTACCCAACCCCTTGGGAGTTCTCATCACTAATGCGGAAATATCTGGAGAGACCGTCTGCATTGGCGTGGTCCACTCCAGGCCGATGTTCCACCCGGAAGTCCATTCCCTGTAGGGAGATAGACCATCTCAAGAGCTTGGGATTCTCCCCCTTCAGTTGCATCAGCCAACAAAGGGGTCGGAGGTCGGTCTGCACCAGGAAGTGCGAGCCAAACAGGTATGGCCGCAGCATCTTCAGAGCCCATACCACCGCAAAGGCTTCCCGCTCAATTGCACTCGACCTCTGTTCCCGGGGAAGCAGTCTCCTGGACAGGAAGACGACAGGTTGATCCAGACCCTCTTCATTGAGTTGCAATAACACTGCCCCAATGCCATGTTCTGATGCATCTGTTTGTACAATGAATTCCTTGGAAAGATCAGGGGCCCTTAGGACTGGAGCCTTACACATTGCTTGCTTCAAGGTGTCGAAGGCTTGCTGACAAGCCTCCGTCCAGACTACCCGTCGGGGTTGCTTCTTGGAAGTGAGTTCCGTTAAAGGGGCCACGATAGTGCCATACCCCTTCACAAAGCGACAGTAGTATCATGTGAGGCCCAGGAAAGCTCGGACCTCGGTTTGGGTCTTGGAGGGCTGCCAGGCCATGATAGCCTCAATCTTCGCCTGGAGGGGCTGCACCGTTCCCCTGCCCACCAAGTGGCCTAGGTACACCACCGTCCCCTGCCCGATCTGACATTTGCTGGCCTTGATTGCCAAGCCAGCCTGTTTCAGGGCCTGGAGAACAGCTTGTAGATGACACAAATGATCCTCCCAACTGCTACTGAAAACAGCAATGTCATCCAGATAAGCGTACATCCCAGAGAGGACCTCGTTCACCAGCCGCTGAAAAGTGGCAGGAGCGTTCTTAAGCCCAAAGGGCATTACACAGAACTGGTAGTGGCCCTCAGGTGTGGAGAAGGCTGACCTTTCCTTTGCTCCATCTGTAAAGGAGGTCTGCCAGTACCCTGAAGTGAGGTCAAAGGTACTCAAGTATTGGGCAGCTCCCAGCCGGTCAATGAGTTCATCTGCCCTAGGGATCGGATGAGCATCAGTTTTGGTCACTGAATTCAGTCCCCGGTAATCCACATAGAACCTTAGTTCTGGAGTGATGCCCGGTGGGGCAGCTTTTGGTACCAGAACCACCGGACTGGACCAGGGGCTACTAGAAGGTTGAATTACTCCTAGCATTTTAGTGACTTCACTGTGGATGCTGGCCTTCACCTTGTCTGACAGCCAGTAGATCTTAGACTTCACAGGTGGGCTGTCTCCTGTGTCCACGTCATGGGTACACAGGTGGGTCCTTCCCGGGACAAGGGAGAACAGCGAGGAATATTGCTCCAAGACCTGGCGGCAGTCCCTCTGCTGTTCAGGAGTCAGGGATGGTGAGAGAATAACTCCCTCCACGACCCATCCTTTTCCTGAGACGAAAAAAGATCAGGGAGAGGCTCGCTTTCCTCCTCCTCTGCTCCATCAGTCACCATCATTAAGATGACCTCGGGCCTCTCATGGTGGGGTTTGAGGCGATTGGCATGAAGCACCCGTAGGGGCTGTCGAGGGGTCTTAATGTCCACCAAGTAAGTGGCCTTACCCTTTTTCTCCATCACCTCAAAGGGGCCTGTCCAGCAAACCTGGAGGGCACTTAGCTCTCCAGGTTCCATCACCCACACTTTCTGGCCAGGCTCCAATTCCATCGGGTGAGCATTGTGGTCATACCACTCCTTCATCACTGCTTGGCTGGCTTCCAAGTTGTCAGAAGCTTGCTTCCACAACTTAGCCATTTGGCTCCGGAAGGCCAGCATATAGCTCACCACGTCCTGGGGAAGCTTCCTGGGAGTCTTTTCCCATCCGTCTTTCACCAGGCTGAGAGGTCCGCGCACAGGGTGCCCATACAGAAGTTTGAAGGGGCTGAACAGACAGGGTAGGAAGACGTCCAATTTCCTCCGCAGGCTCTCGGGCAGACTTCTTATCATGCCTTTCAAGGTCTTGTTGAACCTTTCCACCAGACCATTAGTCTGTGGGTGATAAGGAGTAGTAAACCGGTAGGTAACTCCACACTCCCTCCACATAGCCCGCATGTATGCTGACATGAAGTTGGTCCCCCTGTCGGACACAACCTCCTTGGGGAAACCCACTCGGGTAAAGATCCCCATCAGGGCCCTAGCCACTGGAGGTGCAGTGATTGTCCTCAGAGGAATTGCCTCTGGGTACTGTGTGGCATGATCCACCAAGACCAGGATAAACCTGTGACCAGCTGAAGTTGGAGGATCCAATGGCCCCACAATGTCGATGCCCACCCTTTCAAAGGGGGTGCTAACGACAGGAAGTGGTTCCAGGGGAGCTTTCAACTTCACCCCTGTTTTCCCACTGGCTTGGCAAGTCACACATGTCCGGCAATAAGTTTCAGACGCCACCTTCATCTGAGGCCAATAAAAGTGGGGGACAAGCCGGGCAAAGGTCTTGTCCTGACCCAAGTGTCCTGCCAAGGGTATTTTATGAGCCAGTTCTAAAAGAAAGGCTCGGTAACGTTGAGGGAGAACCAAGGCCCATGATGAACCGTGCACTGGTGCCTTAGGTTCACTGTAGAGGAGTCCATCCTCCCAGTAAATATGCTAATTCCCAGTAACGTTTCCTGCTGACTGGGCTTCGGCCTGTCGCCTCAGTCCCTCAAGGGAAGGGCACTCCTTCTGGCCCTAACAAAACTCCTCCCTGGTAGGCCCTCCTTCCACATGCCACTCGGCAGGGATAGGTAGGTTCTCCAGGGAGACAACATCCCCCTCCGCGGACTCCTGGTCCACCACCGAAGGTGGCCTATCCGTCTCACGGGGTGTGGATGCCGATGTAGGCTTCTCCTGTCCCCGAATCTTTCCCTTTCTGGCAGCTGGCTGTGCCTTTGTTCCAGGCTCCAGCCCAAGCGAACTCCCCCTCCGGGTAGTCGTGGACCTTGTGCTAGCACAGGCCCAGTCAGGTGTACCCAGCATCTCAGAATGAGTCCGGTATTCTACCTCCTTCCAAGCATTGTGCTCCATATCATTCCCCAACAGACGATCAACTGGCACGGCAGGGCTCACGGCAACTCGAAGTAAACCTGCAACCCCTTCCCACTCAAATGGAACCTCGGCCACTGGATAGTGACCCATTCTGCCGTCAGCCATCGCAGCTGGGTGGAGAACATTTGGAATCACCTGCTTTGCAGACACGAGCTGACTCCTTATCATAGTCATACTGGCTCCTGTGTCTCTCAGAGCTTCCCCTCTTTGGCCATTGATGGTGATCCACTGCCCATACTTAGTAGTATTTGGGGGCACCTGGATCTTAGGAACCATCTCCCGATCTCCCAGGGACACTAAGGTGACACCCGCCCACGTCCCCCCTTATCTAAGAGCAACTCCTCCCCGAACACTACACTAGCTACTCCCGGGGCTTTTCCTCCAGTGGGAGGGGGTGGTCACTTTGGGCACTTGACATCTCACTTATAGTGCCCAACTCCACCACACTCATAGCAGTGGACAACCCTTGGCTGCTGACTTTGGCCAGGATGAGGGTTTCTTGGCGGGTTAGTCTTGGGAATGAATCCTGCTCCCTTTCCCTGGAATCTGTTTTGGGGGCCTCTTGAAAACTCCCTGTTTATCTCCACTTCTTTCTTCTGGGGGGCGCCCTGTCCAGACCTTTGGGAATCCCCTCCAGTCGACTTTGAGGACACCCGGGTACTAGCCCAGATGTCCGCCTCCTCAGCAAGCTTCCGGGGGCTGGTCAGCTTGCTGTCCACCAGGTGTTGTCGCAGCTCGGGAAAACATTTCTCGAGTAGGTGCTCCTTGAGGATAAGGTCATACAACCCCTCGTAGTCCCCCACCTCGCTGCCTTGCACCCAACCCTCTAGGGCCTTCTTTGCATAGTCTAGGAAATCCACCCAATTCTGTGTGCCTAGTTTGTGACTACTCCTAAACTTCTGTCAGTATTTTTACGGAGTCAGCCCAAACTTTTTTAACAGCGCCACTTTCATGGTGGGGTAGTGGGTCTGCTCTCCCTGCTCTAGGGCCAAAAGGGTATCCCTTCCTGCAGGAGGCATGTATTTGTACAAACCACCCCCCAAGCGTTTTTCCAATATCCCATGGGCTCTTAAGGAGACCTCATAGGCACTTGGCAATGTCCTCCCCTACGCTGTAGCTGGCGACTACGTCCTTAGGTAGATAAGAACTGGGTTCCCTGGTCAAGTCTTTGGATTCGCTGCCACCAGTAGGAGTACTGGGAGTCTCTATTTGCAGGGCCTTGAGATCTAGCTCCCTGAGACACAATTCATGAGCCTGTCTCTGTTCCTCCCTCTCCTTCTCCATCCTAGCTAACTCCCACTTTAGCTGCCTCTCCTCTCTCCGGTCAGTTAATTCAGCTTCGGTCAAGCTCCTCACAGAGACACTGCTGCCCTCCCTCGAAAGTGTCCTAGGACTTTGCAGTAGGTTCCCCCTTTCGGTTTGGTACAATTCATTCACTCCGATGACAGTGTCCCGATCCTCCTCTTCCTCCTCCTTCTTCCCATCCAGGTGAGCTGCCACCCATGCTCTCAAGCTGGTTTGGAGTTCCCCCTTTTTAGCACCACGCTTGAAAAACACTCCCTTACTTTGACAAAATCCCTGAGTTGGGCCGCAGTGTAGGTCTACAACTCCTCCAAATCAAATTCCATCTTGTCAGTAGGGACTCAAACAACCACTTGGAAGAATTCAAGAAAGGGCGTTAAGTAAAGGCTACCTCCACCCACCACCAGGAGTAAATTTGGAAAAGCTAAAATATTAATTAGGGAGACCGCTAGGAGAAAACTCCAGGTGTGAGTATGTGGCACACACTAAGCTACTGCTAAGTGGACACAAGCATAAGCTCTATCCCACCGCTGAACACCAATTATGTTGGACCTGGGGTTACCAGTCCACATGGGGTAGCCTGGTACAGAGTAGGAAGACTAATCTCAGAAGCAATCGTGTTATGCTTGCGTAGCACTTATCATGGTAACCCAGCGCCCATCCACTAAAAGAAGACACCACACCTTGTTAGAAAAATAGAAATGCTTTATAAAAATCCTTTGTTAGGTTTACTCCTTCAGTAGTTCAAACTTTAAATACATTAAGCACTTCCACCTTTTTTTTTATTCGCACAATATAACACCACTTTGTTTTGTCTTATATGTTACACTTATTTTCCAGTACATAAAAGTTCAGCAACCTCTTGGCATTTCAGTCTTCCAGCAATTATTTTACATTAACATTTCACTGTTTCACTTATAATATACTTGTCTCAGAGTTTATACCCTATGTTCCAACTCTCATATTTCTAAGACTCTCCCTTTAGCTTTTGCTTTATGTCAGGGCAAAAGGTTCCAAACGCAACCCATACAATTATTGGCTTACCCAACTTTGACTCAGGCTAGTGGGAGAATTCGTCACTATCCGTTGCTAAAATACCATAGTCAGTAGATATCAGCCGCTAGCATACATCAAAGAAAAGTCTCCAATGACATTAATGGTTTATAACAACATAGCACCTTAAACGCAGTTTCCCCTTTTAGTTTCACCTTCTTCTCACTTTCACATAAGTAACGGAAGAGGATTGTCAAAGTCGGCATACATTCAAAGGTGTTAATCCACCTCCCCTGAAAGCACTGTTACGTTCAGATCCTTTTTCCTAACGAACACAGAATATAATGTTTCCACAGTACTCTCCTCGTTTTCTGTCCTGCGATGTGTGAAGGGAGAGTTCCCAGAGAGGTCTCCTCACCCTCTGTTTCCCAGCCTACTTCCCTGCTTACTTGTTAACAGGATCACCCGGCCACGCTACCAGCAGACTGAAGGCTCACGGCGTCAATCCAGGGAGTGTAGGGGTTAACTCTGGCAAGATATGCTCAAGCGGCCACATCCGTTCATGAAGTCTCCGTGGGACTGGAGCGCCTCAGCGTTTGCGCTTCCCTTCCTCCCCACGCCCCTCAGAGGTTCGGGCTCCTCCCTTCCCGACTTCCCTCACTCCTGTCTTTCCCCTTCCGGGCTTCAGTCCTCAGTGCCGGGTCAGCCTCCAATGGCAGGATCTCCTACGGGCACGAAGGCGTCTCTCCGTCGGAGACTAAGTCCTGCTCGGGTCCCATCCCCCACCTTCGGCACTCACTGGGAGGCGCTGCCATCAACGCTCCCTCAGCGCAGCGCCCCCACCTCACACGAACCCTAGCAGAGCTGCTGATTCATCTCACACAAGCCCAGGGAAGCGGCTGCCACCGGGAGTTCAGACTAGCCTTGGTAAGACTTTAACCACGTAAAGAGGGGGAGGCAAATTCTGTCAAATCTTACAGTCGCTGAGGGAAATCTCACTGCTCTGACACTAAAGACCACCAAATAGGATGTTGACTCCACGGGAGTTCTTTTCTTCTTGGTAGTACTCCCCGTTATAAGTCAGTCCCTGCCACGCTTACTTGTAAGTTCCACTTGGATCTCAACTAGCGAACCTTGCTGGGGGAAAGGACACTCTTTTCTGGTACCTCAAGAATGATGTGAGGAGACAGCTCCGCCGGGTCAGATCTACGGATGACGGGGGGGTATCAGACAGTGAAGAGGAAGCAGCCCCCAGAGGCTGTCAGACCTTCTTCCGCACGCCCACCTCCTCACTCCTCAGCCTGGACTCCAGCTCGCTCCTGACCTGAGTGTCACCTCCCTCCGCTCTCTTCACACAAAATGGCCGCGCAACATTCCAATATTTATAGCCTAGGTCCAGAGGGTCTAGAGTGGAACTGAAAGTTCTGGAACCCCTCATATCACCCAATGGCCCCAAGCCCTGAGGTAGCTCTTGGCAGTTGGCAGGACTCCATTTTGTGGCTCTGTTTTTCATCCTTTTATGCGGGCAGCTTGGCTTCAGAAAGTTAGAGGGGCAAGGTAGCACCTAACCCCTAGGACAACACCGAGGAAAAAAAATGGAAGTGGACATAAAAATGAAAGGCGTTAGAAGGCATAAAGGGGGACAAAATAAATAAATAATTAGGAGGGACCACCCAAAGGGCTGACAGGTATAACACACCTGTCTTGGTCGGTTATCAGAAGAGTGAGTGTTGGAAAGTCGTCGGGGGAAAGACGGTAGGAAGGTATGAGCGACCATAATGTACTATGAAATCTATATAAGGTAAATCTATCTATATATGTAATGTCACTATGTGTGTTATCAATAGTGTGCAATAGGGCATGCTCATCTGGAAACGAATCACTGGAGGTGTGAAAATTATGTCTAGCCATGGTATGTTATACCAGCTTTTCACCTGTTTGTGGTAGCCAGGGGTTCGAGGACAGGGGGATTTCGGGGCAATTAAAAAAATCAAATCCCAGTGCCCCACTAAGTTTCCGCCTGTAACGAAACAGAAAGACGTTGATGTCTAAACCTGCTAGAGCCATAAAAATAAAACCCTCTTTAACCCCACTACTTGGTGTCACGGTCGTCCCTACTCCCACGCCCACACCGCCATGCCGAGCAGGTGGTAGAAAAAGTCTGAATGCCCACTGGGTCTAACGTAAGGCCCTGTGGTAGTAGAGTATGTAGGGTAATGAGATCTGCTAAATCACGTTCTGGTTTGGTATAAGGTAGAAAGGCATCTGGATGAAGCGAATAATATGCAAAGTGAGCATTGGCAACCAAGAAATAAAAATGAAAGTCAGGAATGGTGCAGCCACCGCGATCGTATGGGAGAGTGAGTGTTTCCCAGGAAATCCGGGATCTGCGACCAGCCCATACTAATTTCAGAAGAAGGCTGCAGAAAAAAATAGTTTGTTAAAGGAATGGTATATTTATGAATAAATACAAGAAACGGGGAAGTACTGTAATTTTTATGATGGCTATACAGCCAGCCATGAAGAGGTGAAGTTGTATCCAGCAATCAACTTGTGCTGAGAGTTTATCCGTGGCGGGACTCTAGTTTAAGCGAATGATTTGCTCCCTGTGTCTATGCAAAACAACATCTAAATATGTGGTGGTGTCGGCAGACCACTTAAAATGGTATTCACAAGTGGGGGGACTGGTAGCATTGGTAAGAGGGAACAGTTCTGATTTCACCCAGATGATGCACAAAGGAGAAAGGTAAGCATGGGCGAATTTTGCGGATCTCGCGTTCGCGGATTTTGCGGATTTGCGAACTCGCAATCCGCAAAATCCGCAAA
Source organism: Lissotriton vulgaris (assembly GCF_964263255.1). Classification (NCBI taxonomy): domain Eukaryota; kingdom Metazoa; phylum Chordata; class Amphibia; order Caudata; family Salamandridae; genus Lissotriton; species Lissotriton vulgaris. Next base: position 249,215,269 of record NC_141694.1, read on the forward strand.
TTCTCGCGAATTTGCGGATTTCTTTTTTTTTATGTTCGCACGGGTTTCTGCAAGTTTGCGAGGGTTTTGTACAATTTCGCAAATTGCGAAATTGTACAAAACGCGTGCGAACTTGCAGCAACCCGTGCGAACACAATAATATGAAGAGAAAGAAGCTCCTGGTCACAGGAACAGCACGGGGATTGCGCTCATGAAAGTCAAGGATGCAAAGGCCTCTACCCAGCATCACAGCTGACTTTCCACGGTAGATTTGGGAAGAGGCACACCTGTCCAGCCTCGAAGACGCTCATGATTGTTTTTGGGCTAATGAATGAGTCACTGAATTTGAGCATCAACTAGTTCGAGTGACCATGTGTGTGTTACTATGCAATCGCCCGAAGGGCGCAGGGGTCCCTTGAGTGAGCTGTCCATCATAGTGGGTGAATGGCGGGAAGGAGGTGCAAACCGCGAGTGTGTGCGCGGGGCCAAACGTGCGGGGCTTCCATGCGAGTTCACACGTGCCTCTTATGTGCATAAAAGGTCAGAGAAAGATCAGTTCAGCAGATGAAGAGAAAAAGCTCCACAGGAAGGGTCACAGGAAGGGCATTTGTAAATATTTTAGGATGGCGCCGGCAAGCTGCCAGCGCCATCCTAAAATACTTACTAAATTAGCTTCAACAGGAAGCTTTAATAGATAAAATAAAGCAGTTGCGAGCACCTGCTTTATTTTATCTATTAGAGCTTCCTGTTGAAGCTAACTTAGTAACTATTTTAGGATGGCGCTGGCAGCTTGCCGGCGCCATCCTAAAATAGTTACAACAGGGCAGGCTTGAACTTTTGCCCCCGGAAAAATCCGCCGCTCGCGGATTTGAGGATTTTCGGTAAATTCGCGGGAGTTCGCGGATTGCGAATTTACCGAAAATCCGCAAAATCAGCGAGCGGAACGGATTTTCCGCCCATGCTTAGAGAAAGGCCACCAAATCAGCCAATCTCCTATACTATACGGGTCAAGTTGTCTGAGGGTTGCCGGATAAACCACAGTATATCATCAGCATACATTGACATGAGGAGTGGCCAAGATTTAAATTGGAGGCCTCGGTCCATGTGGTACTCTTGAAGGTGATGTATTAAGGGGAGCACAAGCATGTTAGCAATGGATAGCAGTGGTAAAGTGCACAAAGTACTAAAGCCAGCAAAAACGAAGTCAGCAAAACAGAAGGGTTGAAGGCAAGAAGTAAGGGGAAAACCATGTCAAGGATGCTAAGTCGAACAAAGCATTTGAATACCTGGGAGTGCACGTCTCATGCGATCCACATGTGGTTTGGGACTTGAACGCACATGGAAAGATCAGGAAACCTGGGCTTCACTGCCCCTTAATTTAATGGGTAGAGTGGCACATTATAAAGTGATAGTACTCCCTATTTTCTTTATGTACTCCACAATATTCTATTTATGATCCCCCACACATTTCTTTGAGACCTACAATCACTGACATCCCGGTCTTGGGTCTTCCGGATCTTCGACTTTACTATTTGGCAACACAAATAATTATGATTGGTGATTGTCTGTTTGGGGACAGCCAGCACTCTTCAGTGCACATAGAGCTGGCCCCCCTTGAGCAACCAGGGACTCTGGTCCTGCTGTCTGAAGGGCCTCCCCTCCCTTCCTCGCTTCCTCAGGTCACCAGACTTCCCCTTTTGTATTGGCGGGCAGCACTGGCATATAAAGAGTGGCTTGGCTTACAGCACAAACCCCTTTGTGAACCGGAACTTGTTTAAAACATGCAGCACAGTTGTTGAGATTCCACCAGTGGTACTTGATCAGTATCTCCCAAAATGGTGATGTATGAGATTGTAATCACATTCTTTCTTTTACACAACTAAGTGAAGAGTTTTAACTCCATAGATCCCAATTCTTTTAATAACTGCAATTGTGCCTCACTTTAGACACATACTGGCATGAGCTGAGGACCCTGCCAACTCACTTGAGGTGAAGGTGATCACGGAACCCCTGCGCTAAAAGGGTATTTCAAGACTATACCAATCTCTCCTGCTCATTGCTCCTAATCCCCTACAGCAGTGTTTCCCAAAGTGTGGTCCGTGGACCTCCAGGGATCCCTTACACATTCCCAGGGGTCTGCATGCAGCAGTTAAAAGCACTGCAAAGTATATGTTTAATTAGCAGTTTTCAAAGAACAATAAAAGTGTCAAGAAGATAACATCAGTGATTAATGTCCCTGCTGGAGAGAGATGAGAGTTTTGTCCACTGGCAGCTTTGACTTATCTAATGTAGCACGTGCAACGCTGCAGTAGATGGGTGTGCCCGGTCCTGAGAAAGCACTAGAGACAGGCTTCATTTCTTAGCGTGGCCTAGAGCTTTCTGTGGTAAACAATATGAAGTTTATTTCAACCAGAAATGTTATTTTTAATGGTGTTGTCTTGAAAATGTGCTTCTGATCAGTTGTTTTATTTTTGGATCAACGTCTTCCCCTTTTTAGCCCTGCTCCTGGTGCTAAGGGGAGAGGATGTGGGGTAAGGGCCAGAGATGCCAACATAGGAGCTGGGAAAAAGATTTGAGCATTGGCGTCGGCTGAACATCCTGTGATGCTGGGCAAATCACCTAACCTCCCAGTGCCTGCCAAAAATGAATGTGTCATTGTGAAACATAAGTGGCTCTCATTTAAAGCGCTCCGATACCTTTCGGTCGAGTTTTCCTTTAAAAAACTGCAAAAAGTAAACGTGCATTGGGTACAAAACTGGCCTCGCTTTAGGCCCTTCCATGTGACTCTGAAGGTGCTCAGAAAATTATAGCAGGGCTCACTCCCACCCTGGCACAGGCAGCTCAAAGCTGCAATCCTCATGGGCGCTATTTTGTAGTGGGGGCCAGCTGAAGTGGACAGATCTATAAAATGCACCTGCCCGATCCCGATGAAGCAGACATGCCTAATCTGATGGTGCTCCCCAGTTAGGACTTCTGTTTGAAACAATTTGGAGTTAATGTCAGTTAGGTAAAGTTTATATTTGATGGTCCTTCATTTGTGTTTCACAAGTGTTTCTGAGCATTTGGTACATATTTAGGTCAACTTCACCCCCCCTCTCACTTCCCCCTCCAAGCCATGTAGTGTTTCTTAGCCCTGGGGCTCCACTTGGTAAACACGTGTCTTGGGTTCAAATTGCATCTGTTTTGTACAGAAATCCATGACCCCAGCAGAGCGCAAGAACAGGATGTGCCCAGGGAGGCAAATCCTGTGACTTTTCCCAGACATGTCGCAATACTGTTCTGTGTTTTTGCTATAACTTTAAAAGCAAAAAAAATGGACACAGGAGGGGGCTGTATCTTTCAAGTCTCGCATAGGGCGGCAAAACACCTAGAAACGGCCCTGGCACAGAGGGTTAATATGCCTACTGTAAAAAACGTGTACCAAGCATTTTAAAAAACAGTATTTTGTGTGCATAGGTCAGTGTGTTACTGCTTTTGTCAGAGAGATTCTTTTGTTACTGTGCCGTTCATAAGTGACAATCGTAATATAGCACAGTGACCTATAAACTGTAATTAAACAGCTGCTTGCAAGCTGCAAGGTACAAGCTAGTGACGTATGTTTTTTGCCAGTCTTTCATTATCCTGATGCTACTAAAAAGGCTTATTTCGGTGAGAAAACATTTTTATTGTTAAAGTCAATGCTAACCACTGTGTTATGTTCTGAATCCTGGGTTTGTGCTTCTCCAGACCAAGCACTCTTTAAAAATGCCTACAAGTATGGATGGCCTGTGAACCCTACACCTTGTAGTCCCCTTTGCCTTATGTAACATTTTCTAAACACTGATTTACATGTATGATTCACTGTCTCTATATGTGTGTGATGTAAAGTGCTCTGACATCCTACAATAGTATGAGAGATGCTATAAGACAAATGAAATACATGTGACAGAGGGGTTAAGGAGAGATGAGAGGCACTTTTGGAGGGTGATAGTGATGGAATCATTGAAGAACCCCCAGAAAGATTGTTGTATTCTGGTGCATTGTCAGGTCTTCATTTACTATTCTGTAAAAAGCTAATACAATTCAATATATAATGATAAATGTGTTGTCGACTGCATCATTGTGTCCTGCATTTTTTGGGGGAAAGCCTCCCAAAGCCTCCTTTGTAGTGGTCAGGCTCACTCCCTGCACTTGGTGTGCACCATATGGGGACTGGTCTGAAATCATTTCCCAGGGCTGCTTTGGGTTTCCAGTTTGCCCCTGGCAGGAGCAGGAGCCTCGTACTGCAAAATAAAACCAACCATGGAAAAGTTAGTCAAGGAGATGCAGCACCAACCTTCCCATTAACTTCTTTTGTTTTCTTGCAAAGTCTTTCAATATAAAATAAAACAGAAGTGGCGGAGAGTGTCGTTAGCCTCCTTGGCTTAACAACACACTCCGCCACTTCAGAAACGCAAGGCTGCACCATATTTACAAGAATATGGTGCAGCCCTGCGTTTCCCCTGTGGTGGCATTACACTTAACAGGGTAAGATTGTTTATGTACAGGAAGGTCCCCCTTCCTGCACATAAACAATCTTGAAATGTCATTTTGTCACTTCTATGTGTGCTGCCTAATGCAGTACACATGGAAGTTACAAAATGTATTTTTTTTTAGGATTGTTGATCTGCAGGAAGGGTCACCTTCCTGAACATAAACAAACCAAGGCTTTTTGCAAAAACGAGGAGAAATAAAGCCTTTCTCCTTGTTTTGCCAAGTTAAGACCAGGTTTTCCCTGGTCTTAATTTTGGTTCTGCCTCCCATTTGCGCTGCTCTTGTAAATAGAGGTCAGCGTCAAAATCATTGGGTGATGCAGGGGAAACGGCCACTGCAACACCCACTGCCCACCACTTTCACGCTAAGCATTGGGTGAAAGGGGGTCTTATTTACAAGGCACCGCTAAGCCATGTTAAGTGGCTTAACGCTGCCTTGTAAATAATATTTACAACAAGGGGTGGTGAGGGACAGAGTCTCTGAATTAAACAGAATACTCTCACCCAGTCAAGAGATCAGGGCTAGATCCCACACCGTTTTTTAGCTCACTGCACCATCCCAGTTTCAGAACCTGGCTGTATGCAAATTAGTCTGTTCCTGTCCCAGTGCATGATGGGAACAGGGCAAACCAAACTACAAAAGCCAATTCTTACACTGGGAAGGAAACAAGCTACCGGGGACCGGTTTCTGGCATTTCAGCCTCTTCGGCCCGGCTTGCTTGAATCCTGATGGTGCAATGAGCAAGGGACTCACATCTGAGTATACCCTTCCACGCTTAGGGTGGACAAAAATATTTACAACAAGGGGTGGTGAGGGACAGAGTCTCTGAATTAAACAGAATACTCTCACCCAGTCAAGAGATCAGGGCTAGATCCCACACCGTTTTTTAGCTCACTGCACCATCCCAGTTTCAGAACCTGGCTGTATGCAAATTAGTCTGTTCCTGTCCCAGTGCATGATGGGAACAGGGCAAACCAAACTACAAAAGCCAATTCTTACACTGGGAAGGAAACAAGCTACCGGGGACCGGTTTCTGGCATTTCAGCCTCTTCGGCCCGGCTTGCTTGAATCCTGATGGTGCAATGAGCAAGGGACTCACATCTGAGTATACCCTTCCACGCTTAGGGTGGACAAAAATATTTACAACAAGGGGTGGTGAGGGACAGAGTCTCTGAATTAAACAGAATACTCTCACCCAGTCAAGAGATCAGGGCTAGATCCCACACCGTTTTTTAGCTCACTGCACCATCCCAGTTTCAGAACCTGGCTGTATGCAAATTAGTCTGTTCCTGTCCCAGTGCATGATGGGAACAGGGCAAACCAAACTACAAAAGCCAATTCTTACACTGGGAAGGAAACAAGCTACCGGGGACCGGTTTCTGGCATTTCAGCCTCTTCGGCCCGGCTTGCTTGAATCCTGATGGTGCAATGAGCAAGGGACTCACATCTGAGTATACCCTTCCACGCTTAGGGTGGACAAAAATATTTACAACAAGGGGTGGTGAGGGACAGAGTCTCTGAATTAAACAGAATACTCTCACCCAGTCAAGAGATCAGGGCTAGATCCCACACCGATTTTTAGCTCACTGCACCATCCCAGTTTCAGAACCTGGCTGTATGCAAATTAGTCTGTTCCTGTCCCAGTGCATGATGGGAACAGGGCAAACCAAACTACAAAAGCCAATTCTTACACTGGGAAGGAAACAAGCTACCGGGGACCGGTTTCTGGCATTTCAGCCTCTTCGGCCCGGCTTGCTTGAATCCTGATGGTGCAATGAGCAAGGGACTCACATCTGAGTATACCCTTCCACGCTTAGGGTGGACAAAAATATTTACAACAAGGGGTGGTGAGGGACAGAGTCTCTGAATTAAACAGAATACTCTCACCCAGTCAAGAGATCAGGGCTAGATCCCACACCGTTTTTTAGCTCACTGCACCATCCCAGTTTCAGAACCTGGCTGTATGCAAATTAGTCTGTTCCTGTCCCAGTGCATGATGGGAACAGGGCAAACCAAACTACAAAAGCCAATTCTTACACTGGGAAGGAAACAAGCTACCGGGGACCGGTTTCTGGCATTTCAGCCTCTTCGGCCCGGCTTGCTTGAATCCTGATGGTGCAATGAGCAAGGGACTCACATCTGAGTATACCCTTCCACGCTTAGGGTGGACAAAAATATTTACAACAAGGGGTGGTGAGGGACAGAGTCTCTGAATTAAACAGAATACTCTCACCCAGTCAAGAGATCAGGGCTAGATCCCACACCGTTTTTTAGCTCACTGCACCATCCCAGTTTCAGAACCTGGCTGTATGCAAATTAGTCTGTTCCTGTCCCAGTGCATGATGGGAACAGGGCAAACCAAACTACAAAAGCCAAATCTTACACTGGGAAGGAAACAAGCTACCGGGGACCGGTTTCTGGCATTTCAGCCTCTTCGGCCCGGCTTGCTTGAATCCTGATGGTGCAATGAGCAAGGGACTCACATCTGAGTATACCCTTCCACGCTTAGGGTGGACAAAAATATTTACAACAAGGGGTGGTGAGGGACAGAGTCTCTGAATTAAACAGAATACTCTCACCCAGTCAAGAGATCAGGGCTAGATCCCACACCGTTTTTTAGCTCACTGCACCATCCCAGTTTCAGAACCTGGCTGTATGCAAATTAGTCTGTTCCTGTCCCAGTGCATGATGGGAACAGGGCAAACCAAACTACAAAAGCCAATTCTTACACTGGGAAGGAAACAAGCTACCGGGGACCGGTTTCTGGCATTTCAGCCTCTTCGGCCCGGCTTGCTTGAATCCTGATGGTGCAATGAGCAAGGGACTCACATCTGAGTATACCCTTCCACGCTTAGGGTGGACAAAAATATTTACAACAAGGGGTGGTGAGGGACAGAGTCTCTGAATTAAACAGAATACTCTCACCCAGTCAAGAGATCAGGGCTAGATCCCACACCGTTTTTTAGCTCACTGCACCATCCCAGTTTCAGAACCTGGCTGTATGCAAATTAGTCTGTTCCTGTCCCAGTGCATGATGGGAACAGGGCAAACCAAACTACAAAAGCCAATTCTTACACTGGGAAGGAAACAAGCTACCGGGGACCGGTTTCTGGCATTTCAGCCTCTTCGGCCCGGCTTGCTTGAATCCTGATGGTGCAATGAGCAAGGGACTCACATCTGAGTATACCCTTCCACGCTTAGGGTGGACAAAAATATTTACAACAAGGGGTGGTGAGGGACAGAGTCTCTGAATTAAACAGAATACTCTCACCCAGTCAAGAGATCAGGGCTAGATCCCACACCGTTTTTTAGCTCACTGCACCATCCCAGTTTCAGAACCTGGCTGTATGCAAATTAGTCTGTTCCTGTCCCAGTGCATGATGGGAACAGGGCAAACCAAACTACAAAAGCCAATTCTTACACTGGGAAGGAAACAAGCTACCGGGGACCGGTTTCTGGCATTTCAGCCTCTTCGGCCCGGCTTGCTTGAATCCTGATGGTGCAATGAGCAAGGGACTCACATCTGAGTATACCCTTCCACGCTTAGGGTGGACAAAAATATTTACAACAAGGGGTGGTGAGGAACAGAGTCTCTGAATTAAACAGAATACTCTCACCCAGTCAAGAGATCAGGGCTAGATCCCACACCGTTTTTTAGCTCACTGCACCATCCCAGTTTCAGAACCTGGCTGTATGCAAATTAGTCTGTTCCTGTCCCAGTGCATGATGGGAACAGGGCAAACCAAACTACAAAAGCCAATTCTTACACTGGGAAGGAAACAAGCTACCGGGGACCGGTTTCTGGCATTTCAGCCTCTTCGGCCCGGCTTGCTTGAATCCTGATGGTGCAATGAGCAAGGGACTCACATCTGAGTATACCCTTCCACGCTTAGGGTGGACAAAAATATTTACAACAAGGGGTGGTGAGGGACAGAGTCTCTGAATTAAACAGAATACTCTCACCCAGTCAAGAGATCAGGGCTAGATCCCACACCGTTTTTTAGCTCACTGCACCATCCCAGTTTCAGAACCTGGCTGTATGCAAATTAGTCTGTTCCTGTCCCAGTGCATGATGGGAACAGGGCAAACCAAACTACAAAAGCCAATTCTTACACTGGGAAGGAAACAAGCTACTTGTCTCCTTTCTGGTAAAGAATTGGCTTGGTAGTTTAGTCTGCCCTGTTCCCATGATGCACTGGGCCAGGGACAGACTGATTTGCATATAGCCAGATTCTGAGCTGGGATGGGGCAGTGAGATAAATAACGGTGATGGATCAAGCCCTGATCTTTGGACTGGGTAAGAGTGGTCTGCTCAATTCAGACACTCTGTTCATCACCACCCCCTTTTGTAAATCGATTTTGGCCACTATAGGTGTGGCAGGGCATACTCAGACATGAGTCCCTTTCTCACTGCTCCATCAGGATTCAAGCAAGCCGGGCCGAAGAGGCTGAAATGCCAGAAACCGGTCCCCGGTAGCTTGTCTCCTTTCTGGTAAAGAATTGGCTTGGTAGTTTAGTCTGCCCTGTTCCCATGATGCACTGGGCCAGGGACAGACTGATTTGCATATAGCCAGATTCTGAGCTGGGATGGGGCAGTGAGATAAATAACGGTGATGGATCAAGCCCTGATCTTTGGACTGGGTAAGAGTGGTCTGCTCAATTCAGACACTCTGTTCATCACCACCCCCTTTTGTAAATCGATTTTGGCCACTATAGGTGTGGCAGGGCATACTCAGACATGAGTCCCTTTCTCACTGCTCCATCAGGATTCAAGCAAGCCGGGCCGAAGAGGCTGAAATGCCAGAAACCGGTCCCCGGTAGCTTGTCTCCTTTCTGGTAAAGAATTGGCTTGGTAGTTTAGTCTGCCCTGTTCCCATGATGCACTGGGCCAGGGACAGACTGATTTGCATATAGCCAGATTCTGAGCTGGGATGGGGCAGTGAGATAAATAACGGTGATGGATCAAGCCCTGATCTTTGGACTGGGTAAGAGTGGTCTGCTCAATTCAGACACTCTGTTCATCACCACCCCCTTTTGTAAATCGATTTTGGCCACTATAGGTGTGGCAGGGCATACTCAGACATGAGTCCCTTTCTCACTGCTCCATCAGGATTCAAGCAAGCCGGGCCGAAGAGGCTGAAATGCCAGAAACCGGTCCCCGGTAGCTTGTCTCCTTTCTGGTAAAGAATTGGCTTGGTAGTTTAGTCTGCCCTGTTCCCATGATGCACTGGGCCAGGGACAGACTGATTTGCATATAGCCAGATTCTGAGCTGGGATGGGGCAGTGAGATAAATAACGGTGATGGATCAAGCCCTGATCTTTGGACTGGGTAAGAGTGGTCTGCTCAATTCAGACACTCTGTTCATCACCACCCCCTTTTGTAAATCGATTTTGGCCACTATAGGTGTGGCAGGGCATACTCAGACATGAGTCCCTTTCTCACTGCTCCATCAGGATTCAAGCAAGCCGGGCCGAAGAGGCTGAAATGCCAGAAACCGGTCCCCGGTAGCTTGTCTCCTTTCTGGTAAAGAATTGGCTTGGTAGTTTAGTCTGCCCTGTTCCCATGATGCACTGGGCCAGGGACAGACTGATTTGCATATAGCCAGATTCTGAGCTGGGATGGGGCAGTGAGATAAATAACGGTGATGGATCAAGCCCTGATCTTTGGACTGGGTAAGAGTGGTCTGCTCAATTCAGACACTCTGTTCATCACCACCCCCTTTTGTAAATCGATTTTGGCCACTATAGGTGTGGCAGGGCATACTCAGACATGAGTCCCTTTCTCACTGCTCCATCAGGATTCAAGCAAGCCGGGCCGAAGAGGCTGAAATGCCAGAAACCGGTCCCCGGTAGCTTGTCTCCTTTCTGGTAAAGAATTGGCTTGGTAGTTTAGTCTGCCCTGTTCCCATGATGCACTGGGCCAGGGACAGACTGATTTGCATATAGCCAGATTCTGAGCTGGGATGGGGCAGTGAGATAAATAACGGTGATGGATCAAGCCCTGATCTTTGGACTGGGTAAGAGTGGTCTGCTCAATTCAGACACTCTGTTCATCACCACCCCCTTTTGTAAATCGATTTTGGCCACTATAGGTGTGGCAGGGCATACTCAGACATGAGTCCCTTTCTCACTGCTCCATCAGGATTCAAGCAAGCCGGGCCGAAGAGGCTGAAATGCCAGAAACCGGTCCCCGGTAGCTTGTCTCCTTTCTGGTAAAGAATTGGCTTGGTAGTTTAGTCTGCCCTGTTCCCATGATGCACTGGGCCAGGGACAGACTGATTTGCATATAGCCAGATTCTGAGCTGGGATGGGGCAGTGAGATAAATAACGGTGATGGATCAAGCCCTGATCTTTGGACTGGGTAAGAGTGGTCTGCTCAATTCAGACACTCTGTTCATCACCACCCCCTTTTGTAAATCGATTTTGGCCACTATAGGTGTGGCAGGGCATACTCAGACATGAGTCCCTTTCTCACTGCTCCATCAGGATTCAAGCAAGCCGGGCCGAAGAGGCTGAAATGCCAGAAACCGGTCCCCGGTAGCTTGTCTCCTTTCTGGTAAAGAATTGGCTTGGTAGTTTAGTCTGCCCTGTTCCCATGATGCACTGGGCCAGGGACAGACTGATTTGCATATAGCCAGATTCTGAGCTGGGATGGGGCAGTGAGATAAATAACGGTGATGGATCAAGCCCTGATCTTTGGACTGGGTAAGAGTGGTCTGCTCAATTCAGACACTCTGTTCATCACCACCCCCTTTTGTAAATCGATTTTGGCCACTATAGGTGTGGCAGGGCATACTCAGACATGAGTCCCTTTCTCACTGCTCCATCAGGATTCAAGCAAGCCGGGCCGAAGAGGCTGAAATGCCAGAAACCGGTCCCCGGTAGCTTGTCTCCTTTCTGGTAAAGAATTGGCTTGGTAGTTTAGTCTGCCCTGTTCCCATGATGCACTGGGCCAGGGACAGACTGATTTGCATATAGCCAGATTCTGAGCTGGGATGGGGCAGTGAGATAAATAACGGTGATGGATCAAGCCCTGATCTTTGGACTGGGTAAGAGTGGTCTGCTCAATTCAGACACTCTGTTCATCACCACCCCCTTTTGTAAATCGATTTTGGCCACTATAGGTGTGGCAGGGCATACTCAGACATGAGTCCCTTTCTCACTGCTCCATCAGGATTCAAGCAAGCCGGGCCGAAGAGGCTGAAATGCCAGAAACCGGTCCCCGGTAGCTTGTCTCCTTTCTGGTAAAGAATTGGCTTGGTAGTTTAGTCTGCCCTGTTCCCATGATGCACTGGGCCAGGGACAGACTGATTTGCATATAGCCAGATTCTGAGCTGGGATGGGGCAGTGAGATAAATAACGGTGATGGATCAAGCCCTGATCTTTGGACTGGGTAAGAGTGGTCTGCTCAATTCAGACACTCTGTTCATCACCACCCCCTTTTGTAAATCGATTTTGGCCACTATAGGTGTGGCAGGGCATACTCAGACATGAGTCCCTTTCTCACTGCTCCATCAGGATTCAAGCAAGCCGGGCCGAAGAGGCTGAAATGCCAGAAACCGGTCCCCGGTAGCTTGTCTCCTTTCTGGTAAAGAATTGGCTTGGTAGTTTAGTCTGCCCTGTTCCCATGATGCACTGGGCCAGGGACAGACTGATTTGCATATAGCCAGATTCTGAGCTGGGATGGGGCAGTGAGATAAATAACGGTGATGGATCAAGCCCTGATCTTTGGACTGGGTAAGAGTGGTCTGCTCAATTCAGACACTCTGTTCATCACCACCCCCTTTTGTAAATCGGCCTTGTAAATAAGGCGTGATCCCTATCACCACGGGAACGTCACAAAAAGTGATGTTCCCATGATGATAGGGGCTTTTAAATATGCCCCTAAAATCATTAGTAATTTGAGTATTTCTTTTGTGTACACACGTGTTAATTTTTTTTCGAATTACTGTTTTAATGTTTGAAATTTAAATCCTACAAATTGCTTGGGGGTCCCCGGCTTCCGGTGGTGACTCAATGGGGGTCATCTGGAGTCAAAAGTTTGGAAACTACTGCCCTACAGGATGTTGGGGCGGCCTGGGACGGTGAGGTCAAGGAGATGGCGAACAATGAGTGGCAGGAGGCCACTCAGGTGTTGGCCATCCTCTGACTGGCCCGATGTAACTATTTCCATAGGAGTGACTACAGCCCGAGCTACCTATGGAAAATGTGGAAGGCATGAAACTCTGAATGTACAAGGAGTGGGATGCCCAAGGGCATCCTCTAACATGCCATCAGGACATACCTGTCTATAGACTGATACTGGTGAGAAATTTGCTCAGTGCTGGCAGCTATCACTCATATATCTACAGTCTTGAATCCCAAAGTAGCATTACTGGGGATAATGGAGAGCTGGGCAACCACCAGCATTCAGAGAACCCTAGGATCTTGATTGCAAGGCAAGACATTGCTAAGCGTTGGTGACTGGCAGAACCCTCAACTATACGGGAGTGGTCCAGAGGAATGAACTACTGTGCTGGTGCAGACAAGGTGGTCTATAAATGGAGAGGGTTTGACCACAAACAAATGAAAGTCTGGGGCCCTTGGATCGCTTGACACTGGGATAATGGGGACACGAATTGACCATACCAACATTATTTGTTTTTTTATATACTGCCTCTCTACGATTCAGATATAATTCATGTACGTATGTTTCATTAGCAACATCTGCTGTGTTATGTGCCATGCTTCATATTGTATTGGTGTGTTTCCTCCCTATAAAAATAATAAAAAGAAGTATAAAAAAGCCACTGAAAAAGGACCCCCATGAAGTGACTGTAGAAAAGAGTGGGTGGGGCATACTCCAAACAAAGGTGGTGTGTGTTATTTAGAGGCGGTTTATGTTATTGTTATAATTATCTATTTGTAAACAGAATAAGGAATTTTTACATTGTAAGGCATTGGGCCCAAGGTAGTTTTTTGTTTGTGATCGTATTTGTAATTGCAAACAAATGATAACTTTTTTCACAAAGCAGTGTTTGCTGTAGTGTGCACCATCTACACTAAATGTCTCCCTTTAGACCAGGTTTCACTTTTTGAGTTGTATTCGATCTTCTTCATTACAGTGAGCACATCTAGAGACCCCCATGTCATATGTGATATTATCATTATTATTATTATTATCATTATGCAGATTTAGAAAGAGCATGGCTACATCAAAGGGTTCCCCTATGCTGGTACAACAGGAGGGACTGAGGAAAGAAAATTAGAAAAGCTGTATCTTCAGGAGTTTTTTAAACTGATCCAACGACATGCATGACCTAAGCAAGGCAGGTAGAGAGCTCCAAAGTTTGGAGCCCAGGTAAGAAAAGGAACGACCACCTTGCCTTGCCATGTGAATCCTAGGGACAACTGCATAATTCAGATTGCAAGAATGAAGAGACTGATTGGAATGATATGGAGACACCAGTGACCTGATGTAGAGTAGTCCAGAATTAGCCAGGGCTTTCAAACTGTAGCACAAGGCCTTAAATTGGACTCACTTGCCAAATGGGAGCCAGTGTATGTCAGTAAGAAGATGAGAGACTGAACAATGCTTAGGAAGCTGATATGGCAGCCGAGCTACCGCATTCTGAACAACTTGTAGGGGCATATTATCAAGGAATGGCGTTAAAATGATCAACGCTTTAGCGGCAGGAAACTGCCGCTAAAGCAGCAATAATGGGCTTGATAATATGACCTTGAGGATTCCAATAGAAGCCCATGTTCTGGTGTTAACCTGGGCTTCTATTGGAATTCTCTACGGCATATTATCAAGCCCATTATCGCCGCTTTAGCGGCAGTTCCCTACCTCTAAAGCAGCAACAATTTTAACGCGGTTCCTTGATAATATGCCCCCAGGTCTCCTAATTGCCGCTTTTTGACCATCCAAATTAAGAATGTTACTATAATTAGGCCTAGAAATAATAAGTGTCTGTGCCACTGTACTTTGGACTAAAGCAGGAAGGAGCCAAAGTATTTTTCTTAGTCACCTCAAGACATCCAAACAGGAGGAAGCTACCTTACTGATTTGTGGATCCATCGTGGGCTTGTCTTCGAGCCAAAAGGCCAAATTCTTAACCACCCACACAGGGTTAGGGTTTGAATACCTTATTGAAAATTTAAATGAGTGCAAAAAATACGTGTGGTCTGCTGAAATAAATAGCAGCCTGGAAAAACTGGTGGCCAGGTACTTTTGTTCTCCAAAACTTTTAGAAAGTTGACATGTTTCTGCTCTTAGCCCTTTTTGTGCCTCCAGCCTGACTTTGATCAGCCAGGCTGGGTGACAGCTGGACTTTGTGTATTTCCTCTAGACTGCCACACACAACGGGAACCTGGGTGTAACTTGATGGATCTTCCTAGGAGAATGAAAGGGAGTAGTTGGGCACAGAATCACACTTACACTTGAATATGCGGTGTCTTGTCCATACACAAAGGGCTGCATACACCCCCTGTAGTGAGTCTGGAGCCAGGACAGAAATGGAGGACCCCAGTGCATTTCAAAGACCCTTCGTTGAAGTAACCTCCCACTTCAAAGTCACAACTGGGTATATCTACTGGAACCCAGACCCTACCAACTCATTACACTTCTGGACCTTAACCTCATGGGCGCTATTGTAATTACGGCCGTATGCTGAGATTTTTAAAAACCCATGTTACATGACGAGTTGGGCTCGTCATCAGCGTGCGAGGAGGCTACACCATGACGAGCCCAGCTCGTCATGAGCGTGGAAGGGGTTAAACCACTCTGCCAAGAAGAAGAACTGCTTTGCTTAAGGACAGCCACTCTGTTGGACTGCTGTTCAGGAAGACTGCTGTCTTGCTGTGTTGCCCTGCTGCCTGCTGCTGCTCTCTCTGACTTGGTGAAGATTGGACCCCCATCACCTGAACCGAGAGTGACTCAAAGGGCTAGGTGACTAGTATCCTGATTTGAAGACTCAATGACATAAAAGTCATCTACCCTGCTCCTGTGCCTGGCCCATTGGAAGTGGACCAAGGTGCTTGCTCCAGCAGAACCAACACATATTCTTCTGCAAGAGAAATCCACTTGGATCTACCACATTGCCATCAGAACTGCCACATTGGAAGCACGCCATTGCCTCAACTGCAGAGAGACAATTGATGCATCTCCTCGACTGCATGGAGAAAACCCTGCACATCAGCATCAGAACCATCGCATCTTGGACCTAGTGCTTTGTCTTTGGAACCAGCACTTTGACACTGAAGCAGGGGGAAAATCAACAAATCACCTTGAATGCAGCATCAACGTCAATGCATCGCTCGGCTGCACCCTGAACCAGGATGAAGGCACTTTTATGCAGGGGGACTTGTGGAGTCCATGTATCAGGCTCGTGTTCCATCACAGTCGGCTTTAGCTTTTGACTTTGCCCTGGTCCAGCACGACCAGATATCCCCAATAGGTGCTTATTGCTTCTAAGTGCTATTTTCACATTTAATCTTTAAAAATGTATATAATAGCTTCTACTTATTGGATTTTTGTCATTTTTGGTCTTGTTTTAAATATTATCTTAAGAGCTATTTTTCAAACTTGGTGTGGAATCTTTTTGTGTGGGGGTGTCACTGTTTTACTGTTTGTAGCGTTGTAAAAATACTTTACACATTGACTCATAAAATAAGTCTGGCTGCTATCTTCCAGCTACCAGAGGGTGAGCACAGGTTGATTTAGGGTGTGTTTGTGCCTTACTCTGAATAGGATCGCGGTTACTGTTTGACCAGGGCTCCCACCTCAGTCAACCAAGAACCACATTTCTAACATCAATCCGTAGGATTTCTGATTTATTCCCATTTAGCTTTAAGGAATTAAGGTTCATCCAGGTTGCAACACTAGTAAGGTAGGCGTTAAAATCATTTGAGCCATGATATTCATTAGGAGATAAGGATACAATGATTTGTGTATCATCCGCAAAAGAAAACAGTGTGAGATTGCATTCTTCAACTGTGTCAGTCAGAGGCAGCACGTATATGTTAAACAAGGAGGGGCTTAAAGCAGAACCCAGAGGCACTCCAGAAAGTAATGTGTGATAGCTAAAATTGTGTGGTTTAACACAGACTTGGAATGAGCAGTCTTGCTAAAAAGAACATAAGCAGGCCAAAGCCAAGCCTTGCATACCCTAATTCTCAAGTCTTTGAAGAAGCCCTTAGTGAGAAACAGCATCACAAGCTGCACTTACATCTAACTGGATAAGAGCAGCTGTGCCACCCCTATCAAGCTGCAATCTAAGATGTTCAGTGACACCTACCAAGGTCGTTTCAGTATTACGTTCAGCCTTGAATCCAGATTGTGAAGAGTGAAGGAGACCATTTGTTTCCAAATAGCCTGAAAGTTGTTGATTAACATTTTGTCAAGAATTTTAGCAATGGCAATAGCAAAATAGGCCGATAGTTGGCCTAGTTAAAGATGTCAGGATTACGTTTCTTCAGTAATGGTGTCACCATAGCATGTTTCCAAGCCTTGAGTACTGAGCCCTCAAGTAATGAGGAATTGAAGAGAGTAATCACAATAGAAAACAGCAGAGAATAAAGTTTGCTTAAAATTGCATGTATGGGGTCTAGTGGTGAGCCTGACTTAGTAGTGTTTAGTAGAAAAAACAAACAAAAAGTCTGCTCAATGAGGGAGGCAGACTTCAGGGAGCATGTAGGAGGAGTAGAAGAGATGACATCAGGTCCTTCTTCCATCTCTCCATCCTTCCATCATTCCTGGCATTCAGAAGCGGCTGCTGCCAACCAAGGGCGGTGGGCGGGAGATCTGGGGAACGGAGGGAGGGAAATAATTTTTAAAAAAGGACTTACCTTATTACCACCCCCTCTTCATTCTCCGTCCTCCTTTATGCACAGCAGGAAGCACACAGCCTCTCAGAATTCCGTGGCCAATCACAACGGTGTATTAGCAGCATTGGGATTGGTCTGAGCATTGTCGTTGGGTGCTCAGACAGGGGCTGGCAGGCTCTGCATGTTCTCCATGCAGGCTGTAATACAACCTGCGTGGAGAACATTCAGAGTGTGTTTGCCGCTTTGGCCCGCCCGAGACGGTCGGCCAAAGCGTCATGTGCACTTTAGTTGCTGCCACCACTCCGACCCCTATGACGCGCCAGGAACGCAGCCCTGCCCCCCTGGCTATAGCTGCAAGCTGAATGCAGTAAAAACAAAATGATAATAACTAATGTTATTATCATTTTATTTTTTGCATTCAGCTTGCAGCTTGCAACTGAAGCATTGGGCGACGCTCCTCTACCGTAGCAGAGGAGCCGCCACTGCTGGCTTTCAGTCATTGTCACTTGACATGCATGATTGTGAGCTACCCTGTATGGGATGTTAACAGCAGATATACTGGTCTAAGGATGCGAAGCGCTGTCGGATAAAAAAACAACACTGGTAGAAGGCACCACACAAGACGTGGTTTACTTTGCAACAATGACAACATTAGCAGATTCCTTCTCTTTAGTATAGATAAAATCCCTTGTGAGATCAGTGACTTCTGTGTTTTTAAATACAGGCTTCCAGTACACAGAGTGGAAATGAGTTTAATTAAGCATGTCTCCATGGTTCTTTCTGCCTTCATCTGAGGTATGTGGGGCTTGGAATTTGGAATTTGGAAGTGGATTTATAGAGCGCATAGCTACCCTTGGGCATCCCAGCGCTAAAGAGGACCTAGTTTATTCCAGAGAGGGTCAGTTCAGGAGGGTATTTTAGGGAAAGAGCCAGGTTTTTAATTTTTTCCGGAAGGATAGTAGATTATGATCGCTCCTCATGGCTAGTGGGAGGGAGTTCCAGAGCTTTGGCGCATTGTAGGCGAACCTGCGGCCGCCAGATCTTGCCTTTTTTATTCTAGGAATGGAGGCCAGAGCTAGTGAATCAGATCTTAGGTGTTTGTTAGATTTGTGTGGTTCCATCAGGGATCTGAGTATTGGGGGGCCCTTATCATGTAGGATTTTATGCGCTATGCAGAGCGTCTTGAATGTGATGCGCTCCTTCACTGGGAGCCAGTGAAGGCTTTTAAGGGCAGGGTTCGCCGAGCTCCGTGCTTTGGTTCCCGTGAGGACTCTAGCTGCGGCGTTTTGGGCCACCTGAAGTTTTTGAATGACTGATGCAGGGGCTCCCATCTACAGGATGTTACCGTAATCAAGTCTTGAGTTGACCAGACCCTGCAACAGTAACTTCCTAGAGTTGAAAGGGATCAGGTGGAGGATCTTACGGGCCATACGGATTAGGCCGAAGCAGGTCCCTGATGTTTTCCTGGCCTGGGTTTTGAAGTTAAGGTCCTGGTCGAGCCAGATACCTAGGCTTTTGACTTCGGTTTTGGGAGTGGGGTAGGTGCCCATGCAGGATGGCCACGAAAGGTTTGCAGGTAGTTTGTTTCGGTTGCCCAGGAAAAGGATCTCGGATTTATCGCCATTGAGCTTAAGTCTTGAGTCCGACATCCATTGTGAGATCCCTTCGAGACAGCTGGCGAGATTTCCTAAGCTGGAGTTTGAGTGGTTGATGGTCACCACCAGCTGGGTGTCATCAGCGTACATCACTGTCTTGATCCCAAAGGGAGTGATAATGTCTTCAAGGGGGGACATATAAACATTAAAAAGTGTGGGGCTGAGGGAGGAGCCCTGGGGGATCCCACACTGCATGGCCAGGGGTTTGGAAGTGGAAAAGCCGTCTGCCACTTGAAATGATCTTCCCTCGAGGAAAGATTTAATCCACGCGAGGGCTGAATCGGTCATTCCCACTTGACTCAGCCGGTGGACCAAGATGGCGTGGTCCACCGTGTCGAAGGCGGCACTTAGATCGAGGAGGATCACTGCCACTGATCCTCCTGCGTCTATGATGGCTCTCGACTCTTCAACAACTGCTAGCAGGGCGGTGTCGGTGCCTTGCCCCGGTCTGAAGCCAGTCTGGGAATCACGTAATAAGTGATTAGACTCCAGAAAGGAGGATAGCTGTTGGTTAGCTATTCGTTCGGCCACTTTCCTGAGCCCTGGTAGGAGTGAAATCGGCCTGAAGTTGGAGGGGTCCGATGGATCCAGGTGAGGTTTTTTAGGAGGGCTTTGACAGTAGCCTTTTTCCAATTGGCAGGAACGGCGCCCTTCCTAAAGGAGGCGTTTATGAGGTTGGTGAAGGGTTGAGCTACAGTAGGGGCGACCAGTTTCCGCTTGCTGATGGGAGCAGGATCATCGGGTGAGCCACTTTTTACAGTTTGCAGGGTGTCTAAAAAAGTCTCCGTGGAGATCTGGTCAAAGGCTCGCAAGTACGGAGCCTCCGGATGAAGGGGAGGTGGAATAGGGTGGAGAGAAGCGGAGGGCGGGGGGAGTGAAGTAAGTATTTTATCAATTTTTGCGGAGAAGAAGTTAGCCATTTGATTGCATCTCACGCCTTCGGGGTCTGGGGGGGGGTCCTGGATTTTGGTGAGGAGCCGTACTATCCGGTAAGTTTCCTTTGCGGAGTTAGCCGCTGCAGCAATCTTTCCTTCGAAGAAGGTGGCCTGAGTAGATTTAATTGCATTTTTATAGAGCTTGATAGCGGCTCTGTATTCGCTTTTGGAGGCTGTAGACCAGGTTTTCCTCCAGGTGCGTTCGAGTTTTTTACAACTCTTTTTTAGGGTGCGAAGTTCCTGGGTGAACCAGGGAGATTTGGTCGTTTTGTTCCTGCTAGGCAGTTGTTTGAGTGGCAAAATGGTTTCTAAGGATTGATGGATCCAATCCTGTAGCTGGGTTTCTGCAATGGAAGGGTCATCGTCCAGGAGGGGGGAGGTGGAGGATAGAGCTTGGGCCCAGGCGTAGTTGTCCAGTTTTTTCCACGGGCGATCGGGGGGTTGGGGGGGAGGTTTATCAAGAGGCTTGGAGGATAACGGTAGCTCGAAAGGGACCAAGAAGTAGTCTGACCATGGAAGGGGGATGGCGGGCTTAACTATGAGGCGCGGGAGGTTGGAGAACACGGGATCCAACAGATGCCCTTTGATGTGGGTGGGAAGGTTGTTAAGCAATTCGAGGCTGAGTGAGCGAAGGTCGGCTTTGAGATCCATCGCCGGTTTGCTGGAGGAGTCGTCAAGATGGAGATTTAAATCTCCCAATATCGTGAAATTCGGTGTTATACACGCTAGGGAAGAGGCAGAGTCAATGAGTGACTCGCTAAAGTGGCGAATTGGTCCAGGGGGACGATATACTAATAGTCCCGAGAGTGTGAGCGAGGGTGGACGACTCACTGAGAAGAAGATATTTTCGCAGTCAAGTATCGGACTGTCTCTGAATTGACATGAGAGGTAGTCTCTGTAGACGACAGCGATTCCTCTGCCTATGCCTTTGGGTCTGTTGTGGAATTTAATCAGGTATTCCGGTGGGAGTGACTGAACGATGTCTGGCTCTGATCCTGCTGTGAGCCATGTTTCAGTTAGGAATAAGATTTCAATATCGGAGTCTTTCAGGAGCAGATTAATTTCCGTTTGGTGCTTTGGGAGGGATCTGCAGTTTAGCAGGGCCATATTGAGGGTGCTGGGTTTCAGCGTTGACTCTGGGCTGAAATTGTACGCGCATGAGTGGCAGCAAGAGTTCCCTTCAGTGAGTGAAATCGAGTTGCTGCAGGGGGGGGGTTAGGGGGATTCTAAGTCCCAACAAGGTGTCCCTGGGGTAAATGATGGCCTGGGAGGGGCGGACCAGGGGTCCGGGCACTGGGCGCAGTCTGGCGCGGACGGGCGCAGACGGGCTTGCCTTAGGCGCGCCTTCGGCGCGCAAACGGCGCTCCCGCTGCGCTCGTCCGCTGCGCTTCCTGTGTGGACACATTTTAGTAGAGAGGAGGGGCGTGGCCTGAGAAGTGGGCGTGGCCTCAGTGCTCGCCGAAGGCGTCGTCAATTTCCCTCCGTCAGGGCTAGGTCCGCTGCCTGCGTGGGAGTGATCAGGGGGTTGGCAGGTGAGTTTAAAATACACAAAGCACAAGTTACAAGTTTTAAAATCACGAACAAGCAATCTCCCGGCTTCCGCCTCAGGAGTAACAGTCCTCTGGGCGCGTTATTGTTCAGCGCGCCTCTTAAACTGGAAGCGGGGGCGTGGCCTGAGAAGTGGGCGTGGCCTCAGTGCTCGCCGAAGGCGTCGTCAATTTCCCTCCGTCAGCGCTAGGTCCGCTGCGAGGGAGTGATCAGGGGGGGTGGCAGGTGAGTTTAAAATACACAAAGCACAAGTTACAAGTTTTAAAATCACGAACAAGCAATCTCCCGGCTTCCGCCTCAGGAGTAACAGTCCTCTGGGCGCGTTATTGTTCAGCGCGCCTTTTAAATTGGAAGCGGGGGCGTGGCCTGAGAAGTGGGCGTGGCCTCAGTGCTCGCCGAAGGCGTCGTCAATTTCCCTCCGTCAGCGCTAGGTCCGCTGCGTGGGAGTGATCAGGGGGGGTGGCAGGTGAGTTTAAAATACACAAAGCACAAGTTACAAGTTTTAAAATCACGAACAAGCAATCTCCCGTCTTCCGCCTCAGGAGTAACAGTCCTCTGGGCGCGTTATTGTTCAGCGCGCCTTTTAAACTGGAAGCGGGGGGCGTGGCCTGAGAAGTGGGCGTGGCCTCCGTGCTCGCCAAAGGCGTCGTCAATTTCCCTCCGTCAGCGCTAGGTCCGCTGCGTGGGAGTGATCAGGGGGGGTGGCAGGTGAGTTTAAAATACACAAAGCACAAGTTAGAAGTTTTATAATCACGAACAAGCAATCTCCCGGCTTCCGCCTCAGGAGTAACAGTCCTCTGGGCGCGTTATTGTTCAGCGCGCCTTTTAAACTGGAAGCGGGGGGCGTGGCCTGAGAAGTGGGCGTGGCCTCAGTGCTCGCCGAAGGCGTCGTCAATTTCCCTCCGTCAGCGCTAAGTCCGCTGCGTGGGAGTGATCAGGGGGGGTGGCAGGTGAGTTTAAAAATACACAAAGCACAAGTTACAAGTTTTAAAATCACGAACAAGCAATCTCCCGGCGTCCGCCTCAGGAGTAACAGTCCTCTGGGCGCGTTATTGTTCAGCGCGCCTTTTAAACTGGAAGCGGGGGGCGTGGCCTGAGAAGTGGGCGTGGCCTCAGTGCTCGCCGAAGGCATCGTTAATTTCCCTCCGTCAGCGCTAGGTCCGCTGCGTGGGAGTGATCAGGGGGGGTGGCAGGTGAGTTTAAAATACACAAAGCACAAGTTACAAGTTTTAAAATCACGAACAAGCAATCTCCCGGCTTCCGCCTCAGTTGAGTTAAAAGTCAGTAAAATAGTTCATAGAATTAAGTGTTCCCTGTTGATGATTGTGTGTAATCTGCCTGATCGGGTTTTGAATCCAATGAATGCTTAAGGTGCTCTTCATTTTTTATGCAAAGCCCCCTGTCTACAGGTTACTAGATGTGGTTTTGTGTCAAAAACCATGGCAAAGTAGCTTTACCTTAGGGCTACTTTCCAGTGTTAAACATGTTGCGGGGAATGAGATTTTGATACCTTTTCTGATCACTTAGATACCTATCTCATTCATCTATTTTGGATCGATTATTTTCTGTCATTGAGTAAAAGACAAACCCCGCATAGGTTAAATCAACCCCATAAACTGACGCAACTCTGAAGAACCACTTACGACTGATGAAGTTTTAGAATTTTAATATAAAATCAGAATAAGTTGCATATACAATCCTCTCAGGATAAGATTCAACAAGTATACAGGAACTAAAAGGAACATAAATTCCCTAAAGAACCTCAGTCTACAAAAGAATACAATTAAAGTCAATTCCAATATCAGCAGATTAAAAAGCATAGACACAAAGTGGTTCCGTTGCGTCATCTACAAAAAGAATAAACAAGTTAATTCTGTCCCTACTCTATACTAGGTGACATCCCTACTTCGCAAGTTCCTTACCTAAAAAAGGTGTCAGCAGTTTGACTTCCAAAGAAGTTCAAACTCTCTTAGCCTCTAATGGTAACTTATGTCGAGAAACAGTACCCTCTCTGCCTACCCATCCGCTCTCTAAGGGTCCTCGGCCTACTGCTCTCTCGCTCTGCGCTCTGATCTTCTGTTCTGCGCTCTGAGCTCTTCGCTTGATCTTCTGTTCTGCGCTCTGATCTCTTCGCTTGATCTTCTGTTCTGCGCTCTGAGCTCTTCGCTTGATCTTCTGTTCTGCGCTCTGAGCTCTTCGCTTGATCTTTTGTTCTGCGCTAACTTCTCCCCAGGGTGCTGTCGCTAAATACACAATCACAGTATGGGTGGAACGCCCCTTGACGCCCACCACGTATACATTTACACATGAGGTCATTTCTAGCTCTTTCCATAGTTTCATCTCTTCGCGTCGTCCGTTAAGTTGACCTTGCTTCGTAGGCACCATCTTCGTCTTCTTGCTGGTGACTTTATTGACATTCCATTTGACACTTTCGGAGCAAAGTCTATCACCTCAACAGACCTTTATTCTTTACGACTATATTCTTAACCTCTTTTGGTCCTGTGAACGGTCATTTCTAAACAAGACCCAAATTCCAAGCGTCTCTTATCTCACTTAGGCCATAAACTTCGTCCAACATTGTCACCTTAAATCTAGCAAGACCTTTGACTCTTGTCTCGCACATTCAGATCAAGGCTATCCACGATTCCTGTGAGCCCACTAAATTACATACAGCGGACTACACTCCTGCGAACTCTTGGTCAGTTAGGTTAAAATCACACATGACCAAACCTTTCTAACATTCCTACAAACCCTTCTACACAGTATAACCTTTAACACACATTTATATATAATCGAATTTAGCAAAGCAATGATTATACGCGAATGCATTCTACATAGAATACAACATTTATATTCTCGTGCTTACACCGTGTTATACATGCTCTGCACATTTCTTCGCTTTACATTTTCGCCGTTTTCTCCGTTTAATAATTACACACGTATATTCATTTTTGCACATTCTACTGTTCGTAAGCATTTCTATACATTTCTATATTAGCCCACTATGTATACGGGCCTTTCTAATTCTAATACACTTTATAGAATAGATACAGATACATTTCCTATTACATCGGTTACATCGGCTAATTTTACTCTACAAGTGCTAACTTCACGTTATAGATTCTACGTTTGCGTTATGTGCTTGTGAATATGGTACATACATACTTTTTTATTCAAATTGCGCTCTCTCAGTTCCCCCCTTTGATGACCTCTAGGAGTCATCACTAAATGCAATTTGAATAACACCTTACACAGAACTAGTTACAAGATTCCCTCTTTTTATCGTCTCAAGAGCTCTTAAACTTTTGTACTGTTGGTCTTGTAAAGCAGCTAATCTCCTTTCTTGCTCTCTCATGGATCTTTGTAACCGGTTCGACCTATACCATTTATACAGTTTCACTAACCCTAACAATGTGATTATGCAAATCAATACTATTAATACAGGTTTTAATATATACCACACAATGCTTTTTCCAAGATTGGCAAACCAATTTCCAACCTTTCCTACCCCATGACCTACTTTCTCCCAAACATTTACTTTTGTTAAATCTTCGATTTCTTTATGTATCTCTGTAATGTTTTGTATGACTTTCTCAAGTGGTTTTGAATTATCTGGAATGTAAGTACAACATTCTTGGACCTTCAAAGCCTTGCAGACTCCGCCCTCTTTTGCTAGCAGTACATCTAAAGCAAGACGGTTTTGAAGAACCATTGCTCTAATCGACTGCATCTCTCCTTCTACTAGCATCAATGACCTTGCAGTACTTGCAGATAATCTATCTACAACTGTAGCTAGTCTCCTGATCTTAACATCGTTAAGTATTAAACCTAACATAGGAAACATCGCTCCAAATATGTCTCCAACTACTTCAGCATCTCCTATTTCCCTTTTCGTTCTTGTCGAAGCCTTTCCTTCTATGATCGCTAAATCCTTTGCATGATATATTTTGGGGAAGACAATTGCCAAGTAACACGAACCATACCAGTTGTCAGGCAGTTTTACATAGGCATTTCTTCCACATACAAAATATACATTAGGAATCGCTTGCATCCCTTTCATAAAATCTTTCGTATAGTATTCTAACCTAAAAGCATGTTCGCAATTTACTTCACCTACAAATACACTCTCATAATACGTCTTGCTTCGAGTTAAACATAACTTTCCTTTCTGCGTTCTATCCAAAGCTATTGGACCATTGCTACCCTTCTTCTTGTGTGCTTTTTCTTCTTCGGTCCAATCAGTTTTCCATTGTCCTGACATTTGTAGAATCTTCTGCCTTCTGTATCGGTCATCTACTTGTCCTATGAACTTTTTCTCAACTTCTGACACTTTGCAAGTCAGATTATTTCTGCGTGCATATGAAGTATCTAATGTATCCCAAGGAAGAAAGAACTTTGCTAATCTATCCTCCTTTTTGTAATAGTCCCACTTATTCATTTGTTTATAATTCGGGACTTCAGGCAGTACCGAATCATAATTTGAAAAGTAGTACTCGAACCCTTCTCTACCATAAAATATACTGAGCAATAAACTACATGTTATCCCATAAGTCAGTGGGAGATGATGATATCTGATGCCTTCGTCTACGGAAGCCGGCAATTGCATGCATACATAACATTCTTTGGCCTCCATGGCATCGATATACTCATACAATAGCTTGGCATATGCATTTGATCTAAAATTTCCCTGTGACTCGTCTACATGTAATCTACGAGCTTCATTTGCCAGTAACGCCTTTTCACGGATGACATTGCTCTCCGCCTTCTTCCCAACAAGAGCAGGTTTCAAAGTCGTTACAGGCTTTACATCTGTTGTCTCTTTTTCACTTGCATGTCCTACCATGTATGATGTGGTAACTACTGTAATAATAAGAAAAATTACTACCGCTATTAGTGTACCTATTATGCATTTAGCTTTTCGGTTTGGGTTGCCATTCTCCATGTTATCAAAAACAGCGTCACTCTTTCTTTTTCGAGAAAAGTTTTCTTTCCAAGTCTTTGTCTTGCTTTGTTTGCTTTCCCAGTCTGTAAAGTGCTCTTTATAAACAAAAGGTCTCTTTTCACAACAATGTCTTTTTATCTTCAGAAATAGACAACCCTAACCCTTCTCCGTCCTCTAAATGTAATCCCTAATTTTATTCTTCTTTCCACTCGGCGCTAGGTTATCTTCTTCTTTATAGCTTAAACACAAAAGTCTTTATGCATCTACAATTATTCTCGTACCTGCAGCTCTAATAACATGTTCCAATAATTCCAAACGAATGACTTTTTCTTCTTGTTCTGGTATTTGATGACCAAAAGTCGGAAACTCTAATCGATTTAGCACTAGATCTTTGATCCGACTCAGGTAAGGGGTATGGGAAGTGTGAAAGTCAGTAACCCCTCAGTCTCGAGTCCAGGCGTCAACATCCATATCTCCACTGCCACAAATGGATCGAGATTGATCACTTTCACTTCTTTCACTCTCCCAGATTTCTGTCCCCAAGACATCTGCTAGATAAGTCCACTCTGGGGTGGCGTACCTTCTGCAGGGCACACGTACCCTTCTTGATCTTCTCGGACTCTCAGATCCTGAATCTGTAGTTTCTTCTTCTTGATCCGACTCTTCAGAAATCGGGACAAGGGTTCTCTCTTGAGTTGTTTTTAAGCTTGGCCTTCTCCTTCTCTCCGGCCAACTAGCTTCTTCACTCCTTGTCCTCCTGCTCCTTGTTCTTGGACTTGTCTCTTGATCACTCACAGCTTGTTTGTTATCTGACTCGAACTCCCAGGTACTCTCTTCTTCTGAGACGACTTCGGTCTCACTGGTGTCCTGACCGTCGTCGGTAGCCTGCTCCGACACAGGCTCAGTCTCTTCGATCACCTCTACAGCTTGGCTTTCCCCCTCTGTGGCTTCTCCGCTTTCTGCTGGATTTTCATCCGAGAGAGGAGCTGTTTCTTCCAGAGGTGTTGGCACTCTTCGGGTGTGTGAGGCGTGTATCCAGTTGGGCAAGCCTCCACACTTTACTGCAGTGTTCGTAACTAGTATGACTTGGAACGGTCCTCGCCAGCGCACGTCTAGGCAGTTCTTCCTGACATGCTTCTTCACCAGGACCCAGTCCCCCGGACACAAGTCATGGCACAAGTCTTGTGCTGATGGAACCTCTGCAGCCTGGACCTGGAGGGACACAGAATGAATGGCATCAGATAGTCCCTTGCAGTAGTCCAAGATCAAATCGTCTGTGATGTTCAACAACGCTGCAGTCGGAACCGATGGCAATCTCATAGCTCTCCCCATTAGCACCTCGTGTGGAGAGAGACCTGTTCTTCTATCTGGTGTGCTACGTATGCTCATAAGAACCAATGGAAGTGCATCAGGCCAACTCAGAGATGTCGATGAACAAACCTTGGCAAGTCTGGATTTTATCGTACTGTTGATTTGCTCTACAATCCCCGAAGCTTCTGGTCGATAACTACAGTGGAGCTTCTGGTCAATACTCAAGGCTGAACATAGCATCTTCACTATTTCGCTGTTGAAATGAGTTCCTCTGTCCGATTCCAAAGAGGATGGCACCCCGAACCTCGGTATCAACTCTCTAAGCAACAATTTTGCTACTGTAAGTGTATCGCACCTACGTGTCGGGTAAGCTTCAACCCATCTAGAAAATATACAGACAATCACTAAGACATATCTGAGTCGATTGCACTTGGGCATTTCAATAAAATCCAGCTGCATTCTATTGAAAGGCCCCCCAGACCTCCCTATGTGACTCAAAGTAACTGGTGTTCTCTTTCCTACGTTTAGTTGCTGACAGATCGCACAACGCTGACATACTGCTTCTGCCGCTACTCTAAACTTCGGATTAAACCACGTTTGTCTGAATACTCTCACCATAGCATCTCTACCTATGTGTGCTGATCCATGCAATTTCCTTGCCATTGGACTAACAAGTTCGTTTGGTAAAACTGCTCTCCCATCCGCAGAAATCCAAAAATTCATTTCACTTTTAGTACATCCAGCTGTTTCCCAGCCCTTTTTCTCATCATCTGGTGCATTTTCCTGAACACATTTTAACTCGTCCCACGTATCTACAGTGTCTAACAACATAGTCAATTCAGTTCTTTCCTGTATTCCCCCCACTTCTACATTGGTGTGAGAATAACCTTGTTCTGCACAGTAACGTGCAACTTCATCGGCATATCTGTTGCCTTGCGACACAAAGTCTACATTCTTCGTGTGCGCGGCGCATTTGACAACCGCTATGGCTGTCGGACCTTGTAATGCCTCTAACAATAATCTCACGAATTCTCCATTCCTAATTGGAGAACCCGAAGAGGTCATGTAACCTCTTTGAGACCATAACTGCCCATAGTCGTGAACTACCCCGAAACCATACTGGCTATCGGTGTATATGGTGACTCGAATTTTGTTACCTGCTAAACAGGCACGGGTCAAAGCAATGATTTCAGCTACCTGAGCGGAATGTACTCCTTCCAGGCAGGCGGCTTCCACAACTCTAGTAATTGTACAAACTGCATAAGCTGCTCTCAGCTGACCGATATCGTCTCTTACGCATGAACCATCAACAAAGAATATTTCATCAGGGTCAGTCAATGGCTCATCTACGATATCTGGTCTCGGTTTGGTACATAGTTCAGTCACATCAAGGCAGTCATGATCTGTACAGATTTCATCATCAATATCATTTGGAAGTGGCATCAAAGTAGCAGGATTCAAGACAGAGCATCTTTTTAGGGTCACATTCTCAGCAGCCAATATGACTTGCTCGTAGCGTGTGAGCCTACTATTCGTCAGATGCTGAGTCTTAGTCCTGGTCATTAACAATTCCACAGAATGCGGTACATACACCACTAACTGATGTCCCATTACCACATTTTCACATCTTTCAATGCTGACACCCGTTGCAGCTACGGATTTAAGACATCCGGGCAACGCTGCGGCTACTGGGTCTAATGTAGCCGAAAAGTAAGCAACTGGCCTACGCGCATTGCCGTGTATCTGGGCCAAAACTGCTAAAGCGCAACCTTCTCTTTCGCAGCAGTAAAGCAAAAATGGTTTTTCGTAATCAGGCATTCCCAAAGCCGGGGCACGACACAAGTCCTCCCTCAGCTGCAAAAATGCCATCAAACAATCTTTGTCCCATGGTACCGGATCACTCACTCCTTTGTGCGTCAGTTGTAGTAAAGGTTTTGCCTTCAGTGAAAAGTTGGCTATCCACTGCCGACAATAACTGACCATGCCTAGAAACATCCTAACTTCTCTTTGTGTTTTAGGCGCGCTCATTTTCATGATCGCCTCTATTCTGTCTGGAGACACCTTCCGTTTTCCCTTTTCAATCCTGTGGCCCAAGTATTGCACTTCGGTCAGACAATACTGCAATTTACTTGGAGACACCTTGTGTCCGTTCTCGGCCAAGTGATTTAATAAGGTAATGGTGTCTACCTTGCAAGCTTTCTCAGTTTCTGACGCCACTAGGAGGTCGTCTATGTACTGGACCAGAACCGAGTTCTTGGGCAGTACTAGACTTTCAAGATTTTTCTTCAGCAGCTGGTTAAAAATCGATGGGTTTTCTGTATACCCGTGGGGAATACGACACCATGTTAAAACGCGATTTTCCAGCTTAAAAGCGAAAAGATACTGGCTCTCCTCATCTAAAGGAATCGAAAAGAAAGCCTGGCATAAGTCTATCACTGTGAACCATTCAGCTTGGAACGGTATCTGAAACAATATCACTGATGGATTCGGTACCACTGGACAACATGAAACAACGATATTATTAATCTTTCGAAGGTCCTGCACTATTCTGTATTTTCCACTAGGCTTCTGCAAACCCATAATCGGGGAGTTACATGGACTTCCCACGATCTCCTTCAGTATTCCCTGTTTAATCATGGATTCGATCACAGGCTTTATTCCTGCAATTATCTCCGGTGTCAACTTATATTTTGGTGTTCTTGGATACTCAGCATTGGGTTTTACCATGATCTTTACCGGTTCTACCCCTTTGATCAGTCCTATTTCTTCTCCAGTAAAATCCCACACCTCAGCTGACACTGTCTCCTTCAAGTCCTGTGGAAGCTCCTCCACCGTTAGGGTAGGATATAGTTCCACACATTCTGCGAGTTTACAACCTTAAAATCAGCCTCATCATCGTTAGTCTGTACTTCTACTCCTTCAGGCGTGCAATATATGGTGCAATTTAGTTTACACAACAGATCTCTTCCTAGCAAACACACAGGACTAGAATCACAGATCACAAACTGATGTTCATCACTGTAATTCCCTATCTTCACTGACACTGGTTCAGTTAGAGGATTCGTCATTCTCCTGTTTGCGACTCCTACCACCTGAATCGTCTCTCCCGACATTGGCAAACCTGGGACTACCGCCGATCACAAAGTGGATCGAGTGGCCCCCGTGTCTACCAAAAAGGTCGTAGGACATCCAGCCACCTCAGCTTCTACGTATGGTCCTCTCTGGTCTACCTCCAGGGCTGCTCCTAGAGTACAGTCTTCTTCCCTATTCACTCGTTGCCCCGTAAGAGGATCAACGTAGTAGCATTCTTCTCCTCCTACGAACAGTGGCAGTTGTCTATAGGTTTTTCCTCCATTTGTAATGCGAGGCGGTTGAGGGAACGGGGCTCGAGGAGTCTGAGTCCCCCCTTTGATAAACTTTCCCTTCGGGACTGCTGTTTCCTTTACCATGCTGGTTTGAACCTCATCCTCCTCCTGTTCTAATTCCCCCGTCTCGACATTATAAGGACACTCGCGTCTCCAATGTCCCACCTCGTTACACTGATGGCACCTCGTTGTCTTTTTCAGTGTTGCGATAGCTACCCTCGGTCTCGGTCTTTCTTCCTCATCTCTGCTCTGATTATTCTGTTTCTTTACTGGGGTTCCTGTTCCCTGTTGTCGCTATCCACCCTTTCCAGCTGATTGCATCTGCACCAACATCAGCTTCTCCTTAAGTTTCTTTGCTTTTGAGTCTATTTCATCGCTACAGTACCTTGCATACCTCAGAATCTCATCTAAAGGTTTGTTCTGCCAACAAATCAAATGCTGTTGAATCATTAAGCTTATGTCTGGCCTCAATCCTAGGACAAACTTCGACACAAACTGTCCTATGTCTTTGGGGTCCATTACATCCAACCCACTGTACTGTTTGAATGCTTTCAGCAATCTCTCATAGAACTCGTGAACGGTCTCTTTAGGTTCCTGAGTTGTTCGATCTATCTTAACCCAGTCTATGTCTTGCACTGGTACTTTCTCTTTTAACCATGCAATTACCCTCTCGTACTTTTCCATTACTCTCTCTGATGGACCGTTTGTCTGAGCATCCCTCGGGGGTTCACAAGCGGGCCATTCAATACTAAGTTTGCATGCCGTCCACAAATCTCCGGGTACTACGATATCAAACAGAGTGTTCAAATCGATCCACAGTACCTTAGAGATCTTCACGAACCTCTCTACCTGCTTATACCACTCAACGGGGTTCTCTCTGAGTTTTGGAAAGGAATTGGTAAATGCCGCTAAATCTCCCCTACTCCAGGGTACATGCACGTAGCTTCCGTTCGCGATTTCTCGCAAAGGGAAAGCTTCCATTCGCATTAGCTCTCCATCTTGGGACCTCGCAAGTGTACTCCTTCTGCCGGATCCCCTCTTAGACCATCTTTCCTCCCATTTATCAAAATCCCTCCATACTCTGATACTCAGGATCAGTTCCTTTATATGTACTTTCAGCCCAATCGTCCTACGATCATCCAGATCTTGATCCGTGCAATTTAGCCTATGGTTACCCTGTAACGCTTTAGTTCGTGACATATCTATCATATACCTGTCTGCCAACTCAGATAATTTCTCATGAACTGACCTCGCTTTCCGGGTAACATCCTTAGACATAAACAGTATTTCATCATGATCATACAGCTCTATCCTTTCCATTGGCAATGTGCCGTCTATTATTTCATCCAAGTCTGATTTTAAACTCATTACATCGAGCCGTTTTGCCTTTATCTCAGCTTTCAGTACCTCTGTCCTAGGCTGTTCGTTTACATCCCTCTCACCCCCACTACGAGCCCTACGTCTCGGTGCAGGTGAGTTATGAGGCGTCCTTCTTGCTTCTCTTTGTTCCCACCTCTCTAGATCCCAAGCTCTCCCATCCTCCCTTGGGGTATGGTGGAACATTGATCTATTCCCCATTACTACATTCTGTCTTTTCGGCTCGGTCTCTCTAGATGCGAGATAGGATCTTCCGTTCTGTTCTACATCACTGCAACTTCCTTGCTGTCTGGTGTCACTTAATAAATGGAAGGGTCCTTCACGGTCCTCCATGTTCCCGCGATCCCGTCCGTGATCACTGGATGTATGGCGAGACCTTTCACGACTCTCTATATTCTCGTGACTCCAGTGTCGCGCGTTTTCTCCCGGGGCATGGTGAGTGCACCTGAAACTATCTCGGTACTCCTGCGTCTTTCGTTCTCCCTCACTAAGAATGAGGCGAGGCACTCCCCCACACCCTGCACTCCTGTCGTCGCACATTTGTCTAGTGCCACTGATGGTATGGCAAGTATCTCCCTTGCTTCCTTGACTCCCTCTCTCCCACTCTGGGCTGCTTTCGCCAGCTCCGCAGTGAGAGAGGATCCTGTTATCCTGATCTCTCCATTCTGCTTCTGTTTCTAACTTTTTATTCTGAGTCTCTTCGGCAGCATCCCATTCTCTCAAGTACTCCCTTAATTCCTTAAAGGATTTCGGTTTCGGTCCCCTCAGATCCATCTGTCCTCTCTCCCTCTGTTCTGTCCAGGGACCCGTTGCCGAATCCAATGGGGTACTCCGACTCCTTGGTCCTAGCAACTGCCTTTGGGAATTGATCGTATTATTCCTACTCTCCATCTCTGCCCTTTCCCTGTCCCATCGTGCCTGTTCCTCCTGCTGGACTCCCTCTGGGTTGTAGATTGACACTATAGGACCTATGGTAACAGGTACTTGTAGAGCATCTGGCAATTGATACGACCTTGCATGCTGTGTTTCTGGCACCTTCTGGACCACGAATCTTCCTACTACTCTCTGTACGGGACTAGATTGAGGTACTTCCTCACCTTTCTTGGGATCCCACTCTGATACTGGGAGCGGTTTATATTCCCCCCATCTAGCTCCGTCCCCTTGCTGTAGTTCGGGACTTTCGGCTTCTCTGTTGTACGGAGGTGGTCTATCTAACAGTAGCCTCTCTATCAGATCCTCATCCGGCTCGCTATCCTCATCTTCTTCTAGAGGTTTCTTTTCTCCCGTAGTCTCTAGCATTGTGAACAGTTTGTCTGCTTCTATTTTTTGCACCCTCCACTTTTTAGCCTCATCGTCCCATTTAGCATCCTGCACTGCTTTTACCGATCGTCTCACTCTTTCTTGACGCCTATTCAAGCTCTTTTCGTGTGCCGCTCTAAACCATGCACTAAGGGCTTCGAATTGTGTTGGCCTCGGTAGAGGTCTCGTTGCAAGCATTACCGCTTTCAGTTGGTTCAATACTTCTAGCTTAAACGTCCCGTATCTCGGAAACGTCAGTTCCTTATTCCCTTCTGTTAGCTTATTCCATTCGGAGATCCATAATATTGAGTGTAAGCCTACATTCACTGCCATATGGTAAGCTGGTGTGCCTTCTGGTGGAGCTTCTTCTCCTGCATACAAGTTTCCTCTATCTCTCTTAAAGATTGCCCTTAAACGTTTAAAACACTTCATTTTCGATAATCTACGATTTTCCTTAATTCTCTTCCTTGTTTACGTCCTGATGACAAACCAACCAATCCCTACGCGGCTCTCGCTAACCAGCCTATCCCAGCGTGACTCTACGCTGACCGACCAATCTCAGCGCGGCTCTACGCTGACGTCACTCGTCCCCTCTGCAGCAGTTCCCCTCCTTTCTCAACTCGTCTCACGGTCTTGCATGCGTTTTCATTCATACGCCGAAAAATGACTACTTCCGTCCAAGCGATCACTTTTCTTGACTGTACGTCCACAGTCTAACTGTAATTGTCACCTCAACTGACGAGACGTCTTTCCTCTCACGGTCAGACACTCGCCTTAACTGATAGGTTACTTACACACAGTAAACGTCCGACCAGCGTCCGTTACTCATACACTCACTCTGTCACTCCCCCTATCATCGGTCCTTCGGGCGATCAATGGTACCTCATGACCCCCTTTCAATGGTAGACAATTACTCTGGGTGTTCGATACACCCGAACCACTTAAGCTCTCCTTGAACTTAAGATTTTATCCGGTTGCGCGCGCTCACAACCTTCCCTCAATCACACTACAGGCATTCAACTCCGCTTGACATTACAACACAAGTACAACACAAAACACCGCAATCTGGCAACGCATGACCCTTATACTCACTCTCGACCGACTCTGCTGCTTTTCTCTCGACGCACCGTCAGCACCTTCTTCGGCAGGGATTCTTCTTCTGGTCGTCGATGACTAGGGACCTTGGGGTAATCTAGACCTAACCTAGGTTGTCTTCCTCAAGAAGAAAACCATCTTTCTCTGCTACCAACTGCGGGGAATGAGATTTTGATACCTTTTCTGATCACTTAGATACCTATCTCATTCATCTATTTTGGATCGATTATTTTCTGTCATTGAGTAAAAGACAAACCCCGCATAGGTTAAATCAACCCCATAAACTGACGCAACTCTGAAGAACCACTTACGACTGATGAAGTTTTAGAATTTTAATATAAAATCAGAATAAGTTGCATATACAATCCTCTCAGGATAAGATTCAACAAGTATACAGGAACTAAAAGGAACATAAATTCCCTAAAGAACCTCAGTCTACAAAAGAATACAATTAAAGTCAATTCCAATATCAGCAGATTAAAAAGCATAGACACAAAGTGGTTCCGTTGCGTCATCTACAAAAAGAATAAACAAGTTAATTCTGTCCCTACTCTATACTAGGTGACATCCCTACTTCGCAAGTTCCTTACCTAAAAAAGGTGTCAGCAGTTTGACTTCCAAAGAAGTTCAAACTCTCTTAGCCTCTAATGGTAACTTATGTCGAGAAACAGTACCCTCTCTGCCTACCCATCCGCTCTCTAAGGGTCCTCGGCCTACTGCTCTCTCGCTCTGCGCTCTGATCTTCTGTTCTGCGCTCTGAGCTCTTCGCTTGATCTTCTGTTCTGCGCTCTGATCTCTTCGCTTGATCTTCTGTTCTGCGCTCTGAGCTCTTCGCTTGATCTTCTGTTCTGCGCTCCGAGCTCTTCGCTTGATCTTCTGTTCTGCGCTAACTTCTCCCCAGGGTGCTGTCCCTAAATACACAATCACAGTATGGGTGGAACGCCCCTTGACGCCCACCACGTATACATTTACACATGAGGTCATTTCTAGCTTTTTCCATAGTTTCATCTCTTCGCGTCGTCCGTTAAGTTGACCTTGCTTCGTAGGCACCATCTTCGTCTTCTTGCTGGTGACTTTATTGACATTCCATTTGACACTTTCGGAGCAAAGTCTATCACCTCAACAGACCTTTATTCTTTACGACTATATTCTTAACCTCTTTTGGTCCTGTGAACGGTCATTTCTAAACAAGACCCAAATTCCAAGCGTCTCTTATCTCACTTAGGCCATAAACTTCGTCCAACATTGTCACCTTAAATCTAGCAAGACCTTTGACTCTTGTCTCGCACATTCAGATCAAGGCTATCCACGATTCCTGTGAGCCCACTAAATTACATACAGCGGACTACACTCCTGCGAACTCTTGGTCAGTTTGGTTAAAATCACACATGACCAAACCTTTCTAACATTCCTACAAACCCTTCTACACAGTATAACCTTTAACACACATTTATATATAATCGAATTTAGCAAAGCAATGATTATACGCGAATGCATTCTACATAGAATACAACATTTATATTCTAGTGCTTACACCGTGTTATACATGCTCTGCACATTTCTTCGCTTTACATTTTCGCCGTTTTCTCCGTTTAATAATTACACACGTATATTCATTTTTGCACATTCTACTGTTCGTAAGCATTTCTATACATTTCTATATTAGCCCACTATGTATACGGGCCTTTCTAATTCTAATACACTTTATAGAATAGATACAGATACATTTCCTATTACATCGGTTACATCGGCTAATTTTACTCTACAAGTGCTAACTTCACGTTATAGATTCTACGTTTGCGTTATGTGCTTGTGAATATGGTACATACATACTTTTTTATTCAAATTGCGCTCTCTCAATGTTTTGCACTGGAAAGTAAATCCTGTGGGCCTCATTTACAAATGTTTGCTGTAGGAGACCACTGCAAGCTTTTTTTGCTGTACTGCCCTACATCAAAAGAAAAGGGCAGAAGAGCACCATACTTATCGGATATGGTGTATTCCTGCCCTCTTCCCCAGCGCTGGCCCACAATTGGCTGCCATGCGCCAACACAGACCCCATTGCAGTATGGTGCAAGGGTGTCTGTATTGTGGGAATGATTGTTTTTGTTCAGGTATTAACACCGTCCTGCACAAAAATAATCAATTGGGGCGATTTCCTCCTTCTCTATGTGCTGCTAAATGCAGCACACATAGAAAGAGGGACAAACAAGAAGAAATAAAGTTATTTCTCATCGTTGCACCTCACCTATGGAGGCGTAAGCTTTTGACTCATTCCACGGTTAACAGAAAGTAAATCTGGAAATGTGTCAAATATTATGAGTGTTGCATGGGAACACCCACCATAACCCCCATAGCACTAATCCCCATTGTAGGTTGAGGCAACCCATCAAGTTGCTCTGCATTGCCTCACACCATATCTACAAGGCCGTGAAAACCCATGCAGGGTGGCTTAATGTGGCTTTGTTAATATGGCACGCAAGGTGCACCGCTGGACCGTCAATAAACAGGACGTTCCGGCAACACACAGGGGCTTGTAAGTGAGGCCTCATGTCGACACTTTGCACTGGTTTATGTCACTTTTGTGACGCAAACCCTGCACAAAGTGTAAGTAAACCCTGTACCATAGGGATTGATTAAATATCATTTTATTGGGCTATAATAGAGCCAACATGGGCGTAGCTATCAATGGTGCAGCAGGTCCATGGTCTTTGGGGCTCACTGCACCCTAATTTTGGTTGTGTTTTACTAGCTAAACAGCGACAGATGGACCATTTTCCTTCTAGCATTAGGACCAGTGCAGCCCCTGCTGCCCCACTGAGGCCCAAATATTTACAACGCTAGGAGCCATCAAAGCGTGGTATCAAGTGCTATATATATAAAATATTATGATTTTAAAAGCTAATGCACTCTTCTATTTTGGTTTAACTTTGAAGCTGGTCCAATGAAAGGTATTAGCCCCCAGAACATGCTGCATTCTTTCTTTTTGATCGACAGAGCGCCAATCAGCTCTTTATAGAAAACACATGCAACTTGAAATACATGTTTTCTGTCAAAATAAATCTTTTCCACCGCATTTTTTAATGCAGTAGATAGCTAACATTTTTCAGATTAGGATGAAATGCAAGAATACAAGACAGTCTAAGAAATGAAGTAAAGTAGCTTTAATCTAATTTAAGACCTTTTTCAAGCTGAAATGTTGGAATAGAACAAGAGGCGCCTGAGTGTTTACCCACGTGAAATGGTCTGTCACAGCGATGGCTAAGAATGGATTTCCAGGAACTGTTGTGAATAAATAACCCGCAGGCAGGGTTAGAGGTCACTTGCTTGTCTTAGCACCGGGGCCAGAGGTCGCAATCTGCTTGAATTGCTGTTATCGAAGCTTCAGGGCCAAGGAATGTGGAAGGGGCTCTTGTGGCGGGCAAATTCCTTAAGATCAACTACATAATTTGCGAGCTTGATACCTCGTATTTGTGGATTTCATACTAGCGGAGCTTTCCATCTTTGACCCTTTCCAGCCACCATCCCTTTAGGCTCATGTCTAACTAGCTTTTGAGTTACAAAGAAGCGTGAAGGGTCGTGTTGCGTTCCCTTCTCTTTGAACTTCAACCTTGGTTTCCTTATCTCCACAGGGAATCAAATCCTTTTAGTCCGTGTTATTAAATTCACCGTAACCTATACAAATCTGCTGGTTTGTTGAATGATAGAGACAGGTCACAGTGGGGTTAAATCCACAAGCAGGCTAAATGGTAAGTCAACCAATACAATCTTTTATGGATGCAAGAGGAATTCTGCTTTTCAACTCTAGCACTAATGCCACGTCACAGTATTATTTGTTTATGTTAGAAATACTTAATAACACGAACTGTTATATTCAGCAGGCCCCGGAGGGGGAAAGGGAAAGAGGGGGAGGTGTGCATGCATAAACTATCTCAAACATACAGCACCGAGTACAACATGGTATGTTGCAAGGTTTTTGATGGGCCCTGTATGGCTCTTTATTGATTCTGCTTATGACTCTGGATGTAAATGCATGTTTAATGGAAAATAAAAAGGACCCCTTGTTGAACTGATACAGCAATTCCTAGGGCAGGGCACTAACACAGTGCATTATATATCCCTAGGCAATTTAAAACTTTGTAGTTGTTACATATCTTTAGATATATTCGTCTTATCAGTACAGCATTTCTATGAACTCAGTGTAACACTCAACTAAAGAGATACAATAACAATTCGTTTCAATTAAAAACAGTCATTTATTACAAGTTAAAAATCAATATATAACACATATCAAATCCTATGTATCTAATTGACATATACATACAATTGTTTAATCATAAAAAGCAGTTACATAGATTTAGAGAAAATTAAAGTTGTGGCAGACAGAGTACTTTTCTTCGACGCGCGTTTCGACGCAAACTGCGTCTTCGTCAGGAAAAGCCACACATATACACTTAAGTAGTCAGACGTCGTGTCGGAGTTATGGTCCAAAGTCTATGTATTTGTTGTCTGGGCAAGAGGTACCCTCCTAGGTTATCTCTTGCAAGGCTCTGCTATGAAGCAAACGTGATTTCTTGCTTCAACTATGTGCATACAATTCGAATGAGGTTTATTCAATTCGAAATTAGTCAACGCGATGGTTGTAGTAGATCATGCCTTGTTTTTTATGTTGGATACAGAGTATCGGTATGCTGATAGTGGATCCGTTGGCATGTAGATGTCCTGACTGGTCGCGTCCGTAGGTTCTCCATACAATTGTTTCTTAGGTCTGGCTACAGACAGCTTTAGAACAACACACATCACACATATGACAAGCATTGATTTAAACCTCAACAAATCAGAAAATCAGAAGTAATGGCACTTAATAAGTACTGTATCAAACTGCCTTTTATTGATGTAGAATTATCCGTGAACTCCATCAAAATTAAATGTTTAGGACGGATGTATGACGTTACAACGCATGCTTTTACCACGCATGCCTTTACAACGGGGTTTTTACAACGCATGCCTTTACAACGCATAGTGCTTTGGGGCGCTGGATAGAGAATAGTTTAATTTACTATTCCAACTCCAGTCCCCGTGGATAGTAGGGAAGGTGTTGGATAGTAAATTAAACCTATTCCCTATCCTAGAGCGCCCCCCAGCGCAATGCGTTGTAATGGCTTGCATTGTAAAAGTTGCGTCGTAAAGGCATTGCTTGGTAAAAGTTGCGTTGTAAAGGATGTTTCCCGTTTAGGAGTGTTGTACTTTAAAACTATCATGGACACTGAAAACAAACATAGACACTCTCTTAGCTAAACCCCACCAATTCGCTTAGAAATTTTTTCCATTCTACCTTACATGGAGGGATCCTTTAGATACCATTAAAATGATATTCCTCCCCATTATTAATTTATTTCTCATGATGTTACCTATTAAGATTTCCAAAGGATTAATTGCCTCTATTGACAAGCTTCTTTCTAACTTCCTAGGGAATGGTAAAGAATCTAGAATCTCTCTTCAAAAGGTAAAACTTCCTAAGTTTTCAGGCGGGGTAAAATTCTCTGATTTTATCACCTATCATAAGGCTTTTGGCATTAGACAAAATACAATGTTACATGTCCCAATCTACTGACATCTCACATAAGTTATGGTCCACTCTAGAAACTGCCATGTTATTGTCTTTTCTCACACACATGGTATTTTCATGTCCAACCCTCTTAAGTTTTGGTTGCCTATTACCCCCACTCATGCTTGCACCTTACCGATTCCTTTTCTCGTTTCTCCTCTTACTCCCTCCTATAAGTTTTTGAACAGCCCTATAATAATTTCCTTAAGAAAAAACTGAAGGCATGGATGAACAAGGACCTATTCCTTCTCCCATAAATGTTCCACCTTAAGGCTCTTGTTTCCTTTAACGAGTTAACTACTTTATACAATCTTCCACATACCACGTGAACCCAGTGTAATGAGATCACAGCCCTGGTAAAAAATGCTTTCTCACAATACACCTCTCCTGTTTCCTCCCATACCAGCTCACCTCATCACCCGATCTCGAATGTACACTCTAAGACAGCTAGCATCTGATGTCAATCGCCATTCATGTTATTACCTCCACATGAAAATGACAGACAATATTACACTCCAATGTTGGTGGAACTTAGTATATCACCATCATAGGCTGGACAAATACAATCTCAGCTCATTACAGTTGTCAGTTACACGTAATCACTTATGGATGTCACTTACCACTTATCTGTCTCACAATACTATGACTATTCATAATTTCCACCTCAGCTAATTCTATTATTTTAATGTACTGAATGTTCACCATGTTATAGTTGTTGTATTTGATATATTCTTCACTTGAATATATTTCTCATTATTAAAATTTGACTCATTGTGTGTATTCTTCTTTCCCTTTCTCTTTCTGTCCTTTCTTTCATTTTATTTCGAAACTCATTCTTGTTGACTTTGCATTGACTAATTTCTTTCTTACTCATGCATATGAGATTTGCATAATTCTTAGCTTTGTTTAAAGTTCGAAGTCTCTCCAATATATATTTTTGCAATGTTGCATTATGTCTAATTTAGTTCTTAAATAAACTCTCCTAACTTAAATATATATATATATATATGGATGCTTCACAACCAGGTCTCCCATAGAGGCGCTTGTTTAGTGGCTTCTTCTTCTGTCGGCCAATAATGATGATGAAGAGAGAAAGAGATCACAGTCTGACGCACATTCAATTATGAGTAAGGGAACAAGCACAAAGTCACTCAGGCCCTTCTTGATCCTTCTAGTGCTCAAGCATACTTTGTCCTGGACCTCTGAGAAAGGAACATGGTCAAATGAAGGAAACATATGAAAGCCAGTGCCAGAAACAGTGGCCACCGAGCTCACATGCAATTATAACAATAGCTCTTTGAGTCGAAGAGAGAGTTTCTAGGCACTGTATGAGCATGTGTGTACTCCGTGGACTGGCTGGTGGCTTCCATGCGTGCATGGTCAGCAGCATTAGGCGTGCACACCAGAAGAGCTTCTGTTAGGATGTTAGTCTTGTTCCAAGCCAAGTGGAACCCCACAGCGCTCCGCTTCACATTGTGGCAACACCACCAGAACTCAGTGTTTTTACAGGTTTGTGCATAAGGAGGTTTATCAAACTTGGAGGTGAGCTCCAGCTTATATTTACAAACCCTAGCATTAGAAAACGATTCCAGTGCCAGTCAGTGTCAGGGCATCCTGCACAGTTTGAGGATACAACCTCCCAGGTTGAAACAGAGGTTATCTCCTCAGAGGGGAATCTGAATTTTGCATGGCTTCCACTCTTCCCTGAATACATTTCAGTGGCCACTGTCTACATGCACTTGGCCTTGTACAACATCCAGAACCCTGCAATGGTAAGACACCCTACGTATTCCCTCCAGACAGGTCCAGGAGACAAAGGAGTAAGAGTGGAAGAAGAAAAGAGTGATGGTGCTGTGTTTGTTGCCCTCTGTGGTAAGTACCCAGCCTCAATATTATAAATGATAGTCTTACAACTAAAATGGTGCTTTAAACCAGCTAAGTGTCACCCTAAGAAAAGGTTCATTACTAGTGATTGCAAACCATCTCTTGTGCACACAAGCATTACAGTGTTCAAAATTATTATTGCAAATCCTGTGCGCGCTATATGGACCTACGTTTTGAAGCACGTGACTAAAAAAAGCAAGACGGTGAGTGCACCTGCCAGAGGGTTTGAGAACACTGGCCCCTCTCCTGGGTGAAGCTATTGCAACCCCCCAACCTGTAATTGCTGCCACCAACTAAGGCTTGTCAGAGGCATCCCTGAAGTTCAACAGTGTAGGTTGTGCTAAGGAGGGTCAGCCCAATCACTATCACCTGTATCTTCCTGAATATTGCCAAACATTTTAGAGTCATCAAAAGTCTTTAAGATAATTGTGTATTTTATGCTTAATATGAATTTAAACAGAATAAAGAATTTTGAAGATGATCATGAAAACATTTTAGAGTTATTTCCCAGCCCTACCGGCCTCTGAGCAGGACTGCCTTGGAGGTCCTTATAAGGCTTTTGCAACAAAACCACCATGGCTTCATAGATATATTATGGAAAGATCATCTTTGTTAAGAGAGTGCCTGGAAGCGTTTTCTGGATTCACAATACCGGTCTACTGAGCTTCTATCTTCAAGGACCTTTTTAAGAACAATGCCCAAGGTTTGTCACCAGTGAAGCGCTCTAGAGGTTGTACATGGTCAACTGGCCGTAGGCAGCGATCACCACAGTACATTCTGGTAAGAGGACAATGGATGCACTTTCCAGAAGCCCCTCAGAGGTAGGGAAACACCTCTTCAATCTGGTTCATGGGGCTTTCTATCTTTTAAGTAGACTTCGATTGGCAGTGGACTGCTGGACTTGGAAGGGACCATCCTTCCAACTTGTTGAAACCCTTCTACAAGGCACACTTGTGGGGCTCTCTGTCTGCCAGACTCACAGAGTCACTTTCCAGTACTAAATGCGCCTTACTGCTCTGAATCCAGGAGTAAAGCACCAGAGATGGGCGTAAGATACACATCTACTCTCAAAAATTGGCTTTGAAATTGGGTCCTATTTGCTCTAATGTTGCAGAAGCATTAGATTTATTTTATACCGGACATTGTCCATGGTATATGCAAGACTGAGCACCTGGCTAGTCCCATAATGCATGACCTCGCGTGATTTGTGCTTCGCAAGAATAATAATGAAAAAATGACCATCAGTAATTATCAAAATGTGGGACATGGGCAAAATTGGGCTTAATAAGAACAGTTATTTCAACCGTAATCATCCCTTTACTGCAAATTTAGCATGCATAACCTGTGCTTCTGTATGGGGTTTGGAATTGTCACCAGTTTGGTGTTGTTGTTGTTGATTGATTGATTTCTTTATTTATAAAACGCTACATACACCACTCAGAGGTTTCTTGGCACTAGTCCTAACAAAAGAAATACTGAAAGTTGAACATGCACAACGAAGGAGACTCAAAAGTCTCCAACTATTTTAGCAGGAAAGACATTATGGCTTTTCTGAAAGTCACGTAGTTGGGGAGTTGTCTCAAAAACAAGGGGAGAGGCTCCCAGAGTTTGGATGTTTGATAGCGAAATGCATGGCCTTCAGTACCAATCTTTTTTATACTGGGAATCTGCAACAGGAACTGGCTTGATAATCTCGGGATTTGGTTTGGATTGTCCGTGAAACTGGGTGCCGATTTCCTTTGCTGAAAAGTATTAATCTGATACACTATTATTTTTTTCTCCAAATACAACAATTGTGGTAAAAGCACGATAAACCATTTCCTGCACACTTAGCATAATATTTGCACCTTCCTGCCTGTGATGCGCCTCACAACCCCCAGACTTGGCCCCACAGAAGCTGTGGGGTTAAAACGAAAACCTGGTGCGAGCCA
Organism: Lissotriton vulgaris; assembly: GCF_964263255.1. NCBI lineage: Eukaryota > Metazoa > Chordata > Amphibia > Caudata > Salamandridae > Lissotriton > Lissotriton vulgaris. The sequence goes on from NC_141694.1 coordinate 249,259,517, forward strand.
TTTTCTCGGACATGGATGCCCTTAATAAAACAAATTTTATTCTTCACGAGTACAGACATATCTTATACTCTTGTTCTCTCCTCCTTCACACTGGATCTCCAAATTGATCTTCAAACTGGATCTCCTACTGGATCTTCACACTGGATCTTCTACTGGATCTTTGCAATTGATCTATTGGATCTTAACATTGGATCTTCTAATGGATTTCCTAATGGATCTTTACAATGGATCTTCACAATTGATCTTCTACTGGATCTTCACATTGGATCTTCTAGTGGATCTTTGCAATTGATCTTCTCCCGGATTTTCACACTGGATCTTCGACTGGTTCTTAATAATTGTTCTACTGGATCTTCACATTGGTTCTCCTAATGGATCTTCCCACTGAATCTTCGCAATTGATCTTCTGCAGGGTCTTCATACTTGATCTTCTAGTGGATCTTCACGGTAGGAGTTGATGTTTGGGGGGAAATTAAAGCCCACCAATCAACGTATAGACATCACAGTTCCTCTTATTGCAGGTTCATATACAATACAAAACTTTTCTGCCAATTGGAAACTTCCAATATACATGTAAAACATCTGGCCTGTCTAAGCACCCGATTGCAGGTGGTCTGGTAATAATGCACAGTACTACCACACAAGATATTACTGATTTTGTGTGTTATTGATCTTTACTGTGTAATTCACAGTTTTTGCATCTGGAATGTGGAATAACACATGGAACAGTAGTATCATCACACCATTTTCTGGACTTTTTTTGAAATTCTGCCCTGTTTTCCTGGTGTATCCGTTTTGGCAGGTCTGTCTGTGCTTGCATTACTAGCCCACTTGCAATCTCATTTAGGCCAGAAAATAGTTTTCATCTGAAAGGAGATCTGCAGTCGATTTGTAATCTGACCCTAAATGAGTCTATGCTTAGGACTTTGCAATAATCTACTCTTTGGCTTGTTCTTTTTCAGCAAATCCGTTCGAGGAATCACAAATATAGTCTCAACCCTGAGCCAGGCAGTCCTTCATTCTGGTATTAAGATAAAGCTTGATGTTTATATTAATCCTTGCAGCGGTACCCAGGCATGACGTCTGTACAGCATGAAATAGGACTATGTAGATATTTTATTTTAAATTGTATTCATGAAAGTTGGAGAGTGGGTGGAAGTATTTGAGAATTATGTAGTGTAAAAATGAAATAAGGGCCTTGGCTATTTTATGTTGCATGAAAGAGGACCTCACCGTATTAAAACAATTCCCAGGAAAGAGAGACAATTCCCAAAAAGTAAACCAGCAGTGAATCAATGGATGTTATGGTTATTTGGAACAAGGGACATACTGTAAGGAGGTCTGGGGTAAGTACATGATGAGGTCGATTAATAAAATCATTTATAAGTATTTGAAGTAGCAGTACAGAAGTACTCTTTTACATACTCTTAGGTACCTTTGAGAATTCACCCCAAAACGTACGACTCTTCCTAGCAAAATTATAAAGAGGGCACAGTCCTTTCTATTTGTACTAATTATACATGGTTATTCCTGGAATATTCTAGTTTTATTCCTGTTTAGATGTTTTGCAGACAATGCACAAAGACGTTATAGTACTACAGGAGTACTACCTAACATACTCCAAAAAGCCTTCGTGGGCGGGTCCCATAGTTTGAAAGCATTCCCATGTTAAGCTGTGCATGCTACTTTCAACGAGATCAATTCCTAAATGTAATAGTAACAGTCACTGTGACCATGTTTGACGTTTACTAGCAGAGCACTCTACCCTTTACGTTGCACTTGCATATATATTCACACCCCTGCGAAGATACTAGTTAATACCTTGTTTATCCCATGGCCCACCACAACAAATACTTTAGGGAACAATAGATATTTATACAGAGTGACAACCGAATGGGCAAAACATTAGCTTTCTGGGAAAACCTTTGCTTCCATACATACTTTACCATCACCCCTGACTTCCAAGTCTGCAGGGATGCAGAGTCTGATATCTTACTCATGATGCTGCATGAGATAGATGTAATGCAGGATGGATACAGAACACCTTGTAGTGAATGACAGGTTAGCAACTATGATTTATTTTTTGGATGGATGAAATACTGCTATTTTCCCAAAAGTGGTAAACTATTTATTTTATGTTAATGATGGCCATTATGGTGGCTCCGTTGATAAGTTTCACGCTAAGAGATATCAGAGAGTGAGATATAAGTCACAGCTGTTTCGCTCAACACAAATCTGAGGATGACAACTTTGGACCAGATTTAAGGTTGGCCAGCAGAGTACAGTTCGTCAGGGTGGTGGAGGACATTACCTCAGCCACCCTGATGGACCATCACCTGCCAGATTTAGAGATGACTGCCTGGCTAGCGGTAATCCTTATTTTTTTTAACTCTTTTTATTTCAACATTACTCATTAGACAATACATGCAGGAGAGGAATACAACTTCCAATCAGAGTAGAGTTACCATTGAGAGGTCGTGCAATTTCAACAGGTGAACCAATAGTGTAGTCGCAATCAGCGCTTGTACAGCTGTTGACGACATGGGACTTTTAATACTTGCAATTGTATTGAGGCATGAATCAGTCCAACCCTTTCCCTTCTTGGTTCTGTCATGGAGCAGTGCCATTAAATTCTAGCCAGGGCCCCCACACCTTTTGCTATTTCTTTGGGCAGCCATGGCTCCGATAGACCACCTCTTCTTTGACACCAGTCTAGGTCAGAATCCCATTCCGTTAAACGTGGGCGGGTGTCAGAGACCCAGGTCCTCTCTATGTTGTGTTTTGCCACCCTGGCCACCTTTGTGATCCACAATTGTTTATATCTGGGCCAGTTTACCTTCCCCTGCATCACTAACAATAGCCATTTTACATCCAAGGGCATCTTTTGTGAGACAACCTGGGACATCAGCTCATTTTCTTTGCGCCAGAACACTTGTATCAACTGGCAAGCCAGGAATGTATGAAAGAACATGCCCTCTTGAGCGCAGCCTCCGAGGCATTGTGCTGAGTCAGCCGTGCCTATTTTATGTAGGAGTGTCCATGAGTAATATGTTCTCTGTAAAATCTTAAATTGAACTAACTAAAACCTGACCCTTGTAACTATTTCTTGTGGGCTCTGGACAGCCTCTGACCAGTCATTGTTGTCAATGTGACCCAGGTTTGTCTCCCATGTATTCGGTAAGGCTCCCAACAGGTCAGGGGATTTGGTGACCAGCTTTCTGTAAATCATGTAGGTGACTTTGTCAGTTATTGGCTTATTGAGTCAGCGATCCTCTAGAGTTGTTGCCTCTGGCAATTTCTCACCCTCAAGGATACGCTTTTGCAGCTCATTCCCCCGTTGCCAAATATCTGTAAGGTTCGATTTCCTCCATCTCGTATTCTAGACAGAGTATCTCAAATTGTATAAAGAATTTTTCCCGCCATATGTCTCCCAAGTGTTCTATGCCAATTAAGGCAACCTTGGAAAAACGTTTAGAGTCATTATGCCATAAGGAGGTTGGAGCTGTAAGTTTGTCTCTCCAGCCCAACTAGCCTCAGGCCTCCCTCCAGATCACGACAACCGTCCCAGTGTGTGGTAGCAGTTCCTCAACTTTTGTCTACGAATACAGGATTGCCTCATGCCACCACATCTCATTGAGTCCCTGTCGACATGGTATGCGGTTCGTGCCTTTCAGGGAATACCGATTCATTAATTACCAATAGCTGGGAGGCCCAGTAATATTTCTTGATGTCTGGTGCATATGTTTCTATTTAAGCCATCCGCCTCTACTGGCACTGTGCACTCAGCGGGGTGAAGCATGTGTATCAACAGGGGAAAGATTGTGGACTTTAACCAGTTTATTTAATATCCTGAATAACTGCTAAAGAATTAAAAAATTGTCAGGATTCTGACAAATGAGAATTATGGTGGTGTATCATAAAGGAGGATGCCATCAGCATAGAGGGAGAGCTGCTCTTCTTAACCTCCGTCTGCTCTGATTCTGCATATCACCAGGTCTTGCCTAATCCAGTCAGCGAGTGGCTCGAGTGCAAGGGCAAAGACCATGGGTGAAAGGTGGCACTCCTGTTGAGTCTCCTTCCTCAGGGCAAAGGCACTGGACCTTGTTGTGTTAATGCGAACCCGGATCAGAGGGCCTGGTAGAAGAGTCTGACCTACCCAGTGAATTTCAGCCCAAATCCCAGCCTGGCTAGCACGGCGAAGATATAGGGTCATTCTATAGTATCAAACACCATTTTGGTGTCCAGGACCATAAGTACTGCATGTTCTGTACAGGGCCTGCCACTCATATGGATCACTCCATACAGATGTCTCAGGTTAAGGCAGGTGCTCCTACGTGGCATAAAGTCAAATGTATCTGAATGCACAGTGCCCGTGATAATTTTGCTCAGGCAGGTCGCCAGGGCCTTTGCCAACACCTTCTCTTCAAAATTTAGTAGGAAATATAGGCCTATAGAAGCCACAATCTGTCAAGGATTTTCCTTCTTAATGTATGACCATGATTGTGGTTGTATGTTGGTTTTCTGGCAAGCAGCCGTTTTCCAGCGCCCTCCGAAACATTTCAAGCAGGGGTTGGGCCAACTTGTTCACCAGCCCCCTTGAACTATTCTAATGGGAGGCCATTGGGACCCACAGCCTTACCGGACTGTAGATCACAGATGGCCTCAGTCAGCTCCTGATACATCAAATCTACCTCTAGGGCCTCCCTTGCTTCACTCGAAAGTGTTGGGAGGACAAGATCTGTTAGGAAGCCTTTACAGTCAATGTCAGTCCTGGCACTAGTGAGAGTATATAATTTCTTGTAGTAGGTTGCAAAGGTATCAGCTATGGCCGTAGTGGTGGTTTGTAAATCACCCTGTCCGTCTAAGATGCCCACACCCAGGACAGATCCTTATCTCTTTTTTCAAAAAAGGCAAGGAGTTTGATCGCCTTGACTCCCCTGTCATACAGTCCTTTCTGCATCACCAGTGCATGGCTATGTGCTGCGTTTTCTGCCAGAGCCCATACATCTTGTTGGCATAGGTGCTGTGAGTGACACAGGTCCCTCCCTCCACTTGTGGTAAATAAAGATTTACCTATGCGGAATTTCTATGCGGTAAAGTTCAATATAATAACTCAATCAAAAAATGAGAGGCAGAGTCCGTGGCATCTGAGTTTATAAGGGTTTTATTCCATAAAATGGAATTGGTTAGAACCAGGTATCATGTTCCATCACCACGAAGGTTCAGGAAGGGAATAACAATGCTTTATTAACAGAGTACAATATATATAGTAAATGCATATAATGGTGATGGATACAGAAGGCGTAACAGCTGAAAGAAACGAGATAAGAACACATGTGCGTAACAGAAGGTGTGCACGAGGGCGTACACGGAGGTGTGTGCTAGAAACGTCACATAAAAGTGTCACAGGTGGGTGGATCCATAGAAGAATCCTGCAGTGTCAGCAGAAATGTTGGGCTAGATGCGCGCGCAGGCAACATGACGTGTGATTGACGTGGAACTGGAGGGTGAAGGGGACTTGACATTTAGCGCTATATGTGGAGACAGAAGTCTGGCGTGTCAGAACAACCTAAACCCAAATCATATCTGGTATCTTGTGTTTGAGGAACTGTATTATCTAGAAGGAAAGGTCTCTCGGGCAGAGGCTATTCTATACTGACTGCTAGTGCATGCATATGCGACTACGTGTCTACTTGTAATGCGAGGGGGCCATGGGCCTACCATGGTAACGGGAGCAATGAATTACTTGCACAGAGACAGAAAGGCCGGGCCCTTTGCTCTGCAGCTGGGGAGGTGTTTACCTAAATCTCTAGACAGGAATGTATTTTCGAGGAGCGGAGCAGATAACTTGAAGGCAAAATACAGTTTTGGCAGGCAAGCAGGCCGAGCCAGGCACCGCTCGCCGCGCAGGGAGTAAGGCAAGGGTCATGGATACAGATCCAGGCTGCAGCTTTCAGAGGCAGAAGGCAGAAAGGGCTCGATGGCAGAAATCAGGGCCTAGCTCGCCAGAGCCAGGAAAACATGAAAGTGCACCATGTAAAGACGGTGGCAAGGCATACTCAGGAACTGAATTATCGATCCATTCATGGTGGATCTGAAAGAGGACATGTTAACGTTGGACGCAAATGTATTTGCGTCTTCATAGCTGGTTGTGGAGGGAACATACATGTACTTGAAGCACGTACATGGAGCCGTTGGGGTCTACGTTAGGGGACACAATTGACCATAAAAATTCATATTACCTCATTCCCTCCTTGTCCCCTACGGACCCTTCATGATATATCGATCCTCATTAATCCATCAATTTGTTCATATAACATCATCTGCTCTTCCTTTTTCAGGCGGGATTTAGAACGTGAACTTGAATGGGGAATACATGATGTGGCGCACAAGCCGCAAATCGCTGGTCCACACTGCAGACATAGACAACAACTGAATACTATGAGAAGGGCTATTCCTAGGAAGGATAGGACTTTCCATCCCCAGGCTGATAACACGCTCCAGAACCAACCGGACCAAGTCCAGGTGCCTGGATTCTGGTGTATCTGACTTGCAATCTTGTGGAGACGGGTTATGGCTCTATATACTGATGGTGCATTTTCTGGAATGAAAACACAGCAACTCGATCCGATGACTCTACAAGCTCCGCCCCTATCGGCCAGGATGACGTCAAGAACAAGACGATTCTGAAGAACAACAATCCGCATAGCAGACTGCTCCTCTGTTAAGTTGCCTAGGGCGGAAGTAGTTTCATTCACTACTGCTTCGAGGGTTCTGGTTAATTTACGTATCAGTTTACTATTAAAGACAGCACCTAAATAGGGAAAGAAACCTTTATTGAAGTCGGTGTATTGCTCCCATGCCGTTTCAGTATAGTCGACAATCGGGAGATCTCTCTTGGATCTATTGTGTACTAGATGGGAGTCCCTATGATAATCAGGAGGGGCTAGAAAAACAGGTGGCAGAAGGAATGCAATGTAACAAGTACCATCCCAATCTAGAGGTAAACGTATATAAGCTGTATGACCACAAATGAAATAGGAATGGCGGGAAGCTTTGAATGTAGACTTGCCATTATCACTGAATTCGATCACAGTAGTACATTTACTATGACCTAGGTGTACTGAACCATTCTTTCTGACACATAATTCACCTTTGACTGGTAATACTGACATAACGGGTAAGTCTGGTTTTGTATCAGACTGGACATTCAGAATCATGAGGTTAAGTGTAAAATTACCTAATCCATATACTTCGTTTTCTAGATCGGTCCCTGTCCTTTGGGGAAGACCCTCCTTGTCAGGGAAACATACTTTATGCAAAACTGTGTTCAGATTTCCCCATACCCAATTGCCCTGGTAAACTACGGAATCAGAATCTAATGAATTTATTAAACTAAACCATGCACCACAGGAACCATTGTGTGTGAACGGGTACGAAAAGAGGGGCAGAACTCCCTTGTACTTCTGATAGGGAGGGAGTCGGCCACATATCCAAACTTTGGTAGCATTGCTGGTCTGATGGGAATGATGTAACATACTAATGAATGTATTGTTGCGCAGCGCAAGTCGGTAAGATAACTCATGCGGGGGTAATTCACTGAAAGTGTGCTCGACAGTGTCATTTGAAGAAGAATGTGCACGTGTGAAAATAGGAAAGTATATGTGAAGCAATATACTTGCAGCAATAATCATAAGACTCAGAAAAAACATAATCAATAATGTCACTATGCAGTGACTACGGAGAGACTTACAATATTCACGTTTCTTGAGCTGTTTCTTGAGCTGTTTCTGTCTATCTCTCTCTCTATTGGGGTCTAACGGGTACATGTCAGAAACCGATTCACCTAGGGGAGGACTTAAACAATTAAACTGTCTGACTTGCTAGACCTCAACTTCATGCAAAATTCTTGAGAAGGAGTTTTCTCTACCAGGGGGAGTTTAGTATCAGTCTCTGGAAGGGGGCAGGGCTGGGAGTCTAGTTTTGGCGGCAGTCCATAGTGTCTTTTTACATGACTCGAGTGGAGCCAGCCCTTGCGGCCCTCCACTTTCACCGCTGTCCTTGTGGTTAATAAAACAAGCTTCGGCTCCTGCCAGCGGGGCTCCAGCGGACTTCTCCTGTCGAAATTCCGGATGTATACCAGATCTCCAGGAACGATCTTGTGTGGCTTCACCTCGGTGTTGTCTGGAAAGGCTGCAGCTACCTGTGAATGACATGATTGTAGTGCAGACATCAAGGAGGCAAGGTAATCTGTCAGCATATTACAGTCAACATCTGTGATTTTACGAGGCAGAGGCGTCCCCCACATGTTCGGTGGCCTACCAAAGGCCACCTCGTACGGGGATAGCCCTGTTCTAGAATGTGCTATCATTCTCATGTAAAAAAGAGCAACTGGTAAAGCTACTATCCAGTCAACGCCTTTCTCTTTACATATCTTGGCAAGGCGAATTTTCAGGGTCTGATTGTGTCTCTCGACGAGACCTGATGCCTCGGGATGTCGGACACAGTGGAACTTCCACTGATAGCCTAGCAGGAGTGATACCTGCTTCATAAGCTCGGACGAGAATGGCTGACCATTATCTGAGTACACGATACGGGGCAAACCATACCGTGGGAAGAATTCACGTACCAGCTGCTTGGCAGTGGTCGGAGCAGTGTAATCTGGGACTGGATATGCTTCTGTCCATCGGGAAAGTGCACATACAACTACGAGGACATACTTAAATCCTCGACAACGTTCCATCTGGATATAATCCATCTGGAGGACTTCAAAAGGGTGATCGGGAGGATGAAATCCACCTTGCTCTACGGAAATGCCTTTACCTGGGTTGAACTGACAACAGATCATGCAAGTACGCACTTTCTGTTTTGCTGCTGCTCGTAAATGCTTATTGAACCAAAGGTTTTGAATACTGTCTAACATGGCTTTTTCTCCTAAATGTGCAGGACTATGTACTGTGTTAATGATAACTTGAACCATAGAGTCGGGGAGAAACCATGTAGATTTTCCCCTCGTCATCCATCCCTGTTCTGTCTGGATCCCTCCTAGTTCAGTCCATTTCTTGATTTCGTCTGGTGTGGCATGTGTCTGTATGTCAATTACATCTAGGGCGGGATCCTTAACTGTCATGCAATGTGTCAGTGTCGGGACTATGGTCTTTGTCATGTCAATTGTGTGAGTCTGAGCTGTATGCTTGGCTGTTCGATCTGCCAGGTCGTTACCCTGGGAAATGGTATCTGTAACTCTCGTATGGGCTTTGCACTTCATGATAGCTATGGCCGTAGGCAAATGTATTGCTTCTAACAAAGCTTGAATGAGGGGTCCGTGCTGGATTTTGGCACCATGAGAAGTTAAAAAACCTCTTTCTTGCCAGAGGACTCCGAAGTTGTGTACAACTCCGAAGGCATAACGGGAATCTGTGTATATGTTAACTTTCTTGTTCTTGGCTCGAATACAGGCTTGAGTCAGAGCGATGAGCTCTGCTGCTTGAGCTGACAGGGTGTCAATACGATGTGTTTCTATGACTTCAGTTTCTGTCGTTATTGCATATGCGGCCACTAACTCTCCTGTACTTGTTCTCATACATGAACCATCCACATAAAGTGTCAGGTCTGGATCTGGTAATGCGGTGTCTGGGTTTCGTCGTAACGGTAATGACTTCAACACAATCATGTGCCAAAGGGTCTGTCTCACTTAGTGGCAAAAGTGTAGCTGGATTCAATGTATTACAACGTCTGATTTCTATGTGTGGCTGAAACAATGTCAATTCATAACCTGTCAGTCGTGCTATAGTCAAGTGCTGAGTCTGTGTACGGTTTAAAAGAACTTCCACGGAGTGTGGAACTTGTACTGTCAATTGATGTCCTAACACTATGGCATCGCTTTGTCTGATTGCTAGAGCTGTTGCTGCTACTGATTTCAAGCACGCAGGCAGAGCCTGGGCTACTGGATCTAATGTACTAGAAAAATAAGCACACGGTTTGTGTGAACCTGCTTGATCTTGGGTGAGTACTGACAATGCAGTACCTTCGCGTTCTGTGACAAAAAGTGTAAACGGCTTGCTGTAACATGGTGTCGCTAAAACTGGGGCTTGACATAAGGCTTTCTTTAAGTCTTCAAAAGCTTGTGTATGTTCCTGAGTCCAAGGGAGGACAGTCGATGACGCTGCCTCCTGTGTTGTCAACTGTATGAGTGGCTTGGCTAGAAATGCGTACTGAGGGATCCATTGTCTACAGTAAGAAGTGAGGCCTATAAAGGCCCGTACCTCCTTTTGTGTCTTGGGTTGTGACATGTTTACAATTAACTGGATACGGTCAGGTGTTAGCTGTCTCCCCCCTTTGGACAGCAAGTGCCCAAGGTACACCACTTGCTGAACACAGAATTGTAGCTTCGAAGGAGACACCTTGTGTCCCTTGTCAGCCAAAAAATACAAGACTGTCAGTGATGCTTGTTCACAATCTGGTTCACTAGGGGCGGTGATCAATAGATCATCGACATACTGAAGTAGGGCAGTGTTAGCAGGCATGTGGATACTGTCAAGTTGTCTTTTCAATGCTTGGCTATAGATGCTGGGGCTTTCTGTGAATCCTTGAGGTGCGCGTGCAAATTTGAAGCTTCGGCCATTTAAACAGAATCCGAAAAGATATTGGCTTTCCGGATCAATGGGGACACTAAAGAAGGCGTTCTTCAGATCAATTACAGTAAAGAACGTTGCCTCAGAATCAATAGCTGTCAATAATGAAGAGATGTCTGGGACCACAGGGTACTGTGGTACAATGCATTTATTCAATTCTCGTAAATCGATAACTAATCGATAAACTGGAGGTGCATTCGGATCAGTGCGTTTAAGAATCGGAATGATAGGGAAATTACAAATATTGGAGTCGGTCTCTACAACCACTCCTTGTGCAATGAGCTCGTCAATGATTTTCAGTAAAGCCACTACAGCATCTGGTGGTAACTTGTATTGTCGGATTCGTGGTAAAACAACACCTTGCTTGAGTGTAACTCGATATGGTGTAATGTGCATACAACCTACATCAGTGGGGCCTTGTGCCCATAAGTGTGCAGGAACATTCTGTAATCTGGAATCAATATCTCTCAACACATAGTGACCCTTAAAGTCACGCAGAAACAATCTTACTCCTTCCGGAGAACAACAAATCACAGCTCCTAGAGCTTTCAGTGTCTTGATACCTAATAAGTTTTCTGGACATGATTTCGTGAGCAACAAATCTGTAGTGCGAGACAACGGATCAACTGCAAGGGGAACTGGTTTTGAAACTTCATTAACAATAGGCTTTCCTGAAAATCCAAGGGAAACATTCTGTGAGCCTGAGAGGGGTGCCCCTGGAACCTCGTTGTGACTGATTGTCGTCCTGCTTGCCCCTGTGTCAATCAAAAACTTTCTATCCTTTCCTAAGACCTGACTATGTACATAAGGACCCTCTTGATCTACAGGAACCTCAATAAGAGGCAAGCCAACCTCCCTCTCTAGGCTGTTTCATGTGTATCGCTGATAATCGGGATAGTCAGTTTGTGCATATTGGTACATCTGCTGTGTCGTATGTTGTGTTGCGGCAATGGGTTGTGGCTGTGGTACCGCTACGGTCTGTACTGTCTGTTGTGGAGCATGCATAGGCTGTACATTCTGTGGAACGTGTTGTTGGGCCTGGTCCTGTCTAGGAGGACGTGGTCTCTCTTTAGTTTTACCTGTAGATATATTGTGTTTCAAAACTGCACAATCGTTTACATAGTGACCTGGCTGTTTACAATAGTTGCATGTCCCTTTAACAGGAGCTGCTGAATTATTGGACTGTGTCATACCCTTTTTCTGACCGTCAGCGGGAATTGACTGAGCAACTAACATTTTCATTTTCGTGTCTTTCATACGTCTTTGTTCGTGATCATGTTCTTCCCTAATTCTGTTCTGGTGGTACTGTAACATCTGTAACATTTGTGAAGGCGTATTTGCTTGCCATGTGCTCTCGACTTTCAGTACACGATTCTTAACTTGAGGCAGGGAGTTCTCGACTAATTTGGATACAAAAAGATGCGGGTATGACTCGCTACTTGCTTTCAGGCCACTATTAATAATAAAACATTTCTCAAATCGGGAATAAAAATCACTAGTGTCTTCATCGGGTTTCTGTTTGCAGGCTGAGATTGCATCCCAGTCCTCCTTTTTAGTTGCCAACAAACGTGGCAAAACCTGTACTAACAATCCTGGTAATGCTTTAGTTTTATCCCCAAGACCTAGACCTGGGGTTCGAGTCGTTTCTTCGTTTTCTAATGCAGCCCAATCAATCTTTTGCTCTCCCACCTCCCATTCTTTTTCTTTGAGTTTCTCGTAAATGCCGGCAGGCAATAACACTTTCAATATTTTCATAATGTCGGGATAGGTATAGTCTCCCATGAGTAACATGTCTTTTATTTCACGGTGAAAACCTGCTGGGTCTTTATCATGACTGGGCACTAATTTCTTCATTTCCAATAATTCCATTTTAGTTATAGGCGTGTATACATACACACGTGTAAGGGTATCATCAGCATTCCTGACTGGATGTACTTCTCGCAAGGGATTCTGTCTGTCTATATAAAACATTTTTCTTTCTGGGGGTGGAGCTGAAACAAACTGTGGATTCAGGAAGGCACTATATCTGTGTCGATGTTCTAAAATTACTTTAATTAAATCGGTACCTAGGCCTCTCCATTTATTCATGAGTAACTCTACTAGTACATCAGGTAAGGGACCTGGATCAGAATGTTGGCTTTTATACAACGTAAGGAGGTGTTGTATCATGTACATACCAGCTAGTCGCTGTTCGTCTGGGGAAAGATTCAAAAATGTTTGCGCTAATGTGTCATCATTATATCTATCGGAATTGTCAGCCCATTGTACTGCTGACATGGCTAATTCTTGTTCATCCATGGAATTGAGTACATGGTACCCCATTCGTTCTTGAAGTATTTTATCGGTAGCTTGAAATAGATGTTCAGGCGTTCTCGGATTTGACATAGCAGAGTGAAAAAGTCTCTTGCTTTCTGGGCGTAACGTTTTATTAAAGGATCTACCCTTACCTACATATGTTACCATTCCTGTATTATCTAGCTCATCCTCCTGTGAGGATTCGTTCTTGTCAGTATCTGCTTCACTTTCAGCTTTCTCTCTTTCATGAAATACTGTTATTTCTTTACGGATTTTTCTGTACATGGCCTCTATACATTTCTGTTTATCATGTTTTCCGTCTGCTATATTCTGACCCCATGTAGTTAGTAACTCCATCTCTTCTTTATTCACACCAGGCCGGTCTCGTTCTCTTATGAAACAGTTTATGAGGAATCTTAAAATCATACCTTGAGTGTCTACTTTCTGATGTGCCATGGCCTCGTGAATACATTCCTGACCCTCCCCAGTCTGAACAAAACGATATATCCTGTCTAGATAATCTGGCATTCCTGGAAATAGAACTAAAAAGTTTGCAGCACGTCTTAAACGTATCGAGGCTAATATCATGCAACCATCTTCGCCTGTAAGAAACTCTTTAAGCTTTTCAATTGTGGCTGGTTTCGGAGTACGTTGCATTGCTAGTTCTCTAACAGTTAATCGCTGTACTGGTGGCGGGGTACGGAGACCTCCTGATGCGCCTCCTGAGGCGGAGGCTTGGGCATAACCTGTCTGTAGGGTCGGTGCCTGCTGTAACGAAGTTGGAACCTGAACTGTGCCAGGCCCAAAAGGATTAAGCGGATTAATAGGGGGTGCAGGAAGTGGTGCAGGAGGGGTATGCTGTTGCGGACCTGGGGGCAGACGATCAGCGGGTGGTACAGGTGCAGGTGGGACATTGGTATATTCAGGAGCTACGTCGTCTAAATAGGAAGAAAGGAAAATATCTGCTGCGGTCTTGTGACGTAATTTAGTCGGAACCAATGGAGGGGGCAGATCTTTCGGTATTTCCGGGGGCGCCTTAGGCAGGCCCTCGGCCAGGACTGGATACAATCCTGTCATAATAACATTACTACGTCTTTCGTGTTGTTCTATTCTGACTCTCTGTCCTTCTTCTAGTAGTTCCTTTTCTTTGGCTTTTTCAGAATCCTCTCTACTTTTCTCTGCTTTTCTGAGTGCTTTCTCTGTCCGTCTATGCGATTCTTTACGCCATAATTCAATGGCATCTTTCTGTGACTGTCTGGCTTTCTTTTTCCATAACGCTTCCTCTACTCTCATGATGCACTCGGCATCCCATGTCCCTGTAGCGGGCCATTTCTGATTCTCTGCTAAATCTTTAGTGTAGTCCACCCACAAGTCGAGATATAATACGGCATCTAAGCTGTGCTTGTGGTACATAAAATATCGGGGAGTGTCCCTGGGTGGGATGGGAACAGCTTCCTCGAGTATCCCTTTCCTAGTTCCTATCTGTCTTCGAGAACAAAGGCATTCTGAACCTTGATACTTGATACTTGATACTTACTCGGACTTGAACGCAACTAATACAATAAAACACAGTAATGAAGATCAAACAATCACTCATACCACGACATTAAAACACATTAAAACATTTACTAGATAACTTGATAACTGGATACTGGATATACTGCTAAACAGTACAGATACACTGCTAAAACAGTGCAGACCGGGTCTGCGTACCCAAACCCGTCTTGACCGGACACAAATTAATGCACCCGTCTTGATGCATCCCCAGCAACGGTACTCACCGGGAAGCACGGAACGGAAGGCCTCGGAAACTCGACACTGGACTGGACCGGACTGGACTCGACTCGACTCGTGACGTAGGTACTTCGGAACTGGTGGGCCTCTGAACACCTCGGACCTTGCTCTCTCGGCTGGGCTCTGGTCGGGATCCTCCGCACTCCTTACCGCCTCGTCTGGGTGTCGATCGCAGTCTCAGTCACCTCCGTTGGCCTGAGGGAGATACAGGAAATCCTGCGGGTACGCGTAAACGTCCTTCACGGCTGTGGCAGGGGGCTAGGCCTGCAACGCACCGCCGGCGCGTAAGGTGGGGGATGGGTCCCTATTCGGGCGCCAAATTATGTGGTAAATAAAGATTTACCTATGCGGAATTTCTATGCGGTAAAGTTCAATATAATAACTCAATCAAAAAATGAGAGGCAGAGTCCGTGGCATCTGAGTTTATAAGGGTTTTATTCCATAAAATGGAATTGGTTCGAACCAGGTATCATGTTCCATCACCACGAAGGTTCAGGAAGGGAATAACAATGCTTTATTAACAGAGTACAATATATATAGTAAATGCATATAATGGTGATGGATACAGAAGGCGTAACAGCTGAAAGAAACAAGATAAGAACACATGTGCGTAACAGAAGGCGTGCACGAGGGCGTACACGGCGGTGTGTGCTAGAAACGTCACATAAAAGTGTCACAGGTGGGTGGATCCATAGAAGAATCCTGCAGTGTCAGCAGAAATGTTGGGCTAGTTGCGCGCGCAGGCAACATGACGTGTGATTGACGTGGAACTGGAGGGTGAAGGGGACTTGACATTTAGCGCTATATGTGGAGACAGAAGTCTGGCGTGTCAGAACAACCTAAACCCAAATCATATCTGGTATCTTGTGTTTGAGGAACTGTATTATCTAGAAGGAAAGGTCTCTCGGGCAGAGGCTATTCTATACTGACTGCTAGTGCATGCATATGCGACTACGTGTCTACGTGTAATGCGAGGGGGCCATGGGCCTACCATGGTAACGGGAGCAATGAATTACTTGCACAGAGACAGAAAGGCCGGGCCCTTTGCTCTGCAGCTGGGGAGGTGTTTACCTAAATCTCTAGACAGGAATGTATTTTCGAGGAGCGGAGCAGATAACTTGAAGGCAAAATACAGTTTTGGCAGGCAAGCAGGCCGAGCCAGGCACCGCTCGCCGCGCAGGGAGTAAGGCAAGGGTCATGGATACAGATCCAGGCTGCAGCTTTCAGAGGCAGAAGGCAGAAAGGGCTCGATGGCAGAAATCAGGGCCTAGCTCGCCAGAGCCAGGAAAACATGAAAGTGCACCATGTAAAGACAGTGGCAAGGCATACTCAGGAACTGAATTATCGATCCATTCATGGTGGATCTGAAAGAGGACATGTTAACGTTGGACGCAAATGTATTTGCGTCTTCATAGCTGGTTGTGGAGGGAACATACATGTACTTGAAGCACGTACATGGAGCCGTTGGGGTCTACGTTAGGGGACACAATTGACCATAAAAATTCACATTACCTCACACTAAGACCCTCCTCTCTATGGTTGCCATATCTTTTTCTATTGCCTCACATTCTGGTCTCTTTCTTCTTCCCACCTATCAAAGCCTGGGCCTGTCTTTGAAGAACCATCTTGAATGTCTCCCATAGCACACAGGCAGAGGTGACTGTTCCCTGATTCTCATGAAAATAAAGATCTCTGGTGGTTCCAAGTTTCTCCTTCATTTCCCGGTCTCTGAGAACCTATGAGTATTGGGATCGCAGCGTTGTCTCGCACTGGTCCACTCAGCAGAACTCCCACCGGGGAATGGTGAGATCCCATGTGCATAATCTGTAGTTGCCCCAAAGCTTTCGCCTAGGCATGATGCGTAGAGATGTAATCAAGTCGGGAGAAGTGACCATGTGTGGCTGAGAAATATGTGCACTGTTGTTGTTGAGGGTTGGGCTCCCTCCACAAGTCTGTTAAGTCCAACTCAGCCGACTTGGAAACCCCGCTCCTCCTGTCTATTCCACACACCATGACAGCATTCATATCCCTCCCAACATAAGGGTAACCTTAGGTATTTCTAGGAGTAAGGCACTCACTCTCGGCAATGCCATGGAGTGGAACCTCGACGATATGTAGAGAGAGCAAATATTTAATGTAGTGCCTTCCCAGGTCCCAGTCATGGCCACATAACATCCCTGAGGATCTTGCCAAGTGCGTAAGGGGGTGAACGGCAGAATCTTTCTGATGAGTATACCTGTGCTTTGTGAGTCTGTAGTTTAGCCCTCGCGTGGCAATAATTTGCAGCCATAGCGATCAAGGGCTTCATAATGGTTGCCCCATAGGGGTGGGAGCATGTCGCTGCAGATATTGCAGATAAGGACTAGTGTGTGCTTTACTTTGTTGCCTAGGCCATTGACATTACATGTCCAGACATTCAGGTCTCTCTTTTTATGTCCTGCGGTTATGGAGTGAGTGTGGTTGGCTAGCTGTAATCTTTGTACATTAAAGGGAACTGCTGTTCAATGTCCTAAAAGCCAACCACATTTACTCCATCATGCATTATAAATATTGCAGGGCTCAGTGTGCAAACACCCATTGGCAAATCAACATGTGCAATTTGTAAACCATCTGGTTTGTGAATAGTGATGCAATTTGCACTGCAACCTATGCATGGATATGTCATATCTCATATTGTACCTTAGCATGGGGTCAGAAAATTACCTGCTCAATGACTGCCATCGTTTAATGTATTTTCCAGACAGGAAATATTTTTGTAAAAAATAGACCATGCCCATTAAAGGAATAGAGCTGCTTTAAAAACATGTTTCCATTTGGGAACACAGTTGTGGGAAAGAACCGTGGTCCCCAGACCACTACCTTCTTCTCCCAAGACTGTCAACATGATTGCCAAAGGGAAAACTTTCCTGTGGAAGTTGGTTATTGTGATTTATGATTTGAACAACTGTAGCCCACCACTGATGACCAGCTACTAATTAGCCATTCATTAAATATATAATGCAAACGCCGAACGCTGGCGGTTGGAATACTCATTGACGAACACAGCCCTAGATGGATGGATGACATTTCCTACTTGAATGGCATAAAAACCTGTTCCCTTGCCTACCAGCAACTGACAGAATGTCCAAGTTTACTGCTGCTATGAGAGCCTTTGTGGGATACTTGTGTGTCAATTGCAATGTGGTGTCCTCTCAAAACTGCGTGTTTGACCTGACACAGGACCTTGCCCTGAGGTAGCCTGTAACCAGGCAAAACGTGTTGGCTGAGGTTATCTGTATTTGGTGAAGAAGAAATTGATTAAAGAGTCACAGAATCAAACAAAGGATTTTTTTGTGTAATTTCCTCTTGGAAAATGTATTTCTATGTACAAATTTTTGTATGTGTACTCTGTTTTGCTGCCTCTCGATTGTGTTCTAGCTTCTTCTTCGAAAATCAAGAACCATCCTCTTTCAAGGGTCAG
The DNA here is from genome assembly GCF_964263255.1 of Lissotriton vulgaris. NCBI lineage: Eukaryota > Metazoa > Chordata > Amphibia > Caudata > Salamandridae > Lissotriton > Lissotriton vulgaris. Next base: position 249,277,700 of record NC_141694.1, read on the forward strand.
TATCTGGTCAATGGTTTGAGAAAGCATTTGTGGTTGTACAGTATTGATTGTGTCACCTCCTATTTGTGATTTGTAGTGGGTCACAAAATCCATGTTATGAGTCAGAAACATTTTTCAGACTCATAAAGGAATTTTGTAACTTTCAAAGCAATCTTTTGTGCTCACAAACCCGGTGATTTTATGAATCACCAGGTTTGTGGCGCAAAATTACATTTTGTTTTTATATCGGAGCCGAGTATTTTAAAAGGCTATTATAAGCCACCTCTCAGTTGCAAGACCTAATGAAATAACTTTGGGTTGATTTATATATCGTCAGGCAACCTGTTTCTCTGCCAGGGTGACAGAGTAAATTACTCTGTCACCCTGATGGAGATGCTTCCCGCTGAATATAGAAATGACCGTCAAGCTGGCAGCAATTCCTAAAGCCTTGGCAGGAGCCATCGTCATGGTGGTTCCTGTCAATGTTTTCCACAGTTTGGTACAAGACTCCGTCAACATGAGGAGTCTTACACCAAACTGTTTTCTTTTTTATTTAAAAAAAAAAAAATCCCAATGCAGGATTTTCTTTTGGAAAATAAAAAAGATAATGCCCCTCGCCATGGGATCCACTCCAACGGCGAGGGAGGAAATCAGTGTTTTTCATTGTCCCATGCCACCAGGGCTTGGCTGGCAGTGATGGACTGAAACAAATGTCAAACTGTCTGCCCATCCTAATTGGGTGAATGGACATATAGCCAATTCTCCAACGTCCCTTACTCCATCAGGTCGTTGGAGAAGCTTTGCTAAAGCAGTGCTGGAGTAGTTACCTCTGAAGGAAAACCTATGGTCCACCTTCATTTAAATCGGGCCCTTGTGTTAGCGGGGAAGACACCATCATCGTTGCGACGGAGCTCCCTCTCCGCCAACATCTAAATCAGTCTCTTTGTCACGAAAATTCTCTGTTGCTTTATCCTAGACGTATTGTCTGTGCTTCTATGCAAATAATAGAAATGTAGGTATTGACCACTGACTCTAAAAGTTTAATGGAGATGTGATGATCTGTACAGTTATATTTGTCTGCACGTCCTTTATACTGTAGGGAAATTTATATAGCATTACACATTAGAAAACATGCAACACATACTTGCTAATAACTTTAATATTTAAATGGAATTGATTCTTTAACTAAAACACTTTGGGGCCATGAGTAATTTGTGTTTTGCGATTCTCAAATTGCGATTTTTAGGGAATCGCAATTAGAGAATCGCAAAACGGAATGTAGGTAGGATTAGCAAAATTTTTTGCGAATCCCACTTATTCCTTATTTGCGAATCGCAAATTGAGATTCGCAAATAAGGAATACCTTCTCATTCATTCCTATGGGCTAGAAGGCCCATAAGAATGAATGAGACGACATTCTCAATTTGTGATTCTCAATTAGAGAATCGCAAATTGAGAATGCAATTTCAAGGGTGCTAGGGTGTCAATAGGACACCCTTTTGCACCCCTGAAATAAACATGTGTGCACATGTGGCATACATACATGCGCTAAGGGCATGTATGTGCGCCACATGGCACTTTTAAAAATACAAAAAAATGAATTTTTCTAAGAAATCTCAAATTACCACCAACCTCAATTTGGTGGTAATTTGCGATTCCTTAAGCCAAAATTCACACAACTTGGATGCTTCCTAAATTGCATTTAAGGAATCGCAATTTGCGATTCCTTAAATGCAAATGGAAAATAAGGAATCGCAAATTTTGCGATTCCTTATTTTGCGTGTGGGTTTTTGTGTGCTACATAGCACACTACCCAAATAGCGATGATCGCAAATGCTGAAATTCTGCGAATTTCAGCATTTGCGTTCACAATTAGGCTTCCTACATATGGCCCTAGATATCTGTAAAACCGTATAAACTGTCTTTGATGTTGTTCTCTTTCAGTAAAAGTAATCAACCTTTAAACCAATGTTTATAGTTTTATTTATAATAGAATACATGTAATGCGTTAATCATTTTAGACCCAAAATGCATGGCATAGTTTTCTCTGAGTCACAGCCTTTTCAAAAAACCTGTATTTATTGTATATTAATACTTTTCAAAAAGGTAATATCCATCAATTAATCCTTTCTTCCATTTGCTCATTGTCCAACACTTCTCCTTTGGTACAATTACAGTGTTTGCAATATAATTACCATCTCATTAGCTTCAGCCAGAATGAGTTTTGCGATCATCTGCTTAATCCAGTCTGAAAATACATATTAAACACCTTTTAGATTACATATAGAGACTTTCAAGCTGAGAACAAGCCTTTGCCGTAGAGAAAGGTTGTCCAGCAGCTTCAGACAGCCGTCCCACTTTTCGCCCTAGTGTGGTTCACACAGTGCAAGTGCAGGTTCGCACTTGGGCTCTGAATAGTGCATTGTTTGTAAAAGGGTTCCTAGTGCATCCAGTTAAGGCTGCTGCACCTCAGAATGAGACAGTGGGCCGTAATCGTAATTATGGCTCCCGGTTATATGGAATTGTTTTTTTTTTTTACATTTCCATCTGTATTCATGCATATTTCTTTTTTTCAAATTGTATATGTATTTGTCCATATTTATTTTGGGTTTTGTGAAAACATGAATCTGAAACTAGTATATTTCCACATTTATTTAATTGATAAATAGTCACTCATGCTTGAATTCTTGCTAGTTTTCAATGATATGAACACCCCAGAAGATAAATCAATGCACTTATATTAAAATATGCAAATTTCAGTATCAATCTTGTGCATGGCTACTGCAGTTGCAGCCACGTTCTAAAAATCCTTTCTTTTTTAACACCCTTGCCCATCAATAAACACAGCTATTGGCCTCGCAGTCGTGGCAGACAGTATTTAGAATCACTCAAAAAGCAACCTAATTTCAGTTCATCCACATTTAAAAATAAATACACACAAAAAATAAATGTTTTTCTGCCTGTATTTATCTGTGTACTTTTTCTGTGTCAACCAGTGGTAAAGTGATTCTGCTGTCTCCCAAAATATGGTACGTCTCATTTACTTGATTGGTACATTTAATTTAAATAGAAGTCCCTAATAAATGATTCTACATGTATACCTAGGGCCTGTAAATTAAATGCTATCAGTGGGCAGTAGCACTCATGCCACACACTAGAGTAACCGTTTAAAAAAACGTCTCAGGCCTGCCACTGCAGCCTGTAGTGCAGTGTTAAACTGCCATTGCGACATAGCAAAAAAAAACATTGCCAGGCCTAAACTCTCCTTTTTTAATACTTATAAGTCACCCTTAAAGACTCATAGCAGAAGGTGTGTTGTATTTAAAAAGCAGGCCATGTGTACTTAGGCTTTACATGTCCTGGCAGTGAAAAACTCCCAAGTCGTTTTTTCACTGTTGCAAGGCCTATCTCTCACATTAATTAACACTGGGTTGCCTTATTACATTTAATATGTGCTAATGGAAGTAGATAGAGATATTATGTTTACATTCAAATGAATTGAAATTTTAAATCTTCTTTAATGGTAAAGACAGATTTTAAGTCACAATTCTGAAAATGCTGCTTTTAGAAAGTTGGCATTTTCTTGCCCCAACCATTGTGCCTTCTGCCAGTGCCCTGGGTCACATGACTGTAAATGGCTCTGCTAGTGGTGGCTGTGTATTGCCATTAATTAAAAGGGGGCATATGTCTGAACAGGATGGGTCCTCCTGGCAGGATGACTGGGAGGGAGGTGTACCAAGTCTCACTTACACTTCAAAGGGCTTTGCCTCCTTCACACATAAAGGGACTAGACACCAGGCCTGTCCTGCCTTTTGTTACCCCCAGACAGTTTGTAGCCTTGACAGAGGAAGAGGAAGAACTTTTCCGAACCAGATGTGGGGGTAGGACAAGGAGCCCCACCCACCCACACAAAGGCTGGCAACAGGAATACATATTGGACCTCCAGAGCCAATCTTCAGAACACTCATCGACCTGTGGAAGTTACAGAAGAAGGAATACCCTGCTGCCAGATGGCTGGCCTGCTGCCAAAGGGCTGCCCTGCTGCGTGAAGGGCTGCCTTACTTCTGAGAAGGAAGACTGGACCTGTTTGCCTTCAGTTCAGGCCTAACCAGAGTGACCCCAACAGTCAGGTGGCCGAACTCCCGTGTGAGCTACAGAGACACCAGCTTCAGAGGCCTCCCTGCAGCTGCCCAGTTGACCTGCTGCAACTGGACCTGACTGGACCTGCAACTGGACCTGTCTGGACCAGCTGGCCTCTGCTGGAGTGAGTATCTTATCCCAAGAGGGGCCTTCCCAGGCCCTGGACCCTTGGCTAGCATCATCGTATCCTCCTCCTGATGAAAAGGTGAAAATCCTGAAGTTTAGGCTCCTTGCAAGCGTGAATGGGCACATGCACATGAAGGCTTTGCCATCCATGACGACTGCCAATGCGACGCCTGCTCTTTGTGTCAAAAGCGACTGCCAGCAATGACTGGCAAAACAAGACCTGCTTTCTGTGCTGCAGTAATGACAGCCCACGACGAAGCCAACTCAAAGCTACAGCCATGACCGTCCACAAAGCTTGACCGGCAATTTGCGCTACAGCAACAACTGTCCGCGATGCCCAACCTGGCTTCAGATGACTGCGATTGGTGCTTTGAGGTTTTAGGTGCTGTTTTCCCTTTAAAACTTTAAATTTGCACACATCCCATTCTATTGTTTGGATTTATGTCATTCTGGTACCATTTTATTTTTTTTAAATTCACTAATTTACTCTATGTTGGTTTGAGATTTTTCTTGTATTATATTTTTACTTTATTGCTGTTAGTATGCTGTATGAATACTTCACATATTGACTCTAAGTTAAGCCTAACTTCTTTTTGCCAAGCTACCAGAGAGTTATTAAAATGATTTTTGTGGTTCACCTTGACAAGGATTGTGATTGTTACCTGATTGAGGCTTCCACCCCCCTAAACCAACAACCCAAGGGGCATATTATCAAGCAGGGCGTTAAAATTATCACCGCGATAATGGGCTTGATAATAAGCCCTTGTGAATTCTCATAGAAGCCCATGTTCACACCAAAAAATGGGCTTCTTTGGGAATTCACAAGGGCATATTATCAAGCCCATTATCTCCGCTTTAGCGGCAGTTTACTGCCGCTAAAGCGGCGATAATTTGAACGACGGTCTTGATAATATGCCTCCAAATTCCTACATGTAGGTTCTGTAGCACCCCTCCACACCCGTACTTCCAGCACCTATGAAGCTGTAAGGATCTGGTTATTATTATTATTATTATTATTATTAAATTACACTTGTTACAGCTCTGGTGCACACATGGGAGGAAATGATGCTCCCACTAATTATGATGTTTGCTTGAAATGAAGTAATTAGCAGTTTGCATAGTTGGTACTCAATTTCGAGTTATAGATCTCGAGATGGCCATTGACATTCGGATTACGCATGATTCCTCATGATCCGTGGTGTGAGGCTGACATTTTGCACTGTTTAGTCTCATGATTGTTGCCAGGTGTCACTTGGCAAAAATTGAAAGAGCAAACACAGGTGGCACAATATTCTCCTGATTTACACTCACATGAATTTACAGATGATTTTGAGTTACCTCCTGAGTTGTAATCAGGGCCTCACTGTATTACGCTGCCAGTTAGTGGGCGCGCTGCAGACAGCGTAGGTTGTAAACCAGGGGCTTAACACAGGCCTCTGTAGCTCCAGCAGCACAGAGGAGGCCCCAATTATTTAAGCTGCCCCACTCTTTCAGGGGGGACCATGTAGCCAATGACTATCCGTGAAATATAGGAAACTTAGAAGCCACATTCTGCAGGGGGCTCCATCTTTTTGCGTTATGCCACTGTCGTAAACCAGCATCATGGTAAGCCCAGGGACACTGGGGCAAATTTACAAGAAACCGTTGGAGCGAGGTGATATGCCAAAATTGTTAAAGCTGCGCTCCAACAGTTTAAAATAGCGGGGATGTGCCATATTCATAAGAACACCCCTGCTGTGCCCCTTGCGCTGGCACTACAAAAGCTACCGAGCGCCAGTGCAGGCACCCTAACGCCATTTTGCTATGTTGCCTGCACTGCAGGGGCAATTGTTTATGTGCAGGAAGGGACACCTTCCCGAACTTTAACAATCTTTGCAGGTGATTTTCTTTATATATATGGGCAGCAGAATGCAAGATACATGGAAAGAGCAAAATACGAGGAGAAAAAAAACATTTCTCCTCATGTCGCCTGCTTCGACCAGGCATTTCCTGGCAGTATTTTTGGTGCTGCCGCATACCTGTGGAACGCACACTGCAACACCCATTACACCCCCTTTTCATGATAAGTGCTGCGTGAATAAGGGTATTATTTACAAGGCGGCGTTAAGCCAGGGTAAGTGGCTTAACGCCGCCTTGTAAATAAGGCAAAGGAGTTAACATCACCAGAACGTCAGGAAAAGTGACGTTCTGGTGGCGTTAACTCCTTGTTAACATGCCCCCCTGTTTCATAAGTTAAAGTACCCGTGTAATAAATATACTGTCTTAGGCCTTTACAAAAATCAAAGTACACCTGCCTTGATTAGCACAGAGCCGGCGGAGCACGCGATATGGAACGGAAAGGCGAGCGCAGGCAGACAGCTTGGAGCCTGGATTTAAAGTCTGCTTAACTGTGTCATCCCTTGGACGGATCATGATGTTATTAGCAGTCATAACAGAGTTTCATTGGCAGTGGAATGGGGGGAATTTTTAACATATTTGGGCAGTTGTTTAAATCTAGTTAAATTTAACTTGATTGGTAAATCCTCTGATAAATCTCTAACATAATTCTAAAGAACAGACAGCATCTCACAGGTACTTTTTTAAATGCAGGATTTAATTGGGTATGCCGCATAATTGAATTTATGCGGCGGCACTGAGGCTAGTTTACTCACTACTGTGCTATCGATCATTGCTGATAGAAGCTCCTATTAAGAAGATTAAATATATGGGTCTTTTGAGTTTCGTGAGGACTTAAGTCGTAATTGAATAAACTACAGAGTTCTTAACCATAATGACCTGTCCATTATGTGCTGTTTTTCAACATCGTTTAAACCTTTTTTTTATGGTGCTGTATTTCAGAAACTCTGAGGCTGATGCTAATTGCTTGGCAGGATAGATAAAGGGGTTTAAATGTCCTAAAACTAAAGGTCATGTTTAGAGTGTCTCTTATATTTAGATTCTCCAGTCTTCTTGATTTCATGAATCCTAATGGTAATCATAACCAGATGGCCAACTTAAACAGATAAGTCTTCGTTGCAATTGGGCCGGTAATGCACATTCGACTGCAAACTGGAGTCGGTACCTAAATCAGTATTACAAGTGGTGCACAAATCGGTTTTACAAGTAGTGTACAAATATCGCCCCCCCCCCCCCACCCTGGGTAAATATTACCCGGCGAAATGTGTGCGTGGCTAAACACAAAATTGCAAGATTCACAGCTCAGAATGGGTAAAATGTGTGTTATTACCGCATCAATGCCCTTTCAATGCCCCAGTCGAAAAGAGGGGAAACCCATTCTGAACCAAGTCCAGAGAAAGCTCCCAGGGTGTCAGGGTCATTAGTTTTTTGTGTTTCAAAAACAAACATCCACTTTGGGAGTTTATTTTATCAAAACAAAGGGGCATATTATCAAGGGGGTTTATCTCCGCTTTTGTGGCTTAAAAGGCCAAGAAAGCGGAGATAAAATTATCTCCCTATTACCTAGCGACCATCTTGGGCCCCGCTTTGCATGTCAGTGATATTTATCACTAATGACATGCAAAGTGGGCGTGCCAAGATGTTAGCGACTGGAAACAGTCGCTAACATCGCTATCTCTTATTACCAACTTTTGGAGATATTCGCGCTAAGCGGAATATCTCCAAAAGCTAACACCTGCCCCTAAGCAGTTCTTAGCCATGTTATCCAATGGTAGGTGCATAACATGGCTAAGAGCATTAGCTCGGTAATGCATGAATATCGCTGACTTTTCAGCAAAATTCATGCATTTTGGCAGATTTTTATCGCTTAGGAGATAAACCTTGATAATAGCAAGGTTCCTAAGCGATAAAAATCGCCGCAGCTCGGCGATAAAAATATCGCCGCTAAGCCAACATAGAGATAATTATTGCTAGTTGTTGGTAATATGCCCCAAAGTAATTTAAAAGTCCTAAAGTCCTCAGCAGTCCTCAAAAAACCTTAAACCTTGACCAATTGCTCCTTCATATGAATGAGTGGTGTTATAAATATATAGAATAAATGTAACGAGAAATAAAGCACATCAATATGAGCAAACCTTTGTTGAAAAATATATGCATCAAAATGTGTACTAACTTGCAGGGAGATTCCTGAGTTAGTGTAGTGTACTATAACTATGGGAAAAATAAACATGCTGCTTTAAATAGCCTTTTGCCATCAGTCATATTGGTACACAGTCAGAATGCAGTTAAAAGCATCATGACCCCAGGCTGTGATGTCCTGTTTCTATTTTAGTCTTTCCCCTAATCCTCAAGTTGTGGTTGAAATACTCTACTACACTTGTTCATGGAAGTAGGGTCAGAGAAAACCCTTCTCCCATCAACAGTAAGGACCATGAGCATCTAAAATAAGCCCCAAACTAGAATATAATTAAGGATACTAAGAGTAGCAGAGTTTGTCTTTTTGCAGAAAGTCTAATCTTCCTTAAAAACACACAAGATAGAGAGGTGTGTTGAGTACAAAGGTTTGAGATCACAGGGGTATGTTCTGCTTCTTTGATCAGGATAGCTGCTCAGAGTCTCCTCCCTGTCTATAAGTAAAATGCTGCTGCTGTAGTGGAATTTGCAGAAATGCAAAGGAGGCATCTAATATGTGAATGCACTTGTACATCTCAAACAACTTAAACAGTTGCTAAGATCCACTTATTCTGTATCAGATCAGTGGATAAATGCACCTATGCAACAAATATTTGGCTGAGAGGAAAATCTATTCTTGCTGCAAAATAGCTGTTTTTTGTAGGCAACACTGCTGAGACGCACAACAAAGAACACACACCACTATCCAATTAATGTAGCCATTTGTTGAGCAACTGCTAAATAACAGACACATTGGTTAAATCAATGTTCATGGCAGAAAGCTCAGAAACTACTTTAAAATCAGGTGTACCAGGTATCTGATGACTGGCTGCTACTATGCAAAGCAATTAAATGAGGTTTCTGAACAATTATTTTTCCACTTGCCTAATGAACTATCACTGATGTTGCAAGGTATGCTCTTGGGCAAGCATTGAAGGACTGGATTCCAAATGAGCTGCATTGTATTGGGTCTTCGTTGCCCAGTACCACATCGAAAACCCTCCAGTGTGATGTCTCTAGTCATAAAAATCAAAGGATGATCATTGTTTCTTAGCTCAGTCAACTTTGTGACAGTACACAGCAAGGAAGAAAGCTTCTGTTCATGGACTTTAGATAGTCTACCGTTTCCAGGGAGATGGCTGCCATGCTCGTCGACCCTTAAATACTTGTGACTGACTGACTGCCTTGTAGCACCAAAATCTCATCTCAAGGTGACTCCTGGATCCCAAGAACAATGTGTGGCTTGTATAATACCAGTCACACCCCTTACAAACACTGCTGAATCAAGCTATGGTCTCAGCTGCAAAGACTATAACTAATATATTACTAGGGGGACTTCCTTTGAGCTGCAGTTGATGTGCATCAGATCCTCATCTCACCCTTCAATCCTATCTTTCCCAGAGTCTACAAGGAGAGGACCTCTTAAATGAGCTATTAGATGATTGAATCCTGTAAAGCTAAAAATTAGGCTGATTCAAGTTATGTAGGTAAATTAGAAATACAAAAGATGGTGATACCGCTGCTTCTATGAAGAAACTCCAAACGGACATGGTGGTGGATATACGCTTATCTGTAATTCATGGTCCAACTAACCATCCACAGATCAAATCTCTCCCCTCCTCAATGTCAATAGAAATAAATGCAGAGTGTCGATGTATTTTCTGTTATTAGCTATTGCATTCTGACACCACCAAGTCAATCTCATTGGCGAATGTGACTTACTATGGGTGCACATAAGCAAGGTGAATTTGGTAGATCATATAAAGAAAAATTCTGGCATGGTGATGGTCAGCAGATGAATGACTCGCATTCCACTGTGATACACTCTCATCATTAGTTGATCATCAACTTGAGACAGTCAGAAACCATTTGCTCAGAGCCTGGACGATAAACTATAGGGATATCAACTACCTCTAGCTAGCAAAATATAAAATATCTTAAGTCTCTCGTTTTATCTTCGTCAACTACTTTAAGATAAGGAAATTCTTTGGGTCAATAAAATTGGTGCTAGAAAATGTCCCTAAGCTTCCAGAGAATCCCGAAAACCCTAAAGCACACATACTTAATTGTTACCCAATTTCACTCTCTGGGGCATATTACCAAGCAATAGCGATAATTATCGCTATTGCTTGGTTAGAGACAAAAAATTACAGCTGAGCTGCGGTGATTTTTATCGCAAATAAACCTTGGTATTACCAAGGTTTATCGCAAATGCGATAAAAAACGGCCGCAATGCATGAATATCGCTGAAAAGTCAGCGATATTCATGCATTACCGAACTAATGCTCTTAGCAATGTTATCCACCTCCCATTGGATAACATGGCTAAGAACTGCTCAGGGCAGGTGTTAGCTTTTGGAGATATTCGCGCTTAGATAAAATTGTCTCCCTATTACCTGGCTGTCGCTAACACCAGTTAGCGACAGCTAGTAGGAAATAGCGACCATCTTGGGCCCCAAGATGGTCGCTATCTCCTACTAGCTGTCGCTAACTGGTGTTAGCGACAGCTAGGTAATAGGGAGACAATTTTATCTCCGCTTTCTTGGCTTTTAAAGCCAAAAAAGCGGAGATAAACCCCCTTGATAATATGCCCCTCTGTTCGTGTCTTCCTATGCAATCATCCCCCATTCCAATCAAAAATGAAAAGCCTAGAGGGAGAAGCAATACAATTGTCACTTTTTTAATCCATAAAAATACTTTTATACTGTTCTTTTTAGTTGCCTATTTTTGGTACCTTTAACTTTAATTTTAAGTGAAGTTTGAGAATGTGGTTGCCACACTCGCGTAGCTTTTAATAAACCACTGGTCATATTCAGCTGCACCTAAGAAAGACTTCAAATTTTCCATTTTAACATTTGGCACCTCCAGTTCTGTAATGGGTACGCCTTACCCTCCATCAGCTTCATCACTGTAACATATCCCTGAACCCTTTTCCCCAGGGCACTTATGCTAGCCGTTTGAAATCCATGAGCAACCTCTTTATTGGCTGAAGGTGCTTTTCCCGTCACACTGAATATCATCAATATATGCCAAGCATATTCTTCCATGCAAGCACGCACCATGTTTGCCTGCCTTAACCTTGTTTCTAGAGCAGTATTTATACTGCTGCGCATCACAGTAAGTGGGTAATAGCCATAAATAGAATATTATTAAGGAGGGAATGACAGCACTTTCCATCCTAGGGAACAGTGCTAACTTAAGTTGTTCTGCAGTCGACTCGACCCATATCCACTCCATGCCTCTTCCACGCCAGGCATCCAGTTGGGCTATTGCAGATTGACTGAGAACCTTCTGAGTTACTCTTAACTTGGCAGTACGTTGGAGAGGAGAGGCTTTGATTGACAGAGGAGAGGCAAAACCATGACTGAACATGTAGCCACCGCCATCATCTTTCTAGAAATGCCCGTGGCTCATCTTCTTTTACCTTTCTAATCTACCTGCAGAATAGGAATGATGGATAACACACTTTACCACACATCACCTACTCTGACCAATCACATCCAGTCTGACCACAATCTAACAATTTTCCTTCATCACTTCTAATCATAAATAATACCCTCATTCATTCTCATAGATATTACAATGCAACTTAACCCTTAAGCATCCTCTTCATGTGGGGGCAGGTCTGTATGTTCTGACCTGCAGGAGGAGAAGGCTGTGTGCCTTCATGCCATATGTGGAAATAATTGGAGGTAAAATACTATAATGCACTTGTGAGGTGTGATCTGAAAGGAGGGCATTTTCTCCAGTTCTATTCACTGCTTTGCGTGACCCTCCCGTAAATGTAGCCTCTAGGGCATTGCCATTATCTTTCTCAATATTCATGCATCATAAAGTTTTAACCTTATTTTGTAAAAGCTTTGACCAGACTCCAGCTTGCTTATGCAGTGCTTTCTAGAGCACCCTTTGGTTTGTATACTTGAAGTGACTTAGGGCCTTTTAATGAGTTTGGCTTCGGGGAGTGGCACCGACCCACAACGCCAAGCCCACGGCTGAACCGCCTGCCAGATAAGGAGTTTTCTCCTGTCTGGCAGACAGTTCTATGCAGTGCTTCAAATGGGCCGCTACTCACCGGTACTGAGTACCGGCACTTTTTAGGTCGAGGACCGTAAGGCTGCACTTGTGCAGTCTTCGGTGAGAGATTTAATGTTTTCTAGTATGGGGGCTTGAAGCCGCCTCTCTTTTCCATTGGCTGGCTTCCTAAACGGGGCCCAGCCATTGGAGGAGAAGGGCATCACTCCGTTCAAGCCCCGTCTCTTTCGGATTCAGAGGTGTGTTTTTTGCGTTCTTTCGCCCTGTGACGTCATCCGTCACTCAGAACGCCAAAAACACGCCCCCGATTCCGAAATTTTCGGAGCTTTGCGGATGCCATTTTGCTGCTCGGTAAAACCAGGAGAGCAGCGTCTGCCGAGGACATGAGATAACTATTCCTTGTTTTATAGTGTAATGTTATTTGCTTAGGATTATCCTAGAATGCTATACTATGACAGGGCTTGTATTATTGGAAGAGTGTATCTGTTGGCATGCCATGTTCCACACTTTTATTCTTACCCAGTGAATTATTTACATTACGAATCTAGTATTTGCAATTAATTTTTACTACATAGATGTCCAGAATTATGTTGTGGTTATTTGTTAACTGTCCTGAGGTTTGATGTGCTTATAGGCTAAATTGCTGAAACCATTCGTAGCACCAGGGCGTGCTTCCCCCCAATTTTACATGGTTCCAATTAGCATTTTTAGAGTGAATTCCATCATTTACAACTTAACACTCCCGAGTCTTTCTTCTACAGCAATCAGCAGTCATCTAGCTGCTGCCGCACGTGGGACGTCACGCGGCGGCAAGCGCTATTAAGCATAACATTGATAAAGGCTCAGGCAGAAGCAGTTTGCTCTCTCCCTTTGAAGAGGAACGCAGGACTGACTAGGGTAAGGGCTGTGTCAGCGTTAAGATTTAGCAGATGGTTCCATTTGTTTGAATTTAGGGCTATGACTTGAGTTATCACTAAATTCTGTTTGGTATTATGGGGTAGGACACCCTTCTATTGCATGGGTAACCAGCACTTTTCTAAATAGACCTCTGACCTCCCTGTGGGCCACTTACAGCGAGCGCATTTTAATTCAACTAGGCTTGTCTGTATAATAACTGCATGTTTTTATCAAACTCCGGTCACAACCCGATAGTTTTGCTTTTTCCGTATTTAAATGCTTCATGACTGCACAGTTTTTAACTTTCACTATCAATGTTGGAACTGCGATTAACTACTGGCGGTTTTCGTGTTTGCCTTTCCTAACACGTTGGCAGCCTTTTGAAACGAAGTTCACCTCGTGAGTAATGGCATGTTTTACAGTACGCATGGCACTTCGATACAGCCCTTGAATACTAGCACTGATTTGATTTAATACTGGTTCCTTCTCACAAATAACAAGGGCTTTCACAACTAAGTCACTGCGTCACAGCGTTCTCAGCAAGAGCGGTGAGGTTTTAGGACGCATGTATTTCTGTGCACTGTCTTTGGGGAGTCGGGGGCGGCGGGGCAGTGTGCACTCCTCGGAGGAAGGGTGTGTGTTGTTTATTTGCACCGCAGCGGCCACGAGGTTAATGTGTAGCCCTCGGGCTTCCTGCCACATAAATTCAAGGAAAACGTGATTTGAAGAAATCTGCATGTTTTCCCCTCACGGTGAATTAACACAAGTTACAGTTGATATGATGCTGCACGTGTAGGGCAATAGGGTGTGAGCTAGCTCAGTCCTGATGACCCCCTGCCCTGCAGTGTAATGCTGCAGGTATGGGAACCTGGTGACATGGCCTCGGACGATAATGCTGATAGCGCAAATCAAACAAGCTGTTGACCCCCCACTTACAAAAAGAAACCAGCCTGTTTAGCAGTGCGAAAGCTGGGCCAGCGACATGATTTAATTTCCATTGGGGTTGTTGTGATGTCGCTGTGTTTTTAATGAGTTATTTTCTGCCGTGAGTCTGTTTTATTTAGTGCCGGATCTGAGTTGTAAAGCGCAGAACAGGATGGCGATTGACAGTAACAACACATTCTCCACCTTTCGAGAATAATTTTCATATGCTTTTTGCAGCTGTAATCTAAGGCGCTTGTTCTCATTTCGTCAGCATATCGTCCGTGTTTATCTTAAATGCACACTGTAAATTTAGACGGGGGAGCTCGAGGGGTGTTTCTACCCTTTAGATTTGCCAGGATGCAACGAAGTCACACTTTTTGCATATTCTGTGCCCTAGTGAGCCAAGGGCATGACCCTTAATGTGTAAGGTATTAATAATGCACTGCTGCCGCTAGCTTAATAACCGGAAGCTTTGGCGATCCCCTTGGTGGCCTGCCCTCTTGGAATGGCTCTCTTCTGCTCCCTTCTGTCCCCACTGCAAGGAATCTAACGTGGTTAGGATTCCCTGGAGTGCCGGACGTGAAAGTGCAGCCCGCTGTGCGGGTGCACAGCCGCCAGCCCCTTGTGCATGCATGTGTGTCCATGCGTTACTACAAGCTACCCATCCGACATCCGCACTACCTGCTGCAGACATACATCAGAGTCGGGCCGAACCCTTTTTAATGGGGCCTGCATTGGAGCAGGGGTCTCTAACCTTCTCTGTAAGCAGACCTACTTCTGTGCAATGAAAATCATACTGAGCTGATAAAACTATTAGTATTTTTATACTGACTACATCAGACAATATTAATTTAGTGGCCACCCCATTAATGACTACCAGCAATTAGTTGTCAGTCGTAGTGCTTCAGGAGGGGTTTCCAGCAGTAATGTAACAAGGCTTTGCCAATTTGGAATTCCTTTACATGTATAATACATACCAGCCATAGCTGCAGAACCCCTGGCACCAAGTGATAATATTAATATTAATTCTGCCCAATGCTTGATGAGTTATCGAACACATATTGATCAATAAATATATTTTGCAAATTGAACCATTTCTCAAAACTTTGCTAGTGAATGGCTTGGACCATTGTTTTATGGTTTTACAGCAATACAGTTGAGGGGTGAGACTCGATGCTTAATGAGGAGGGCCATATGGTCATTACATATATCTATCAGTGATGGCATTATGCCTTTAGTTAGCAGAAGCTTGGATCCTAAGTGGCTCTGTGTGTGTGTGGCTCTGTGTGTGTGTGGCTCTGTGTGTTTGTGGCTCTGTGTGTGTGTGGCTCTGTGTGTGTGTGTGTGCATTTGTTCCAGTTACTATTGCCTGTGGTGGTTATTTTCAATATGCCTGGACAGAACAAAAAGCTTGTGCTCACTTTGACTATCTCTAACCATCATTTCACAACTAAATATAATGGGATCTCGGTACCAAACTCACTGATCCCTGTGAAAATTGCGATACACTCTTTGAACAGAGATGTTTGCAGCCAGCGCAAACCATCTGGGCTTGCATGCCACAAGGAAGTATATAGCTGTATTTGAATCAAAAGCCAATATATGTAATGCATGACTACTTTTAAGTGCATGTAACTCACACACATGGTTGCAATTTATTACACATTGTGATTGGACGGCAAAAGCAGGAAAACTGAAAGGCTTCATCTACTTTGCACACCCAGGTGATCATTGGTACAAGTTATTTGAGTACAAGCAGAGGAAACATATTTAATTTGCAATAAGTCTCATCTCCTTCAGACATACCCTCTTGCCATTTGTAACATGATGTGAATGTCTGTTGCTTTTTTAAATATTTATTTCATCGACAGTTAAAAATGGAAGAATACATTTGACATTTTGAACATGTGCGCTATTTTACATATATGGGTGTATATTACACAGAATGTATTCAGAGAACCAAGTTAGATACATTTATTTATCTAAAATCACATATGCAGCCTGTTTATTCTGTCCACCACACCTTTTCAATCACATAAAATGGAATGTTGAAAGGTTGAGCCACCAGCAGCAACTTCACCAGTGTCTCTGTGTCAACATTTCTTAGCCAATGGTAACTAGAGAGAGAGAATATTGTGCTTACTGAAGTTACACAAAGTATGTCCCTTGGAAAGCAACTCTGGTTTCCATTTTAGTCAGAAACATCCACTAGTGCCGAGAATGAAAAGAGTGTCTGATGAATTGGTCGCTTTTTTGCAGCTAAGTATTTACTAATTGTATCAAACAGAAAGCCAGTGCCTTTCTCTAAAGTAAGTAAGATTCAGGCACCATAAGTAGTAATAAAGTGGATAACTCTGGTGGTTAATGCGCTTGCTAGAAAGAGCTGTGTGCATTCTAATATAAGGTTCAACTCACCATAACATTGGATAGAGGGTCATTGTGCTTGCTGGAAAGCATAGCATGCAACATGTAGATCAGAGATTTGTTTTTTTTAATATAGATAGCTCAGTTGGATACTGTTTTTGTTAACATCCTTGGCATATATCTTAGTGAATTATGCCCCTGCAGCAAGGACCGGCATGCAACAACAAGGCATATATATAGAACCTTACTGTTTTTTCTCAATCTTTTTATTCTTTAAGGTTGCCAAAAAGGGTTACTTTGGGTAGTAATAAACACTTATTAGTAAGTGCTATATAAATGATTATTAGTGTAAAAAGCTAATGGACAGATACAGACGATATTCTAACAATGCATGCAGTTTTATTTCATATAAACCTTGGAAAGGTCAAAAACTTAGCCCGCCCCTTGCTCCGCCTTTAGCACCCCCTTTATGCCCGCCCCCAGCTCCACCTCGAGTCTATCCCTCCTTTTGATGAGTACCTGCACTTATTATTTTCCATTTAGAGCACTGGATCTATGGCATTCCCACAGTTGGGTATGGAAGCCTCAACGGCAGTACCTGCAGAGCATAGACTGTCAAGTCCATGCTCTACAGGAACTGGGGGTGCATGCAGACAGGTGGCACTACGTGTGCCCCCCCTGCATGCACCCCAGGGCGCAGTGGCGCAAGGGGGCCATGTAGGGCCCCCCTTTATTTCCTCACGGCACACTTCATGGCGGTGGCACCGCCATAAAAACTGTGGCGATTAGGAAACTCTTAATATGCTTGGTAGGGCCGCTACAACCTCGCCAAGCATATTGCGGCCTCAAGACTACGGCACCACCACCAGGGATCTCTGATCCCTGGCACTTGTAAAATTGTATATTGATACTTGTATAGCACTACTCACCCGCAAGGGTCTCAAGGCGCTTGTACGAATACCGCTGTGGAACCCTTCCTGGCTTTCCCTGTGAGGCGTCCTCTCCTGGGCACCCCAGGCATCCTTAGCGTTGTGGGGGCCGTTGTGGAGATTAAGCAAGCTATTGCCCAGAGTTGCAGAGTGGGACCCCATGATTGGAATAGGCACCGAGGCGAGAATTATCAGGTCCGTGGAATTTTGAGCCCAAGACCCGCCGAGGCGGGGAATTGAACCCTGGTCCCGGGCTAGACCTCTGCATCAGGGTCTGCCGCTCTAACCATTGAGCCACACTTCTCACCCGCCCAGAGAATACTTGAAGTGGTCCCTGGGCGGCCCGATCACCCTGGTCGTAATAGGGTAGTCAGAAGACCACCACTGCCATGGCCCCATGTGCTTGCTGGTCTGTGACCCGCCAGACTCGTCATAAGGCCTTTACATACAGAAAATGCCCATATCTACAGCTGCTCAACTCACTAAGCTTGTATCATATAGAATTTATTTAACCTTTATTTCCAGCAACAAGGTTGGCACATCAGTAGGGCATTTGAAACAAAAACAATGTTACTGCATACTCCATGGAATAATATTTAAAATCATGCAGCATAAATATCTTCAAAATTCAGTTTCTGATAAAGTCAGATACAGACTGTGATATATATTCTTCAAAATACATACAGAAACGTGGCTGGGATTTTCATCGCAAGGGCAATGTCTCCGAATAAAATCCGCTCTTATCTCAAAGTGCAGTTGCGCTCCGAGAATGCAATTTATTTTTACCCGGCATCTGTGAAAAATGATGACAGCCTTTTCCGGATGCACGGTCGGTTGAATTGTTCAGTGTCTACATATTTCTTACTCGGGTGCTGTGGTTTTCCATTTGCCATTCCACACTGAATGATTACATATATATTGAGAGTAATGAAGAGACGTCCTTGACATTCTGGCTCCTATTCAGAGTGAGGGGTCATCACAAAGCTAATGCTGCATTGCAGGATTCAGAGCACTTCCGGTACCGGCACGAGCGGCCACCATCCATTCTCATCTGTCTGCGATTGGCGCGTGAAGTCGGTGGCAGGGAGGCATCAAAGTGCAGCATTTCCCACAATGCATCAGCATGATCGCATCACAGCGAGCTACTCAGTGGCATGACACAACAGAACCTGCTGCAATCAACTGGAATCAATTGACTAAAATAGAACACAAATCCTTCAGGACAATACTCAAGACCTTGGTGTTCGATCAGTAGCGCCCCCCCCCCCCCCCAGCGCCTTGAGACCCTCGCGGGTATGTAGTGCATACATGCCAACAGACGCGATTCAGGCGGGAGACTACCGATTTTTCAAGCCAAAAATTGCTTTATTTTATCTGTCTCCCGCCTGAAATTGCATTTTCTACAACAGAAGTCAATGTGGAATTTTCATTCTCCCGATTTTTTATTTCAAATCTCCCACCTCCTTGTCCTAAAATGTTGGCATGTATGGTAGTGCGCTATACAAATGATTGATTGATTGAATCCAAGTATATTTGTGACACCCGAGCTTACCGCTGATGCCAAATAACCATATGTGCAGGTGTGCATAATCACGTGCCAGAAGTGTGACGAAAGAACACACAAGGCCACATTCACCTCAGAATCCCACATCTACATAAATTGCAATCCTGACAACAGTAAATGCCAGTCAGGTTATTGGTATCCATTTGAAATAAGTATATGAATTGATAAATTGATTGACGTCTTGAGTTGCCACCTCTTAGATATGAAGATAACGCGAGGGCCTCCCATAGCAGGTTGCATCTTGACAATTTGCCTTCAATTCACCCCTTTCAGAGAATGCTTCATCCTGAAAACCAGCTCTATTAAGTGCCCTGTGGGAGAATCCTTATTTACATTCGCTTTTTAGGTCTGGTATTGAGACAGCTTTAGCTGTAGTCAACCTCTGGTAATGAAAAAAGAATATAATACTATATTAAAAAATAATAATAATACATAAAGGGACCAGGCTTATACAGTCATTGCTCATTAGTGCCATTTAAAAGCGGTCTCAACCCACAGCACTCCATGCGTACAGTGGGTAGTGGTTCAGCCCTCTTGGCTTGCTTGACAATGTCTCTCACATTTTGGGTTAGCTCAGAGAATAGCTGTTCAACAATTGGCGTGTCATGTCTCAGAGTAACAACATTTTGCCACTTTACAGCTGAATTTAAGACTACCAGTAGGAATACATGAAAAAGAATACATATAAAAGATGACCTCTTTCCGGCCTCACTGGCTTCCCTCCCATAGCTGCTTGACTCGCCAGTGCAGGCAGGGAGACCAGGAACATTGCCTTGGCCCCAATGCACAGGACCTACTGACTCAAGCTCAGCCCCTGTGCATTAAGGGGATGGGACTATTGCTTGAGTAGCTTTCATGTGGCAAGAGCCACTCTGGCATTACTTCTGCAAATTGGAAGCCTCTGTGGCAACTGGACGTTTGTGTTGCGGGTATCTGGGCCCTGATTCACAAAGGTCATTTACACTTTTGGGTAACTTCACTACTTTTTGCTTATTCACAAAGCCCGAGTGTAAGTTACTACTAAAAAAACAATCCTAATCCAACATAGCCAACCACTGGTACTGCAACACACTCCCATAGATAATACTAGAGGTACGGAATTCAAATAAAACCCCAATGATGCTAAATGAAATTGTTATTTAAAATAGCTCAAAATATAGATAAAAATAATTTAATGGTAAATTGTATACATAAAAATAGTACATATTTATTATTTAATTATAAAATATTTGAATACCCTATTTTTAATTTAGGAAGATTTTGCAGTTGGGATGGAGATTTCTGCATGGTTCAGTATTGGGGAAAATAAAAAAAGTTTATTTAACTCAAAAATATTACAAATCTATTTATATTAAATATTAATGTTAAATAATTCAATATAGGTATTTTAAATGTAGAACAAAATACAAACGTGTTCGTAAAACTAATAACTTAATTTTGAATCAAAACTTAAATAAATGGAATTGTTTTGCATAAAATGAAAAATATTTTTCTGAAGTTAAATAAAATAAACTAATTCCCTCCTAAAGATAATAAAAAGTTTTTTAGTATACTTTACAAACTATTAAAAGTGACTTATGGAGTTAATTAAAATTTATGTGGTTACATTTAAATACAAATATTGTTACATTCATTTTTAAATTCAAGATAGGTTATTAAAATATTTTATAATTAAAAAATGAAGATGTACCATCTTTTATACCTTTTTTAACAATAAATTAGATTTTTTTAACCAGGCACAAGTCCTAAAAAAAGAAGTAGGCAGTATTCAAGTAACATCACGGCGGGTGACATCATGGCACGTGACATCATGGCGTGTGACATCGCACGTTGCATCACAGGAATTGATATCACAGGAAGTGGCATCACAAGCTATTGCTTTGTAGGAAGTGCCATCACAAGAAGTGCCATCAGATCTTAAGACCTCACATGTATGTTTAGCAAGTCTATCATGAGTGCATTAGAGCGCATTTCGAGAATACATGCAAACCCTTCTGATTTAGGCAGAAGACTTGTACTTTTGTAATGCTGAACATAAAACAACGTTGCCTTTTGCCAGCATTAAGCCTCTTTTACCAAAGTATTGAACAAACGAAGACATAATATTCCATATGCAGCACGTTTCCATGTAGATGTGATTGCTTTAGCTGCCTGCGCTCTCTGGGGTGAGGCAGCTCTCCTGTGTGAAGTATTCTTACTCAGCCTTACCCACCTGCACTCATTTTATGATATTGGGGCTCATTTTTTGCCAACAAACCATGACCCAAAGCAAGATCGAAAGACAGAAAGAGAAGAAAGGAGAAAGAGAAATAAGAAAATTATTTGGATCCTTGACCCCACCAGGTAGGTCGCTCCCTCTCCGCACAGCACTGCCTGTCTCTCCCTGCCCCAGCTGCCGCTGCTGAGGAAGTTTGAGGCCTTCCACCACCCGCAGGCTACCACCTGCGCCTCATCCCTGGTGACCAGTGGTAGGCCGAAGGTAGATTTGTTCATCCTCTGCTTTATTGCTGTTATTGTATTGCCTGTATTTTCATTGTTGTGTCTGTGACTGCTGTTGTCTGTCTTCCCCCGCTGCCTGTTCGTGGTCCGTGCCCCTTTTTCTTCCCTCTGTTCCCCTTGCTGTCCCTGTGCTCTCTCTGCCCAGTCTTTCCTTCTGTACCTCTTGCTGCCCCCATGTCTCTGCCCGGTTTTCCCTTCTGTTCCCCTCGCTGCCTCCGTGTCTCTGCCCGGTTTTCCCTTCTGCTCCCCTCGCTGCCCCGTGCCTCTCTGCCCGTTCTGCCTTCTGTTCTTAGCTGCCCCTGTATTTCTGGGTTCTGTATTTTGCCTCTGTGCCACTCAATTTCCCGGTATTTCTGTGCCCTTTTGTCTTCTGTGCCACTCGTTTTCCCCTCGTTTTTGTGCCCCTTTTGCCTTCTGTTCCACTCGTTTTTTGTGCCTGTCTGCCCTCTGTGCCACTCGTTTTCCCCTCGTTTTTGTGCCCCTTTTGCTTTCTGTTCCACTAGTTTTTTGTGCCCTTCTGCCTTCTGTGCCACTCCTTTTCCCCTTGTTTTTGTGCCCCTATTGCCTTCTGTTCCACTTATTTTTTGTGCCCTTCTGCCCTCTGTTCCACTCGTTTTTTCTGCCCTTCTGCCCTCTGTGCACTTATTTTTCCCTTGTTTTTGTGCCCCTTTTGCCTTCTGTTCCACTTGTTTTTTGTGCCCTTCTGCTCTCTGTTCCACTCGTTTTTTGTGCCCTTCTGGCCTCTGTGCCATTCGTTTTTCCTAGTTTCTGTGTCCCTTTTGCCTTCTGTTCCACTTGTTTTTTCTGCCTTTTTGCTTTCTGTACCACTCGTTTTCCCCTCGTTTTTGTGCCCCTTTTGCTTTCTGTTCCACTAGTTTTTATGCCCTTCTGCCTTCTGTGCCACTCGTTTTCCCCTTGTTTTTGTGCCCCTATTGCCTTCTGTTCCACTCATTTTTTGTGCCCTTCTACCCCCTGTTCCACTCGTTTTTTGTGCCCTTGTGCCCTCTGTGCACTTATTTTTCCCTTGTTTTTGTGCCTCTTTTGCCTTCTGTTCCACTTGTTTTTTGTGCCCTTCTGCTCTCTGTTCCACTCGTTTTTTTGTGCCCTTCTGGCCTCTGTGCCACTCGTTTTTCCTAGTTTCTGTGTCCCTTTTGCCTTCTGTTCCACTTTTTTCTGCCTTTTTGCCTTCTGTACCACTCGTTTTTCCCTCGATTTTGTGCCCCTTTTTATGTCTCGACTATTCCATCCCGTTAGGGATGGAATAGGCAAGATTATAGTAAGCAGTCCGATAATTCAACCTAGCTGCGGATCGCGTACAGTTCATGTGAGGCAGGCGTGGGAGGCAGTCGCGTGCACATCAAACACCATCTGCCTCGGTATCAGATTTCAAAGAAAGCCACTCGCACACCACCATTTGTCTGAGCCTCGGCTTCAGACTTCAAAGGAATCGGCTCCCAAGCCGCTCCCCCACCCTCCCATCAGACTTCAAAGGAATGCGCTTCCGCTCCCCCCCCCCGCCACAGCAATGCAGAAAGCTTGTGTTTTTTTGCATCCATTTTGCGGGGAAGCCGTGCTTTGTTCGATGTTCTCTGCACCTTTCTCGTTTTTTTTTCTGGACGAAAGTGAAAGCCTCCTGTGCTTGTTTACAGTAGCCTTGCTCCTCAAATGTTGTTGCTGTGTTGCCATCTCTCTAGGGACACGCAGCTTGAAAACACGACTTGCTAGCTGCTATGCTACATCTGTTATGCTTTGCCTATAGACACGCTGATCCCTCGCAGACTGTGCTGACTCTGCCCCTCCTGATTCTGAAACTGACCAACGCAGTCACCACGCAGTCTCTTCTCTCTGTCTTATGATGTCTGCCCTGCCACCATTTACTTCGGACCCTCACCCTCACACCTCCTCACCCTCACACACCCTCACACCCTCTTACCCTCACATACCCTCACACACCCTCACTCACCCTCATACCCTCACACACACTCTCACCCGCCCTCACACACCCTCACTCACTCTCACACCTTCACACCCATACCCCCTCACCCTCTCATCCTCACACCCTTTCACCCTCATACACCCTCACCCTCACACCCCCTCACCCTCACTTACCCTCACTCACCCTCACACACACCTACACACCTTCACCAGCATAGCATAACAAAACATAGCATAGCATAACAAAATACAGCATAGCATAGCATAACAAAAAAGCATAGGATAGCAAAACATAGCATAGCATAACAAAACAAAGCATAGGATAGCAAAACAAAACATAGCATAACAAAACAAAACATAGCATAGCAAAACACAACAAAGCATAGCATAGCATAACAAAACAAAACAAAACACAGCATAGCATGAGAAAACATAGCATAACCAAACAAACATAGCATAACATAACAACGCATAGCAAAACAAAACATAGCATAGTATAACAAAACATAGCATAGCATAACAAAACACAACAAAACATAGCAGAAAACATAGCATAACATAACAAAACATAGCAAAACACAATAAAACATAGCATAGCATAACAAAACATAGCATAGCATAGCATAACAAAACACAACATAGCATAGCATAACAAAACAAAGCTTAGCATAGCATAACAAAACATAGCATAGCATAACAAAACACAAAAAAACATAGCATGGCATAACAAAACAAAGCATAAGATAGCATAACAAAACACAACATAGCATAACAAAACACAACATAGCATAGCATAACAAAACAAAGCTTAGCATAGCATAACAAAACATAGCATAGCATAACAAAACACAACAAAACATAGCATAGCATAACAATACATAGCATAGCATAGCATAACAAAACACAACATAGCATAGCATAACAAAACAAAGCATAGGATAGCAAAACAAAACATAGCATAGCATAACAAAACATAGCATAACATAAAACATAGCATAACAAAACACAACAAAACATAGCGTAGCATAACAAAACATAGCATAGCAAAACAAAGCATAGCATAATAAAACACAACAAAACATAGCATAGCATAACAAAACATAGCATAGCATAACAAAGCATAGCATAGCAAAACATAGCATAGCATAACAAAACATAGCATAGCATAACAAAACACAGCATAGCATAGCATAACAATTCAAAGCATAGGATAGCAAAACATAGCATAGCATAACAAAACAAAACATAGGATAGCAAAACAAAACATAGCATAGCATACAGCATCACTCCGCACCACCACAGCATCACTCAGGGGCACCACAACATCAGTATGCACTACCACAGCATCACTGAACGCCACAGCATCAATCGTTCTCCATCAGCGCCACCACAGCATCAATCTGTGCAACCATTCAACAACACCTGGTTCAAATATGTTCTCTCAATGTTTCAAGCTTTATTACAAATGTAACAAAAAGATGTTAATATTTCACTTCTGTACTTGGATTTTCGTCACAATAAAATACACTGAATATAATCTTCACAAAAGTTATTTACACAACTTTAACCTATTGCCATTATAAATTACAATAACTTGTATTTAAGTATTCATTATTGAAAAAAAAATTAAAGCATTGTTATTTGTAATATCAATATATGTAAGTCACGTAAATACAACACATATTGCATTACAAATGCTATGGGTGTCCCATTTGCGGAAGTTATAACTATTGACATTGTAAATGACAAAGCTATTTATTTTGCTATTTAAAATTTGTCATTTACAATACCAAAAGCTCAAACTTCCCTAATGCGAGACCATTTGCATTGCAAATGCTTGTTCTTTCTGTTACCTTTGTTGTCCCTCACCGCCCTCGCCGCTGTGTCCCCTGCAGCCCGCCCCCCTGACGGACCACTGCCCATTCGCTGCCCCCGCCTCCTGCCTCCTAGCTGCTCCTCCCTCCCACCTCCCCATGTATGCCGGCCGCTATGCGGCCGCGCCGCTGGCGCGCCTAAGGCAAGCCCGTCTGCGCCCTTCCGTGCCTGGACCGCGCCCAGCGCCAGAACCCCTGGCCCCCGCACCCGCCACGACGACCGCTGCCACTATGACGCCAGCACTCTGCACATTCTCAACTCCGGACAGAGCCACACCTGCTTCAAGGCCTCCCTGAAATGCACACACGGCCCCTTCACCTGCCGGAACTGCAGCTCCACCAGCCTCAGAGCCGACGAACCACCCACCAAGAAAGACCCCAACCACCTCCGATGCATACTACTGAACACCCACTCCGCACGCAAGCATGCCGTCGAGCTCTGGGACCTGCTCGACACAACATCCCCGGACGTCGCCTTCCTGACAGAGACCTGGTTTAACAACTCCTCCACACCCGACATCGCCATAGCCATCCCAGACGGCTACAAGATCACCGGCATAGACTGCACCAACGGAGTCGGAGGAGGAATCGCCATCGTCCACAAGAACAGCATCAGGGTCTCGACTAGCACCGACGACGCGCTCAGCACCGCAGAACACATGCATTTCCAGATCCACACAGACCCTAACTCAACCCTCAGAGGCGCCCTCATCTACCGACCCCCCGGACCCTGTCCCCAGTTCAGCGATTCCATCGCCGACTTGATCAGAAGGCAAGCCCTGATCTCCACCAACTACATCCTCCTTGGAGACCTGAACTTTCACCTTGAGAACAGCAACAACAACAACTCCACAACCCTGATCGATAACCTCCCAACCTCTAACTGAAGCAACTCATCACAACGCCCACCCACTCCGCCGGCCATATGCTCGATCTAGTCTTCTCCTCAAGCCTGCACATCTCCGTGAGCCACACCACCGAACTCCTCTGGACCGACCACCGCTGCATCCACTTCGTCTTCCAGAATCCCACCACACACCACCGCACCCAACAGATCCTCCGCCGCTGCTGGAACAAAATCACAGAAGGCCAACTACACGCAAACCTCGCTCTCAGCCCACCCACCAAACCCTCCAACACTGACAACGCTGCCCACAGCCTCAGACAGTAGATCGAGGACTGCACCAACACCCACGCCCCACTTAAGAAACTCCCCCACAGAGACACCAGCAAGAGGGCAAGCTGGTTCACCCCAGAACTCCTAGCCCCCCCACAGCGCCTTGAGACCCTCGCAGGTATGTAGTGCTCTTTACAAATGATTGATTGATTGATGAAAGCCAACTAGCCTAGTGAGGCATTGGTGTGATGGCTGAAACATGTTGACCCAGGGATACAGGGGTTGCTAATTTCCTTAGTGCACCCACACCTGTTTTTCACTCTGTCAGGGTTCCTTATAAAACTAAAATCGAATATATTAAAAGTCAGGACACTCTAGACTATTTTAAATCTAGATTCCCACCCAATAACCAAAGAGCTTCCTTGGCTACCAAGGTTGAGCACGTCCAGACACACTAGGTATCTGGACGAGGACTCTGTGATAAAAGCATGCCATGTGGAATTCCAGTAGGAGTGAGTCTTTTTAATACCTTATTCCAGTATTGAAAGATAGGCTAAGCTTGGTAGGGGTTCCTCCTGTTCTTTATGTATGGTTATGTGTTTCGAAAGGTGAGCGAAACTTGTATCACTTCTTGCTCTCTCCTTCTTGGAATATTTTATTAAGAATACAGGCCACATAAAGGATGCATTTGACACTTGACTTTCATGTGGCTTCTGCCTGCTAGCCACACTCTAACCTCATGCACCAGGAATTAAGGACAAAACAATGGCCTTTGATGTGAAATAGGAGAAATAAAGAGACGTCCATTTAGTGACTGAATTGTGCAAAGTGAATGCATCTTACAATGGACATATGTTCTGAATATGAGGGACCCAGTAAACGGGCAAGATTTTCCCCACCCCTAGATTTACCGATACTGGGGACACTGTTAACTCTAGTGGTGAGGAAAATCGAGCACATTACGAGCTGGACCCTGAGAGTTCACTAAGAAATGAGGACTTATCAGGGAATTCCACAGGCTATTCCTCATTTTTTGCTGAAGTTTCAACCAGAGATTACAACTGCTTTTAGCTGCCAAAAGCTCTGAGAGAAAGCAAAGCGATCTTTGCTGTTTCTAGAAATCTTATAATAATGATGTCAATACAATAGCCCCGTAGGAATATACCGCCTGATTCATGAAAAACGGGATTTGCGATTCTGTAATAGCGAAAAATTGCGAATCGCTATTGAGAAATCGCAAATCTGAATTCATGAAGATTAGCGATAAAAAAATGCGATTCGCACGCGGGCGCAAATTCCGTTTGCGATTACCGATATTCGCAGAAAAATCGCTATTTCCGGCTACCCGCGCCAGGATTGCGAACTCGCAAATAGCGATATCGCTATTTGCGATATCGCTATTTGCGAGATCGCAAAATCGCGAGATCGGGAAAACGGGAAATCGCATTTCGAGCACAGTGATGACATCACAACCAGGAAGCAGCCAGTTCCCACCCCCATTCACCACAGTGAGGCAGACCTCGAGGGAGCAAGTGGGAGAGCTGCTGCTATTCTGGTGATTTGTACTCTGCAACTACATTGCTGCCATGTCAGAGGAACCTGTTCCTGACCCCAGCAACACCACAGGGTGGAAGAGGAAGCTCAAATTTTCTGAGCAGGAGCTCGAACATTTGATTGAAGGGGTGGTAGCCAACCACGACAAACTATTCGGTAAAGACTCCAGGAGGGTCCCGGAGCAAGAAAAACGGAGGATCTGGCAGGGGATTGCCTCCACTGTCAACTCCGTGGGTGTGGCCGATAGGTCACTAGAGGAGCTGAAAAAACGATGGTACGACGTCCGAGGTCGTGCCAAAGAGAAGGTGGCGGAGCGCCTTGGAGAGTCGTCGGGCACTGGAGGTGGCGGACCTACAGTCCCTCCCAACACACCCATGGAGGACCAGGTGGAAGACACCCTTGAGAGGGAGGCGTGCATCGGCTTCACACGTCTCGACTCATCCCGCACCACCCAAGACACCTAAGGTAAGTGGCATGCGACTGCAACCCGGTCCCCTATGAATGTCCATGACCAAATAGGCTCCCCTAATGTCCCATAGTCATGCCATTGTTGCACATCAGGGAATGCCCTGAAGCATTGTGGGAGATGTAGTGTGGCCACAATGTAGTAGTACCACAATGCAGCCAGACAGGTTCCAAAGTACGCAAAGCCACAGCCATTCAGGAAATGTCACCCAGCATGCATGTAGCAACTGCACGTCTGACAGATACATGCAACTAATGATCGTCCACTTACCCTCACATGTGGAGCTGAAAGCAGCGACAGTGAAAGGCTGCAAATTGATGAGGAGGCCCAGGAGGAGGACGTGCCACCACAAACACAGGCACCAGCCCCTGCAACAACACCAGCAGCCAGGACCACCAGCAGTGTTCCCCCTGCGTCTGGCGCACCACCTGGAGCCACAGCCAGGCCTGCGACTATTGAGCACCCTGCATCTGGCGCACCACCTAGAGCCACAGCCAGGCCTGCGACTATTGAGCCCCCTGCATCTAGCGCACCACTAGAGCCACAGCCAGGCCTGCGACTATTGAGCCCCCTGCATCTGGCGCACTACCTAGAGCCGCAGCCAGGCCCGCGACTAGTGTGCCTCCAGTCCCTGCCGCACCAGCAACGCCTGCTGTGACACCACCAGCAGCTGGTGCTACAACATCTGGGCCCGCGACAGTTGCAACACAGTGGCCAGCCACAGTGTCAGGCCAGCAGAGCAGGCGTGGCAGGACTCGCCAGCACACCACTGCAGCAAGCAGCAGGAGGGGCAATGGACAGGGGCTGGCGCATATGAGCGTCGAAAGACGCATGTTGAGAATCCATCAGCGCCAGGCACGGCAGCAAGGTGCCATTCAGCTCCAGCTCCACAAGATTGGGCGCAATGTGGCGGGAGTCGCTGACCGCATGGACCGCATGACGGCGGCCATGGCAGGTATGGGGGACCGCATGGACAACATGACTGCAGCCATGGCAGGTGTGGGGGGGGGAATGGCCCGCATGACTGCAGCCATGGAGGCCAACACTGCTGCGATGACTACACAGCGCAGTGCTGCACGCCGGCGCCACCATCAGCTCATGAGCCGGCTGGCCTCCTACAGCAGGTCGAATTATGTTGCAGCCAATGCAACTTCACAGTTGTCGCGGCGGTCACTAGCACAGCAGCACCAACTCGTCCAGTGCTGTGAGGACATGACCAGGGTCCTGGAGCACCTGACCATGGCGGTTACGGCACTACACCCTCCTGCTCTACCTGCCACTGTTGGGGGTGATGATGTTAGTGAGGGGGCATCCAGCATCAGCAGCCACTCTGCCTCACAGTTCCCGCCACTCAGCCGCAGCACCAGGCCCACGCCAGGTCCAGATGCCCCGGAAGAGGATGCGCCTCAGAGGCGCTTGGGCGGAACGCGCAGGAGGCGCACTTGAGTACATTTGACAATAACAGGCACAGGCTGACTATAAGCCTGCCCTGTCCTTTGACACTGCAGTATGCAGTAATACTGTTAGTGGAAGATAGTTGAACTGGTACCTTTTTTGTGATTTAAACAAATACATTTATTTTGCAACACACATTAGCGTTGTGTCATTATTACATATTGCATGCATTAGTGATTTGTGGGGTGAGGGAAGAGGGTGCACTAGAAACTGTTCACTGTGATGTGGTTGCGACGTCTATGGCCTTCAGCTGGGTTCTCCCCGCGTGCATGGCGCGCATGTGCAGGTGGCCGGTTGTCCCCTTCAGATTCACTGCCAGAGATGTCGACAGGTATCCGGCGCTTGGTTGCAATGTTATGTAGTATTGCGCAGACAGCCACAATGCGGCAGCACACTGCAGGACTGTAATACATGGCTCCACCTGTCTTGTGCAGTATGCGGAACCTGCTCTTGAGCAGGCCAAATGTCCTTTCTATGCAATTCCTTGTCCGTATGTGTGCAATATTATAGCGCTGTTGCTGGGGTGTAGCAGGGTTGAGGTATGGGGTCAGGAGGTATTCACGGAGGGCGTAGCCACTGTCACCTGAATGAGAGGAGCAGATGGTGATTGCCTGTGCTGCGCTGTTACTTCTTAGCAATGTGACATTGTCGACAAAGTGTACTTACCAAGTAGGTGTACTTCCTCAAACTCTCCCCTGACCAGTCGTGTGTGGAGGCCACTGTGCCGGAATATGAAGGAGTCATGGCTACTCCCTGGGTACTGTGCGACAATGTCAGTGATGCATGTCTTAGCATTGCAGACCATCTGGATGTTGAGGGAGTGGTAGGACTTTATATTGCGGAACATATACTCCGTGGCAGCTGGTGGGCAGATGGCGATGTGGGTACAGGCTATGCATCCGAGTACATGTGGAAAATGGGCTACATTGTAGAATTGTAGCTTGGTCATGTCCAATTCCTGTTGGCTGGCGGGAAATTTGATGTGACGGTGTAGCTGGGTGAGCATGGCGTCAACAAAAGTGTGGAGGCAGCGTGACATGGTGGGCTGGGATATCCCCCCAGCAGCCGCTACTATCCCCTGGAAACTCCCGGAGGCCAGGAGGTGCAGGCTACACAATACCTGCACATGTGTAGGCACCGCATTGGTACGGCTTGTTGGGTGCTGCATCAGGGGGTCAAGGTCCTGTATTAGCTGCATTATCATTTCCCCATTCAGCCTGTATTTTGCATATATCTGCTCTCTGGTTTGGCCCAGCAAGGTGACCCGCTGACGGAAAATCCTGTCCTGGATCCTGCGTCTCCTCCGTGCTAATCGCTGTAGCCTTCGACGCCTCACCACCATGTACATTCCTGGCATTGTGGAACTCCTCAGGCTGCTGCTGCTGATTGTCCTTATGTGTGATTGGTCAGGCCTGAACCTGTTGGTGATTGGCCAACGGTTTTTTAAATGTAATTTTTGCATGGCTTTTATGGTTACCACCAGCTTTGAGTTGTCCTTAATTTGCGCGGCGCAAACTGCGATTTTTGGGTTTTTCGCAATTTGCGATTTTTCATGAATACCGATTGCGATTGTATAGCGAATTCGCTATTTATTTCGCAGAATCCGCGGTTTGTCGCTTTTTCAGATTCGCTAATGCTCTCCTACCGGGATTCTGCGAATATAATAGCGAATTCGCTATTATATGTTTGCGAGTTCGCAATTTTGATGTTGAATGCCGATTACCGAAATTGCGCCCGCAATTGCATTTTCGCAGCCATTGCGGGCGCAATTTTACTTCATGAATCAGGCTGTAAGAGACCACTTATTATGATGGCCTTAAAAAGGCAATGCTGTTATTGGAGGTCAGCTGGAAGGAAACGGCGAGTGAAGCAACGAGGCAGAATATTCACCAGAGGGTGCCTGGTGCTCGCCCAAGCAGAAATGTAAGGCAGTGAAGTAGAGTTGGTCCTTAAACAGCCTTCATCTTTCAACTCAAGCAGCTGGGATTTCCAGAGGAAGAGGGCTGCAGGCATGTGAACATCTGGGTGGTTGACCGAGAACAGGCTTATAATGTCAAAAGAAGAATTCAATACATTTTGAAGCACCTAGAGAAAATTAATTTCTTGCATTGAATAAATAAACACTTCAATAATTTCTCCAGAAATTGGATGATATCCTATTGCCACCAAACTTTAAAACAGGTTCAAACTACTCCTTTGGGTTATTCGGTAACTACAATATGTCTCATAAATCTCATTATTGCTGTGATTTGATGTTGACACAGTGGGGTTAAGAGGGAATGCAATTTTCATCCTGCTAGTTCCGAGGGATTTCAAGTAAGGAATACCGTAAAGTTCCTCAGATGTCAAACTGAAGGTGCCTCACAATTCCTATGCGAGTTATCCGACCAGCAAGAACGGAAGTGAGTTGTGGCAGTCCATCAGCATTAGCCTTAAAGTGTGGACTCACGTGAACAATTTTAAATAAAATAGTCTTAAAATCTTGAGAGATCCCATGCCCTGTTCAACGAAACTGTGCTTTCATAAGAGTTTGCAAAAACTAACATAAATACCGAGGACTTATCCTGTAACAAAAAACATTAATGTCTGTCAAAATAACAACACATGCAGTAAAGTGTATGTTGGTTAGGGCTAATTATAATCTGCTGTCTATAGAAATTAAAAATGTAGTACCAGACACTGCACCTTTCTTTAATACACGGAGGTGATGAAGCAGCTACTGCTCCTGCTTCAGCCTCCAGCCAATGGGAACCTTTGTGCCATCACCTCATCACCAATCCCATCATGGTACCAGCATCTGTCTGCTCACCACCTCTACAGCTGTGATTACCCATGCCTCCTTTCTTCAAAAAGAGATATACAGAAAGGATGAAGCGAAGCCTGCACTGAGGATTTCATACATACACACCGGTAGTGCCTGCCCCTGACTCCCACTGAGTGCGCTCCATTGTGCCACCCGGCCCTACACTTGCCATAGGCCTCCCAATCACATACCACTTTCACAGTAGCCAATCACTGGAAAACCTGTCTCCTGCAATGCAATCACCTACTCCAGTGTGCCCAAGGGTCACAAAGCATTCCTAGCTGTGCTGCCCCCTCCAACAGGTCGCTAACAAAGAACTCTCTGTGGCACATGAACTCTCTCTGAACCCCTCCACCACAGGCATTTTCCCTAAGTGGTTCAATTTTCCTCCCTCCTGCATCATGATTTTGGTAGAACATGGCTTTTATTCAACGCAGCTAGACACTTTGCTGCTCTGCGTTTTGTGAAAGGGAGAGCAGGAATGCGCCATATTGAACATTAGATGGCATTTTCCTGTCCTCTCCTTGCGCTGATGCACAATGTAGTTCCTTGCATAAGCACTCTTGCACCATGGCGCAAGGGTTCTTGTGTTGTAGTGTATTCCGTAGTCCAGCCTGCTGGTGATGAGGGCCTGCACGACAGTCCTTCTGGTGTTGACTGGAAGCCACCTGAAGATCGTGCGTAGCATGTTTAGCATGTGGAAGCAAGTGGATGAGACTATGTTGACCTGTTTTTTCATAGATAGCTTGCTGTCCAAGTTTGTGGGCGTGGTCTGTCAGGGAGGAGGATGGGCCGAGTTCAGTAGGCCACCATGCGTCATTTCATGGAGAGATGTTTTTCTCAAAGATGAGGACTTCTGTCTTGTCTGTGTGAGCTTGAGAAAGTTGTTTCTTATCCAGTCAGCATTGTTCATCAAGCATCAGTGGAAGGTGGCTCTGGTGGTGCAGGGGTCTTCTGGCAGCGAGGGGATAAGCAGGTTGTCGTTGACAAATGAGATTATGTTGAGTCAGTGTGATATGACGATGTTGGCTGAGGGGGGTCATGGTTGTGTTTAAGAGGGGGGGCTGAGGGACGATCCGTGGGCGATGCCACAGATGATTTTCTTTGGTTCCAAGGGGAACCGTGCTCCCTCTGCCACCAGATTTAGCTAAACTGGCTGAGGAGGGGTGATACCTTAAACAAGTCCCAGGATGCTTGTTTCTGGGCCAGGGAGGACCTGGCCTGGCAGTTCGGGCTCAACATGGGGAACATGGTCAAGACTTATTTGCATATGGCTGGGGCTAAACTGGAATGGCATGGCGTGCAAAGACTGATGAAATTAACCCAGATCTGTGACTGGGGGTGAATGTTTCATTTGTTCAGCATTCCGTCCATCATCTGTTCTTTGTGCATGTTTTGTAACTAGGCCTGGGCAAAAGTCACATTCAGCCTGTTAAGCTGGTGATGGATTTCCCTGAATTTGCACTCTATATAATTTTCCATTGCTGGATCGGCCTTGAGAATGAAACGTCACTGGTGATATTTTTACCAACACAAAACTGACAAACTAACTGTAGGACATCTTGAAACCTGACAAATCCTTTTGGGTGTGGGTGCCAATTGTAGAGCCAGCTGTATATGGTGGCCACCAATGTAATCTGGTCTTATGTGGTTACTATTACATCTCTAATAATATTAGTAGCTCAAGAGGATTTTTATTGAACATAAGTGGCATTTATTTGAGAAAAGATTGTAGACCCCTGCCCTAACTCAATATTTATTATGGTCTCTTCAGTAATTATGGTCTCTTCTGAGCTAATGTAATCAGAGGTGTCAAAACAAACCTGGGTTACATGAACAACGTAAAGACTCATAGTGAATGGATTACAGTGTGCAATCAGAAAGAGCCTTGAAAAGTATCTAAGAGCTTGCTCCAGAGTTCTTCGAGAAGAACTTGTAATTTTAAAACAAACTGCATATTTTGCTGCATGCGGTGTCATTGATACATATAAACACACTATGGAAATTATGAAGCAGCAGCCATATTATTACAAAATGGAGATGAGGCCTAGTTGAGTCCCAGTTTAGAGTAAGTTAGAAAGTCATAGTTATGTACATCCTAGCATTTTAATTGCAATAGGTTCGTATTAATGCACACATCAGATTTAAATGAGAAATAACTTCATCACCACCCTACTCCTGGTAGGAATGGTGGTCATATCCAGTGCCTGTTGTCTTGGTCTGTGTGGAGCTGTCCTGCTTTGCCTGCCTCTTATGGGGAATATAGGGTTAAGCCCCCAGCCAACTTCCTCTTCACTTGGTCTTGCCTGGGAAGCTGTTTTTCCTCAACTATTAAGGCCCCACATTCTTACAGAACCAGCATAGAGATTGAAGTCAGAGGTACCTGCACCTGTTAACTCTCTGGTCATTTAGTCAGCCAGCCAGTGACTGAACATCTGCTCAGCCAGCCAGGCAACCCGAAAGCCCGTGCCGAACTGGTTACCAGAACCCAGGCCTACAACCTCAGAAGCCAACAATGAGGCTAGCACTCAAGAAGCTCCATACTACTGCCACCTACTGGCTTCTTGCCTCCTGGCGACTCTGCTGGCATCCATGGTGGCTATCTGGTAATCTTGCTGACCTGCGACGGATCAGGCCCCCGTCACTGCACCTTCCAGTTCTGGGTACTAGGGGGAGGTATTGGGGCTGTGCGGCACTCGGTGGAGGTGGCCTCCCATGGGCCACCACGACGTACCTGCCACCAGCCGGTGGCAGAGGGACTCCGGGGTGGGGGGCAGGCTCCTGTGGCAGGAGACAAAAGCTTGGCTCAGAGGATGGCTTTCAATGGATCTCAATGTTATTAAACACTGATACAGAATTAGGTCACTTGCAAATGATTTAGCACCAGGTGCCCTACAAACACATAGTACACCAATAGCGATGGAGGTGGCCCCCTTCCATGTGCATGCCTGCCCCCAAGCGAGAGTCTCTATACATGGGCTGCCAATCCCAGGCCCACTGAGGCTCCACATCATGCACTAACATTGAGTTTTAGGGGGGATTTCAAGTTAGAGGCATTCAGTTATAATCCTACAGATGGTAGTTTTGCCCCATTGACTCCTCAGCCAAGCACATACACTACATGTTTAAGCCTGCGTTTCACTCATCCTGATCAGTATAGATATTGCAACAGTACATTATCAATAGGATAAACTATCTCAAAACAGTCTGAGAAGACCTGATCCCAGAGTGCCAGGGGTGGTATCAGTTTAATACGTCTGCGGCATGAGCTTGGATCAAGGGACTCATGGGTCCCATTATTGAAGCTGGGGAGTCAGTCTCCTGTAAGCCACATTTCCTGTGGAAAGGTGGTGATTCAGCGCTGGGTTCTTCATCTCTTCACTCACTGTGCTCAGCCGCAGAGCCCGCCCTGCCACCACATCAGATGGGTAACCTGCCAGCTTCCTCGCACATAGACTGGGTCCTCCCAGGTGGAAGAATTTTCCCCATGCCAGGTCCTCAATGAAGATTCAAGGGGCCGCTGATCACTCGATCGGCTAGGGTGGGCTAGTGGAGGGACTAGACCTATGCCCTGGGTGCCTTCTGAGAAGCAGCTGATGGTTCGGCCTGGTGCTGTTAATCACTCGGGCAGCTCCATGTTTGATGACCCTTCCGTAGGTTTACCTGCGAAAACCTTGTTATGACTTTCACTACCACTAGATAAACAAGTTTGACCATCTTCCTGGTGCTCTGCCAGAGCTTTTGCCAACCCCATCAGGGTAGATCCCAGGACTTCATTAAACCATCTAATCGATCACCCCGATGCTCTGCCAGAGCTGTTGCCAACCCCATCAGGGCCAATCAGAAGACCTCATTAAACCATCCAAAGGTAGTAGCAACAGGCAGTGTGCACAAACGGCAGGTACTTCATCAACACAAGATGATGACCCACACTTACTTGAAATTCCTTGGTAATAGGAAATTATTTCAGTCCAGATCACAAATGGGGTTCAACAGGTTGCCTGTACCTGTCAACGAAGGATAGAAACAAGCTAATCAGTTCATTGCAGCACGCGTGCAATCCTGGTCATGTAAGGTCATCAAAGACTTGTTACTGCTCTGTCTCGTGTAAGTGCCCCATGTCACCTCCAAGAAGCTTAACACCAATCTTTTGGGGTAAATAGAAGTCTTATTCAATATAGGAATTAACCAGAGAAATTGCTCCAAAAACGGCCTTGCACCACCACCCACAGAATTCAGAAAAAGCAATCAATCTGTCAATACTTTTGGTGCATGGCCGGATTAGGGTTGGTTTGAGTCAAATTAAACACAAGAAGCTGGCTCCACTCCTGGTGATGCCGATCTGTCAATTCCTTTAAGTTTCAGCTTTGTAACCATACTTCCCCCAGAACTCAAAGACATTGGTTTCATGAAAGCTGCTCTACAATTCAATTACACCGCCGGATTTCTAGTCCGCATCATTTATGATTGGAGCTATGGCAGTATCTGACCATCTTCGAACCTCTAACGTTTGTTCTTGATTAATGAAAACATTCTTGGCAAATGCTTTCACTTTGGTTCGTCTTGTGTGTGTCCAAGATTTTCACATCCAGCGACACAATGACCATCTCTCTTAATAACTGCTGCAGTTCTGAAAACAAACAAACTAGAACTGCAGACATATTCTATTATTCCTGGCTGAAGTATTCAGGCGACCAGATTGCTTTGAACACTCTAATTGTTTTCAAAGGAAAGGCTTCAGACACTCAGTCAAGAGCATCAAGGGCATCAACAATTTCCTAATGTTGGGCGAATTAAACTAATATGAGGAAGATGTCAATGATAGAGATGTTTCTTAACTACTGCCAGAGTTCCACAGGACAATGAGCAGCACCTGCTTAGCATTATTCCCTCCTAGTAGTATCCAATGTCATAAAGGACAGTATTGACTCTTTATTTTTATTAACTACAATGTCAGCACTGCCCACTTACATATGAAATCGAAGGCATGATTTTACAGAGCATTTTAGCTCCCAACCCTTATCTAAACTGGTCTATCACCATGTGCTATATGTTTTAAAAAATTGTAATGGTTTTAAGAAATCACACAATAAATGTATCATTCATTCATACTTCCAGATCTTGGCTGTGAGGAACTAAAACAGATGGTTAGCAGCCCAACTCATATGGCTGGCCATATGCTGGACTTGATTTTCAGCCATTTCAAGGTGAAATAAGTTGATCCTCTAATATCACTTACCTGGACAAACCATTACTTCATTAAATTTGAACTTCCGGTTGCTACATATTTGTGATCTCAGAAGACTGGAAAACAGAGGGTGTCTCACTCTTAGAAAACAATCAGTCTTAGTAATTTAGGCACGCTCCTAAAAGCCCTTGTTTTAGAGTCAGCC
Organism: Lissotriton vulgaris; assembly: GCF_964263255.1. Taxonomy (NCBI): domain Eukaryota; kingdom Metazoa; phylum Chordata; class Amphibia; order Caudata; family Salamandridae; genus Lissotriton; species Lissotriton vulgaris. Next base: position 249,315,818 of record NC_141694.1, read on the forward strand.
ACCAACAATTGAGTTGGTATTGCCAAAGTACCAGGAATCATTCAGTAAGGATTGCAATGAAAGAACTCCTAGTGAAATGCTTAAGGGCAGACAGTATAAATAGCAGGTCCCTGATAAAATGATGAGCTTTAAATAGTGAAGCGTAGGTGTAAAAAATTGGAGGAAGCATGGCACCAGTAAAAATCTCTTCTGGTTGAAATTGCATACGAAGAGGCTCTATACACATCATAAACGCCTCACTCCGCCACTTCAGAAACGCAAGGCTTCAACATATTTACAAGGATATGGTGCAGCTTTGCATTTCCTAAGCATGGGCGGAAAATCCGTTTCGCTCGCGGATTTTGCGGATTTTCGGTAAATTCGCAATCTGCTTGATTCGCGAATCTCCCGCAAAATCCGCAAATCCGCGAGCAGCGGATTTTATGGCTTGCTCGCACTGTTCGCGTGAGTTCGCGGCTTCCCAGTACAACTTCGCGCCCGGCGAATAAGCGCAAAATTGCAGAAATACGATCTTAGCAAAACTGAAACTACTTACCAGGTTCAAAAGTTCAGGCTCATCATTAGTAGCCATTTCCTGTAGTGCTTCCTGAGGGGCCCCTCCAGAGTTCAGTTGCCAGTTGCAACTATTATGTGACCCTGCTCTGAACCTCAGAATAGTTACACATATGCCACAAAGGTCCTGAATTACAGCTAAGGGAGACAAGCAGGAGCCAGACTGGAAGTTCAAATCCATTAATCAGCCCCTAATGCATTATTGTCAGTTGGGGCAGGGCAGGTGTTGTAACTAATTTTGCAACAATGAAAGCACTTAGCAAGTGCAAAAGATCACTAATCAGGAAGCACTAAGGAAGCAGGTGCCAGCTAAAAAAATATTCTGTGACACATTAATCAGCCCCAAATTAATTCAGGTCACTTGAGGCAGGGAAGGTGTGCTTGCTTTGCCACAATAATGTACACTGACTGGACAACCAGAGGGTGCTGTGATGAAACAGAGGGTGGCATGGGTGGGCCAGAGGGTGGCATGAGTAGTCAGAGAGTGGCAGTGGTGACAGAGAGTGGCAGTGATGAAGAAGAGTGTCCCAAACAGGCTGGACACGTAGAAACAACAAGTTCGCGAAACTTGCGACCCGACAGGTAAGTTCGCGTTTTGCGAAATTGTACAAAACTGAGGTAATTGAAATTTTTATGGTCAATTGTGTCCCCTAACGTGTACCCCAACGGCTCCATGTACGAGTTTCAAGTACATGTAATTTCCCTCCACGACCAAATCTGAAGACGCAAATACATTTGCGTCCAACGTTAACATGTCCTCTATCAGATCCACCATGAATGGATTAATAATTCAGTTCCTAAGTATGCCGTGCCACCGTCTTTATATGGTGTACTTTCGCGTTTTTCCTGGCTCTGCCGAGCTAGGCCCTGATTTTCTGTCTTCAAGCCACGTCTGTCTCTGCCTCTGAAAACTGCAGCATGAAGATGCATCCCTGACCTCTGCCTTACTTCCTGCCAAGCGAGCGGTGCCCGGCTCGGCCTGGTCTGCCTGCCAAAAACAGTATTTTACCTTCAAGTTATCAGCGTAGCCGGTTCAGCTCCTCGAAAACACATTCCTGTCTAGTGATTTAGGTAAACATATCCCCGGCTGCAGAGCAAAGAGCAAGTCTCCCTGTCTCCGTGCAAGTAATTTACAGTTCCCGTTACCAGAGTAGGCCCATGGCCCCGCACGTAGACACGCAGGCACCTATACACGCACTAAGATTCAGTATAGAGTAGCCTCTGCCCAAGTGACTTTTGCTCTAGATTAAACATCCTCCAAATACTAGATTTCAGATATGTTATAGGGACAGGTCGATCTGACATGCCAGACTTCTGTCTCTTCTACTAGTGCTAAAAGTCAGACCCTTAGCTTCCTCCAGATGCACGTCAATCACACGTCATATTAGCTGCGCGCGCATTCAGGCCACAGGTTTCAGCTGACTCTGCAAGAATTCTCTAAGCATCCACCCACTTGTGACACTTTTCTGTGACGTTTCTAGTACACGCCTCTGTGCACACCCCTGTTCACGCCTTTTTGCTACGCACATGTGTTCTTATCATATACATTTCACTTGTCACGCCTACTGTATTCAATGCTATTGTGTCATTTTACTATATATGTCATGTACTGTTAATAAATCGTTGACATCTTTCCTGCCATCGTTGCATACCCGAACCCTTGTACTGATGGAATAGATTTCCATGGCTCGAGTCATCATTTATGATTAAAGCCCTTATGACTCAGACACCACGGACTCTGCCTCTCATTTGATTGAGCTATTTTCTTTAAATTTTCCGAAATTATCTGGCAAACTCGTATACGGTAAAATATTTACCACATAATTTGGCGCCCAAACAGGAACCCCTCCCTCACCCCACGTGCCGGTGATGCGTCGCAGGCTTTGCCCCCGACTACAGCTGTGACGGACCCCATGCGCATCTGCAGGTTTTCCTGTATCTCCCTTAGGCCTACGGAGGTGACGGAGACTGCGCTCGACATCCAGACGAGGTGGTGAGGAGTGCGGAGGATCCCGACCAGAGCCCAGCCGAGAGAGCAGTGTCCGAGGTATCGAGAGGCCCACCAGTAGTATCGAGGCGCATGCGTAGTGCGCAGCAGCAGCAGTGACGTCGTAGCGGTCCAGTCCAGTCGAGTTTCTGAGGCCTTCCGTTCCGTGCTTCCCGGTGAGTACCGTTGCTGGGGACGCATCAAGACGGGTGCATTAATTTGTGTCCGGTCAAGACGGGTTTGGGTACACGAATCCGGTCTGCACTGTTTTAGCAGTGTATCTGTACTGTTTAGCAGTGCATCTAGTATTCACTTATCCAGTTATTATTGTTCGTTTCGAAATGTTTCAATGTGTTTTAATGTCGTGGTATGAGTTATTGTTTGCATTTTCTTACTGTGTTTATTGTGTCTAAATCGAGGTAGCTATGCCTTTATTTTCGAAATTGCGACAGATAGGAACTAGGAAAGGGATACTCGAAGAAGCAGTTCCCATCCCACCCAGGGACACTCCTGGACATTTTATGTACCACAAGCACAGCTTAGATGCCATATTATATCTAGACTTGTGGGTGGATTATACGAAAGACTTAGCAGAGAATCAGAGATGGCCCGTTACAGGGACATGGGATGCCGAGTGCATCATGAGAGTAGAGGAAGCGTTATGGAAAAAGAAAGCCAGACAATCACAGAAAGATTCCATCGAATTATGGCGTAAAGAATCACATAGACGGACAGAGAAGGCGTTCAGAAAAGTAGAGAAAAGCAGAGAAGATTCCGAAAAAGCTAAAGAAAAGGAACTACTAGAAGAAGGACAGCGAGTCAGAATAGAACAACACGAAAGACAGAGTAATGCCATTATGACAGGATTGTATCCAGTCCTGGCCGAGGGCCTGCCCAAGGCGACCCCGGCAACACCGAAAGATCTGCCCCCTCCATTGGTTCCGACTAAATTACGTCACAAGACCGCAGCAGATATTTTCCTTTCTTCCTATTTAGACGACGTAGCTCCCGCATATACCAATGTACCCATCAATGTACCTGTACCACCTGTTGATCATCTGCCCCCAGGTCCGCAACAGCAGACCCCTCCCGCACCACTTCCCGCACCTGTTGTCACTTCCCCTATTGTTCCCCCTGGTATTCATCCGCTTAATCCCTTTGGGGCTGGCGCTGCCCAGGTTCCAACTCCGTTACAGATACCGACCCTACAGCCAGGTTATGCTCAAGCCTCCGCTTCAGGAGGTGCTACAGGAGGTTATCGCACCCCGCCACAGTTACAACGAATGACAATGAGAGAATTAGCAATGTAGCGTACGCCTAAAGCAGCCCCAGCCGAAAAGCTTAAAGAACAGCTTACAGATTGCAGATATGATACAGTGCCTGGTAAAACAGGACCCATGATGTTAGCCTCCCTACGTTTAAGACGTGTTACAGATTACTTGGTGTTATTACCAGAAATGCCAGACCATCTAGACAATATATATCATTTTATTAGAACAGGAGAAAGACCGGAGTGTGTTGGTGAAGCCATGTCACATCAGAAAGTTGAGACACAAGGTTTAATAATGCGATTTTTGGTTAATTGTCTGATAAGGGAACAAGATCAGCCCAGCTTTCCACAAGAAGAGATGGAGAGATTGACCAGATGGAGTCAGAATATTGCAGAGGGTAAACATGATAGAGAGAGAAGTATACATGCTATGGTTAGAAAGATCCGTAAAGAAATAATAGCAATACATGCCCGTCGAGAATCTGAAAGGCAACTCGAGTCAGACGATAAGGACTCCTCAGAGGAGGAAGAACCAGAGAATACAGCAGAAACCTCGCAACAGGCGAGGGGAGATATGATGGCATATGTAGGTAGAGAGAAACTACATAGACAGTACCCTCTTGATAGGCCCTTCGACAGACCCATTCGTTTAGAAAACAAGAAACGTTACCTTTGTCCGATACCAGAGCGATGTTCCCTTGAACATATATTCCAAATTACTGATAAAGTACTGAAAGAAAGAGTAGGTTATCACGAACTCAATACCTTACGTGATCAGGAACTAGCCCGGTCCGCGGTACAGTGGGCCGGGGATGACAGCATATATAAAGACGATTCAGTAGTGCAAACATTTTTAAGTCTTACTCCAGAAGAACAGCGACTAGCTGGTATATACATGACCCAACACCTCATTATACAGTATGAAAATCAAGCATCTGACCCAGGTCCATTATATAATTTATTGCAGGACTTACTCATGAGAAGATGGAGAGGTCTAGGTACCAATCTAATTGAAATGATTCTAGAACAACGTCACAAGTATAGAACCTTCTTGACTCCACATCTTGTTTCCGTTCCACCCCCAGTCAGGCGACCATATCACCTAGACAAACAGAATCCTTTACGAGAAGTACATCCAGTCAGGAAAGCCGATGATACCCTTGAACGCGTGTTTGTATACACGCCCATAACTAAAATGGAATTGTTAGAAATGAAGAAAATAGTGCCCAGTCATGATAAAGACCCTGCAGGTTTCCACCGTGAAATAAAAGACATGTTACTCATGGGAGATTACACCTATCCCGACATTATGAAAATACTGAAAGTGTTATTGCCTGCCGGTATTTACGAGAAACTCAAGGAAAAAGAATGGGAGGTGGGAGACAAAAAGATTAATTGGGCTGAATTAGAAACCGAAGAAACTGGTCGAACCCCAGGTTTAGGTCTTGGGGAGAAAACTAAAGCATTACCAGGATTGTTAGTACAGGTCTTGCCAAGATTATTGGCAACTAAAAAGGAGGATTGGGATGCAATCTCAGCCTGCAAACAGAAACTCAACGAAGACACTAGTGATTTTTATTCCCGATTCGAGAAATGTTTTATTATTAATAGTGGCCTGAAAACAAGTAGCGAGTCATACCCACACCTTTTTTTTTCAAAGTTAGTCGAGAACTCCCTGCCCCAGGTTAAGAACCGTGTACTGAAAGTCGAGAGCACATGGCAAGCTAATACGCCTTCCCAAATGTTACAAATGTTACAGTACCACCAGAACAGAATTAGGGAAGAACATGATCACGAACAGAGACGTATGAAAGACACGAAAATGAAAGTACTAGTTGCTCAGTCAGTTCCAGCTGATGGTCATAAGAGGGGTACGACACAATCCAATAATTCAAATTCAGCAGCTCCTGTTAAAGGGATATGCAACTATTGTAAACAGCCAGGTCACTATGTAAACGATTGTGCAGTTCCGAAACACAACATAGCAACAGGTAAAACTAAAGAGAGACCGCGTCCTCCTAGACAGGACCAGGTCCAACAACACGTTCCACAGAATGTTCAGCCTATGCAGGTTCCACAACAGACCGTAGCGGTGCCACAGCCACAACCCATTGCCGCAACACAACATGTTACACAGCAGATGTACCAGTATGCACAATCTGACTATCCCGATTATCAGCAATACACATGAAACAGCCTAGAGAGGGAGGTTGGCTTGCCCCTTATTGAGGTTCCTGTAGATCAAGAAGGCCCTTATGTACACAGTCAGGTATTAGGGAAGGATAGAAAATTTTTGATTCACACAGGGGCAAGCAGAACGACCATCAGTCATGACGAGGTTCCAGGGGCACCCCTCTCAGGCTCACAGAATGTTTCCCTTGGATTTTCAGGAAAGCCTATAGTTAATGAAGTATCGAAACCTGTTCCCCTAGCAGTTGGTCCATTATCTCGTACTACAGACTTATTGCTCACGAAATCATGTCCAGAAAACTTGCTTGGTATAAAGACCCTGAAAGCTCTAGGAGCTGTAATTTGTTGTTCTCCAGAAGGAGTAAGGTTGTTTCTTCGTGATTTCAAGGGCCATTATGTATTAAGAGATTTTGACCCCAGGTTACAGAATGTTCCTGCACATTTATGGGCACAAGGCCCCACTGATGTAGGTTGTATGCACATTACTCCATATCGTGTTACACTCAAGCCAGGAGTAGTACTACCACGTATTCGACAATACAAGTTACCACCAGATGCTGTAGTGGCTTTACTGAAAATCATTGATGAGCTCATTGCACAAGGAGTGGTTGTAGAAACCGACTCGAATGTTTGTAATTCCCCTATCATTCCAATTCTTAAACGTACAGATCTAAATGCACCTCCTGTTTATCGATTAGTCATCGATTTACGAGAATTGAATAAATGTATTATACCACAGTATCCTGTGGTCCCAGACATTTCATCCCTATTGACAGCTATTGATTCTGAGGCGACGCTCTTTACTGTAATTGACCTCAAGAACGCCTTCTTTAGTGTCCCCATTGATCCGGAAAGCCAATATCTTTTTGGATTCTGTTTAAATGGCCGAAGCTTCAAATTTGCGCGCGCACCTCAAGGATTCACAGAAAGCCCCAGCATCTACAGCCAAGCATTAAAACGACAACTTGACAGTATTCATATGCCTGCCAACACTGCCCTACTCCAATACGTCGATGATCTATTGATCACCGCCCGTAGTGAACCGGAATGTGAACAAGCATCACTGACAGTTTTGCATTTCTTGGCGGACAAGGGACACAAGGTGTCTCCTTCGAAGCTACAATTCTGTGCCCAGCAAGTGGTGTACCTTGGGCACTTGCTGTCGAAGTGGGGTAGGCAGCTGACACCTGAACGAATTCAGTTAATTGCACATCTTCCGCAACCCAAGACACAGAAAGAAGTACGAGCCTTTATTGGACTCACTTCCTATTGTAGACAATGGATTCCACAATATGCATTTCTAGCTAAACCACTCATACAGTTGACAGCACAGGAGGCAGCGTCTTCGACTGTCCTCCCTTGGTCCCAGGAACATACACAAGCTTTTGATGAATTAAAGAAAGCCTTATGTCAAGCACCAGTTTTAGCGACACCATGTTACAGCAAACCTTTTACACTTTTTGTCACAGAACGCGATGGCACAGCGTTGTCGGTTCTCACTCAGATACAAGCAGACAAACACAAACCGTGTGCTTATTTTTCGAGTACATTGGATCCAGTAGCCCAGGCCCTGCCTGCGTGCTTAAAGTCAGTTGCAGCGACAGCTCTAGCAATCCGACAAAGTGATTCCATTGTATTAGGACATCAATTGACAGTACAAGTTCCACATTCTGTAGAGGTTCTCCTAAACAGAACCCAGACTCAACACTTGACTGTAGCACGACTGACAGGTTATGAATTGACATTATTCCGGCCACACATAGAAATCAGACTTTGTAATACACTGAATCCTGCTACACTTTTACCATCGAGCACAACAGACCCTACTCCACATGATTGCGTGGATGTAGTTGACACAGTTACGAAACCCAGACAAGACTTGACAGATGTCGCATTATCCGATCCAGACCTGACACTTTATGTGGATGGTTCATGTTTAAGAACAAGTACAGGAGAGTTAGTGGCCACATATGCAGTGACCACTGAAACTGAAGTCATAGAAACACATCGCATTGACACTCTGTCAGCCCAAGCAGCAGAGCTCATTGCTCTGACCCAAGCCTGTATACGAGCCAAGGACTTGAAAGTAAATATATACACAGATTCACGTTATGCATTCGGAGTCCTTCACGACTTCGGTGTCCTCTGGCAAGAAAGAGGTTTCTTGACCTCTCACGGAGCCAAGATTCAGCATGGCCCCCTCATTCAAGCTCTGTTAGAAGCAATACATTTACCTACAGCTATAGCTATCATGAAGTGCAAGGCACATACGAAAGTCACCGACAGGATTTCTCAGGGCAACGATTTTGCAGATCGAATAGCGAAACATACAGCACTGACTCATACTCAAACAACGGACATGACAAAGACTGATGTAACCTCACTGACACATTGTATGACAGTTAGGGACCCCACACAAGATGTCATCGACATACAGACGCATGCCACTCTAGATGAAATAAAGAAATGGGCTGAACAAGGAGGGGTCCAGACAGATCAAGGATGGATGACGAAGGGAAAGACCACATGGTTTCTCCCCGACTCTATGGTTCAGGTTATCATCAACACAGCACATAGTCCAGCACATTTAGGAGAAAAAGCCATGTTAGACAGTTTACAGAATCTCTGGTTCAACAAGCATTTACGAGCAGCAGCCAAACAGAAAGTGTGTACCTGCATGATCTGTTATCAGTTCAACCCAGGAAAAGGTGTTCCCGTAGAGCAAGGTGGATTTCATCCTCCCGACTATCCTTTTGAAGTCCTCCAGATGGATTATATTCAGATGGAAAGATGCCGAGGATTCAAGTATGTCCTCGTAGTTGTATGTGCCCTATCCCGATGGACAGAAGCATATCCCGTCCCAGATTACACTGCCCCGACCACTGCCAAGCAGTTGGTTCGTGAGTTTTTCCCTCGATACGGTTTGCCCCGTGTCGTGTATTCAGATAACGGTCAGCCATTCTCATCCGAACTTATGAAGCAGGTCTCGCTTCTATTGGGGTACCAGTGGAAGTTTCACTGTGTCCGGCATCCTGAGGCAGCAGGTCTCGTGGAGCGGCACAATCAGACTCTGAAAACTCGCCTTGCAAAAGTGTGTAAAGAGAAGGGAGTAGATTGGATAGTAGCTTTGCCAGTTGCTCTTTTTTATATGAGAATGGTAGCCCACTCTAGGACAGGGCTATCCCCGTATGAGGTGGTCTTCGGTAGACCTCCTAATATGTGGGGGACGCCTCTGCCGCGAAAAATTACCGATGTTGATAGTACTATGTTGACAGATTACCTTGCTTCCTTGATGTCTGCACTACAATCATGTCGTTCACAGGTCGCGGCAGCCTTCCAAGACAACACCGAGGTGAAGCCACATGAACTGGTCCCGGGCGATGTTGTGGTCGTTCGGAATTTTGACAGATCGAGCCCTTTGGAGCCCCGCTGGAAGGAGCTGAAGATCGTTTTGTTAACAACCAGGACTGCTGTGAAACTGGAGGGGCGCAAGGGTTGGGTGCACTCCAGTCACGTTAAGAGATTCTTTGGACTTCTGCCGAAATCTGAATCCCAGAACTCCCACGTACCAGTGACTGATACCAAGCTCCCCCTTCTAGAGAAAACTCCCCAAGAGGAGTACAGACAGAAATTGAGGTCTAGTAAGTCAGACAGTTTAATTGTTTAAGTCCCCTCCTGGGTGAAGCGGTTAGGCAGTTTCTGACAATGTACAAGTTAGACCCAAATAGAGAGAGAGATAGACAGAAGACCAAGAAACGAAATTATTGTAAAAGTCTCCGGAGCAGATGCGTCTGCACATTACTTATTATGTTTTTTCTGAGTCTTACGATTATTGCAATAAGTTGGATGTTATACTTGTATTTTCCTCTTGCACATTCTTTTTCTAATGACACTGTCGAGCACACGTTTAGTGCTCTTCCTCCACATGAATTGTCTTATAGACTTGCGCTGCGCAACAATACATTTATTCGTATGTTACACCATTCTCACCAGACCAACAATGCTACTAATTGTTGGATATGTGGCCGACTCCCTCCCTATCAAAACTACAAGGGAGCTCTGCCCCTCTTTCCTTACCCGTTTACACATAATGGTTCCTGTGGTGCATGGTTTAGTTTAATATCCTCTATAAACACCGAGTCTAGAGTTTCCCAAAGCAATTGGATATGGGGAAATCTGAACACAGTCATGAACAAGGCATGTTTCCCAGACAAGGAGGGTTTTCCGCAAATGACAGGGACAGATCTAGAAAATGAAGTGTATGGATTAGGCAATTTTACACTTAACCTCATGATTCTAAATGTTCAGTCGGAAACCAGTCCAGACTTGCCATCTATATCAGTTTTACCAGCGAAAGGTGTATTATGTGTCAGAAAGAATGGTTCAGTACATCTAGGTCACAGTGACTGTACTACTGTGGTCGAATTCAGTGATAAAGGCAAGTCTACATTCAAAGCTTCCCGACATTCCTATTTCATTTGTGGTCAGACAGCCTATGTACGTTTACCTCCAGACTGGGATGGTACCTGTTTCATTGCATTCTTATTGCCACCAGTATTCCTAGCCCCATTCGACTATCACAGGAATTCCCGCCTTAATATTGTTAGACACAAGAGAGACCTCCCAATAGTTGATCAGACTGAAACTACATGGGAACAATATACAGACTTTAATAAAGGATTCTTTCCCTATCTAGTTACTGTCTCCAATAGTAAACTGATACGCAAATTAACCAGAATACTTGAAGCCTTAGTGAATGAGACTACTTCTGCCTTGGGCAACTTAACAGAGGAGCAGTCTGCTATGAGACTTGTCGTTCTTCAGAACCGCCTTGTCCTTGACGTCATCCTGGCCGATAGGGGCGGGGCTTGTAGAGTCATCGGATCCAGTTGCTGCGTGTTTATTCCAAATAACGCGCCATCAGTCTATAAGGCCATTACCAGACTTCATGAAATTGCCCATCTGATACACCAGAATCCAGGCTCCTGGACTTGGTCCGGTTGGCTCTGGAGTGTAATCACAGCCTGGGGATGGAAGCTACTGTCATTCCTAGGAATCATATTGGCCATAGTATTCAGTTGTTGCCTATGTCTGCAATGTGGGCCAGCGATTTGCGGCTTGTGTGCCACAGCTTGTGTTCCCCATCCAAGTTCACGTTCCTATTCCCGAAGAAAGAAAGAAGAGCAAATGATGTTATGAACAGATTGATGGTCTCATGAACATCGACATATCATGAAGGGTCCGTAGGGGACAAGGAGGGAATGAGGTAATTGAAATTTTTATGGTCAATTGTGTCCCCTAACGTGTACCCCAACGGCTCCATGTACGAGTTTCAAGTACATGTAATTTCCCTCCATGACCGAATCTGAAGACGCAAATACATTTGCGTCCAACGTTAACATGTCCTCTATCAGATCCACCATGAATGGATTGATAATTCAGTTCCTAAGTATGCCGTGCCACCGTCTTTATATGGTGTACTTTCGCGTTTTTCCTGGCTCTGCCGAGCTAGGCCCTGATTTTCTGTCTTCAAGCCACGTCTGTCTCTGCCTCTGAAAACTGCAGCATGAAGATGCATCCCTGACCTCTGTCTTACTTCCTGCCAAGCGAGCGGTGCCCGGCTCGGCCTGGTCTGCCTGCCAAAAACAGTATTTTACCTTCAAGTTATCAGCGTAGCCGGTTCAGCTCCTCGAAAACACATTCCTGTCTAGTGATTTAGGTAAACATATCCCCGGCTGCAGAGCAAAGAGCAAGTCTCCCTGTCTCCGTGCAAGTAATTTACAGTTCCCGTTACCAGAGTAGGCCCATGGCCCCGCACGTAGACACGCAGGCACCTATACACGCACTAACATTCAGTATAGAGTAGCCTCTGCCCAAGTGACTTTTGCTCTAGATTAAACATCCTCCAAATACTAGATATCAGATATGTTATAGGGACAGGTCGATCTGACATGCCAGACTTCTGTCTCTTCTACTAGTGCTAAAAGTCAGACCCTTAGCTTCCTCCAGATGCACGTCAATCACACGTCATATTAGCTGCGCGCGCATTCAGGCCACAGGTTTCAGCTGACTCTGCAAGAATTCTCTAAGCATCCACCCACTTGTGACACTTTTCTGTGACGTTTCTAGTACACGCCTCTGTGCACACCCCTGTTCACGCCTTTTTGCTACGCACATGTGTTCTTATCATATACATTTCACTTGTCACGCCTACTGTATTCAATGCTATTGTGTCATTTTACTATATATGTCATGTACTGTTAATAAATCGTTGACATCTTTCCTGCCATCATTGCATACCCGAACCCTTGTATTGATGGAATAGATTTCCATGGCTCGAGTCATCATTTATGATTAAAGCCCTTATGACTCAGACACCACGGACTCTGCCTCTCATTTGATTGAGCTATTTTCTTTAAATTTTCCGAAATTATCTGGCAAACTCGTATATGGTAAAATATTTACCACACCGAACTGGCAGAAACCCGCGCGAACACAAAAAAAATAAAAATCCGCAAATTTGCGAGAATTCGCGGATTTTGCGGATTGCGAGTTCGCAAATCCGCAAAATTTGCGAACGCAAGATTCGCAAAATTCGCCCATGCTTAGCATTTCCCCCTGCGCTGGCGCTACACTTAGCAGTGTACTGCCAACGCAGGCAACCTTGCACCATAGTGCAAGGGTGTCTTTGTGCAGAGGAGGATTGTTTATGTTTAGGAATGTGTCCCTTCCTGCACATAAACAATCCTAAAATGCCATGTTGTCTCTTTTATGTGTGTTGCTTCATGCAACACACATGAATGTCACAAAATTGCATTTTTTTAAAAGATTGGTTATGTACAGGAAGGGGACCTTCTTGTACATAAACAATCCATGGCAGTTTGCTTTTTCCATGTGTGCTGCACATGGCAGCACACATGGGAAAAGCAAAAAACAGGGGAAATAAAGCATTTCGCCCAGTTAAGCCAGAAATTTTGTAGGTGGTATAATTCAGAAAAGAGCTTCTCAGGTAAGTGAAATCAATCAATCAATCAATAAATCAATCAATCATGTTTCTTGTATCGCATGACTACTCGCCAATTAGGGTCTCAAGGTGCTGAGTGGAGGGAGGTGGCTCTGTGGTTCAGTTGAAGAGCCAGGTCTTGAGGTCCTTCCTGAATTGAGGCAGTGAAAGCTTTTAACTAACCTAATCTATGTCATATCTCAATTTCAGCTTGGCCAGATTTGTGGTGTAACGCTGGGTCCTCTTCTTTTCAGGAGGATATAAGGGAAATCTATGAGGAATATAACCAACTGCCTGAGTCTACAACTAAGCATGTTATATATGATTGTCCACCCCCAAATACGCTCAGTCAGTTGGGAAGTTTTGAACCTATCAATTCAAAGAGAGTACAAGAGCTGTGCTTTAAAGTTAAATTGGAGTCACATGAGGATCCATTTCCAGCACATGGGGCGTATTATCAAGAAGCAGCGTTAAAATTATTGCCGCTTTACCGGCAGGAAACTGCCGCTAAAGCAGCGATAATGGGCTTAGTAATATGCCTTTATGAACTCCCATAGAAGCCCATGTTCCGGTGTGAACATGGGCTTGTACTATTGGAATTCTCAAGGGCATATTATCAAGCCCATTTTCTCCGCTTTAGCGGCAGTTTCTTGCCGGTAAAGCGGCCATATTTTAATGCCATTCTTGATAATATGCCCCCATATCTTTTGCTCTTTGGCCTCTCTCCTGTCCCCCCACTTCACAAATGTATTTACATTTTTACTTAAAACAGCCAAAGTGCTGCAATCCTGCAAACCTGCCTATATTTTGCCAATTCTCAAAAAACCAGAGATCTGGACAGCTTTTCTAACTGTCAGCCAACCTCTCTCTTGCCGTTTCATATTAAAGTTTTTGAGAAGGCAATTAATAGGCTACTCTGCAAATTTCTTCTTCAGGACAATCATGCATTAGATCTCTCTAGGTCAGGCTTCAGGGTTGTGCACAGTACCAAAACAACTGTTTTAGCAGTTGTGGATTACATCAGTTCTTCTCTAAAACAAAGGTAGCACAGTGGTTCTGATACTTCTTGATCTTTCCACTGCGTGTGGCACAGTATTGCATGCAGTACATATTAACTGACCTTATGCATTTAGGATACATGTCCAGGTTTTGGACTGACTGAGAGGCTTCATGGATGGGTGTTCCAGGTTGTCTCTGTCCTGCCCTACAAATACGGGGTGGCTGAGAACATCTGCGGGGTACTTCAGGGTTCTTCCCTGATTCCTACGCACCTTATCATCTGTGTGGACCCTTTGGTGAAGGTCGTAAGGTCATTTGGAAATGAGATTCTGTCCTATGTTGACAACACCTAGTTGGTGGAAGTCTTTTGGTCAGGAGACACAACTTACTAATATCAGATTTGGGAACTGCATGCATGCCATAGCTACGTGGATGAAATAGTGTTCTCCAATTCAATAGGGCGAAAATTGAAATTTTACATTTTGGAAAAGATTCTCAGCCTTTTTCAGAGGATTGGTGGCCCCAAGAACTTGGTATCCCACATTGACTCAAAAAATCTTGGCTTTATAATGGATGACAAGCTTTTAATGAAAAGTCACATCAAGGCCATATGAGGCCCGGTTTGGCATACTAAGCCTTCTCAGGAAGGGGTTTTCAGGGCTACCTTTGGATTGCAGGAAGCCTTGACTCAGGCACTTATAACTAGTAGCCTGAATGGTCTTAACCAATATTCCTCCATCCCCAATTTCCTTAATAGTTCTCTCAGGGTGCTAAACCAGGGAATTTAATTTATCTTGTGCTGTGTCAAATGATCCCTGATAGCCACTCGATAGGGGGCAAACTCCTTAATCGTCCAAGGGTGATGCCAAAACAGTAAGTGCTTGTAGTACAGCTTGTGAACTAATTTTCTTTGGCCAGATCGAGAAAAATAGGGGTCAGGGGAGTGCTATCTGGTAGATTAAGGAGGGATCTTATGAAACGATGTTCGTGGCGGTAAGACATTCTGGGGCATATGTACAAGCCACTATCGCCACCACAAAGTCACTTTTTCCGACATTGTGGTGGCGTTAGGGGCTTAGCCCTATTTACAGGGCACAGTTAAGCCACTTAACATTGCTTAACGCTGACTTGTAAATAAGGCCCCCTTTCACGCTATGGTTAGCGTGAAAGAGGTGGGCAATGGGTGTTGCTGTGGGCGTTCCACCGCAACACCCATTTTTTTTGATGCTCCATCCTATGTACAGGGGCAGCGTACATAGGAGGCAGTGCCAAAATTAAGACCAGGGGAAACTTGGCTTAATTTGGCGAAATGAGGAGAAATGCTTTATTTCACCTGTTTTTTGCTTTTCCCATGTGTGCTGCCCTGTGCAGCACACATGGAAAAAGCAAACTGCCATGGATTGCTTATGTACAGGTAGGTCCCCTTCCTGTACGTAAACAATCTTTTTAAAAAATGCAATTTTGTGACTTCATTTTTTTTGTAAACAAATTTTATTCATATCCTTCAGATGCAAATATATCTACAGTCATACTATAGAATGAGCAATGCGAACAAACAACTCTCTGGTAGGCAAGAGAAGCCGGGTGCAATTGTGGGTGGTTCAAAAGCTGATACAATGTTTCCAAATGTGGGAGCTCAGTCAATATTGCTCGAGTCTACGTGCAACAATGTTATTGTAAGGAACCAGGACACTGTTACAGTTTCCACAGTTGAAGTAAATACTGGCTTAAATACTGGTTCTCCTGTCCTGTCTAATCAAGATGTTAGCTTAATAACTGATATCAGCATAACCCTCACACAATCTGAAATTCTTTGTATGGAAAATGTAACAATCAATCAAGTGCTGCCTATTAACCTGCCTATTAATTTAAATGTTAATTCTGCTGAAATGGGAGTGCTAGGGGCTGAAGGAGGTGATAATGCTGATGGCATTGAAACAGATGAGGAATATCTTGACCTTTACGAACATGGGAACAACACACCATCAGGATTGACTAAAGATAAAGATAAAACTATTAACATCAAAAAGCTTAGAGGCAAAACTAAGAATAAAGCCAAAAAGACTATTAGCAAATCTAAACCAAGCACTATGAAAGCTATTGCAGAAAACAGTCCTATCAGACAATGGGTGCAAGCTAAGGGCGGTGTTAAATCAATGGCAATGAGACTCTCTGGTAATAGTCCCACTGATCTGGGTATGATAACCAACGATGCTAATGCCTCTAAAGTAATGATGGACGCACCTGGATCAATGGGTTCTAGCCAACGACCAATTGAAATACCCACAGCAGCTCAGAATGTAGAAATTGTGGCGGCTTTAATGGAAAGACAGGAACTATCTGGCTCTGGCAACGAACCACTAGGAAAATCTCCCTCTCCTCCACTAACAATTTTGCAATTGCCTTCCTTAATACCGATAACACCTACGGGCGATACCCATACACTTTCATCTAACAATAATACCTCAATACAAGATACAACTAGTATAGTAAGAGTAACAAAGGGGGACATCGAACCGGCTCCAATGGTAGAATCAACAAAAGAGAATAATTCAGAAGGACCGGTTCACCCATCTATCTTATCAGCAGATTGGACCCTTCAAGGGGAGGTGTTTGCATCATTTCAGACGATATTACAGTTACTTAATGAACAGAAACAAGAAGCCAATATTCATTACCAACAGATGAGGGAAGTCAGCAATAAGACTCAAGCCTCTTTGCAAGAACTGTCATGTAAATTGGGGGCTGTTTCCCAAGATGTGGAGGAACTACAGCAAAGAGCGGCTCTAACTGAGGAAAAATCACACCGTTCCGAGATTGCTGTGAATAAACATACTTCTCAACTTCTTCAGATGCAAGCCAAACTTGAAGATTTAGAAAATAGACAACGGAGACAGAACCTACGTGTTTTTGGTATTGCGGAGGGAGCCGAGGGAGATGACCCTAGGGCATTTATTGTCCAACTGTTTCAGAAGGCTTTTCCTGATTTATCAGATTGGGATTGGGACTCTCAGATTCAACGCGCCCATCGGTTACCCTTAGCTCAAAGGAATAAGAGTGGTAAATTTCCTCGTCCTATTCTGATCTGTTTAGGTAACTATCTGCTCCGCCAAGCCATATCAATAAAAGCACGGCCAAATACTCCAGTTACCATTGACTCAGTTATATATTTTGTTCGATCTGATTTAAGTAAACATTCTCTGGAACGACGCTGGAAACTGAAACAATTTATTGATCCAATTAAGGAGTTGGAATGTCAAGCTTTTTTGCAAGAACCAGCAAAACTGAAAGTAAACTAGAAATGGTCGGTCTTATTTTTTCTTGGAAGAGAACGAGGTTGAATCTGCTATTGCTAATTGGAGATTGGAAAAATTAATTGGATATTGACTAATGCTGTGTTCTTCCCATTGTTTTGTTCTAATGTTATACATTTCAATTTATTTCTAGAGTGGTCTAACTATTTGACTAGGTGGGAACAGATCATATTAGTTACTGATGACCATAAAACACGGCTTTTCTTTTGACTATTTTGAATGCCCGGATCCTATAGGCGGCTAAATCCGCTTGTTGGCTGCCAATATAGCGGCAGCCGAGTTAAGGGGGGCGTGCAGGTAACTACTGGGTGGGGGGAGGTTGGGGTAGAGTGTGGGGTGGGGAAGGGGAAGATATGCTTTGGGGTAAAAAATGCATCAAAGGACACAAAAACTACAAAAAAAATAAGAGGAATTATTAGGCCGATATGATTTGCTATAGAGGTCATATAGATAGGGATATACATAATTTGAAATGCATCAAATAAAATGCTTAACTTGGAACGTGTCAGGTTTAAATAATAAAATAAAGCCGAGTCTTGTATATGAGGAGCTTAAGATGTATAACCCTCAAATTGTGGTTATTACTGAAACCCATATAACTTATAAAGATAAACATTTGCTTAAGCAACTAGGATACGATATTATAGTTTGCACTGACTTTAATGCTTCAATTCGGGGGTTGCGATTTTAAAACACAAAGGGTTAAAATATGAGATACTTAAGACATTAACTGACAAAGCTGGCAGATGGGCCATAGAACAGATAAAGCTGGAAAGCCGAAAATATACAATATGTGGGGTTTATGCATCAAATCAGGACGAGCCTACAATTTTTGATCAGATTAATATGGAATTGCTTGTATGGGATGGGGAATATATTGTGCTGGGTGATTTCAATTGTATTATGAACTATAATTTGGACACTACCAGGAAAAATTCTTTTCAGAGAATGAGGAAAACTAGAGCTGCAATTCTGGATTTAGCTGCTATTCATTTCCTAAAGGATGCTTGGAGATGTTTAAATTCCAAATTAGCTGGCTATACATATTACTCCGCTGCTCATAAGGTATGCTCACGCATAGATATGATATGGGTTTCAGACTTTATTCTTGGTAATTGTTCGATGGCTATATATCCAAGGGTAACCTCGGACCATAACCCGATCTCCTTAACACTCGAGCTTGCAACTGAAGAGTTTTCTCCTCGTCTTTTCTCATTTCCAAGATATCTGTTCACTGACACTGTGTTTGTAACTTAACTCAAAGAGCATATAAAAGAATTCATTGACATAAATATACAATCTAGCTTACCCTTGATAGTCTGGGATTCTTGCAAAGCTAGTATACGTGGATTCACTCAACAATACATTTGGCGACAAAATAAAGAACATCGAAATTTAAACGAGGAAAGGGTTGGTGAAATTCGTGATATTGAACTCAAAATATCAGATGCTATTTCTAATGGGGTTTCGAAATTAGATGCACTAAACTTTAAACTAATTGAACTTAAAGCTGCATTAAAAGATCTTCTTAGGGCTAAGAGTATTAGCAAATTAAAGTGAAAGATAAAATTGGTAAACTTCTGGCCTACAAAATTGCTGAAGATCGATACCAGAATACGGTTAAAGAAATTAAAGGGGATAATAATAAATTATTTTGTGACTCAAAATCAATATTACAACAATTTGCTTCCTTTTATCAAGCTCTATATACACCAGAAACTGCAATCTCAGATGATAGTATTAAGAATTATATAAAGTTAAACAAGGTTAAAAATTTAGAGCCGGAACAATCTGTTAAATTAGCGGCAGACATTACAGCAATAGAAATTAGGGATGCTATCAAATCTCTAGCAATGGGTAAAGCTGTAGGGGAGGATTTTATTCCTCTGGAACTATATAAACACTGTACTGAGGAATTGATACCATTATTTACTGATGTGATCCGTGCTATAGGTAAAGGGCAACAAGCACCCAAATCTTGGAATTTAACACAAATTATTTTCTTTTTAAAAAAGGGTAAAGCACCCCAAGAGAGAGGATCATATAGGCCAATTTCGCTTATCAATAGTGATGCCAAAATATTTGCCAAAATATTGGCCACTAGGCTTGCGCCAGTCATGTCCCAGCTTGTCTCTCCCCAACAACATGGATTTATTCCAAAACGAGACACTACAGCGCATATCAATATGACCATATCTGCTTTTGATGCTGCACGGATTCAACCCGCCCCACTCGGTATGATTCTATTAGATGCAGAAAAGGCATTTGACCGAGTGGGGTGGGGTTTTTTATGGGCGGCTTTACAAGCATTTGGCATCAGCGGTCAACTTTTAAGATGGATTCAATCGCTATATGATAATCCCATGGGTAAGGTATCGTATATGGGGAAATGCTTTACTATGTTTCCAATTAAA
Source organism: Lissotriton vulgaris (assembly GCF_964263255.1). NCBI lineage: Eukaryota > Metazoa > Chordata > Amphibia > Caudata > Salamandridae > Lissotriton > Lissotriton vulgaris. The sequence continues at coordinate 249,335,547 of NC_141694.1, forward strand.
AGGCGGACAAGACAGGGGTGTCCTTTATCACCCCTGCTTTTTGCTTTAGGTATGGAACCTTTCTTAATTGCACTTCAACGTCAGGCTTTAATTTGTCCTTTTTTTAATGGTTTAAATAAACTTGATATAACTGTCTACGCGGATGACGTTGCAGTTTTCTCTTCGGATGTGCCTCAAGCCATGAAAGGCATTATAATAGAAGCAGGTATTTATGGACCAGTTTCTGGCTATAGACTTAACACCACCAAAACTCAAATTGTTATGAATTATCATCCACCTGCCCCCATCCCTGGAACTTGTTGCGCTGCAAATTATCTAGGCGTTAAAATTTCTTCGGATATTGATTCTATCATAGCATTAAATTACGAATCCTTATTAAAAGAGACCGCTATGCAATTTAAGAAATGGCATACATTGCCACTTAGTATGATTGGCTGAATAAACTTAATTAAAATGAAAATTTTGCCTAAGTACTTATATTTGTTTCGAGCAATTCCTTTACGGGTTAATAATTCTTATTTTCTTAGATTAGAGGGAAACATTAGTAGCTTTATATGGGGATATAAAAAAGCCCGGCGCGCCGTTTCATCACTCAAACTCCCTTCCAATCAAGGGGGATTGGCGGTCCCGGACTTTAAACTCTATTATTGGTCGGCTTTTCTGACTCGGCTGCGTAGTCTAACAGTCACTGATAAATGTTTGTATTTTCATAGGTTCTTACTAGGACCGGATGCTAATATGTTTCTTTATTCTATTCTATTCTATTCTATTCTATTCTATATATTTGGTAAAGCGCAAACAGCTGCCCCAGCGAAGAGGCGTCCCGGCGCTAGGAGATCACAGACCCAAGCCTGAGTGAATAACGGTGGAGAAGAGAGTTAAGGGGAGGGGAATAGGTATGTTTTGATGGCCTTCCGTAAGGCAGGTAGATTTTCTATGGAGCGGATATTTTCTGGCAGATCGTTCCATAGTTTCGCTCCCAGAACTCTAAAGGAACGTCCGCCCATGCGGCAGAGTTTTATGCGAGGAACGCATAGAAGATGCTGGTTAGAAGAACGCAGGTTGCGTGACGGGACGTAGGGAGTGAGAAGAGGTCGGAGTAGTGTAGGACTGCCGAGTTTGAATATTTTAAAGGTCATAATGAGGGTTTTGAATTTAATTCTGGAGTCAACAGGTAGCCAGTGTAATTTGCGAATTGTATTTCTGGCCGAACATCTGCGAGGAAGGCCAACTAAGGCTCTGGCCGCAGAGTTCTGCACGCGTAGTAATCGTGCTATCTCTCCTTTGTTGGCCCCTAGGAGGAGTACATTGGCGTAATCGAGACGCGAGAGAATGGTTGCCTGAATGATGAGCTGACGGACCTTAGCGTCGAAGAAACCAAGTATGTGGCTAAGACTCCTCAGCAGGCCGACACAAGTGCCAGTGACTTTTTTGGTATGGGTCTGGTAGCTAAGTGAGGCATCCATCCACACTCCCAGATTTTTAACTAAGGATTTAGGCGGTGGAGTGGCGCCTAGCGAAGACGGCCACCAGTGCTCATTCCAATGGCTGATGTTTTTACCAAGGAGTAGCACTTCTGTTTTTCCAGCATTAAGCTGTAGACAGTTGTCTGTCATCCATTGGGCTACTGCGGAGAGACCGTTTTTAAATCTCGAGGCCAGGATGGATGGTCCTTCCGTTAGAGTGATGGCCAACTGTGTGTCGTTGGCGTATGACACCATTGTTAGGCCCTACTCTTTGGCCACTGTCGCAAGAGGTTGTACATAAAGATTAAAAAGGGATGGGCTCAGCGCAGAGCCCTGCGGAACTCCCTGTGCAATAGGATAAGGTGCTGGGGGGGGAAGGGGGGTGCCGAGACCCGGAAGGATCTATCCTTGAGGAAAGATCGGAACCACTTCAACGCAAGGCCAGATACTCCAAAAGTCTCCAGATGATTAAGAAGGATGTCGTGGGATACCGTGTCAAAGGCCGCGCTGAGGTCGAGAAGAATCAGCGCAGCACTTTGACCGGCATCCAGAATCGTCCGTAGGTACTCGGTAGTGGCTAAAAGAGCGGACTCCGTACTATGGCCCGGTCTGAACCCATTTTGGGATGGGTCCAGGATGTTATTTTGGACCATATGTAGGGACAGAATGTTGTTGGCATGGGCTTCTGCGAGTTTAGACAACCAAGGAAGCAGAGAGATCGGTCGGAAATTTTCTGGTTTAGATGGATCTAGGGTGGGTTTCTTTATGATAGGTGAGACCCACGCTTGCTTCCAGGCAGATGGTACACTCGCTGAGGTGAAGGAGAGATTCAGAATAGAGGCCAGGGAAGGTAGAAAAAAGTTAAGTGACTCCAAAAATTGAGCCGGGCGCATGGGATCTGACGGAGATCCAGTTTTGACTTTTCGGCATAGCTGAGTAAGGTTGTCAAAGGAGAGTTCAGGGATGTGGGTCAGCAAAGTATAATTAGAAAGGGGATTAGTGGTTGTAGTAGGACTGGGGGAGTGCTGAGGGAAGGATTTATAGATCTTTTGTACTTTGTCGACAAAGTACAAAAAATTACAGGCTGAATGACCCTAACTACTTCAAAAGGGTTACATTCAAGACGATACCGTTAATATTTGGCGATCTATTATGGTTAAGTGTAACCATACACTATAAAACACCGTTATGGGGTAATCCTGGCTTTCCTTTAATTTTTCATGATCCAAGTTGCCGATTACTCTTAGATTCTGGTATCAGATTCTTGGGAGATTTATATGATCATCAGGGATTTATGGCATTTGATAAAATGAAACATTGCTATAATGTATCTGAATTGGCAAGGTTCAAATGTTATCAGATTAAAGACTATTTAGTGAAGAAATTAGAACTTACCATGGTATTAGATTCTGAGGTATGGGACTGTATCTATAGAGAAGCAGACAAATCCATGATTAGCTTAGGATATAAGATTCTTTCTGGCTTCAACACTAGCGATGTCATAAAATTAACTGAGAAATGGAATAGAAAATTGGCTTTGACTGTACCGTTCGATCTAATTACTTCATCTCTTAAAAGCTTAAACTTGTCAGTTCAATCTTCTAGTCTAAAACTGCAAATGTTTAAAACTGTTTGTCAATTATATCATACTCCCGAGAGAATTCTTAAATGGACAACGAATAATAACTTTGGTGATCGCACGAAATGCCCTAAATGTGATCTGAGTGGTGCTGATATTGTCCACATGTTTTTTTCTTGCCCGCATCGTAATGAGTATTGGGAGGGAATAATTAAGGTGGTTGCTGATAGACTTGGCCAACCTATTTCATTCTCATCTATTGATGTGTTGGTGGATGTATGTGGGGGTAACAGCGCACTTAGAGATCTGCTGAATATTTTAATTACATGTGCAAGACTAACTATTGCTAGAACTTGGATTAAAAAAAACCCACCAATAGTTATGGAATGATGGAGCCTAGTTAATGAAACATATAATATGAAGACTGCCCTTGCTGCCTCAAGGGGTCTACAGGCTAAACCAAAAATTGATAGAATTTGGGGTTTACTTATGTCTCAATAACTGTATCTGTCATTCTCTTTTTTTTTGGGATCTTTTTTCTCCTTTTTTTCTTCTTTATTCTAATTTTCTGTATGACCTCTTTATTGGTTATGATCTATGTAATGTTTAATGCTTGTTCATTGCTGTTACTGAAAAATGTATTTTCTTGTAGATTGATTTTTCTTTAAATATGGCTTTTCATTTTGTGTGTCCATTTGAAATAATAAAAAAAAAAATAGAATGAGCATAGGATTACATTCTTTAATACCTTGGACATATGTTATGTCATAAACGCAATCCCTCATCGCCATCCACAGTCTCGGAGCTGTCCGCCCAGCCAATATTGCTAGGATGATGCGACCTCTTATACCAGATAGGTCATCTAAACTTTGCCGCTCCAGGCTTGATCATAGTCCGGTTCACCCCGAAATTCCATGAGTTAACTTTAAAACAACTCCCCCCTTTCCCCCCTCCCCCCTCAAGCCCTACCCACCCCATACCCGTCAGACATGTCACTCTACCCCGCACCTCACAATGTCTCACGTAATTCAATCCTGCAGTCCAATCGGAAACATCGTGTCAGAAAGAAAGCTTCCGCTTAGAGGGATGCACTCTTGCCAATCTCACTACTCAGCTTCCACACCCCTTGTTCACCAAAGGCAATGTTCCAAGTCACAGGTGCGGATCCCCCCTTTGTAGAAGGTCAGTCACCGTCATCAGTCGGGTTCTTAAGCAAGTCATTATTGGTTCTCTGTAGTCTGAAAATCCCCTCACAGTCATCCCACTTTATAAATTCCCTCAGCCATAGTCAGGCACTAGGTGCAGTGACCACCTTCCAATGGCTAGTAATCTCTCTTTTGGCTAAGACTAATCCTAAATCCATACATTTACTGGTGGCCTTATTGCGTGAAGTGGGGGGAACTAGTGTAGCAGGCAAAAACCCGGGGTCTGCTGAATCTCCCTGTCTGTTACCTCATGCAGTTTGGTCATGACCTCCCCCCAAAACCCGTGTAACAGTGGACATTTCCAGGGCATGTGAACAAATGTGGCCTTTTCTAGTTTGCACCGCGGGCAGGTTGTGCGGGATCCGAAAAACTTGTTAATTTTGTGAGGGGTGAGGTATGGAACACATAAAACTGTATTAGTTGAAATCTTGCGTTTCTAGAGCATTCCCATGCCCGCTCCATCAATATTTCCCACGTATTTTTTTCTATAGGTGTCCCCAGGTCCGCTTCCCATTTAATGTGCAGCCCCTCTAAAAAATCAGGGGCTGCCAACCCTACCTTCTGCCTAGGACGCATCATAGTGTTCAGCGCCACTCTACGCCTCCCAGGGCCCCATAGAAAACCCGTAGCCATGGTGTTTAGTTGGGTAAAATATTTCCCAGGTATCCATATTGGCAGTGAGCCAAAATAGTAAAGTAGGTGGGGCAGGGTTACCATCTTTAGCAACGCCACTCTCCCCGCTACTGCTAGAGGCAGAGTCCCCCAAAAATCGAAGTTGCTCTTGGTAGCTCTCAATGCCCGTCCTATATTGCCTCCGAACAAGTCAGAAGGCTCATGATAAATTCTAACCCCTAAATAAGGCAAGCAGCTGCTTTCCCATCTCACATCCAGTCCTTCTAGCGGTTCAGCTTAACCCCTGCAGACGGGGAAAAGGCACGTCTTATTCCAGTTGACTCTGAGCCCTGCCATCCTCCCCAAATTAGCCAGCAATTCTCGGGCACCTTGTAACTCCTCAGCAGCATTGGCGAGGAACATTAAAAGGTCATCGGCGTACAGGGCAATGTAGTGTGCCTGACCCATCCCGTCCAGGCCCCTGTAATACCGCCCGATCGTGCATGAACAGCCAGTAGTTCTATTGCCAGAGCGAACAGGAGGGGAGACGACTGGCAACCCTGCCTCGTCACCCTGCCCACGCTGCAGGCCTCTGAAATCACGCCTTCCGTTCGAACCCTGGCAGTCAAGCGGTTATATAGAATCTGCATCTAAGTCACAAATCCCACGCCCAGTCCAAATGCCCGCAGGACCAGAACAAATATGGCCACTCAAGACTATCGAAGGCCTTTTCAATATCAGTCGATAGTATGCACGCCGCTCCCTCCTCACCAACCAAGCCATGTATCAGTTGACATAGCCTTCGTATATTCATAGACGTATTCTGGGAAGGAATAAACCCGGCCTGGTCCACATGCACAAGTGCAGTCATATGGATCATCAATCGACTGGCCTAAATACTACTTAAGATCTTATAATCGAGGTTAAGCATCACGAGAGGGCGATAGTCAGTGCGATCCCACGTTGGTTTATCCTGCTTGAGGAGCGGTATAATTACTGTTTCTCTAGTTGAGCTAGGCAAGTAGCCATCTTGCTTTGATCAGTTGTAGAGGGCTAACAACTGGGGGGCCAACAAATCCACATATACCATCTGCTGTCTGTGGAGTAACGTCCAACAGGTGTTAAGGTGTTTCGACTATAGGGCATACATAGCACAGGCACACGCAGAGAGGGATACATCTGGGGCACCATTGGCTTGGCTGGACAACCCGGTGGGCAGGGGGACACCGATTCTTGAGCAGCGAGGAGAGGGTGACACAACATATTATGGGCAACAGGCAGTTTCTGGCATATTACACTACACTGTACCATAGTCGGCTAGATCCCAGAGTTCTAGAAGAAGGGGGATTCCTGAACATTTAACTGCCGCAGGTTGAGGCGGAGGATGCGGAGGTCCTTGGTCGAGCAGTGGAGCTGGGAGAGATCAGAGGAGCCATTATGCGTATGGCCCTCAACAAAACCCCTGGCACCGATGAGCTGCCGGTTGAGTTCTATGCCACATATGTGGATTTGTTAAACAATCCTGCCCTGCACGAAGACACCCTTGCACTATGGTGCAAGGGTGCCTGTGTTGGCGGTACACTGCTAAGTGTAGCACCAGCGCAGGGGGAAATGCAAAGCTGCACCATATCCTTATAAATATGTTGCAGCCTTGCGTTTCTGAAGTGGCGGAGTGAGGCGTTAGACCATGACGTCTAACGCCTCACTCCACCACTTCCCCATGCATATGCCTCTAAGTGTTCCTACTACTCCACAGTTCTGCTCCATGCAAACCCGCTCCTAAGGCTTTAGCATTATATATTTCTAATGCTGGAGCCACTTTCCTGGACACTACTGCTCTTGTATTAGTTTCTGTTATTTGAAAAACAAAATGCCAACTGCACACTTACTTTAGGTCCTCTAATTTGAGGAAAAAAACAAGTGAAACTCCTGGGTTGATTGGGTATATTTTACTCTTACCGTCTTTAGTTTATTGTTTTCAATTTTTTACTGTTGCACATATGAAAAGGACACTTGACGTTTTACTTTGTTTACACATAAAAACAATTTTCTACAACACAAGACATTTTTATAACATAAATACACCATTTGTATATACACAATTATTCGTTTTGATATATACACACAAGACAAGCATTCATTTTCTTGCAAAGACAAGAGTCACGCTATGGACTCAGAGTTTAAATGAACAATTAATGATTGAAGTCAAAAATTTGATAGACAACAAGTTAATGCAATGGCTGCATTAACTTGTTGTCTATCAAATTTTTGAGTATGTATGCAGATGCTGAATGCAATAAAATACAACGTACGTAGGTAGCTGCAATTGTCACCCAAGCTTCATGGGTGAACAATTCTCCTTTGTTCTCTAGCTATGTTTATACATTCTCTGGTTGGGATTACTAAACATTGCATCTTGAGTTCCATGTACATCTCTCACTAGTTCTCCGAGAAGTACCAACCTGACAGTAACGAGGAAGAGGAACAGAGGTGGAGACATCTGTCAATGTGGACAATTTTCCACACATATTCTGCATGAGAAGCATGAATATCTTCCTTTTGCTTTTGTAAAGGATAGAAATGTGTGTTTCCTTCCCACTTCTTTCTCACATATAGATTCACACAGTATTCAGGAAGTGGACCGCCCCTAAGGTTGCAGAACAATTGGAGGAATAGAAAAAGTTCACCTTTAGCTGTGGGTTCTCATATTTAGGAAATATATGTAACACCTTTTGAGGCCAAAGAAGAAGCTTACAAATTATTTAGTTTCCAGCTTGTGGCAGTAATGTAAGATGGAGTTGAAGAATTGCAAGATTTAGTCTTGGCATCTGAAATCCAGCATGCTTGGGAGGAACAGGGCTTTAAAGGACAGTTTGTTCTTCACAGTGTTCAATCTAATTCTAAATACAGAGCCCTTATAAGAAGCTAGATTTTATGTGGGGTCTAAAGGGCAGAACATTCAACATATTGTAGGTCTCAAACAGTACTTTGTTTGACAGTTGAGGTCTTGCCAGAGAGCACATTATTCACATCCAAGCATAAGATTGTAGTGGGTCTTTGCTAGTTGCTCTGCATGCCGATCTCAGCTGGTTTGTCTGGGGAATAGGTTATTAATTTTCTAGGCATTTAATTTGGACAAATATACTCTTGTGCTTAAAGCAACCTGAACTTTACCCTATTTGGATTGCACTTGTATTAAGCCGAATGTTTGTATTTTTGTTTTTGCCTCGGTGCAAGTATAGGGCTGACAGAAGGTTGGAATATGGCGACAGAACTGAACAGTATTAATGGGAACAATGAAAGAAGGTATGCATGAGTGACTGAAACATGATGACAAGAGCACACACTGGAGGGTCTTGTATGGTTTTGCAGATGCTGAAAGCAGAGGCGGGTTTGGATGGTTGCCTCCTCAAGAGTGCACTCCTGTTCCCAGAGCTAAGTCACATTGGTTATCACAGATGGGGTCTTGTAGAAAGCATAGTGCCCCTCAAATACACCTGATGGAGGTTGCACGTTTTGGGGCTGCCAATGGACACCAGGTCAATGGAAGGCTGCAAGGAGTGAATGGAGCAGTCTAGACCCGCAGCGCCAGATTGGCAACCAGAATCAGACCCGTTAAATCCATCCCCATTTCCCTTCTCTTCCTTCATCTCTCTTTCCCCCTCTCTCTCTCTCTCTCTCTCTCTCTCTCTCCCTCTCTTTCTTCCTCTTTCCTCTCTCTATTTCCATTCTCTGGGTCCTCTCTTTCCTAAGGCACCCACTGAGCCTACTGTAATTAACCTGGAAAAGCTGGAGAGAGTGGTAGATGCACCAGCTTTGGCACTTTACCTTCAAAAACTGGCCTCAAATAACTCCAGCAGTATCGGCTGCTATGTGGCACTTGTGGTCAGGCGGGGTGTGGGGGTTTAAAAAAAATAAAAGGGAAATAGCAGTTTACTTACCTTCATGGAGGCCACCTCGCCTCCACCCTCTTCGTAAACCGGAAGCACACAGGCTTCCAGGCTCCCAGACTCCCCTAACGAATCACAACGCTGCTGTCACCAGCATGACAGCAGCGTTGTGAGTGGTCTGAGTATGGTGGTTCGGTGCTCAGACAGGGATTGGGAGGCTGTGCATTTTCTCCAACCAGGCTGTGCATTACTGCAACTGACATATTTGTTTTCCTTGTACGACTAGAGTACGTACAGAGGAGCCTGGCCCCCACATCTCGTCCTTACCGCCATCTTGAAAGAGTGTTATTAAAGTTTCTGGGTTTGACGTTCACACATTTTATTTCGTTTAAGCTTTGCTTACGAATAGTTATGCTCCACAAGGGATCTTGTGGTGCATAGCGCGGGTTGCTGGACCCCAGTTTGCTCTTTGGCTGCCCTTTTCTTTTTTTGATTTTAAATGTGCAGAGGAGAGCTCTAGACCATGCCCTCTTCACTCCCCGGATGCTGGGCTATAAAGCCGGCTTGTCAGTGCGTCTGCACACCCGCCTGAGATTGCAACAGACATTCTAGTTTTCCTTGTAGCACTAGAATGCGGAGGGAGGTGACTGGCTCCCCCATCTCTACTTACCGCCATCTTAAAAGGGAGTTTTTTAAGTTTATGGGTTTAACATTCACACTTTTTATTTAGTTTAAGCTTGTTTACCAGCAGTTATGCTCCACAACCTTTTTATTAGCAAGTAGGCCAACAACTCCATGATTGATCAACAGTTACGTAACAAACTGGCATTGTTTTTTCAAGACAAAGTTAAATCTGTATATGATTACATTTTAGTAGCAAGTCAAATTTCCCAGCCAGACAACCAGCTAGGCAGCCACGGGTCCTTCTCCAACTGAGGTTTGGATGAATCTCTTAAGCAGTAAACCTTTCCTTGATGCAGCAGCTCATAAAAAGAATGCAAGCCCAGTATCCATCTCTTCTGCCTTGACTGGAGATCAGAGGCTAGATTTCCTAAAACAAGTTAAATCTGGGTCTCCAAGGAACCAATGTCTCCCCGGAATAATGCATCTGGCACCCAGGATTACAGCTGTACACCTTATGTGCATCTTTAACTAAATATTCCATTCTGTATACTTTCCAAAAAACTGGAGAAAAGCTTCCATTCTTCCACTCTTAAAAAAAAAAACTTAGACAAGTGACTGTAACAACTACAGGCCGATCTGTTTATCTTTCAAGGAAAGCGCATCCAGTTCAAGGTCCTCTGTATAGCCTTTAAGTCCATTCATGTTTTTGGCCCAGCTTATCTGGCACAATGCTTCCAATGATATACCCCAACAAGATCTCTTTGTTCCTCCACAGGTGGAAATCTTTTGGGGCCCGATGTAGGTAGGGCTATACCGATCGGTATCGGCCGAAAATACCGATTTTTGGCCCTTACCGATCGGTAAACAGCCATCGAGATGTAGGGAACCAAAAACAGAACGAATCGGATAGAAAACCGATTCGGAATGTGTACCGAATGTGAAAGAATCCGATACGTACATACCGAAAATCGGATATGTAACGAATCGGAAAAACACCGATTCGGTTACAAAGACCGAATCGGTCCATGTACCGAATCGTTAGTGACACCGAATCGGAAAATCACCGAATCGGTCCTACTACCGATTCGTTAGTGACACCGAATCGGAAAATCACCGATTCGGTCCTACTACCGATTCGTTAGTGACACCGAATCGGAAAATCACCGATTCGGTCCTACTACCGATTCGTTAGTGACACCGATTCGGAAAATCACCGATTCGGTCCATGTACCGATTCGGAAAAAATACCGATTCGGACATGATCCGAATCGGAAAACATGCCGATTCGTATGAATCTCCGATCGGGAAATTCCCCGATTCCGACAGTTGGGGAGATGTAGGGAGGCACAGAAACACCGAAATCGGCTCAAAATCGGTAGAATTCACTCGGTATTTACCATGGATTGCAATCAGGTGGTAACCAACTCCAACCCATATAAACAGTCCCAAAATGCATTGCAACTTGCAGGATGGCAGCTTTCTATGTCATTGCGAGGCGGCTACGGCTACAGCAGGAAGGACTGAGGGAATGGCTAAGAAATGAACAGGTCTACAGACAGAGGATAACCCTGTTCATGCTCACTGAGGCTGAGATCCTACAGAGATACAGGCTGGACTCTGACACCATACTTGAGCTCATCAGGGACCTTAAGCCATACTTGGACCACCACACCCCAAGGGCACACGCCATCCCTGCGCACGTCCAGGTGCTATGCAGCCTACACCTGGTAGCGTCTGGCAGCTATCAAAGTGGAGTAGCAGCAGCAGGAGGGGTGAGCCAGAGCAGCCTGTCAAGGTTCTTCCACATATTCCTTGACGCCATGATAGACAGGATGGACCAATACATCTCATTCCCTGCAACCCACGCAGAACTGCTACAAACCAAAGCGGACTTCTACCAGATGGCACACTTTCCCCAAGTCATCGGTTGCATAGATGGCACGCATATTCCGATTTGCCCACCAGCGGACACCGAATACATATACCGCAATCGGAAATCGACACACACCATCAACGTGCAGGTGATCTGCAATGCCAAGTGCACCATCACAGACCTGGTAGCAAAATTTCCAGGGAGTACCCATGACTCCTATATATTCCAACAGAGCGGCATATATGCACGGCTGATGGCTGGCGATTTTGGAGAAGGATACCTCCTAGGTGAGCCACATCATCAGACCCCCATAACACATAGTAGGTAGGTGTAATACATGTGTGCATGTGTCTAATGTGACCCCTTTCTCTTCCAGGCGACAGTGCATATGCCCTCCGCTCATTCATACTCACCCCCTACCTCAACCCCTCCACACACAGCCAAAGGAGGTATAACCGGGCCCACATACGCACCAGGAATGTTGTTGAACGGACCTTTGGCATCTGGAAAAGTAGATTCAGATGCCTGCACAAGAGTGGAGGTGCAAGGCAGTATACCCCCATCACCTGCTGCAAGATCATAGCTGTATGTGCAATGTTACACAACCTTGCGGTCAAGAAGGGCACTGAGGTGGAGTTGTCTGACTACGAGGACTATGACGACGACGAAGCTGTGCCACTGACACAGCCAGCTGGGGTGTGTACGCCATGTGATGGCAGATACAGACGTGAGGAGATCACTGAAAACTATTTCTGACTGAGTACAGATGCAAAGACAGCTAAATGTTGCTTGGAAAATAAAATTTTTAATAGTGATGCACCACAGTTACATCACTGAAGTGCATCAAAAAATGGAGTCTGTCAAAACAAATAAAGTCCAGGGTTCTGGTTTGATCATCCCCCCTTGCCAGCCTATTTTTTGGCCCGCTTTCCAGACCCACTGGGGTGTCCCTCGGCCCCCTCCGAATGGCCTGCAGCATCAGCGGATCGCCTGGTGCTCCTCCTTAGCTCTGATGCAGCGCTGGCCGGGCTGCTGCGGCTGCTGCTGTCTCCAGCATCACCCAGGTCCAGGGCAGGATTGGAGGCGGCGTTTGATATTAACATGGCCTCCATGGCCGTGGTGATCCTGGCCATTCCCCTGGTCAGCTCAGCCGTATGCTGACTGAGCACCGACTCCTGATTTGAGCTTCGATGGCACAGCTGTGCGGTCGCCGCTGCAAGGCGGCCCATGGCCCGGTTGAGCACCCGGGCATCCCTCCTGCGCGCAACCTCATGCTCCTCCTGCCTGGCAGAGGAGTGGGTGATGGCAGTGGTCAGCCTGCCCAACCCTGCTGCCACCTCCTTGTTGCTGTCCACAACAGCCTGGAACCCCTTCACCAACTCCCCCATCTGCAGGTTGTGCTGCAGGAGCTGGCGTTGGCAGGCCATGGTGGATCTGGCCTGTTGGCGCTGGATTTTGACCATCTGGCCCTCCAGGCCCAGGAACACACTGCCCTCCCGTGCTGGTGCAGCAGTGGTGGTGGTGGTGGTGGTGGTGGTGGCACGGCGTCTGGCACTGCTGCCTCCGGCCTGCTGAGTGGGCTGGGGTGCCACTGGTGGTGGTGTGGTGCTGGCCGGTCCCGGAGCCCCTGCTCCCAGGACAGGTAGGACGGGTGGCAAGGCCACGGTTGTGGCAGGAGCTGTTGTCGGCGGAATGGTCTGCCTTGTAGGGGAGTTGTATGGTGAAAATTGCAAGGGGGGTGAGCTGGGCAGTACTGGGGAGTGCACTGCCTGGAAATCAATCACCAGGACTCCCTCCATTCCAAGCCCTGGGGTGTCTCCTTCCTCATCCTCATCCTCCTCCTCCTGGCCAGGCTGGCTGGTGCTCGGCCCTGCCACTGCAGTATGTGATGTCGAAGCTCCCTCTGCTGCCACAGTGGTGCCGCCTGATGGTGCCCCTAGGTACAAAGAAGCATTTGTAAACTGAGTGCCGATGTATTACAGTCAGTACAATTATGGCATTCCACATGTCCTTGCATCTCCTTACACCGTGTCACACTGTTTCCTGTCTTGTGATTCTGCACTGACATATTTGGCTAACTTCTGCTGACTACATGTACCATGATGCTTGTCTCTTGTATGTTGGTGACAGTACAGTGCTGGTGTTTGCCTATGCATTGTGTCTAATGGGGAGGTGTCTGGTAGGGTGTGTCATGATGCGCATGCTTCTTACCTGTAGCTGTGGCCATCGCAGTGCTGTCCAGGGTCCCGATCCCTACGATGCTCTCCCTCTCGATGGTGCTGGAGACAATTTCCTCCAGCTCGGTGAGGGGTGGCGCCGGGTTCTTGCCTCCTCCGGTGTGTCCTGCCTGCCTTTGGAGGTCGGCCAGCTTCCTCTTGGTGAGGCTGCGGAGGTCATAAAACCTTTTCTTAAGTTCCTCAATGGACCTGGGGGTGACTCCAGCAGCATTGACCTTCTGGGCGATGTCTGCCCACAATCTCCTCTTGGTGCTGTCTGGCACGTTGAGGGACAGCTTGCCAAAGAGCTGGCGGTGCACCCTCACCACCTCCTCAACCAGCACCTGAAGTTCTGTGGTGGTGAATTTGGGCTTCCTCTTTTGGGAGGACTTCTGGCTTCCTGCCTGATCTGCCATTTTCTTCTGCTCCTGCTCAGTCTGCAACCTCCTTCTCCCACTGCTGCTAACTGTGTGTTGGGCTCAGGCAGGCTTTCCAGAAACTTCTAGAAACTTCTTAATTGGCTGCACCTGCCAGGGTTGCCACTCCCTGTTTGGGTGGGGGAGGGGGAGCCACCGCATTGGCTGAATCGCCTATTGCCGAGTCGGCTTTTACCGATTCGGTAAAATCCGAATCGGTAAAATCCGATTCGGTATTATCCGATTCGGTAAAAGCCGAATCGGTTCATGCAATGCATTCCTATGGGCTTTTTCGCCATGGGTCTATGATTGCCGATTCGGTTTTTACCGAATCGGCTTTTACCGATTCGGTATTCGCCGAATCGGTAATATCCGATTCGGTGGTAGCCGATTCGGTGTTTTCCGATTCGTTGTTGGCCGATTCGGTAATTTCCGAATCGGACCGAGCTGAATCGGAACGTACCGAATCTCATTACCGATGCCGACCGAATCGGTTTTCATTCGGTATTTTTTTCCTACATCTCGTTTTCCGATTTCAGAATACCGATTCGGCCCGCCTCGGTATTTTGAAATCGGAAAATCCCGTTTACCTACATCGGGGCCTATGTCCCCAAATTCAAAAAATTCAAATGGGTCGGGAAGAGTTTTGTGGCCTGTACAGCAAGACTGTTGAATTCGCTACCCCTAGAACTCAAGAATTAGTCAAACCTGCTTGAATTTAGGAAAAGTTAAAAAACTTGGCTATTCAACAAGTAAATCCTTTGGTTCTTCAGCTGCCATTAGATGCTGTATTCTTCAGTTGGCTTAGTGCCTAGATACCTCCGGGTAGTAGTCACGCTGTTGAAATTCCATTTTCATTCATTCATTCACTAAAATATTGAAATACAAATTAAAGCTCCCCTTTGATAACATAAACAAACATCAATTGTGCCTTTGTACAACATCCCCATATTTTCCAACTTCAAAACTCTCTTAATCAGACCTCACCAACATCCTGACAACTTTCAAATCTAACACACATGCAATCTACTTTATAGCACATTACTTGTGATGTGCCTACATGAGTAAGCACTCACATGCCTTGGCAACTTTATCAATGGCTCCTTCACTGACGGCATATTTCATAATGCTCAAATCCACTTACACTGTACCATTGACAACCCAACCAACAATGAGGCAATTACACACATGCCAGTCCTAAGAAACATACTTGAGAAAGCTATCTCAATCCAGAATTTAATCAACAAGAATTTCATCTTTCTTTCCAATTTGGCTTCCGTTTAAGATAAAGAACCAAAACGGGAACTATTTCAAGTTGTAGATAACACCCGCCTCATCACAGACAAGGGCAATTCCTGCCTTCTTAGCAGCATGAACTTTGGGGGGCTTTTAAATAACTTGAATTACCATGCCATACATATGGCTTGGCAGTTCGGGCTGGACTGTTCCCATAAGGCACAGGGTCAAGGCTGATTTGCATATGGCCTTGTCCGAACTGGGGTGGTGTGGTGAGCAAAAAAACGATAGATTTAGGCCCAGATCTCTGTACTGGGGTGAATGTATGACATTGTTCTGCATTCTGTCCATCAACTGTTGTTTTTGCATTTGTCACCCCGAGTGGGACGGGTATGCTCAGACGTGAGTCCCGTGCTCTCCACGCCACTGGAGTTAAGCTATCCTGGCTGAAGACGGCTGATAGCCAGAAACCGGTCCTAGGGTGCTTGATTCCAGTCCAGGGAAGACATGGCTTGGCAGTTCGGGCTGGACTATTCCCATGAGGCACAGAGTCAAGGCTGATTTGCATATGGCCATGTCTAAACTGGGGTGGTGTGGAGTGCAAAGAAACAATGGATTTAGGCCCAGATCTCTGTACTGGGGTGAATGTATGACATTGTTCTGCATTCTGTCCATCAACTGTTATTTTTGCATTTGTCACCCCGCGTGGGATGGGTATGCTCAGACGTGAGTCCCATGCTCTCCACACCACTGGAGTCAAGCTATCCTGGCTGAATCCGGCTGATAGCCAGAAACCGGTCCTAGGATGCTTGATTCCGGTCCAGGAAAGACATGGCTTGGCAGTTCGGGCTGGACTGTTCCCATGAGGCACAGGGTCAAGGCTGATTTGCATATGGCCATGTCTGAACTGGGTGGTGTGGAGTGCAAAGAAACAATGGATTTAGGCCCAGATCTCTGTACTGGGGTGAATGTATGACATTGTTCTGCATTCTGTCCATCAACTGTTATTTTTGCATTTGTCACCCCGAGTGGGATGGGTATGCTCAGACGTGTGTCCCATGCTCTCCACACCACTGGAGTCAAGCTATCCTGGCTGAACACGGCTGATAGCCAGAAACCGGTCCTAGGATGCTTGATTCCGGTCTAGGAAAGACATGGCTTGGCAGTTCGGGCTGGACTGTTCCCATGAGGCACAGGGTCATGGCTGATTTGCATATGGCCATGTCTGAACTGGGGTGGTGTGGAGTACAAAAATCGATGGATTTAGGCCCAGATCTCTGTACTAGGGTGAATGTATGACATTGTTCTGCATTCTGTCCATCAACTGTTATTTTTGCATTTGTCACCAGCATGACAGCAGTGTTGTGAGTGGTCTGAGCGTGGTGGTTCGGTGCTCAGACAGGGATTGGGAGGCTGTGCATTTTCTCCAACCAGGCTGTGCATTACAGCCGAGTGAAGAACATGCTAAGTGTCCATGACTGTTTGGCCCGCCCAAGACGGCCGGCAACACCGTGGCTATGCTTCTCTGCCTTAGCGGATGAACCACCACTGGACTCCAGCCCCAGGGAAATGCCTGATGGAAGAAGTAGGAAGTCTCACCCTGTAGACCTAAGCTTCGGAAAAAAGTTGCAACCACCCAGGGGCCGAATATATTGCAGATGACAAGTCCAAAGAATGTGTGAGAACACTTATCAGGAAAAGCCAGTCCAAGGGATATTCAGGCTTTGTAATCCCTTCTGGGTTTACCTAGCTCAATTGAGCTCTTCCATTGCCGAAGATTACAGTGAGGTCACCATACCACTTGCCAGCTCTGTTCAGAAATAATTTCCTGCTGTTACTAGAACACCAGATAAGAAATATCAATGCAGCCCAAGCTCCAATATCCATGCACTGCTGCAGGCAAATATTCATAGGTGTGACGTTGTGAAGCGAAACCCTTTCGTGACCTGTAGCCCATCCAGTGAGCTCTAGTGTAATGGGAGTGCTGTGTGTAATGACCTGTCTTCCTGGGTGTGCTGGTTCCATGTTGGAACCTAGAGCTTGGAACCATGTCACACCAATGTTCCTAGTCTTGTAAATTCCATATGTGTCAGTTGCCAGCTGACTGTTGGTTGGGGCTGAATAAATATTACTTGATGAACACATCCTGTGGAAATCCTACTTTATTACACTGGCGACGTTGGAGGATGGGATCCACTTGTGCAGACTAGCCTCAACAACAGGAGAATAGCTGAATGAAAAGAAAAGAACTCACATGACTGCTGTTTCGATGTAGGGAGATTTATCCTCATCCTCAAGGGTCAACCGTTGGATCAGCGAAGGGAACGCGGTGAAGGGACTCAGGAAAGTCGAAAACGCGAAGAAAATCGGCAAAGGTAGTCATTTTCAGTGTTTTTTTGGAAAGCAAATTGAAAAAAACGGAGTGTGAAAGTGACGTCGATTTTCGAGGGCAATCTCCCTAAGAAAATAGACCTTTTGTTTGGAGAAAACTTGGCTGACATCTTTGTATGGGAGCGTTTCCAAAAAGGAAAAAACAAGCGAGATTGACAACAGAAAGTGACTCGATTGTTTGTTGGCGGCCATTTTGAGTTGGGGAAAAAGGAAACAAGCTCAACCTGCCAAAGAAACAAGTGCTTCGGTTTCGGGGCGGCCATTTTGGCTTGGTTAAAAAAAAAAAAGAAGCCCAATTTTCTTTGAAAAAAAGACTGAATGTTGATGAAGGATTAGTGGCGGCCATCTTGGATTGTTTTTTTTTTTCGAATTTCGTTTTTTTGGATTTCGAGAAGACTACAACGTGTGGAGCGGCGGTTTGGCATTGACATTGAAGGAACTCCTATTCTTCTGGTAAAAGAGTACTGTGTGATCTGCTCCACAAAAAAAAAAAAAAACGAGTGAACATGGGAGGAAGAGCAATGTCGGTGGAGCTTGATGGAGAAGAGTAAGTGTCACACACTTGAAGCAGTGACTGGAAAAGAGGATCGGACTCGATTCTTTTAGTCCTACATTGACATCTTGAAGCCTGTCAACGGTGATGGGCACACCTTAAAGAGGGAAGGGAGGTGGAACATTCTTTTTAAAGGAACATAAGTGAATAAAATTAGAGTGTGTTAAGTAGTATAGGGGCAGCAAGATGCAAAATGTAACTGCACCCCCTTTCTTTCTAATGGAACCTGGTGAACCCCTTATTAGGTGGAAAAAATGGAAGAAAATTTTCGAAAATTATGCTAGGGTGTGTGGTGCGAATTTGAGTGATGAGAGGAAACATGCCTTATTGATGCATTGTTTGGGCGGAGAAGGCCAAGAGATTTTAGAGACTCTTCCAGTTATTCCACAAGCATAACAAAGAGGGTTGAATGAGTATGAG
The DNA here is from genome assembly GCF_964263255.1 of Lissotriton vulgaris. Classification (NCBI taxonomy): domain Eukaryota; kingdom Metazoa; phylum Chordata; class Amphibia; order Caudata; family Salamandridae; genus Lissotriton; species Lissotriton vulgaris. The sequence continues at coordinate 249,354,028 of NC_141694.1, forward strand.
GTATGTGCTAGGCAGTTGGATTTACATTATCTTCCTAAAGTGAGTACCATCATGGAAAGGTATTATTTTGGGTTACGAGAGCAAGGCAAGGAAGAGAGTGTTGAAGAGTACATTACTGCACTAAGAAAGTTGGCATCTAGTTGCAAGTTTGGGGGTTTGGTGGAAGAACGAATTAGGGATCAGTTTGTTTTGAGATGTGTGAGTGATAAAATAAGGGAAGAGTTGTGGCTAAAGGATGAACCTGCTCTAGAAGAGGTAGTAGGTATTGCAAAAAGAGTTGAACACATGTTAAAATGCGTTGGAGAACTGAGCAAGGAGAAAAAGGAAGAAAAGCCAGGTAGTTCCTCAACACAAGAGGTGGTGTGTCAGGCTGTAAAGAGGGATGAAGAGAAAAAGAAAAAAGAAGTGAGCGAGGGTGAAAAGTTGAAAGGGGAGGTTGAAGGTAGTATTTCTAAAACACAGTCAAGTAAAAAATTCACTACACCTTTTCAAGGAACGTGTTATAGATGTGGGAAATATGGGCATATGGCAAATGCGAGAGAGTGTCCTGCCCTCAAGTTCAATTGTAATGTGTGTGGTAGAAAAGGACACATTGGAAGAAATTGCAGAACAAGAGTTCGGAGAGATACGAGGACTGAGACTAGGTTGGTTAGTTTTCAGATTAATGATGGTGTGATAGAACATCCTTCTGATTTTGTGTTAATTGGGGAAGAAAGGGTGTTGATGAAATTTGATTCTTGCTCACATGTTACTTTCATTTCAAACGATGTATTTGAAAATGTGTTTGGTAAAAGAAAATCTTTGTGTAAACCTGATATTAGACCAACAGGTTATCAGGAACATCCCATAAAAATAATGGGTTATTTTTTTGACTGCATTGAATATAAGGGGAGGTATGCTGAAGCAAAAATGTATGTGGTAAACAGAGGTGACAACTTGTTGAGTTGGACTCATCAGGCAAGATTGGGTGTGAGTCTCAATCCTAATGCACATCCAGTTATTCAAGTGCAGGCTGTAGACAATGGTGAGAACAAGTTCGTAAAGAATTTTAAAGAGTTGTTCAGTGAAAAACTAGGATGTATAAAGGGCTACAATCACAACATCAAACTGAAGGTGGGTGCTGTGCCTATTGTTGCTAAAGTAAGGCGTATTCCAATATGTGTGAAGGATGCTGTAGGTAAAGAGATTGAAAGGTTGTTGTCGGCTGGGGTCATACAACCAGTGGAAGCTACTGAATGGCTCGCACCAATTGTGGTCGCGAGGAAGCCCAATAATGAGATTCGGCTGTGTGTTGACCTCCGTGCCTTAAATAAAGAGGTCATAGTTGACAAGTACCCTTTGCCAAACATAGAGGAGTTGGTTTCTTCACTAGATGGGGCATGCTATTTTACCACCTTGGATATGGCTTCAGCCTATCACCAGGTTCGGCTGAAAGAAGAGTGTCAAGAGCTTACTAGTTTTATCACACCAATGGGTGCATTCAAGTTTTTAAGAATGCCCTTTGGTCTGGTCTCGGCAGCCTCGGTATTCCAGAGAATCATGGAAGATCTGTTCAAAGGAATACCGGGAGTAAGATGTTATCAGGACGATGTTCTTATCTCTGGTAAGGACGAACAAGAACATGATGAGAGAGTTTGTCTGGTGTTGAAGAAGATGATGGATGTTGGATTAACTCTGCGTCAGAGCAAGTGCAAGTTTGGAGTAAATGAGCACCACATTTCAAGGAAGGGCATTTGTCCAAAGAAGGATCTTGTTGAAACAATTGAAAAGTTGAAGGAGCCATGTTCAAAAGAAGAGGTGTCATCATTTTTGGGGATGGCAGAATTCTATAATAAGTTTGTCAGAAATTTCGCTGATAAGACTGTTAATCTTAGGAAAATCATGTGTAAAGGTTCTGTATTCAATTGGTCTGAGGAGTGTAGCAGAGAGTTTGATCAGGTGAAGATGGACCTGAGGAATGCACCAAATTTGCAGGCGTTTGTTCCAGGGGATCCGACGTTTATTGTAACTGATGCTAGCTGTAAGGGTCTGGGTGCTTTGTTGTTACAGGTGAGAAGAGACAAAGAGGTCCTTATAGCTTGTGCTTCAAGGTGCTTGAAGGGGGCGGAGTTGAATTACTCTGTCATAGAGAAAGAGGCGCTGGGTATATATTGGGCTGTGAATAAATTCAGGAAGTTTGTTTGGGGTTCCTTCTTTACCGTAAGATCTGATCACAAGCCGCTAAAAGAGGTCTTTGAAAAGAAGGGGCTAGACTCAATCTCAGCGAGAATTAGAAGATGGGTAATTTCTTTGCAGGAGTTTGTGTTCAAGTTTGAGTATATACCAGGAAAAACTAATGTCTCGGCTGATTGTTTGTCTAGGCTGGTGGGTGTTGTAGAGAGTGGTGAGGAAACTTTGGATGATGATTTGGAGGCTCAGTTAAAGGTGTGTGAAGTTACCTTGGGAGCGGTGAAGGAGGATGCGTGGAGAGAAGAGCTGAGTAAGGATGAAGATTTAAAGGAAGTCATTAAGTTGTTGGAAGGTGGAGAGTCTCGAAGATTAAAGAAACCTTGGTCTTTGATTGCTGATGAGTTGGCAGTGGTGGATGGTTTACTCATGAGAGGTACTAGGCTAGTTCCGCCTGCTAATCTTAGGAGTGTTTTGGTGGACATGTCTCATGAGGGGCACTTGGGTATCTCGAAAACGAAAGAACGTATACGAATGGACTTCTGGTGGCCTGGTATTGATTTGTTGGTGGAACGTACCGTTAGGGATTGCTCTTCTTGTCAGGCCAGTGATAAAGTTTTGAGGACAAGATTTTCTCCAATGGTTTGCAGGAGGTTGCCTAGGTCCCCATGGAATGAAATTGCGGTTGATATTGTGGGACCTTTACATGGTGAGCATCAAACTCCATTTATGTTGGTTTTATTGGATTTGTATTCTAGGTGGGTTGAGGTTAGCTTGGTAAGGGAGATTACAAGTGAGTCTGTTATTTCTTTTTTAGAGTCTGTGTTTAAACGGGAGAGTTTCCCGAACTCCATTCTTTCTGACAACGGGCCTCAATTTTGTTCAGGGAAAGTTGAGGAGTATTTCAATAGGTGCGGCATAATTCACAAGAAGATTTCTTTGTATCATCCTGAGGCAAATGGTGCTTTGGAAAGACTCAACAAAACTTTGAAGGAGAGCATTCAGTTGGCAAGGGTTAACAATTTGGACTGGAGAAAGGAGTTACAGAACAGAATTTCTGCTTATCGTTTCTCTCCCCACTCTACCACAGGAAAAACTCCGTTTGAGCTTTTCAAGGGTAGAGCTCCTAACACTTATTTATGCCCTGCTTGGATGGTTGCAGACAAGGGGGTAAAAAATAATGATCTGGGTGCTTGGAGAGAAAGTGAATTGAGTCTACAAAGGAAAAGGAAAATATATGTAGACAGGAGAAATTCTGCAAAAGATTCCAAATTCATGGTGGGGGAGGTAGTAAAGATTAGGGCTCCTGTGGGCTGTCAAAACTGGTCGAAGTTCTCTGTTCCCAGAACCATTGTGAAAATTTTCAAAAATGCTGTAAAGACGGAGGATGGTCGTATCTGGAACAATAGTCGTGTTTCTCACTTTGGTGGAAAAGAGAAATGTGATGACTTTGTTATTGCTCCTGACCTGAGCTCAAAATATTCTCATAAGAGTGTGAGAGTACGCAGGCCTCCTGTTCACTTGCGTGATTATGTCTAGGTAATTTCTTCATTGTTTTTCCTTTCCTTTTTGTTGCCTATTGCGTTGCTGGACATGTAAACCTGTTTGGTGGTTAAGAGGGAGAAGTGTAATGACCTGTCTTCCTGGGTGTGCTGGTTCCATGTTGGAACCTAGAGCTTGGAACCATGTCACACCAATGTTCCTAGTCTTGTAAATTCCATATGTGTCAGTTGCCAGCTGACTGTTGGTTGGGGCTGAATAAATATTACTTGATGAACACATCCTGTGGAAATCCTACTTTATTACACTGTGCTCCTCAGAAACCAAGAGAAGAACACCCAAGTCCTCCTCCAGTACAGTAAGAAAACTCATCAGCCCCTCACAGTCCTGCCTTGTTTGGACAGGGGTCAATGTTGGGGGCAGTAGGTCCACCCCTTCCTGTCTGTCTGAATCCTGATATATCATGACTAACTTGTCCACAGGGAGAAACGCAGTCCATTTTCGCCAGAATCCCATGGTCCACTTGTAAGAAGCTGTCATTGCAGATGGACACGTAAACAATTTGCTTCATTAGAATTTGTCACTAGACTTTAATGAAGGTGTTAGTTTGTAGCTTCTGAATATACATCCCCCTTTAAAAAATATAACACCCACAAGCATGCATGGAACAATACTAGGCCAGTTCCCCAATTGCAGCCTTAAATGGAAGGTATTCACTTGATCGGTAAATCTCGGCAACACTGCATTTTTTATTTGGTTCAGTTTTATATACCACAAACCCGACCAGAAGGTATCAGAGCACTTTACATGTGCACCGTCTGCTTTACAGAAGGACACATACATTTTTAGGCATGGGGAAATTAAGTGATTCACTCAGAATTACATGATGTTTGAGCCTCCTGCCAGGCTCGAACCTGGTTTCCCAGCTCCAAATTTGGCAGTTCTAGCAGTTAAGTCACACCCCCTGCATTGGTTTCGGGTCTGGCAAGAGACATCTTCCATTGTCTGCCAGAGCTCATGTATTACAGAAACAGAGAAACAACAAGCATTTGCAATGCAATAGGTCTCGCATTTATGAGAGTTTGAGCTATTGGCATTGTACATCAATATTTCTTTTATTTATGTGTTGTTTTTAAAACAGATAAATAAAAGGAAATGTCATTTGTAGCTTAAACTCTCGCAAATCCGAGACCTATTGCATTGCAAATGCGTTGGTCGCCAGTGCTGTAAAAATTAAACAAAGCTTGTCCTGCCTGTAACAGAAGGCAGGACAAAGCTATTTGAGAAAATAGTGTTCAGAGGCTATAATTAAAGCATACCAAGTAACAAGACACATAACAGGGGGTGTCTCCATGGGAGCTTACAAAATGAGACAAGGTGGTACTAAGGAGGGACTACTAAGCCTATTGACCAATGAACAGCCACAGTTTACAGTGGACAATGACACAAACCAATTAAAAATATGGACGGAGAGTGGGCGGAGCTTCAAGTCCCTACCTGAATAACTCATGCCTCGCAGAGCATTCACTGCCCAGGCTGGACCTAAAAAGAATAGAGAGAGGGGCTTTTGGTGCACCTCTTTGTTGATCTGCCCTTTTATCGTAACTCAGATTGTGATGTGCCAGCATTACTGTTAGTTCTACCAGCATCCATTTCAGTGCATGGATGCTGAAGTGCAAACAATGTGCAGCAGTGAAGGGTGCGTTGTTATTTAGTAATGTTTTCTTTATTTGAATGTCTATGACTTGGAAAGAGACAAGGGAGGAATAAGTGTTAGGAAGGAGTTGATGGCATAAGTGGAAACGAAAGCAATGTTGTGAAATAAAAGTAGTGATCTCAGCCGGTGGCGTAACAGAACTTGCGCCCTCCTCCTTTGTCCCCCCTGCAGAGTGTATGAAGGAGCTCCCCACACTCCAGACCCAGTCAGGAGCTCTCAGGCCCACCGCTGCCCAGTGCCGCAGGGGGCCTTCTGGAGCTCGGCGCCTCCACCTGCACCGCGGCGGGTACAGGGGGATTGTTAGGCCACTAATCTCAACACTAGAGATCAGAGGACAGGTAAGAATGCAGAAAATAGCTTTGCGCTAAAAAGCTTTCCCTATATTAGGGTGTTTCCACCATCCAAGATTGCCAAGGCTGGGTCTAGTGTGATGACGTGGTGGGGTCACCCGGAAGAGTTCTACAAGGAGAGTCCCTTTTGTTGACTGTGTCTCTGGAGGAGCGATACTCACTCAGATGTATCAGTCCTGACAACAGGCTCCAATTGTTTCAGACTAAGACTTGGTGCTTTCCACTCTTCTCTGTCCGCTGGTGCCCAAGGCTACACACCCTACCTACCTATAATGACATAGAGTCAAGTCAGCACTCTAGTGTTCAGCATGTAAACACACTAAACACCCACCCACTACAGACGTCACCGGTCAGGTGACGCTGATCTAATAAAAGGGGCCGAGCGCACGGGCTCGTGGCCAGTTGCATCCAGTAACCAGTGTGTCCGTGTCAACAGTTATTTCAAGCATGAGGGCCTAGGGCCCGACTCTACACTGGCGACGAGAGTAAGCTGTGCCCATGCGTGACACAGCTAAAAGAAAAATTGATGAGAAAAGGGGAGAGAGCTGCCTGCATCGAGGGCACACCCCCTGGGAATGGCACTGGCCGCCGAGAGGCCCGCAGGGCGTGTGACGAGCTCCGGGCCTGGAGGATGCTGAGAGGGTGACCGGGAGCCCACCCCGCACCTCGTGAGCCTGCTGTGAGCCGCCCTGCTGTGGCGGTGCCCCGAGGAAAAAGAGCGGACCGACCGGAGCCTACCCGGGCCGGCTGCGACTGAGCCCCCACCATGGTGAAGACCAGCGGAGCCCACCCGCATGGCAAGAGTGGCCCGTTGGCCGAAGGTGAGCCCATGCCAAAACCGACACCGGAAGGGGAGACCACCCGCAACGGTCACAACAGCGATAATGGCGGCCGCCAGTTAGCGCCGCCAAGAAAGCGTGCAAAGCGGAGCCCACCCGCTGTAACTATAAACCTTGCCCCCAACAGCATGAGCAGCGCCGGCTACTACTGCCCCCAGTGAAGCAAGACCAGCGGAGCCAACCCGCGGGCTGCCTGCATCGACCCCTGCCCCCGCCGCGCAGCGTGTGACTGAAGCTGCTGCTGCGGCTAGGAAATGAGCCCGCAGCGCATGGAGAGCTGCCAGGCACTGCCCAAGGGAAGCAGAGCTCGCCCGCACTCAACACGAAGCCCCCACCCCACCAAGCACACAGACTGCCGCGAATGGAGAACTACAGCGGCGCCCACCCACTGAAACTGGAGCCCGGGGTCTGTGCCTCAATCTTTCCCCCTCCCGCTGCGCAGCCCAAGTCGAACAATGCATGCGGAGAGGGACGAAAGGGCGTCTGAAGTAAAGGACACTCACCGCTGTAAAGGGAAGTTGTGGCGGTGACTGCCTGCCTTGCCGTACCACTGAGGGTGAAAGAAGCGGCTGCTCCGTGTGTGTGTGGCCGAAGACAGGGAGAGGCCCGGAGAGCCGCGCCGACACCCCTACCCCACCGCGCAGCGTATGACAAGTGAATCTGCGGCGGCGGAGGGCAGGGAGGGCGAAGAAATGCAGATGATGGCGCAGAGACCTTGCCGCGCCAGCCTGAGGCTCGTGTCCCCGCGCAGCCAGGGAGCGTTAGGAGCCTGCCGTGAAAGTCTAAGAGAACCAAGGTACAGAGTGCACCTACCACCACCAAAAGCGCGAGACCAAAGAGACAGCGTGGGTGAAGCTGCTCTGACTGAGAGAAGCGTGGCAGTGCCTAAGAATCATTCGCAGCAAAGTGCCCAGATCGTATGTTGCACGAGCAAGATGTAGAATGCAGCCTGCCAATATCAAACGTTAGAAATAGATGAGGAGAGCCCCTACCGTGGTCCAGGTTTTTGGGCTACGTGAGCACAGTGACGAATGGTAGCTGGGGGGAGCAGCCGAGGCACGGGGGGGGGGGAATCTTTGCACCAGCACACCCAAATGAGAGGAAGAAAAGCCCTAGTTGATCGAGATGAGGATACACTGCCATCTAGGGGCCTTTTTCTTGTACTGCAAGGAATAAGGAAACAAACAAGCCTGGATAAGCCAAATAATCATAGCAGCAGCACAGAGTTGAATGGCAGCTGCGTGCAGCTGAAGGACAAAGAGCACTAGTTGTAAGGACAAAAGAAATGCAACACTATCACAGCACATGACTGAAGGACACCTACCACCAGGGGAAGAGAAAGAAAGACAACGGTGAACGCGTGAAGAGTGCGCAAGGACACTGCCACGCTAGAACGCCACCAAGTCATCACACAGCCTGAGAAGATAAAAAAGTGATGGCGCAGGAGCGCGCCAGAAGCACAAAGAACACCCCAGGAACAGGAGTGCAAGAACTCCTCAGAAGACACTCGAAAGCACGCAGCAAGTGCGCCCAGAGAAGTTCACAAGGATCGCAACTAGCAATGCACAGAAGAAGAAAGACCAGAAGAAGGTCAACGGAGTGGTGACTGAACCCTCCAAAAGCAACACTCCAGAAGCACCAATGCCATGCCGGAAGAGAGTGCAGCGATGCCTGGTGGCCACAGGCCATTGCTGCAGCAGTATGGCAAAGACAGGAGAACCACCACACGAACTGACGGTGGTTCTGGAACCGGGTAACAAGAAGTGCGAAGGCGCATGACACAAATGCACAGCAGTGCAGACAGCACTAGCCCAAAGCAGCAAGTCACAGGGACAACCGAAGAGCACACCCAGATGCGCACCAAAGCAATCAAACTGCGATGAAAGGAAAATGGTTGCGCAGACAACCCGAAGCATGAACACTCCCCACAAGAGCAACCTGACCACTCAGTCTGGTCACAAAGCATGAAGCCGACCAGCCAGATGGTCACATCAGGAAGCCGACCCGCCAGATAGTCGCACCAAGAAGCCTAACTGCCAGAGATCGGCAGAAGGGACCAGCACGAGGTCCAAGAAGTTCAACCAAGGCGTGGTCCGCGAACATGGACCAACGAACTTCAACTCCACAAATTAACGGAGGAGACTGAAAGAGGAAGTAAAGGTTGTGACGCTAACCCTGGGAGGTGAGTGACAAGAAGACAGTGTCCTGGGACTAGGACAAGACAAGGAAGGCACGTGCAGAGTGCGCGCGCTGCATGGGGAAGCCTGGCCAGAGAAGATGAAAGAAGATCGGGCCAGGCTACGTCACGAGAAGAAAGATCAGAGTGGCACACCGCCACTGAGAAAAGAAAGTAGGAGAAATAAGAGTGGCACGCAGTCACTGCAAGAAGAAGGAAGAAAGATCTGGATGGTGCATACATGAGGTGCAGCAGCCGAAATTTCCGTAATTGAAGCTCGGATCTGGCCGAGGTTGTCAGCCGCCACGCTCGCGATGAGTAACACGGAATTGACAATGGTATTTACTGTTAATTACATCGACGCATGAAGAAGTGTCAGATTGCTTTGAACCTTCGGGTTGGAGCTCTCCCTGATGCCCAGATCCTCTGGGCCCATTCCTTTCTCTAGACGGTGCTGCATAATCCACTGTGGCCCTCTCGGTGCCCTCCCTCACTTCCCCGAAATCCCATCCCCACTAGTCCTGATGAAGACCCCGCAGTAAGGTGCAAGCCAGCCTACAATACTGGGGTCGAAACGTCGACATACCATTTGCTTGTCCTACCCAAATGCAACAGATCATTTTTGGCTGTGTCAAATTTATTGGGATAGGAATGCGTAATTGTGTAGAGATGCTCTGATGGCAATGTGAATGTGCCCATGTGATGTCAATTTTCAAATGTATATGTGACCACATGTGATTTCTTTTGAAACTTCCTTTATATCCACCCCACCCTCACCAACACTATACCGCTTTCACCTGTCCCTCTTTCCCATGCCCTCACTTTTGGGCAACTATATAAGTCTGTAATTTTGATAAATGCACACGTAACTGGTCTTCAACTGAGGATGTGAATAAAAACATCACTCAAGCAATAGAGTGTTAATAGTTTGATTTTTTCTTTTGAATTTCTGTCTCTGTGCTCAAGAGATTTTGCAACTCAGACCCCTTTACATGTAACACTTACTACCCAGGTCCCAGCGCCGTTGGATTAACCCTTATTCTGTAATGGTAACTGCCAGAGATCGGCAGAAGGGACCAGCACGAGGTCCAAGAAGTTCAACCAAGGTGTGGTCCGCGAACATGGACCAACGAACTTCAACTCCACAAATTAACGGAGGAGACTGAAAGAGGAATTAAAGGTTGCAACACTAACCCTGGGAGGTGAGTGACAAGAAGACAGTGTCCTAGGACTAGGACAAGACCAGGAAGGCACGTGCAGAGTGCACGCACTGCATGGGGAGTCTGGCCAGAGAAGATGAAAGAAGATCGGGCCAGGCTACGTCGCGAGAAGAAAGATCATAGTGGCACACCGCCACTGAGAAAAGAAGGAAGGAGAAATCAGAGTGGCACGCAGTCACTGCAAGAAGAAGGAAGAAAGATCAGAGTGGCACACCGCCACTAAGAAAAGAAGGAAGGAGAAACCAGAGTGGCCACCGCCACTGAGAACAGAAGGAAGGAGAAGTCAGAGTGGCACCTTGCTACTGCAAGAAGAAGCCGCCACTGCGAAAAGAAGGAAGGTGACAGGCACTGGAACATCTGAGTGCATTGGAGGACAAGGCCTGGCAAGAGCACCGGCAGCGCAGATCAAAGACATCTACCTACGAGCCATCCTTCCACATGGCGATCGCAGAAGAGAGCAAGCTAGACTGTTGGCGACATCTACCTCTGGGGTTGAGCGGAAGATTGGATGGCGAGAGTGCTCAGGCATCCGGAAGCTGAGGAACTGACCACCTCACACCAGCCCGTGGCAACCCAAGAAGCAGAGGCCTCAACGGACTCTGGTGGCAGCAAGTTCCGCACGGGAGTCAGATCCACAGCGGCGCGTTTGCAAGACCCACGGGGATGAAAGCCTTGCGTGCAAGAAAAGAGTCAACAGCGTAACCTTCAGGTGGAACTAGGACACAACAGTGAGGCTCGTGGAGCACCCTGCTCACGGCCCAAAGGCTTTGGTGGAGCAACACGAACGAAAGCACCAGTCCAGTGGAAGCCTGGAAAAGAGTTCCTCCCGGACATCTTGTGAGAGAAGAACACCGTCGAGAGGGGCATCCTAGTGAGAACGATGTTTGCACCTATTCTTTTCACCTGCCCAGAGACACTTTGAAGCCTGCCCTGAAACATCACCAAAAACCAGGATGGAGAAAAAGAAGCCAGAATTCAAACAACAACTATATCATCCATCTCTCTCTCCAACTACTTATCATCACCAATTGGGTGAAGCAAAGGCCAGGCTGAAAACAACGTCCAGGCGGCGCAGACAGAAGACCGAAACCCCCGAACAACTGCGAGCCGTGCCACAGAGAACTGTTGGTCCTGGATGCAGGAACTACACTGCCTGCAGCCTGCAAGCAGTCAAAGAGACTCATTTGAAATCATGAGTCCAATGTTATATTTTGGTATCTTTTCTTTCCCACAGGTTTTTGGACTTTTCCTTTTGGTTTGATTTTTCACCACATTTGGGAGGGATGTAATGACCTAGAGTCAAGTCAGCACTCTAGTGTTCAGCATGTAACCACACTGAACACCCACCCACCACAGACGTCACCGGTCAGGTGACGCTGATCTAATAAAAGGGGCCGAGCGCTCGTGCTCGTGGACAGTTGCACCCAGTAACCAGTGTGTCCGTGTCACCAGTTATTTCTAGCATGAGGGCCTACGGCCCGACTCTACACTACCCATACATTCAGGATGGTATCAACTCCTGACCTGCACTTCCTCTCGGGCACGGTGACACCAGAGGAGTGCGGCGGAGATGCTGCTGCCTCTGAGCAGTAAATTGAGAGGGAGGCCACGGCAGGCTGCGAGAGGAGATGAGGGCTGCACAGGACCAAGCAATTGGCCTTTGGACTGTGATGCAGCACCTCGTTTGTGTATACTGAAGAAGCTGGCACTGTTGCGGAACACTCTGTAGCAGTATAAATATATTGCTGTATAAGAGTAACATACATTGCTGTTGCACATGTTGTATCTGTGCATTAGAAAGGCTTGCTGCACTGCTGGCTTTCATGGTGCATTTGTTCTGTGCTTGAGTAATTTTCAGTTGTTATTGTTATTATTATTATTATTATTATTATTATTATTATTATTATTATTATTATTATTATTATTATTGCTCTTATATTACTAATAGTTTGTATTTCTAAAGACTGCAATCACTCGTGACATCATCCTGACTTTAGCTAACCTGAAATCGAAATACTGACTTATAGATGCCTATTAGAGGCTGAATAGCAACTTCTTAAGATTTTCCTGACAACCGTGTAGTTAATGGTTTTGAAGAGGATAAGTGGAAGGGAATTCAAGATGTTAGCAGCTTGATAAACAAGCATTGGCAAAGCCAATAGGTCTCTGCAACTCCGAGCTATTGGCCTTGTCAATGGCAATGTCTTTTAGCCATAACTTATGGAGTGGAGTGGATGTACGTAGTGTGAGTTGGAATTATCTGGGTTGGATTGGAATTTTTTGTTGTGGATTTGTGTGGAGTGGAATTATGTGGTGTTGAGTGGAGTTATGTGTAGTGACATTATGTGGCATGGTGTGCAGTGGAATTATGTGGTTAGTAATTATGTGGCATAGAGTGTACTGGAATATTGTGGAGAGAGATTGTGTGTTTTGGTGTGTAATTATGTGGAGTGGCATTGTGTGTGGTGCAGTGGCATGTAGTGGAGTGTAATTATCTGGTGTGGTGTTGATTTTTGGGTCATTATGGGGAATTCTGTGTTGTGGATTGAATATATGTAGTATGAGTGGAATTGTGTTGTGGAATTATGTGGCTTGGTGTGGAATGGAATTGTGTAGAGTTGAATTGTGTGGCATGGACTTGTGTGGCGTTGAGTGTAATTATGTTGAGTGGAATTATGTGGCATGGTGTGGAGTGTATTATTGTTGCTTGTTATGTGGCATAGAGTGTATTTCTGTGGGGTGTATTAATGTGGTATTAAGTGAAGTGCAATTAGATGGAGTGGAATTATGTGGTGTTGAATGGCATTAGATGTTGCGTGGTGTGCAATTGTGTGGCACTGAATTGCGTGGTTTGGAATTGTATGGAGGTGTTTGGAATTATGTGGAATGGTGTAAAGGAGAATTTGGGCGAGTAGTATTATTTGGCATGGTGTGGAGTAGAATTATATGGAGGTTAATTTTGTTACATGGTGTGGTGTGGTATTATGTGGCATGTTACAATGTTGAACATTGTGGAGTGTAGTTATGTGTTTTGGAGTTGAAGGAATGTATGCGGAGCGTAAATATGTGGTGTGAGATGTAATTATGTAGGTTGGAGTTGAATTAAGTGTAGTGGAATTATCTGGAATTGAATTGTGTTGTGTGGAGTGTCATTATACGGTTTGGAGTGGAATTGTGTTGCATGGAGTGATATAATGTGAAGTGGAACTGTTGGACTTGGCCTTGTTGGCTAAAGTTCACTCAAACTTTTTGCGTTTTCCCTAGACCGTTTTCCTGACAAAGAGCTGTGAAGTTAGAAGCAGTAGGTACTTGCCACTGCAATTCAGTGTGCAAGTAAAGTACAGATGTTCTCTGTATAAACTGTAGTGGCCATTGGTTGTCTCTGATTGGTGTGTTTGCCTTACTAGCAAGATCCCTAAGTGATGTGCATAATAAGCATGTTGTCCTGACAAGTGCTACCACTTGCCAGGCCATACTTTCCCTTTGCATACACATGGGGCACCCCTGTAGGACATCCAGGGTAATCCCTAGGCAGGGTGCAGTGTAGGTAAAAGGCAGGACCTGTGCCAGTGTGGGTGCTAGGCCCTGACAGTGGAAAAAGCTCCATTTCATTTTCCCTGGTGAAAGGCCATCCTGCCCATAGGACAAAATGGGGAAAGCTGGGTGTAATATTGTTAGCCTAGTTTCCCAAGAACTAGAATTGGAAGAGTGAAGTTTGGTATGTCTGAACTCACAGAGTCATAACGCATCTTTTTGGGTAGATTTTTTTTCACTGTGTGTCCAGAAACCACTGTTTGAGAAAATAGCAGAGTTTGTGTTTTAGACCTTTTTGCGTGTCTCAGCAGAATGTGAAATGCCTGCCTGGAACTGGGAGAGGTGAGAAAGGCTAAGGGAGGTCGTGCCCCAGGGGAGGGGTGGAGATGGTGCCAGGCTGCCCTACACCTGGAGCGAGGAGAAGGAAAGGCTTTGCGAGGTGAAGAGGCCTGGTTCAGAGCCATTTATTCATTTTTATTTTATTTTAGGAGTATTGTATAGCGCTTGCTGTACCCGAGGGTATCAGAGCGCTTCACAACAAGTAACTTATGTGCAAATGGACAGTACAGAGAATACAGAGGAACATAGCGAAACGGACATATAAGTAGTAACAGGTACCTGCGCATTGAGACAACGAATACATTATATGTTCCTTTACAGAGACATAGTGCAATTGTCACCATACCGCTGTCGTAATGCTCAGGAAGATAAAAGCATAGTTTTAGCGAAGGTGACTTAGTAGTGTAACCTGGTAAACCACAGTCTTTGGGTAGAGAGTCTAGAGGGTTTCTTGACACAGCAATACGAGTCTCTAGAGGTTTTCTAGATCTGACTCAGTGACGTTGGTCACCTAGTTAAAGTTGGGGGAGCCGGTTAAAGTACTTCCTTGTCCCTATCTGCTCGCTTGAGAACGATCCAGAAAGAGGATTTTGAGCAGGCTTTTGAATTTTGGAAATGAGGGGATCGTTCTGATGTGAGGGGGGATGGAGTTCCAGATTATGGAAGCGTTTCCAGCAAATGATCTGGTCGCCTTTTTTTGTTTGCGAGTTTTTAGCGGGATGAGAAGAAGAATATTGGTGCTTCTGAGGTTTCTGGACTGGCCTGCTCTTTTGAGTTTGGCGGCTAGGTAATCTGGTTTGCCTGTGTGGAGGGCTTTGTGCGTGAAGCAGGCGGTTCTGAAGCTGACTCGTAACTGTAATGTGATTTTTCATGTCCAATTTTGGGTCAAGGGTCATACCTAGAGATTTTACCGAGTCCACTAGTGAGATGTTGCCATTGAGGGCGTTGATAGCTTTGAGCCATTCTGCAATTTGGGGGTTTTCATCTTTGTTGGAGATGAGGAGTATTTCTGTTTTCACTTGATTGAGTTTCAGGTGGTTACTTGAGAGCCACTGTTGTACCTCTCTGAGCGTGACGTTGAGTCTCTGGAGGTCCTCAATGGAGGTGGTTTCTAGATATAACTGCGTGTCATCAGCATATAGGTGAAAAGGGGTGTTGGATTTCCTGAGAAGAGAGGTGAGGGCTTCGATGTAAAAGTTGAAAAGCTGAGGGGAGAGCACTGACCCTTGTGGAACACCCCTGGTAACAGGGTGGAGATCGGATTCAAATTTTTTAATTTTTATTCTTTGTGATCGGTTGTGGAGGAAGGAGGAGAACCAGAGGAATACCGTCTCTTCAATACCAGCCCGTTCTTGAAGAACCTTGAGGAGAAGCTTGTGATCGACTGTATCGAATGCAGCCAATAGGTCCAGGAGGATGAGAAAGCAGCATTGGTCCAAGTCAAGTGACTTGTGTAGGTCGTCTATGACATTGAGGATTGCAGTTTCAGTGCTGCAGCCTTTTCTGAAGCCTGATTGAGGGGGATCTAGAAGGTTAATGTTGTCCAGGTGTTGGGTCAGTTGGGGGAGTCACATCTTTTCATGATTTAGGACAGAAGAGGTAAGTTCGAGACAGGTTAAAAGTTGTTCAAATCCTCCGTATCTAATCCTGGCTTTTTCAGCAGAGGTGTGACTTGACCAACTTTGGGACAATCTGGTGCGACCCCTGATCTCAGTGAGCTGTTAATGATCTTGCACCAAACTGGAGCTAGGACGAGCTTCAAGTCTTTGGTTAGTTGAGGGGGTAAGTGATCAAGGGCGTGGGATGAGGGTTTTGCGTTGGCTATTAGTTTAACTATCTCTTCTTCTTGAATGGGAGTGAAGGAAGACCAGTCTTTAGGCGGATTCAAGGAGGCGCTATTGAGGGTTCCGGTGGCCTGGATATCGGTGGAGGGAGTGAGATTGGAGCGAAGGGAGAGACCGATCTTTGCGATTTTGTAGTTGAAAAAAATGGCGAAGTTGTCACATCGCTCTGTGGAGGCCTGAGTTGAGGAGGTCACTGGTTTAGAGGTTTGTTTCCTGGTGATATTGAAGAGCTCTTTGGGTCTGTTTTTAGGGTTGTCCAGCACTGAGCAGAAGAAATTTGTTCTTAATGGGTTTTTTGTGGTTCCTATGGACTGTTTGGACTTGGTCGCGGTGCAGGGTGGTTCGGATTGTTCCTCTAGATTCTTTCTGAGGCTCTAAGATATCTTCTTTCTTCATTGATGTCAGTGATGAAACATGATCTGGATGGAATGCTTCTGGGTTTTTTTAGTTTAAGAGGGGCAAGTTGATCCAGGGTGCACGTCATGTTAGAGTTGTAGAGAGAGGTGAGTTCGCTGGTTGGGAGGTGGTCAGTAGTGCTCGGGAGAAGTGAGCTTATTTTTTCTTCTAGATCAATTTGTGGGATCTGAGCTGTGTTCCTAATCCATTTGGGTGGGGCCTTCAAGGGGGTTTGGGGTTGGACCTCTTGGTTGATTTGAAAAACGATGAAGTGGTGATCGGACCAGTCTACGGGAAGGATGTGGTCGATAGTGATTGCATTGTTTTCGGCAATGATAGCGTCCAGGGTTGCTCCTCTGTGATGAGTTCCTTCTGAGCAGGTTGTTTTCTAGTAGGAGGTTGTTTAGGGTTTGAATAAGTGGGTTTTTTGTTTCATCCCATCTTAGATTAAGGTCGACAAGAATGATATTATTTGAGATTCCAAGAGAACAGTGGGCAATCAAGTCAGAAAGGTGTTCTCCGAATTTGGTTGAGTTAACTGGGGGGTGGTACAGGAGGTGGCATAGAGATGGCCTGTTCTTGTTTGTCTTAATCTTGACAGAGAGACATTCAAATGAGTTATAGATGCAGGAGGCAGTTTCCGAGATGGAGATGTTATTCTTGTGATGAATTGCTAGGCCCCCTCCTCTTTGAGCTATCCTGTCTTTGTTGATCAATGTGAATCCAGGCGGTACCAACATGTCCATGATGGGGTAGGAGAGATTATTGAGCCATGTCTCTGTGATGAATGCTATATCTATATCATGGGAGAGAATGGCTTCTGCTAGCTCAGTTGCATGGTTGGAGGCTGATCTGCAGTTTAGGAGCAAGCAGTTGATGGAGGATCCTTTTTTGCTCAGAGTCTTAGTAGTTGGGTCCCTGGGTAGAGAAGTTAGATGAGCTGGGGGTCTAGGGTCTCGGTGGAAGAAGTTCTCTTCTGACTCCCGTACTTCCTTGCATCGTAGATTTGGGG
The DNA here is from genome assembly GCF_964263255.1 of Lissotriton vulgaris. Lineage (NCBI taxonomy): Eukaryota > Metazoa > Chordata > Amphibia > Caudata > Salamandridae > Lissotriton > Lissotriton vulgaris. Next base: position 249,371,121 of record NC_141694.1, read on the forward strand.
GAGGGATTGGGTGGAGTGTTGTAAGTTGAGGCTAAATATTCCGCTTCCCGGGGGGAGAGGGCGGCTTTTGATCTTCTGGGTCTACCAGAGTGGATCTCCTTCCCCCTTCTGATGGACGATGGCTGTGACCTGATAGGGGCCGGGGGCTCGTTAAGTGGCGGTACCTTGGCTCAGCAGGGTTGGGTGGTATTAGGCAGTGCAGTAGGGGGCTGGGTGGGATTTTTGATTGTTACCAGATTAGATAAAGTTTTGTTCAGGCCTCAGATCAGGATTGCCAGCTGAGTTTCCAGGAGGTTGAGGCGGAGGGCCGTGAAATCCACGGTGGGAGAAGGGGTGTCTGGGGCAGCATTGCTCGGGGGGAGGGTGAGTCCCAGTCAGATGACTGTTGGGGAATGGGCTATCAGGTTTGTCTCTGGGTGGGGTCCTAGGTAGGTAGGAGGAGTAGTGGCTCAGGCCAAGGCTTAGGTGTGATTAAAGATCCAGTATCAAAGAGAGGAAGGTGACGCTGGGGTGGAGATACGCAAGACTGATTTAGAGAGGGGTCAGGACCCCTGAGCACAAGGAAACTTCAAAGGCAATGAAGGGTATAAGTGGAAGAACTGTAACCCCAAGACTTTGGTTTTGGTCATGTTGATAATGTTGTCGAGAACAGTCTCGGTATCAATCAGAGAAGTGCTGGGAGTGCTTTGAAGAGGTAATCAGACATAATATCTAAAATATTATATTGAAATGACATATTATCGAAGATTAAATATCGTAAGTAAAAAATATCGCAATAATAAATATCGTATACAAAAATATCGTTAATGATATGTGTATTATAATATCGTAAGTAATAACATCGGAAGACAAAATATCGACTACAAAAAATATCGTATAATCGTAAATAATAGTAGAAAAAATTTATTTTAAGGTAATGTTGTATTGTAATGTATGAATGTTATTTAGAAAAAAAAAATATATATTTTTTTATAATAATTAAAAAAAGATATATATTTTTAGGAGCGGGTTATTGAGTTTATAGGGAATAAGGGTGGGGAGTGTTTTAAAAAAATATGTATAAAATAAAAAAAATTAAATAGAATATATAATTATAAATCATTATATAATGTATCGAAATTTAAAAAAATTAAAAAAAATCTGTAAATTTCGCAAATTGAAATTCGAAATTTGAAATTTAAAAATAAAATATAAAAATGTTGCAACTATATATATATTAATTATGCTAATATATTATTCTGATCTGTTAATCTAATTTAGTTAAAAATAATTAAAAATATATTTTAATCTAATTAATATAAATACATTTATATTTTTAGGAGCGGGTCATTGGGTTTATAGGGGATAAGGGTGGGGAGTGTACAAAAGAAATACATTTAAAATAAAAAAAATTAAATAGAATATATATTTACAATTCTTTATATAATGAATAGAAAATAAAACAAAATAAAAAATAAACATTGTAAATTTCAAAAATTGGAAATCTAAATTTTAAATTTACAAATTAAATATAAAAAATGTGCTACTATATATATATTAATTATGTTAATATATTATTCTGATCTGTTAATGTAATTTAGTGTAAAATTAAACATATAGTATAATTTTAATAAATATAATTAATTTTATATTTTTAGGAGTGGGTTTTAGAGTATATGGGGGATAAGGGTAGGGAGTGTTTAGAAAAAATATTTAAAAAATGTTTAAAAATAATTATAAAATTAAATATAATAAAAATAATTGATAGTTAGGAAAAAATATTATGGAAAATATTACATTTTAAATAAAAAAAATCCAATTTAGAAATTAAAAATATGTTAAAAATATAGATTTTTAATTTAAAAAATTTTTTGAAATTTTTCAAAATTAAAAAATAATGGCAAATATTGTATAGAGATTATAAGAAATATAATTATAAAAAATGTATGTGGAAAATCAAATTTGAAAAATATAAAAAAAATATTATAATTTAAATATTATAAAGAAAAAATGTATATAAAAATTATTTTAAAAAATCAATTTTATGTAGACTGTAGTGGGAATAGTAAATTATATTTAATTAGTGTCCAGCACCTACTTCAATTTTATGTAGACTGGAGTGAGAATATTAAATTATATTTAATTAGCGTCCAGCACCTACTGCAATTTTATGTAGACTGGAGTGGGAATAGTACATTTTTTTTAATTAGTGTCCAGCACCTACTTCAATTTTATGTAGAGTGGAGTGGGAATAGTAAATTATATTTAATTAGTGTCCAGCACTTATATTAATTGTATGTAGACTGGAGTGGTAATATAAAATATTATTTAATTACTGTCCAGCACCTACTTCAATTTTAGGTAGACTGGAGTGGGAATAGTAAATTGTTTTTAATTAGTGTCCAGCACCTACTTCAATTTTATGTAGACTGGAGTGGGAATAGTAAATTATATTTCATTAGTGTCCAGCACCTACTTCAATTTTATGTAGACTGGAGTGGGAATAGTAAATTATATTTAATTAGTGTACAGCATCTACTTCAATTTTATGTAGACTGGAGTGGGAATAGTAAATTATATTTAATTAGTGTCCAGCACTTATATTAATTTTATGTAGACTGGAGTGGGAATATTACTTTTTATATAATTACTGCCCAGCACCTACTTCAATTTTATGTAGACTGGAGTGGGAATAGTAAATTATATTTAATTAGTGTCCAGCACCTACTTCAATTTTATGTAGACTGGAGTGGGAATAGTAGATTATATTTAATTAGTGTCCAGCACCTACTTCAATTTTATGTAGACTGGAGTGGGAATAGTAAATTATATTTAATTTGTGTCCAGCACCTACTTCAATTTTATGTAGACTGGAGTGGGAATATTAAATTATATTTAATTAGTGTCCAGCACTTATATTAATTTTTATGTAGACTGGAGTGGGAATATTAAATTATATTTAATTAGTGTCCAGCACTTATAATAATTTTATGTAGATTGGAGTGGGAATAGTAAATTATATTTAATTAGTGTCCAGCAACTACTTCAATTTTATGTAGAGTGGAGTGGGAATAGTAAATTATATTTAATTAGTGTGCAGCACCTACTTCAATTTTATGTAGACTGGAGTGGGAATAGTAAATTATATTTAATTAGTGTCCAGAACCTATATTAATTTTATGTAGACTGGAGTGGGAATATTAAATTATATTTAATTAGTGTCCAGCACTTATATTAATTTTATGTAGATTGGAGTGGGAATAGTAAATTATATTTAATTAGTGTCCAGCACCTACTTCAATTTTATGTAGACTGGAGTGGGAAGATTAAATTATATTTAATTAGTGTCCAGCACCTACTTCAATTTTATGTAGACTGGAGTGGGAATAGAAAATTATATTTAATTTGTGTCCAGCACCTACTTCAATTTTATGTAGACTGGAGTGGGAATATTAAATTATATTTAATTAGTGTCCAGCACATATATTAATTTTATGTAGACTGGAGTGGGAATATTAAATTATATTTAATTAGTGTCCAGCACTTATATTAATTTTATGTAGATTGGAGTGGGAATAGTAAATTATATTTAATTAGTGTGCAGCACCTACTTCAATTTTATGTAGACTGGAGTGGGAATAGTAAATTATATTTAATTAGTGTCCAGCACCTACTTCAATTTTATGTAGACTGGAGTGGGAATAGTAAATTATATTTAATTAGTGACCAGCACTTATATTAATTTTATGTAGACTGGAGTGGGAATATTAAATTATATTTGATTAGTGTCCAGCAACTAATAGATATTTATGTGTGTTATTTAGGGAATAGTTGTATTTTTTATGTATATTAATAAATATATATTTTTTTGTGTATGGGAAATCACAATTTTTTATGATAATAATAGTAAAAACACAGAATCTTCAGAAATTTTTTTCAACAACAAAAAATGTATTAAGTATTGTATATTTTGCATACATCATTTTTTTCAATTATATTATTGACTTTTGTGAAAAATGTATAATTTATAAACAGAAATATTATACACAAGTATGATTTTTTTTACTGAGAAAAACAACATTTAGTATTGTTTAATGTCATATCACATATTTACAGTGTTACATATTTTGTTAGTAAATGACAATTTTATATTAATATTCATATTTTAAATATTAATATTAAGTATTTAAACAATATTTTTGTATACATTTTTTGGGAAAAATAGGTTTTTATATATACACATTGAAAATAGAAATAACAAAATTGTGTAACATTTTCTAACATTTTAAATAATGTGAAAATAAATATTATTTGTTTTATAATATTTATTTGTACAGTTGTACTACATATTTGACTAATATTTAATATAAGGAATAAACAAACATTGTAGAAAATACAGTACAAGTTTTGAAATTATTGTAGTTAATTTTACACAGATTTAGTAATATATTTGTTATAATGGACTATTTTGTTGCTTTTGGGTCTTTTATTTTGTAACCGGGTAAGGTCGTTTTGTGTTATTTGGATGGAGAGCAGGTCGCGGTTGGGAGAGACTTTACGCCGCTTAAGGTAAGGTTTATTTTATATGTTTTAGGTGTGTTTAATTTAATTTTTGAGACTAGTGTGCTGCTATTTATTGTTGTTAGATGTAAGTGAGTTGAATTACAGTGTTTAAGATCGTTTATTTACGTGTGGTAGGTACTCGTAGTTTTACGTTGTTTTAGGCTTGTTTGGAGAGTTGATATATACATGTTTAAAGTGTATGTATTAGGAATATAATGGTAATACTAATGTTAATAGCTGTTTATGTGTAGGTTTATGTGGGTGGGAATGTATGTTTTATACGTTTCTGTCCTAGGTGTTCGCCATTTCGGAACGAGCATTTTTTTTTTAAGGAAGTGTTTGTTAGTTTTATTAACTAATGCATTACAAACACTTCTTTATATTTTTTGGTTTTCCTGGAGCGTTTATTTTATTTTAGAACAATTTTCGGGTTTTTTATGGTTTTCCTAAGTATCTTCTTTGGATGGATTATCGATTTTTGGAAGAGTTGTATTTTTGCATTTTTTTTGGGACTATTTTTCACTAACTGGATTATTTTGGTGGAGAAGGATATCCTGGATTTTCGACATGCTTGGTAAGTTAATTTTTTTTTCCGATTTTGTGGGTGGGTAATGTATTTATTATTATTGTTCTGTTTTATAGTAATGAACTGTAAGTAATGTGTGCATATATATGTAAAAAAAAGTATATATATATATATATATAGCATACATTAAAGAGTATTGAAATGTAAGATTTATTTGGTGTTTAGATTGTTTAGGTTTCATTTTTATGTACTGCTTTGGTGTTCAGATTTATTTAGAGTAGTGTTTTTGCAATTATGTTTAGGTATTCAATGCCTTTAGTACTAGGGTATAACTTTACTTGTTGTTCTAGGTATTTGTGCATTTGTTTGGTTTGTTTAGATGTTTTAGGGACTAGTTCAGTAATGGATTGTTCCATTCTAAACTCCTGGTAGCTTTGTTCTTTTTGCAGACATTTTATGAATTTTTCTAAACTTGGTTTAGTTCTGCCAGTTGATTGTATAAAGGCATTGTGCCAACCTTCAACAGCGTTATTTGTTTTTGATTCTCCATTTAAGGTGCTTCTGTAGACGTTCCTTCAGGGTATTAGGAATTTTGGGTTTCTTCTCTGGCCAGATCTATTGAGTCTGCCTACCCAGGTGTCTTCAAAGTAGTCCAAAAATGGACTCAGTTTTGCCTCATTTTGTTTATAAAAGGTGCTATCTATTAGAATGTTGTAGTCTTCAGCTACGTCTGTTTCTGGAACATAAGCCAGTGCTATGAGTTTTTTTATTTGATATGCAAAAGATGAGTTTGTTGCATATTCTATGCTTAAGGTTGTTTTTTGTAGATGCCTCCATAGACACTGGTTTAAATGATAGTAGCAGCCTTGAATGCAGGTATGTGGGTGTATTTTCAAGATGGTTGAAAGCATTGCTTGCTCAAAATCTAGTATTATTTTATCTGGGGAATAGTCATTAGTTTTTTGTTTGATTATATTTAATAATTCCATATATGTGGAATTAGTTTTATTTGGTAGTAGTGCATAAAGTAGAGGTATGTTGCAATTTTGATATAGGCCATGTATGGTGTATAATTGGTAAAAGGGTTTGGGACAGATGTTAAAAGTCCCATCCATCATCCAATATTGGGTTTGCTGAAGTTTTATTAAGTTCAGATTTGTTCCAAAAATTATAAGTCTTTTATCGTTGCTTTCATTGTCGTAAATGATAAATGGTTGTTTGTTTAGAGTTATGGTTTGGTTGGCATTTAAACATATATCACTATATGTTCTTGGAGGTGGTGTGGTAGTAGTAGTAGTTTTTTTTTTGTGCTATAGTTCTTTTTAGTGCAAGAATATTTGGCATCTGTGTTGTTGCTGTTTTTGGAATTTTGGGAATTGCTTCTTTTAATATGACACTGGTTGGTTTTTGGGATCCCGTGCTAGCCTCTTTTATGTTTTTTAATGCTGTTCTAACTTCTATTTCTGTTATGTTTGGTGGGTGGTTGTGTTCTCTAGTATAAAGTACAGTTGCTTCTCTAGTTGTTGCCCTTCCATAACACTTATTAGAATAATATTTGCAACATTTCCAATTTACTTTCATCCCCTATTGTTTCTCCTGGGTATAAGTGTAACCCATGTAGCATAGTAATAGCTTTCCTTTCTGACTGGTCACAAATTCTGCTCCCTCAGTCATTTTGTTGTTTGTAAATCTACAAGAGATATATATAATATTTATGTAAATGGTAATAATTTTGTATAAAATTAAATAATTCAAGAAATGATTAGTATATACTTACAATTGGTCCAAATCTGTGAAATATTTTGATATGCTTTATTCTTCAGTTGTTGACTGTGTTTTCTGATAGTCTTTGACTGTAGTTATTTTTAAAAAAAATTATGATTATACTTACTTGGTTACTTTTAGACAGGACTTTGGAGTAGAGTTGTCTGTTATTTCTTAGTAGAGTATTCTGTAGTAGAATCTAAAAATAAAAAGTATATATCTGTTAGAAATGTTAACATGTATTTTTTTTTTACATTTTATCTGTTACTTTAGTCCTTTAATATACTTACTTAGTTAGTTATATCTTTAGGATTCAGTTATGTAATTTCTGTATTTTGTCAGTAGAGTTTTCTGTAGTTTTAGGAGGAAAAAAAAATATTAGTAATTAATTAGAACAAGTGCTATTTTTGGCGTTTTAACCCTTAGTTTAGTGTTAGGAAGTACTTACTTAGTTAGTTTTATTTTTGAATGTATAAATTTCTTATTTGTTCTTTTGTAGTATAGTTTTCTGTAGTTGTTTCTGAAATACAAAATTAGATATGTATTAGAAAAGAAAACCAGTGTTTCGTTTTAAACTTATTACTAGTTCATGAAGTTTTTGAAGATACTTACTTAGCTTTTTGTATCTTTTGTTTTCTGAGTATTTTTCCCTGTTTCTTGTCTGTACAATAGTCTGTAGTGGTAGTACTAAATAAAAAGTAGATATGTATAATTAGTTACAAAATTTGCTCATGTATTTGGATTTTAGCTTTTATTTTAGTGTTTCATTATATTTACTTTGTTAGTTGTATCTTTATGTTTGAGTTCTGTGTTCTTGTATTTGTTAGGATAGTTTTCTGTAGCTTTAGAAGAGAAATAACAAAGCATAAGATTTAAACATGTGTTAAGTATAGAGAATATAATAACATTTTTTGCGTTTTATTTTTATCAGAAATTAGTTGAGTAGTTTTAGTAGACTAATCTGTAGTTCAGTGAGAAATGGTAAAGAGAAAATTTAGTAAATAATTAACATTTTAGTAGTCACATATATTTATTTAATTACAATTACTTACTAGAAAGTCATAAATTTATCCAGGTAGTCGTGATGTTCTTGTCGTTGTAGTGTAATTCGTCCATAGATGTTTCTCCTTTCATTAGTTTTAGCATGTTGTTTGTGTTTAGGGGGTAATTGTTTATATAGGGTATTGTAATTAGCAATTAGTTTGCTATTGGTTACTTTAGTATTTCAGTGTGTTTATTGGTTAGTTTGTATATTTGAATTTCTGTTTGGAGTTTTATGTTGTTAGATTATGGTAATGTTATTTATTTATGTATAAAAGAAACGAAAATAATTAAATAGAAATATTTTGGTAATAAAAAAGAAAATTATTATATGTTGTATATTTTTGAAAAATGGTTAAAAATCTATAATTAAATGAGAGGTGTTTATTTTATACGATATTATGAATTATGCTGTAAGAAAAATGTTTATATATATATATATTAATTTGTTGATATTTTTAAAATAATGATAATATTGTTCACGATATTAGTGATTTCGATATTTGAGTACTGGTGTATACATTTTAATGCTATCGATATTTTGTATCTTCGATATGTATGTGGTCGATATTATTGATATCGGTGTTAATGTATGTCGATATAGTGTTCCCGATATTTTTGTATGTTTAATGTTAAATATAGGAGGTCGATATTAATGCTTTCGATATATTTGTGCCGATATTTTAGTATGTCGATATTGTGACTTTCGATTTTATGTCAGTGATTCCTTTGAAGATGCCGTGGACTGGTCGAGCCCCTGGCAGCTTTGACCTGTCTGCGATTGGGAAGAAAACCAATGCCTCAGGAAGAGTTGCTGAATAGGCTGCGGGAGACACTTGACCCTTGCTTTGTGACCTGGGGCTTGTGGGCAGTTTGTAGCTCTTGACAGAGGAGAGACTGAAGGGGAGCTGCAGGGGGTCGTGCCCCCCTTCTTCCTGAACAGGACTTTGCTGTGTGCTGCATCCTGTACCCCAAAGGCCCGAGATGAGCTGGCTCCCTGTTCGGAAACACAGGAACATAAAAGTTTCCCTGAAGTCTCAAGTGGCGCAGGGGTGGGACCGTGTCGTGGCAGCCTGAGACCTCCGAAGGGGTCCCTAAGGTGATTGTGGGCACCTGGAGCGAATCAAGACTCTGACGTGCTGGGAGCATGTCTTGGTGCGGCTGCAGGTGTTGGAGCACCTATGGATTGTGGGCATTGTGGAAGAGAGCAGAAATTCGGGACGCGCATGGGGTGCGTGTTGCAGTGCAGTCCAGGCACTGGTGGAGAGTGCTGGGACATCGTGGGCACTAAGGAGGAGTGAGTCTCTGACACGCGGATCGGCGTGTGGTGGAGAGGTGAGACTCAGACGTGCAGTGTGCATGTCGTTGTGCGTCCTGGGCACTAGGCATTAGTGGAGAGTGCCGGAAGACCGTGTGCACCAGGAGAGCTGAATGTTGGCGTCCCGGACCGGCACCCCCGCAGGAGCTGAAATACCGGCCCGAGCGAGCCTTGCCAGTGGTGACAAGGTTCTGGAGTGAGACCAAGCCGCTGCGGCAGGAGAGGAGAGTGGGGTTGCGCCCCCCCCCGGCAAAGTGTATCATCGCCTGGGGGGGATGTGGGCCTGGAGGGACACTCTCTCGGCCTCTCGCTGCTGGTAGCTGTGTGCACTGTTGCTCCAGCCCAGATCTCGGTGCGCGCTGGTCCTGGACGGGGCAGTACAGGGGTCAGGGCCCGCAATGGAACTTGGGTGTCATCGTTCATCCGTGTTGTGGGCAACCGGTCACACACTTCTAAAACCGGTCGTATAACACTTTGCAGATTTGCTGCTAACAAACTATCGAACTATTGAACAACGCCTGACACTAGAGGTGCTTAACAAACTCAGGGGTTAGTGAGCTACACAGTACGTTATGTTTCCCTTGCAGAATACAGGATCATAGCGTAGCGCACTGCATTACCTTATTCCTTCCGTGCACATGGCATGCTGGTGGTGATACGCATTGCATTGTTTTCCTATCTCACTGTACGTTATTTCAGCATGACACATTGCTGTATTCCTTCCTTGAACAGGGCATGCTGGTAGAGAACCGAGTTGAATTATTTTGTGTTGACTCAGTACATGATCTTGACGCTACGCATTACATTGGAGAAGTGTGGCTCAATGATTAGAGCGGCAGACCCTGATGCAGAGGTCTAGCCCAGGACCAGGGTTCAATTCCCCGCCTCGTCGGGTCTTGGGCTCAAAATTCCACGGACCTGATAATTCTCGCCTTGGTGCCTATTCCAATCATGGAGTCCCACTCTGCTACTCTGGGCAATAACTTGCTTAATCTCCACAACGGCCCCCACAACGCTAAGGATGCCTGGCCTCCACCTTGGCGGTGCCCAGGAGTGGACGCCTCACAGGGAAAGCCAGGATGGGTTCCACAACGGTATTCGTAAAAGCGCCTTGAGACCCTTGCGGGTGAGTAGTGCGCTATACAAGTATCAATTTAAATTTTTTTTTACATTGTTTCACTGTGGTACTGTACAGGAGCCCATCCTTAAGTAGAGCAGTATTCCTTGTATTTTGCAACGTGTGTGAATCGAGTGGTACGACGTACCTAACCTGTTGAGATCTATTAAAAGTCAGCGTAACTGTGGGTTAGAAGCGGTGGTTGGGAATTAGGACCGCCCAACCCACCGGAAACAATTACCCAGCGTATATATGTGGGAGTTGTATCGTGTGGTCATTTTGTATATCTTTTTACATAAAGTATACTTGTTTTATACATACTCGTGTGGAGTCCATTTGTGGTGACATCATTGGGATTGCTGTGGGCGTGGTTGCACATACTGAACACTCGTGCCTTGGAGATAAACCTGGCTGCTCGTGTCAAGTTACTAAGGGAGTGAGCAGGGCTGTCTCGGATGGTGTCCTTTCTTGGCCTAACGTGGGAGTGGGGAGGTCTGGGACGCGCACTTGACAACAATGGTGCACACTGGAATTCCAGCTTCTAACATGAACTATGTGGCATACAGTAGAGTGAAAATATGTGGAGTTGAATTTATTGGATTGTGATTAAGTGGCATGAAGTGGAATGATGTGGAGTGGAATTGAGTGTAGTAGAATTGTGTGACATGGAATTATGAGATGTTTGAATGACTTGTGTGTAGTGGAATTATGCAGGGTGGATTTGTATTTTATGGCATCTCTTTCCAACTGCAACCTGTGCTAGGAACAAGGGCCCGCAGGCTTCCAACGAACAGAGGATATGTGGTGTAAAACTTAGTAGAAGGTTTTCTTAAAAAAAGAGAACCTTATACTGATACATGTAAACTATTCTGCGAGGAGTCAATTTGAACTTAGGTTTGCTTGTTCTGGCATCACACATATAGTGCTTAAGACGAAGGCAATCAAGCAATAAATGCATCCGGTCCGGGGAGGGAAAGCATGCACGTCAAGATGAGTTGCGCTTTAGTTGCACTTCGGGGTGACTCAAACTTGCGTACATATGTTTTATCACTCAAGTTTTCTTAAATTGTTAGGAGAAATTTGTTTATTTGCTTCTTATGATAGCGCAGAGTTCCGTAAAGGGGATGAAAAATGGCATATTGAGCTAAAGCTGTGAAACAGAAGGAGACAAATGTAGGACAGGATTGCTATGTGAAATCAAAAACCAAGTTGGCACACGCTTCCTGGTTTACTCCATGGCCTCAATCATCCCTTTCTTTAAAGTGGTGGCTGAGTGACTAACAGGCGTATTCAGGCTCCAGCACAAATATTGTATGGCTCAAACGGTCACAATTGGTGGCAGCCACTGGTGAGTGATGGATGGTTAAATAATGTAGCATTAGTACAGGTGCGCGTATATTGAATGGTCTGTTTGTTTGAGCGCTGCTGCGTCGCGCTGCGAGATCCTGCCTCTCAAGACTGTCGGCAGAGAGCATTGAGATATAGGTTCATATAGCTGTCATTAATTAACAGATACTGAAAACCAAACAGTTGATAGCATACATCGGCAAAAAATACGAATAATTTCCTGCCTCTGCATGAGCTACCATCTGGGGCTCGGTAGCTATGATGAATAAAGGGGCCAAGCAGTGATGAGGGAAGGGGTGGGGGGGTTGGCTCAAGCAGCAAAGCTGTCCGACTTTGAAGACAAATAAATAAAAGTACACAGGTGCCCTCGGGAAACAGCATCTGACATTTGACCTCGGTCTTTGGATATGCAGCGAATGTGACGAGATAAGAATAAGATTGTGGAGCCTGGGGCGAGTGAAAACACGCTTGATCGTGTTGAATGCTCTTGAACAAAGAAAAAAATAGTTCCTAAAGCAGTTCCTAAAATGGGAGCAGTGGATGGATAGTAGTAATTAGTCCATGCTCACGGGGAGGGGTAAACACAGAAAGAGGCATGGCACATGCATGCCATAGACAAATGGGGAGAACGAATAGGAGAGAGACAATGGATCCAGCAAATGGGAAATATATGAGCGGTCCAAAGCCCACAAAATATATACAACATGTTTCTTCGAGCCAGCGCATGCGCTGTCTAGCCAAGACTTAAAAAGGAGAGGCCTTTGCCTGCTAGACCTTGGATGATGGTGATGAGCAGAAGAACCTAAGAAGTGTGTGGAGGTGTAACAGGTAAAGAGTTGACGTATAGAGGAAGGAACTTTTTGGCCAGATGCGCAAACCTATTTTACGGTTGCAGGCACTCCAAGTTGGTTTTTCCTATGCAACAATCTCCCTTTAGGAATCAGTAAATTTATGCTGCCTCTTAAAATGGTATTGCAACACCATACCGAATCACTATTTAGAAGAGGCATGTTGTAGGCATCCCTTGCAAATATCAAATCAGGATGAGATGTCTCACTTTTATGCAACCATAATTTAGTTCAAAATATTGAAAAGTTACTGATTCCAGCATTGTGATTGTAATCCATTTGCAAAAGGGAAGGGTTTCTGTTGGAGGTGGTTCCCCTTTGTAAATTAAAAAAGACAATTGTGGAGGGCGCGCGACGCGGCAAACAAGTTGGCCGCTCCCCCCTGAGCTCCGCGATTTCGGCGGCGCTTTCCTCATGAAGGGACCGCTTCTGGGCAGCGTTTCCTGCCGAAAACAGCTGTTTTGTGCATTGGAACTGCCCCTCCACACATGGGTATGTTTCTGTACACCTTATTCGTTTTTTGAGGCTAGAATTTGCATAAATGCTTTCTCCTCGGAAACGGCCGCCATTTTGTTTTTTCCTCTTCATCGTTTTTCGATAATTTTTTCTCCAATGACTCTATTTTTGTGCCTTCCTGATGCTTCTTGTCTACTGGCTGTGCTTCTTCAACTTTGTAGCGTTTCCACGGTTATTTGACATTTAATATGGCGTTTTGAGTCATTTTTGCTTCTCATTTGATCGCTGGACCTCTGCCTCAGTTTTTTTTCTCCTCATCATTCGATTTGGCTGTGAGCTGTTGCTTTTCTGCCTCCTCCGCACTCATCATTTCTTCATTTCTGCGCTCTGTTGACATCCAGTTCGACCTTTTCTTGACTGTGGTCTCCATTTTTCACAGTTTCAGTGTGTTTCTTCAGGGAATTTGCAGCCTTTCACCACGTTCCGTCGCTCTTTTTTTGCCTCACGCTGATCTTGCCTCAGGCTTTTACATCATGGAGCACGGACATATTTCTAAGGCCTCTAATGTTGCTTCCGCTTCACGCAAAGACTCTGTTCCTGTGGGCAAACGCCTCAAGAAGGACCCACCGTCTCCCTCCAAATCTCCTCCTCCTGTTACCCTTGAGGATCTAATGGAGGAACTCAAATTAATCCGCCCTTTTATTGCGGACACCACTGATACTTTGCAAAGACTAGATGATAAGTGGTCCAACCTTGATAAGCGAGTTACTGAAGTTGAGCAAAAAATCAGTGACGCACAAGATGTTGTTGCCAAAGTGGACACCCTCACCAAGGAGGTTCAAGTCCTCAAGAAGACGTCTGAAGATTTGGAAAATCGTAATAGACGCAACAACCTTCGTATTTATGGTGTTCCGGAAAATTCTGAAGGGTCCGACATCATCTTATTCCTGAAGACACAAGTTTTACCGATACTTGGCCTGCCTAAACATGTGGATGTCAACATTCAACGAGCGCACCGTCTTGGTCCCAAAACTTCTTCCACTTCATCGAAACCCCGTGGTATCATCGCCTACTTTCTCCTCTACTCTGACCTTGTGACTATTCTTCATTCAGCCAAACAACACAAGCAACTGTTATGGTCCGGTCATAAACTTTTTTTCTCTCAGGATGTCTCCAAACAGACTGTGGCGCGTCATAAAGAATTCCTGGATCTGGGGCCTACACTTCGAACCATGAACGCTAGATACGGTTTGATTCATCCTTGCTTTTTCAAGGTTACATACAAGGAATGGTCCTACAGTTTCGAAGACCCAGCTGATCTCCGCAGATTCATCCACTCCCACAGAGAAGACTCCATGGAACAAAGCAGCTCTTAATTTTTTTATTTATTTGTTTCCTTCCTCTCTGTGTTTCTTTTATTGTCTGTTAAGACTTGTTGTTTCTCCTCACATCACCTCACTTTTTTGTTTCCATTGTTTCTTAGGTGCGTTTCCCGATCTTTCGAAAGTCCTCCTCTGCATTGTATTGTTTTATCGTTCGTCTCCGTTATCCCAGTATGCTGTTTTTTCCTGCATATCTGTTTGGTAAGTCTCCTTCATTTGTTCTTATGTCATGCTCTGTCCCAGGTTCTCCTTGCCTCTCTCCTCTGGTTTCTTCTCTTTTGTTCCTTGGACTGTGTTTTCGACTTATTCCCTTTTCATTTGGTCGTCTTTTATTGCTGCTCCCGCTCTCACCTCATTGTTTTTCTTTGTTACATGTTCTGTATGGCTAGAACCACCTTGGTTCTTCTTGCCATCCTCCTTTTCGCTTTCTTCTTTTGGGTTGCTTTAGGCTCCCTCTTTCCTCCCTCTTGCTTCACTTTCTTCTCATTCCCCCTCCTTTTCTGCCTTTTTCAGTTTTTTCTACTTTACCTACCTTACTCTTGCTCTTCTCTCCTCCTTCCTTTTGGCACTGCGGTATTAGTCATTTCTTCTCTTTCTCCTCCATTTATATCTCTTCACTTCTTCTCATTTCAACTTCCTATGATGGCCTTGCTCCTTTTCCTTTCGCTCTCTCTACTTGGGTTTCTTTACTATTTCCATCGTTCCTCTTTTTACTATATCTGGCTTGTTTCCATCTCTCCTTGCCAATCTCTCTATATATTCTCTCTTTTTACCTGCATTACTCTCTCTTTTTACTTTTCCTTTAATCTCCTCATATGAAAGGTTTTCGACTCATTTCCAGGAATGTTAAGGGTCTTCGTAACCCTATTAAGAAACAACGTGTTTTATCTCACCTTGCTCATTTAAAATGTCAAATTGCCTTTTTACAAGAAACACATCTTTCTACACAGGAGTTATCAATGTTACGTAGACAATGGGTTGGGGGTGTTTTTTGCTCTCCTGCTATTAATCACAAAAATGGTGTTGTTATTTTATTTCATAAAGCATTGTCTGTTCAAATTCTAAATGAAACTGTTGATTCTAATGGCAGGTGGCTGCTCCTTGATTGTACTGTTAATGATGTTCATCTCTCTCTTTGTAATGTCTATGGTCCTAATGGCATTGATTCTTACTTTTGGAATGATTTCTCTTCCCTTCTCTCTTCTAAGGCTAATGAAGATTTGATTGTTGGGCGGGATTGTAATCAATTGATGGACCCTTTTTTGGACTGCAAATCACAAGCCCGTTACATTCCCAATAAAATCCAAAAGTCCTTCCACAGATCCATTTCCTCCAGAGGCCTTATAGATTCATGGAGGTTGTCCCACCCCGACTCTCTGGAATTTTCCTTTTTTTCTCCTGTGCATAATTCCATCTCCCGTATTGACTATATTTTTCTTTCCCACCATGCTTTTCAATTCATGACCAACTCAGAAATAGGCTCTATCCTCATCTCAGATCATGCCCCAGTTATTTTAGATATGGACTACCCCTCTCCCACTCCTCAGGCCCGCAGATGGCGCTTTAACAATTCCCTTTTACTTGATCCCACTTTCATTGAACACTTCACTCAATTCATGGATGACTTTTTCACTACTAACTTACACTCTTCCTCTGACTTTCATTTTCTTTGGGATGCTTTTAAGGCCACTGCTAGTGGTTGTATTATTGATTTTGTGTCACGTAAAAAAAATAAGGCGCTTTCCCAGGCTTCTTCCTATCTCAAACGCATCAAAGAACTTGAACAAAGAACTCTCTCTCTGTCTGGAGGAGTACTCCTCGGCAGAGGCCGGTGCCAGACAGGCTAAATTGGGCAGACCCTGGTCTTGACTTCTAAACTCATCGCCGCTGCCTACCTTACTACCAGATAATTTCTGTCTGAGTAATTCGGCGGAGGGAAGTTATATTACCTTGTGCCGGTCCATCTCGAATACCTTGGACAAGGTTGCGCCTCTCCGTAAGTCTCGAGGTAGATTGAACCGGGCTTGTCCCTGGTATACGGAGGAACTGCGGCAGCTGAAGTTGAGCTGCAAACGTGCCGAGAGAGCCTGGAGGAAGCAGTACTCGGACCGAGCGAGGGCTTCCTTTAGGCTGGCACTGCAGGAATACAAGGTGCAGATCAGGCTGGCTAAGGCGGCTTTTCTGGAAACCACCTTGAACCAGGCACCCAACAAGTCACAAGCCCTGTTTAAAATCGTTAGGGACTTGACCCACCCTGTGTGCGCTGCCAACACTGTTCCTGCGTCACAGGCCTTGTGCGACTCCCTGGCGAGTGCCTTCGAGGAGAAGATCGTTAAGATCATGGAAGGCTTAAAAAGCCCAGTGCCTCCTGCTCTCGGTTTGGGAGCTCCGGGCAGCCTGTCCAGTCGACCCCGGCCGGATGTCTCTGACTTCGGCTTGGGAGCTCCGGACGGGTCACCCAGTCGACCCCAGCCGAGTGGCCCAGTCCTTAGTTTGGGAGCTCCGGACCATCCTTCCAGTCGACCCCTGCTGAGTGGACATGCCCTCAGTTTGGAAGCTTCGGACGTCGTGGCCGGTCAAACCCGGCTGAGTAGGCTTGCCTCTAGCCAGGCAGCCCGGGCAGCCCCGGACACTTCGCCCAGTCGACTCCAGCTGAGTGGTCATGCCTCCAGCTTGGGAGCTCTGGAAGCTGTGTCCAGTCGACCCCAACTAAGACGCTTCCCCACTCCCTCCTTTGAGGAGTTTTGCAGCCTGGCACGAACGGTGTCATCAGGTTCTCCGCTTGACCCATTGCCACCCAAATTCTGGAAGACATTTCAGGCAGAACTCTTCCAGCCTCTGTACTCCATCTGCCTCCAGTCTTTGGACTCAGCAACGGTTCCAGAGTGCTAGAAGCTGGCAGTCGTGTCACCACTGCTTAAGAAACCGACTCTGGACGCCGCCTGTCTTTCCAACTACAGGCCGATCTCTTTGCTCTCTTTTCCTATTAAGATCGTGGAAAAGTTGGTGACCCGCTCCCTTTCGGGCTTCTTGGAAGAAATCGGGTGGTTCGATGAGACACAGTTTGGTTTCCGTCCAGCGCATGGGACAGAATCTGCGCTGGTAACCGTACTTGACAATCTTCGTTCGCGTGTCGATAGTGGTCGGGCAGCCTTTCTGGTGCTGCTCGACATGTCGGCCGCGTTCGATACCGTTTGCCATCGGACCCTCATCAAGAGGCTGGAGGAGTGCGGGGTCACAGAGGGGGCAAGAGACTGGCTGGTATCCTACCTCAACAACCGGCAGCAGATGGTCGCGCTTCCTCCTTTCCGATCGGAGTTGCGGAAAGTAGGGCAGGGGGTTCCACAGGGCTCGGCCATCAGCCCTATACTTTTCAATCTTTACCTCCGCCCTCTGGTCCACCTTATAAAATCTTTTGGTATCTCGGCTTTCAATTATGCTGATGATACCCAGCTGGTCTTCTCCCTGGAAGGAAATAATGCGGTCCCGCTGGAGACATTCCATCGCTGCATGGCAGCTACAGCGGATTGGCTTCAGGCCAATTCCTTGCAATTCAACAGCACAAAGACCGAGGTGCTCCACTGCTCCATGGACCGGATTCCTCGGGTACTTCTGGAGAACTTCTGGCCATCTACTTTCCCCGAGACAGTGTCGGCCGCGGAGTCAGCTCGTAACTTGGGGTGATTTTCGGCCCAAATTTACAGCTGGACATGCATGTTAATAAGACCATCTCTACGTGCATGATGCTGTTACGCATGCTGCGTAAAGTCTTGCCCCTTCTCCCTGAGCAGGCCAGGCCGGAAGTAGTGCGCGGGACCATACTGAGTCGTTTAGACTACTGCAACGCGCTGCTTCTGGAGGCCCCAAAAAATCTGCTGGGGAAGTTACGGGTGCATAACATGGCCGCTAAGCTGGCTCTCTCTCGCCCTAACCTTAGCTCCTCCACCTTAGCCTTAAGGGACCTACACTGGTTGCCGGTGCACTTGCGTGTATTGTATAAAGCGGTGTGCCACTGCAGAATATGTTTGCTTGGTACTCTGCCTCGCGGTCCCTTCGCTCTTCTTCGGCACAATTGCTTGTGGTTCCGAGGTTCCAGAGAGTAAGGATGGGTGGTCGCTCGTTTAGGGTCGCAGCGGCCAAACTCTGGAACTCCCTGCCACTCCCTTTGAGAAGTCAAAAGGACTACTTCCCGTTTAGGAAAGCCCTAAAAACGCATCTCTTCCCTAGGGATGTCTGAGCAGTGGAAGTGTTGTTGACCGGATCTCAAGCGCCAGGATGCCCTTGGGGCAACAGGACCGCGCTACATAAGTACACCTACAATACAATACAATACAACATCTTTATTATAATTCCAACTCTCCTGATTCTCTGTCCTCCCTCATTACCGCTAAAATGCAATTTAATAAACATTCTTGGGAATCTGCCTCCAATCAGCTTCTTCAATTTAATGCTAAGTTATATGGTGGTCGCAATAAAGCTGGTAGAGCTCTGGCAAATTACCTCAAAATTAAGAAACAAAAATCGAAACTAGTCTCGATTAAAGATTCACAAGGCTCGCCCCAATCTTCCAATGCCAAAATTCTGGATTGCTTTGTTCAATTTTATTCTACTCTTTATACCCCTGAGTCTTCCCCTTCAGCAGAGCAATTAGATTCTTTCTTTAATTCTGTCCCTAAACCTCCCACTCCTTTGGTGGATTTCTCTTCTCTTGCTGCCCCGATTTCAGAAAAATAAATTCTTGCTGCCCTTTCTCTTCTCCCCAAAGATAAGACACCTGACCCCGACGGCTTTACTGTTCGTTTCTTTCTTCAATTTAAATCTGTACTGATTCCTCATTTGCTCCAGTTAATTAACCACTTTCTCTCCTCTGGTGAATCCAAAGGTTCTTTCACACAGGCTATGCTTGTTCTTCTCCCCAAAAAAGATAAGGACCCTTCCCTGTGTAAAAATTATCAACCCATCTCCCTAATTAATACTGATTGTAAATTATATGCGAAACTTCTGGCTCTACGGATTAATTCCATTATCCCTGATTTGGTCAACATTCATAAATCCGGCTTCGTTAAGGGGAGATCCATTACAGACAATTCTAGGACCCTTCTCAATATTATACATCTCTCTGCTAAAATGGACAATCCTTTGGCTGCCATTACTCTAGATGCCAAGAAGGCATTTGACCGTGTCAACTGGGATTTTATTTTTGGTGCCCTGCGCTGGCACGGTTTTAGTCCCACTTTTCTTAAACTTGTTCAGTTGCTTTATTCTGCTCCTTCTACTTCTATATGGATTAATGGTATGCAATCCGATTATTTTCCCCTTCATAGAGGAACCAGACAAGGCTGTCCACTCTCCCCCCTCCTCTTTATTTTGGCACTCGAACCTTTCCTTGAGAAAATTCAACAATCCCCTTCTTACTCTGGCTTTTTTTATAAAGATGTGGAAAGTAAGTTTACTGCTTATGCAGACTATATTCTGCTTTACATTTCCAACCCTGCTGTTGCCCTTCCTGCTTTCTTTTCTTTACTACATGATTATTCCTCAGTTTCTGGTTACAAATTAAATATTGATAAAACAGAAGTCCTTCCCCTCAATACATTTTGTCTTCCTCACATGTTTCAGGGCTCCGGTTTCCAATGGAATTCTGGTTCTAATAAATGTCTTGGTGTCTTATATGCTAACACCATTAGAGAAACTATCAGAATTAATCATTCCGATATACTTAATAAGCTTGCTTCCCATAAAGAGCGCTGGTCCCCTCTTTTTCTCTCCTGGTGGGGTCGTCTTTCCATTATTAAAATGATGCTCCTTCCTATTGTGAACTTCTGTCTTTCCATGCTTCCTATCTCTCTCCCCCATTTCTTTTTTAAGTCTATCAATAGTCTTTTTTCCAAATTCCTGTGGAATAAGCGTAAGGCTAGAGTCTCTCTCCTCCGTCTTCAACAACCTAAACATCTTGGTGGTGTTAACTTCCCCAACATCTCACGCTTTCACTCTGCTTTTCCCTCAAGCAAATTTGGCCTTTTCTTCTCGAAACCTCATCTCCTCCTACTACGGCTTGGAGCTCTCTGGAATTGGCTCAACTTCACCCCTTCTCCTTTCTTCTTGCCTCCAATCTCACTCAACCACCTCCAAAGCTGCTTTCACCTATTTTTAAGCACTCCAAAGCTTGAACACTTGCCCTTTTTCGCTCATTCTTTTTACCATCTACTCTTCATTTGAATACCCCACTTTGGTATAATAAATCTCTTAAACTACGCAATCGTGCGCTCTTTTGGAAGGAATGGATCGACAAAGGAATTTTCACTTATAGACAACTCATTTCTAATAATTCCTTACTAACCTTTCCAGCACTCCGTGACTCCTTTGGTATCTCTAACAAATACTGTGCACATTTTCACGAACTTCTCCATAACCTATCCATTATTATCCTGCAGAACATCCCTTCGCCCTCTTCTCCTCCTCTCCTTGCCTCTCCACCAAACTTTCAGGTTCCCCTTAAGGCCTCTGCTATTTATAGACTACTTTCACCCTCACCTACTGATAGGCCTAAAACTAACCTCGAACTTACCTGGGAATCGGACCTCAATCAAACTTTTCCCTCACTCACTTGGGACTCTATTTGGTCCAAACTTCATTCTACCTCTCGGTCCGCTAGTACCACACAAACCCTTTACTTTTTTTTATAATAGATTATTTTATACTCCCTGTGACTTGAACAAATTTAAATTGTTAGATACTAAGAAGTGTTGGTCTTGTTCATGCATTTCTGGTGATTTGTTTCACATGTTCTTTCTTTGTCCTAAGGTTCAACTTATGTGGTCCCACATTTGGTCTACACTTAACAAGATTTTATCCACTAATGTTCCCTTTCTTATTTCTTCTGTATTTCTGGGTGGTTTGGCTCCAGTTTGGGATGTCCCGCTTCATACTCGTAAATTCATTGACCTTTGCATTGCTATTGCCCTTCAAATCATAACAACTAATTGGAAAGATACCAAAAATGTGGTTTATAATGCATGGTGGAATTTACTCTGCCATCATCACAAATTAGATCGTGCATGCGCTTCTTCTATTCCCATGTTGATTAAACGTGATTTACTTTGGTCCCCTTTAACAGACTTTTTATCTAAAATTGCCTCATGATCACCTGTTATTGTTATTATTAGTATTACTGTTATTACTATTATTATGTACTTTTATTATTTTATACCTCTTTACTCTGTTTACCATTTCTTATTTACTGCTGTTCCCCTACCCTCCCCCTTCTCCCTTCTTCTCTCCTTCTTTCTCTCTTTCTTCCCCCTACAAAATGAAAAGTTATAAAAGCATTTTTTCATTTGTATAGTGTTTTCCCCTTTTGGGGCTTTTCGTGTTATGTTGGCACAATATTCTCCATAATTATTTTCATTCCTGCATCTTTTTATTTGTGCTGTTGTACTGATGTTTTACATTGTTTTTTTTCAACTCAATAAAGCTTTTCAAACTTTAAAAAAAAAAACAATTGTGGGGAAGGAGGCACTAATTTTATAGATAAAGCCCTGAATCCTTTATGGAAAACGGGTTAATTTTTTTAAAAAAGTTCACTCTATTTAAAGGCAATCTTATACATAGTGGTTGTTTGACCCTAGCAGAAAACCATCCATTGATGTCCACCAATCAGAGTAAATTGCAATTTGCTACCTACCTTGTTACTATACACGAGGTAAGCTGGATTACATCCACCCCAAGTCAGAATTTGATGAATTGAACTATTCATAAATCGGGCTGGTCATACCTTACTTTATGGGTCACAAAAATGCCAGCAGCATATTATGATCAGTTTTGTTATGACCAGTCATTTTTACAGCTGCCTTTAAAGCAGATACAAAGACTCTTAAAGATTGCCCATTTGTAAACTGGAAACCGGAAATAAGGGTTCTATAAAGAAGCTACAACAACAGATGAGCTGTTGCACTGTGAACTTGAAGAACGGTATTAAAGGGCAGCCCTAAATACAGGGCACTGGTGTGATAAAGAGATGAACCCATAATAGCATTAAGAATCTAATAGTGAGAGTGCTCAGAAAGAAAGGGCAAAATCATTTCTGAAGTTTTGGATGCAAATGAATAGACAATGAAACATTAAACACTAGGGTTTAAAGGATAATGTGACCTAAAAATTCACTTCCAAATGTTTATATGTTTGTTTGAGAGAGGGGCAGAGGCCTAGCATTAGGTCACTAAGACGACCCTGATGACACAACCTTACTTTTGTCAAAAATGTATTTTAAGCAATTGAGCACCACCCAGGCAGAGACTAGAGTGAGGCAGCTATGGCAGCTAATATGCTGCTGGGGTTCAGGTCGGATTTAAACGTGTCTGAGTGTCTTCAGCATAACACATACAGGACAGGTAAATAACCTCTTGAGCCGGGCTAAAAGGGACCAGTAGAGAGTCAATAAAGTAGGACGCTGGGGCACAACACATGTAAGTTTCTTCAAATATGACTGATGAGGTATTGTAATATCCATCTGGTTGTGACCCGATAGAAAATAATAGATTCAGCACAAAACCTTTCCTCCAGTTCCTGTCAAATGCACTCTGTTTATCAGACCAGCGTGGGAAACAGTATCAAAGACAGCCAACAAATCGAGAAGGATCAGAACTGCTCTGCCGCCCAGATCCAATATCCGACAAAGTTCATTTGGAAATGCCAACACAACTTCTGCCCCAAGGTGGGGCCAAAATCCTGTTTAAGCAGAATCTAATAGAGCATTCTGTTCAGAGAAGGAAGCACGCTGGGAATTGACCACATCTCTGCTACATTAGAATCTAAAGGCAGTAAGGAGACCGGTCTGTAATTTACTGAATGTAGTCACATCTAATATTGATGTAGTCAGAAGTGGGACATTACAGACCTTTTCGCATTCCCTGGCGATCAAGGTCATATAGCTCCAGGACAATGCTGGAGGCTGCTAACCATAAACTGTTGACTACGAGTAAACTCTGTTAGAAGATGTTGTGGTACAGATGTCATTTTTGCAAATCTGTCTGTTTCATAGGAGAGCATCGAGTCCTTAGTAGTAAATGTGGGGGGACCCGGGGTATGGCTGGAAAAATGGATATTCTTACTAGTGAATTGGATGGGGTTTGGGTGGAGTAAAGAGGAGTTTAGGGAGAGTTAGGGACAGGTTTCGGAGGGACATGTACCTACCCACAAAAGAGTAAGCCCATTGCTACTTGGCTTGGCTATAGCACTTCTAAAGTTTCTATAACCAAGAAGGGATCGAAAACAGCAGTAAATTGGGAGCTAAGTCCATTACTACATATGGCCATCCACTGGTACGGCAACACCTCTCATAAAAAAGAATGGTTGCATGGATTTAAAGAAAACCCCGTAGGAAAAAATGTACATTAAATTATTTAAAATAGTTAAAAATATATATCTTTATCATTTAATGTTAAAAACAATGTAAAACTAAAGCAGATTTATTGTTTATTTTAAAATATTTACCAACCTTTTTGGAATGTATGAAATAATGTATCTAAGTTTTATTAAATGATAATTAAATTACTTAGAATTCATTCTACAGATCCATTTTAATAATTATTAATGCATAGAAAAAAAACAAATTTAGGTGAGAATTATCTTCTTCATTTAAACTCAAAACAAATGTATTCACCTTTATATATTTAAATTATTCAAAGATTTATTCCAGAATTTAGTAAATATTGCTGTAATATTTTATTGTGTTCTATATTTAAATAAATGTATAAATATAATTAAAAATTCAAATTTAATTTAAAAATGCAGTTCCCAATTGTTTTCAAGTTAAATAAACTTTTTTACTTTTCCCTATACTTAACCATAGAGACTACCACAGTTGGAGTGGCGATCTCCCTATCGTAAATTATAGGAATAATTAAGTACGTTTATTAAACTTTATAATAAATTATTAGAAAAACGATTTCAGTTTTCTGGAAAAGGCCTGCTCTCAAATACCACAAGTCTTTTAACTGTGGCTCTAACATTAACTTAGCTATCTTATTATTCAAGGACCCATTATTCCTTTCCACATTACCCGCTGACTCTGGGTGACAGACACAGTAGAAGTGCTTATCTATTTGTAGTGCCTCACAAATTGTCTGCACTACTGAAGGCACAAAATGTGCCCCCTGATCACTGCTAATTCGGCTTTGTACCCTAAACCAAGGGATTCAGTCTCTGGATACCCCGAGGGATGATTAGCTGCTCTTA
The DNA here is from genome assembly GCF_964263255.1 of Lissotriton vulgaris. Taxonomy (NCBI): domain Eukaryota; kingdom Metazoa; phylum Chordata; class Amphibia; order Caudata; family Salamandridae; genus Lissotriton; species Lissotriton vulgaris. The sequence goes on from NC_141694.1 coordinate 249,395,698, forward strand.
AAAATACTGATTTATTGATTAGCTTCTTTTCTAGCACTCAATAACAAGCATGTGGCACTGGATTGGCAATATCTTTGGGCTTCAGAGAAAGGCAAAGGCACATACCAATGGGTTGCAGCAGCGCATGTGATGCTGTCCCTACTGACGTGGATTGGTCTAAGATACACCCTGGCAAATTTGGGGAGTATGAATTGTGGTGCTGTTTTCAACATCACTTCAGGATCTTTTTTACATTGTTTCATGATGCAGAGTTGCTTTTTATTCTCCAGTAATTATTATGCAATCGAGACAAATATTCTAAGATTGGTGCAGGCAATATATCAGCTTCCACAACATACTTGGCAACATCAGTGTTTTTTTTAACAAAGCAGCATTTTTAGTAACTGAATCGGGTAGGGCATTTCCTCTTAAGACATCATTATGAAGGAGTTGATGAGCAGCAGAAATTGCCACTGTCACTTATTCGGACAGTTGCAAATCATTTTTAAAGATTCAGTACACAGGGCCAAGCCGTCGACCAAAATGGCCGTACAACATTGAAGCTCCGGCACTCAATGCCCTACATACGGCAGGAACTACCTCAACCAGGCACTTTTCCTCGAGTTTGACAGCCGGGGCTGCATGCGATGACCTGCCTGTGGACCTAGGACCGAAAAAATTCCAAGTAGGCGACCGCAACGCTTCTAGGCTGGGGCGGTGGAGACGGGTAGGGCTGTGCGGAGACCTGGCCTGCCTCGGTGGCCCCGTGGTGAGAGGGTCCACGGGTGAGACTGAGGACAGAGCAGCGGTGCTCCGTCAGGTCCCCCGCCTGCCCCTCCCCAGCGGCGATGATTCAGGAAACGGTGGACAAGGGTAACACAGAGGACTCCTGAGTAACATCCAGGGCCGGGTGAGTCCTGGGGGGCCGTGATGATTGCGATCTTGCCCGTGAGCCCGCTGCATATCCCCAGCACCCGAGTAACAGTGGACCAAGGCTACCTCCACCTTCCCTCCCTCCCGCTCCAACACACCTGCAAATGCTCCCAGTAACAGCCATAGCGGTGACGGAAGCAAGACAACAATATGTGCCACTGATGCCTGACTCAAGGGCTGGTGCGATCTGAGGGCATCGACAATTTAACGCAGCAGTGGAGTCCTTACTGGCAGTGCCATGCATCGTGATGGCAGTGATTTGTACTCATCTGGCAGGCTGGTGCAGAATTGGTTATCGGAGGTCGCGCTTACCCCGCAACAGTGATATAGGGCTGCTTCTCCTCCATGCATATGGCTGTGGGCCCTGATTGAGACGTAGGCCTGTGGGCATTGGGCTGTGGCTGCCTCGGTGAACACTGGGGGGAGAACTGTATGCCATTACCTGTCTATTCCGGCAGCCAGGAATACGACAGTGGGATCCAGGCCCAGCACCACTTGAGTAGTGCCTTCCCCCGCGTCCCAGCCTTCACCCACTACAACAACAATCCACCACCCGAATCCTCTGCTGGGGGGGGGGGGGCGTGTGGCAGCCATGGGTGAGTTCCTTTACTAATTCAGTGTTGGAAACACCTCCCTCCTCCCCTCTGCTGTCTGGGTGTGGTGCAGAGCCTCAACCTCTTTTGCTATATTCAGACCCACATACACTACAAACATGGATTGAGGGGACCCTATATGTAATGTCAGCGCTCTAGCTGACTCACGTTGCGTGATGATGCAACGCGCCCCCCGCCATTTTGTGGATGCGCCTGCATCCACTGTTGGTAGAAGCGCGAGTGCCGGAGCCGGGAGTGAATCGGCTCGGCGCTCTCTGATCTCTTATCAGTTAATAAATCCCTGCAACTACAAGGCTGTTGTCCTGTAGTCTTTACAGATAGGGCTAACTTTACAATGGCGACGAAGTCGGATTAAAAAAAAAAAAACGAAAAAAAAAACGGAAAAAATTGAGCAGTGGACCCAAGCAGGTGCAACCATCAGACCATCACAAGGTGACTGAGAGAGCCACAACCAAGCCACAAAAGAGGTCCAGAGGCGGGACAACAACAGTATAGCCACACAAAAGGACACCAGGGACATCAGAGAGCGCGCCAGAGCCTACAACACACCACCCCACGAAGTAGCCATAGGAAACCAGGTACGGGGAGCCCCTACGCAAACACCCACAGAGGGAGCCAAACAGGGCACACAGAAGGACAGAGATGGCACGCAGCAGTGAAGGAACGCAAGGGGCACCCCCACAGCAAATACACACCCGAGGGGCAGGAGCACTGGCGACTTCAGGGAAGAGCGAAGGAGAAGAGACAAAGAGTCCCCAACTTCAACCAAAGAAGCAGGAGGAAGACAGCGCACCAGGCAGTCCCAAGGGCCAAAGTGGGAGCGCACCGCCGGAAAGGCGCGAAGCCATGTGTGCGCTGGCGTCTTCTGCAACAGTGCCTGTACCGTTCCTGCCCAAGCCAGGAGAACCCCTTATGAAGTGGGAAGCCTGGAGAGATTACATAGATAACTTTATTGAAGTACTAGAGGATGAAAACGAGGAGAAATTTACAAGTAAAAGGAAGAAACGGATACTGCTACACAACCTGGGTCCGGAGGGAGTATTCAAAAACCTAGTGCCTAAACAACGTGATGATACAGACGATGATGTCTATGCCCACGCAATTGAGGAATTAAATGAGCACTACAGGCAGCAGTATGTGTCTCAATTGACCGATACAATTTTCAACAGAGAAAGCAGGAAGCTGGGGAATCGGTTGAAGAGTATGTAGCGGCATTAAGGAAACTAGCATCCACGTGCAGATACGCCGCATTCCAAGAAGAGTTCATAAAAGACCAAATAGTGATGCACACCACAAGTAAGGCCGTGCAGGATAAATTATGGGCAAGCGGGGATGCCACGCTGAAGGAAGTCATGGCAATAGTAAAGAAAGCGGAGTTGGCACGACGATGCGCGGAGGCGGCGAAGAAAGAGACATTGGCCAGACCTATGGTGAACAGAATAGAAGAGTAGGAGCCCCGAAGAGACAGCAGGAACAAGGGTAACCCACAGAAAGGCCCGAACAGGTGGTGAGGAAATCAAGTCCCATCGGTAAAACAAACGGGAGGCGGCAAGAACGCCTGCTACCGATGTGGAAGCACGGCACACGAGGCCTATGACAGGAAATTTCCAGCGTTTCGCGCCAAATGTATGTTCTGCGGGATTGTAGGGCATTACGAGAAGGTGTGCCATAGGAAGTCAGCCAGGAGTGTGGTAAAATATGTCGACCAAGGACAAGAAGACCCAGAGGAGAGCAACCACGAGGAAGAGGACACGGTACTCTGCATTTACGACCAGGTGCAATGCGTGGATACCAAGAGATCGAGCAAGCCGGTGCTGGACATGACGATTGGTGGAGTGCCAATAAACATAGTGGCAGATATGGGTTCGCCCTACACGATAGTCCTGAGGGCGGTGTGGAACGAGACATTTAGACCACATTTAGGCTCAGAGTTAGAGCGAATTAAAATTCGAATTTAAAGGGCGCAGCGCCTGCAAGCTGTACGTCTCGGAAAAAGGACCATCGGTACTGGGGTGGATGGACCAGGGTGACCTGGGCATCAAACTGGACCCGGGAGGAGAGGTTCAGGTTTTACTCACTGAACCAGAACGATGGCCGGACCTGGACAGATGGAAAAGGGAATACCCTAAGGTGTTCGGAAGCAAGGTGGGGAAACTAGAGAAGTTTGCGCACAAGATTGCACTCAAAGCAGGAGCGGAACCAGTGTCCCACAGGGTGAGGAATGTGCCTCTCGCTGTGAGAGACGCGGTGCAGGTAGAACTGCAGGAGTTGGAGAAAAAGGGCATAATCGAACCAATCACGTGTGCCGAATGGCTGGCACCACTGGTGGTGGTGATGAAACCCAGTGGGAAGGTCAGGCTATGCGTAGACCTGCGTGAGTTAAACAAGAACATCGTAGTGGAGAAGTTCCCCTTGCCACGGATTGAAGAGATGTTGGCCAAAAAAAGAGGAATCAAGTGGTACTCCATCATTGACCTAACCTCAGCATACCACCAGATCGCGTTGCACCCGGAGAGTAGGAGGCTAACTTCATTCATCACCCCCTTCGGATGCTACCAGTTCCACCGTATGCCGTTTGGGCTGGTGTCAGTGGTGTTTCAAAAACTAATGCACCAATTGTTTAAGAACGTGGACGGCATCCAGTACTTTCAGGATGATATCCTAGTGATGGGACGAGACAAGATTGACCACGACGCGAAACTTGATAAAGTGCTGAGGGTGCTGGAGGAAAAAGGCCTAACTGCAGAGTGGGAGAAGTGCCGCCTAGGTATGGAGTCAGTGACCTACTTGGGACACGAAATTGGGGTGCAAGGAATCACGCCCAAGACTGAGAACGTGAAAGCGATTTGTAACGCGCCACCCCCCACCAGCAAGGAGGACGTCAGGTCCTTTTTAGGCATGGCAGAATATTATAGTAAATGTGTTCAACATTTCACAACAAAAACTCACCACACGAGACAATTAACGAGAGAAAAATCAATCTTCAATTGGACGGAAGAGGCACAAAGGGAGTTTGAAAGCATAAAGATGGACGTGGTAAGCGCCGTACCCCTGCAAGGTTAGGACCCCCAAGGGAGAACAGTGCTCAAGACAGATGCCAGTGACAAGGGACTTGGTGCCATGTTGATGCAGGACAGAGGACAAGGAGTGCTCGAGACATTGAGCTTTGCATCTCGCACACTTAGTGACACGGAGAAAAAGTTCAGCGTCATATAAAAGGAGATGTTGGCTGTGGTGTGGGCAATGACAAAGTTCCGACAATTTCTATGGGGTACACGTTTCCAGTTGAAGACTGATCATAAACCTTTGGTGAAAGTACTCACCTCAAGTGGGCATGCCAGTGCCACACCCAGAATTTCAAAGATGACTCTGAAGCTTTTGGAGTACAGATACTACGTGGAGTACATCCCGGGCAGTCGGAATAAAGTGGACTACTTGAGCAGGGCGGCAGCCATGGAGATAGAAGAAGAAGACAAGGAAGCTGGAGAGGAAATGGTAGCCTTGATGGATGACCAGGAGAGGGTCATTAGCAACCAAGAGTGGGACGAAGCCTATAAAGAAGATCAGGACATACAGGAGGTGAAGGAGTGCATAGTGAAGGGTTGGCCAGAAAAGAAACACCTTAGCGAGAATCTACGGAAGTATTATGAGGTCAGGGAGGAACTGTCAGTGGATGATAAGGGATTGTTCGTATACAGGGGAGACAAGGTCATCCCCCCAGCAGGAATTGTCCCGAGATTACTAGCGATAATCCACGAAGGACAGCTGGGGATCGGGAAAACAAAACTACGGACCAAACAGGGATACTGGTGGCCAGGCATGGACTTGCAAGCTAAACGATACGTCAGAGAATGCATCCAGTGTCAAGGAGCGGACAAAACGCTTAAGCCTTTAAGACCTGCGCTGGGTAAATTTGACTCCCCGAAGAACCCTTTGGAAGAGCTGTCTATTGATATCTTGGGCCCGATCTTGGATGGACAAGGAACCCAGAAAATGTGTGCGTCCTCATAGACAGGTACTCCAAGTGGCCAGAAGTGAAGGTGGAAGAAGTAATGGACACAGAGACAATTCTAAGGTTTCTGAATGATACGTTCGTGAGAGAAGGCATTCCCAAATCCATACTGAGCGACAATGGGCCTCAGTTCACCTCAGAAAAATTGACTAAATTCATGGAGAGAAATGGCATCCTATCCAAACACACCTCCATATATCACCCGGCTGGTAATGGTCTAGTCGAGCGCTTTCACCGAGTGGTGATGGGATCGGTACAGGCGGCTATAATAAGTGACAAGGATTGGGAAAAGGAATATGGCAAATGATCTGGGCGTACCGAATCACCCCTACGGGAACAGGGTATAGCCCCTTCCAAATTCTGAGGGGCCGAGATTCTTTCACGAAGGACAACCAAGTGTGGAAGGAGAAAACAGTGACCAGCAAATAGTCCCCAGCAGTGGTTCAGGCGAACTTGGAGAGAGCACAAGCTGTCTACGCCAAGTGCTATAACTTACGAATGAATGTGAGAGACACTGGATGAGAGGAAGGCAAATGGGTGAGAGTCAAGTTGGCGGTAATGCAAAGGAAGGGGGACAGCAAATATAGTAGACCCCTTCAGGTCAAGGAGGTTTATGATAGAGCTGCCCTATTAAGCGATGGCAATGTATGGTCGCAAGACCGCATGGCAAGTTGCAATAAAATATTACAGTGGAACTCTGGTGAGCAGGAGCTGGAAGGGGCAGCGGAGCCCAATGAAGGAAATGAACTCTCCAACTTGGAGGTGGACACGGAAGATGGAGACTCGAGCGAGGAGCAGGGCATCAGTGGTACCCCCAGAATAGAGATGGAGAGGAGTGCAAGGAGGTCGGCGGGGAGCCCAGCTGAACCGAGCCAGAGAGAAGGTAGTGGAGAGACTCAGGAGAGAGAAGCTACAGCCACCCCGGTAAGACATACCCGAGGGGGGAGAGCGGTAGTGAGACCATCCAGGTTCCATGACTATGATATGAGCAATGGACTATAAAGTTTCATGTTTGTTTCAGTGGTGGAAAAAAGGGGAGATATGTAATGTCAGCGCTCTAGCTGACTCACGTTGCGTGATGACGCAACGCACCCCCTGCCATTTTGTGGATGCGCGCACATCCACAGTTGGTAGAAGCGCGAGAGCCGGAGCTGGGAGTGAATTGGCTCGGCGCTCTCTGATCTCTTGTCAGTTAATAAATCCCTGCAACTACAAGGCTGTTGTCCTGTCGTCTTTACAGATAGGGCTAACTTTACACTAAACAACGGAAGCTAAACTTTGATAAGCAGGGTACATCCGACAACCACAGCTCTGAAAGGGGAGACGGCTCGGAACAGGACAAACTGCTGCAAGGATCAGACGGCGCTGCAGCTTTATGGTGGTATTCCGAGCAAGATTCCGTGTGATAGACTCCAGGTTCGATTCCCTGACCACCCCCCTCGATAGAATGGGGGAACGCCTAGAGAACCCTGGCACTAGGCTAGACAAGGCCTACGTAACATTCGCATAATGGGTCTGGCAGAGTCCACAAACATGGGGCGTCATGAACCCTTTATCGAGTCCTTGCTGGTGGATCTGTTTGGGGATGACAACTTGTCTAAGGCCTTTATTGTGGAGAGGGTTCACAGATCTCTTGGCCCACGACCTTCCCCAGGAGCTCTCTGCAGCCCATTATTGCTCGCAAAGTGAATTATAGGGACCGTGAAACGGCGCTCCACCTCGCCCGAGAAAACACACCGATCCAGTACCAAGTTGACACACTTTCATTTTGCCTGGACCACACTATTGCTGTCCAGGAGGCCCGCCGCAAATTTCAGCACACTAAACTTCAGCTCCACAAAATGGTCCTGCCCTATGCCATGCTCTTTCCAGCTAAGCTCCGAGTAACAGTGGACAACAAAACACGTTTCTTTGAGAATGTCACTGACGCAGTGATCCTCTGTAAACAAGTGCAGCTTGTAGAAGTCTGACCCGCACTTCAGAACACTCCTCTCCGGACAGACAACTTGCTGCAAGTGCAGAATTGTTTACTACGGAGTAGCAGCCTCTGGGACATTGTGGACAGGCCCTGAAAAACCCTGGCTTCGTAAAATGTTGGATGTGAGGATTCAGTCATATAGAGTTTAAATAGTTACATAAATTTCTGTATGTCGATACATTGCAAAAAGTTTACTTTGAGTAATGGGCTTCGAGCATCAGAGCCGTCACCCGTCTTCTACGGATGACTCCGAATAGCTTGTTTCTGGGATTTTTCTTTACAGATTGGGAGAGGCGGATATTCACTGGACATTTGAGCCCAGGTGTGGGAGGGGTGTGGTTGTGGTCACTTTCCTTACAGAAATCAATTTTTGAATTATTATTGTATTGTTTTTTAAGGATCCCTACGTCTTTCTCCCTAGGTGTCCCTCTCTCTGTGCAATTGAAATGTAGACCTGGTATATGTACATGCATTTACCCCCTAGCTGGCCATGACTCTAGATTCTGCTGTTAAGTCTAACCTCATCACTTGGAATATAAGAGGGCTAAACAATCCTAGAACGTGTAAACTAGTACTGGCGTGCCTCCTTAGATACAATTTTAAGATAGCATTCTTACAGGAGACCCACCTCCCGTTACAGGATACCCCTCCATTTGCGTTGTCATGGGGAGTACATTCTTTGTGAGTTACAGCACATACTCACACGGGGTGTGTATGTTAATCCATCATACCCTCCCGTTAACACTTAAAACAATGGTGGCCGATGCAGAAGGAGGATACCTACTGGTGGTAGGATAAATGAGGGGTACAATAGTGGCATTGCTCAATGTATACTCACCTAACATGGACGGCCCCGTGTTTTTACTAGTCTGCACACATTATTGCATCAGCACGAATACGACACGAGTATGAGTCTGAGTATGAAAGATTTATTGTTCAGTTAATAAAAACTTACAGTAAATCCACCTTAATACAGTTTTCTTACATTTCATAAAATAAAACATCTTTATGCAATTTCATACATAACCAATCCTGGGCCCACATAATTAAAAGTACTATTCCTCAATTCATAAGTGCTAAAAAATCTCTTCATTGACCACTATTAGTCAGTTTCCTCTCTGCTATTTCTATAAACTTCGAAAACCCGCTAGTGAATTGTAAACCTTCTCCCTGCAGGCTGACTTTGACTGCTTGGCGACATGTTCGTATCAATTGACTATTAAAGTCCTGCCTCAGCAGCCTCCTAAATTTAACTAATAATGCTGGGCAACTACAAATGATATGACAAATATCTTCTCTATTATAGTTACAAAGACGACATGTCCTTTCACCACTCAGCTTTTTCCAAGTTGGGATGTCTCCACTAAATAGCATATTGCCTAACCGGAGACTCATAAACTTCAGCTTGGCCCTTTGGCTATTTAAATCCCCTAGATAGCTCTGCGATTTGAGCATACCATAGGAAGCAATCACTGTCCATGCATGGGATCTTTTTGCCAATACTGCTTTATCCAATAGCATGGCATTTCTTTACTGCACCCATTTATCACTTTGTTAAATGCCACCTATGAAAGGGGTAAAGCCCATAATTGTTCAGCCTTAAATGTATCCATAGCGAATTTGAAGTATTCATGGGCCTGCTAATGTTTGTTGTCACTTATCGCCTCCCAGACCACTGTCATAAGCGTTGAGTTATTATCCCTTCTAAGTTTGTGGCAACATTTCAAATATGCCCTTCAACTGTTTAGGTTCTGTCGTCTAAGGCCGAACTCAAGTCAAATATGGGCTGGTGATGTCTGCTGAGGGAGATGAAACAAGCGACAATAGGTACCTGTCACCAACTTGTCTATGATATTATATGTGCATCCTCGAAAGGTCTCCATATGTAAGAGATGGTACGTGTTTAACTGATATTACTTGTAGTAACGGTTTACGGGAAAGGCCTTTTAAGTTATTCTGGAGGGTAGCGAATGCTGCAGTTAATGAGTTATTTCTTCTCCGTAGTGCTGCACACCAATTCTTACCCGAACCCAGAGCATCTAGTATAACACCGAGATATCTTTACTCTGAAACGGATTCTAACACAGACCCTTCTATACTCAATATATGTCGTGCTGCTAACCCCCTTGACACCAGCATTGCTTTAGACTAGGTTGACCTTTAACCCGCGAGATGAAGCATATAGAGCAGTTTAGTTTATTAATCTCTGCAGCCCCACCTTCGTATAACTTATTAATACAATGTAATTGGCATACAATAAGTGGGAAACAATAAAACGGGCCACCAATGGGGAATGAGTGTTAATATCGTTCAACCTAGGTGAGATGTCAGCTAAATTAAGATTGAACAAGGTAGAAGCCAATACACATCCTTGCTTCAACCCATTCCTTGTTATCATTTTTTTTTACACTACTGTACCCTGGCTCAACCTTACTCTCGTCCAGGTATTGGTATACAGCAGTTGGATCACTCTCAACAAACTAGGTGCAATTCCCCTTTTCAATAACTTGTTCCAAAGAATATTCCTTTGCACCGTGTCAAAGGGCGAACTAAAATCGATAAAACATAGATTTCATCAATGCGCATCACATAGCCGTTTTAATTATAAGAGCTAACATTTGAATATTAATAATAGTCCCCGTGCCTTTTATAAACTGTCTTTGATTCACTGGCGCCCACCCAAGCCATTAGCTCTGCCAGCATGATTTTTCTTGGGGGAGACTTAAATGTTTGGTTAGACCCTGAGCGGGACTCCTCGAGCGCTATACACGGCAGCAAGCCTCACGCACACCAGGAGCTGATGGACCGAATCCGGTCCCGCAACCTACATGACCTTTAGTGCATACACCATCCAGCAGCCTCTGGATATACATTCCATTCTGTGCCACATTCCTCACAGACACGCATAGATTATTGGCTTACTGATGCATTGGGGTGCCAATGGATGAAGGGCATAGACACGCTGCTGCGTACATTTTCTGACCATGCACAAGTGCTTCTCCACTTAAACATTCGACATGCGGTTGGATGGGAACAGAGATGGTCCTTTCCTGCTACTGCCCTGCTGGATGACCTGTTTAAGTCTGAGCTTCAGGAAGCCATTGAAGAATATTTTACTTTAAACACCGGGTCAGTAGCTAAATATGCTACTTTCTGGGACGCCTTTAAGGCATATATCCGGGGCATATGCATATCTAAACAGGCAGGTGTGCTGCGCTATATATAGGGTAGCCTAGCCCGGGTCAAGAGGGAGCTGTCACTATTGGATATGTCCGCGAACGCTTCTGGTGCCTTAACTAAACTGAACACGCGTCTACTTGAATTCAATGAGCATGCTGATAGGGAGACTACCTTGTTAGGTAAATTGCATAGAGCACACCGATATAGCAAGCAATGGGAACATCCAGGTAAAACTTTAGCACGCTTGGTGAGACCCACCCCGGCGAGTAGGGCACATAGTGGCAATAAAAAGAGCAGATGACTCAGTGGCAACTGAGGATTCAAACATCCTGTTGGAATTTGTTGCATATTACAAATCCCTCTACACTACTAAGCTTCCCAAGGACCATATACAACATTTAACGTACTTGCAGGAGATTGCCATGGTGTGGCTCACCACGGTTAAATTGAGCTCCTCAGTGACCCTTTCACATGGAGGAGATTACCCTGGCATTAAATGCCCTATGTGGCCTGGATGGGTTTTCCGGCATTTTCTACAAAACGTTCAAAGACGCCCTCGCGCCCCAGCTACTCGAGGTCTATCCAGAAACTCTAGAAGATGGCGTCCTACCCCCTCTATGAGAGAGCAGCCATCTCTCCTTGCTGAAACCCGATAAGGAACCCACTAGCTGTGCCTCCTACCGGCCCATATCCTTGATAAATTTTGATAATAAAATTCTGGCAAAAATACTATCCTCCCGATTCTATTTGCTTTTAGACCAAATACTGACACCAGCGCAGTCTGGTTTCGTCCCGCACAGGTCAACCGCCCTAAACCTTTGAACAGTCTTCTCAGTCATTAATAGAATCAACCCAAGTTTACCCGCAGTGATAGCTCTTCTCGACGCGGAGAAGGCTTTCGGATCCTTCGAATGGCCGTTCCTTATTGCCACACTCCATAAGTTGGATCTTCCAGCCAACTTTATTACGCTGATTACGCTATTATATTCTTCCCCCACAGCTTGAAATCGAGTGAATGACTCCCTGTCAAAGCCAATTCCTATTTCACGAGGGACTCGGCAGGGATGCCCCTTATTCCCCCTTCTTTTTATAATAGCCATGGACCCCCTGGCTAGACACCTACAGGAAAAACACATGTTCCATGGTCTACAGTTTCAGTCCAAACCCCACTTAATGTCTCTTTAGGCAGACGATATATTACTGTTTGTCAGGCACCCTAGCACCAACCTACAACCCCTAAATGAAGAAATAAATCAGTTTGGGGCCATGTCTTGGTTGCGGATCAACTGGAATAAGTCGGAGCTGTTTCCAATCACTGATTCCGCCATTCTGGGGGAGCCAGAGATGCCACTTCGTTGTGCTAGAGACACCAGCAAGTATCTGGGTATTATGCTATACAAACATAAGGAACAAGTTATAAGCCTCAACTACAGACCAGCTATTACACAATTTAGCTCACAAGTTGAGAGGTGGATTCAGCTACCTATCTCTATGGCAAGGCGTATCGTCCTTATTAAAATGAATGTTCTTCCCTGATTTCTATATTTATTCATTAGTATACCTATTCCAATTACCAATGCCTTTTTTGCGCAGTTGACGGGTTGCTGATTCGTTTGATCTGGGGAGGGTACAGACCGCGGATAGCATTGGACACTCTCACGCTTCCATATGACAGGGGTGGGTTTGCGGTTCCTGACTTTCACCTATACTACTTGGTTGCACTGGCACAATTTGCCCATCACTGGTTTCACCCAGACGCCTGCATACCCTACACCAAGCCTGAGCGGGACCTGGCCTCTGGCCTCTCCCACCCTCTTGGGGGCACTATTTCCACTGGGTATTCCATTAGATCCAAATAATGTGCAACCTTTCTCCACTACATGTTGGCCTTGGCACAGGTTGAGCAGGAAGCTTGACGATGGCTCTATCTACTCCCCAGTGCTCCCACTATGTGAGAACCTGCACTTACCACTCACATTTGAGGCGGTGGTGGCGTACACTTAACAAGCTAAAACTATGTACTCTTGACTCCCGCTTCCCGGACAGGCAATAACTATGACGAAACTATCCACATGCACTGAACTGCCTTATATGGACAAATTTGTAGCAACAAGACTGATTGGGGCACTCTGCTCATCCACTCCTACATTTCCTTCCCCTCCTGTAGAGTTTCAACCACTCACATTACTTATAACTGACAAAGAAGGGGATCACCTTGCCACCTAACTATACAGAGCGTGCGCAGTGCTAAAACCGGCTCGAGGTTAAGGGGTTAGAAAACAATGGGAAGAAGATTTAGGTCAGTCGCAGAAGGATAAAGAATGGGCTTGTTGCCTGGAGCGAATACAAAGGGTCTCCCCAACCACAGGCATAAACTCTTTCAGTTCAAGTTTATACATAAGGCGTACACTACACCATGTCATTTCAACAAATATGAACCCACTAGCCCATCCACATGCCCAAAGTGACAACTTGTGGAGGCAGACTTTGCCCATACGACCTGGTCATGCCCCCGTATAGGAACTTACTGGGCTGATGTTTTCCAAATGATCCCTGATATTATAGCCACCCCTTTTCCTCCCTCTCCCAAGTTGGCCTTGCTGGGTATAGTCAATATCATTAAATTATGTTACTGACGATTCGTCGATATAGCGCTGCTGCTAGCAAAAAGGGAAATTGCTGTGTACTGGGGAGCAAAAACAAGTCTCATAAAAGACATGTGGCTGCGTAGCATGTCATACTGTGATACACAAACAGAATTGTATGCAACACTTCAGCCCCCAACTTTTCTTTCTAAGGACATCTGGCGTATCTATCGCTGCTACCTGCGGCAGACACATTAACCATCCCCACACTCCTCCCCAGAACCTTAACCAATTGACAGGGGACACGTGCTCCCCTCCCCAATAGCCCCCAACCCTCTTTTGGCACCATGGGGCAGTATCTAGCCCGCGTGTTGCGCGCAAACACAAGAACCGATTGTACAGGTATGCGAATAACCGTGCTACAATTACCACCAGACGAGGTACTCCATTGCACTGTAGGACAAATATATTGTTGGGTTTTTTTCATAAAAATATTCCTATGAGGGAGACCTCCCTCCCTCCCCCTCCTTCTCCCCCACATAGGGACCTTTATTTGTGTTTATTTTTTGATTTGAAATGCATGTCAATATAGATGTTGCTGAGAAGATGTTTTAGAAACACCACATAAATTGCACATTGGGATGTGTTGTTATGTTTTGTTATTGCAAATAATTAAAAACCTTTAATAAAAAAAAGATTCAGTACATACTGCCAGGTTTTTAAAGGAATACTTGCTGAGGCCAAGAAGCCTCTTTGCACCCAAAGGAGCCCAAAGTCATGTGTTACTCCAATTGCATCCTTTGAGACCATGTACACAACACCAGTCTTTTCTTGGCAAGGAGGCATGCCTGAGTGAACGTAGCGAGTAATACTATTTTGGCTGATTTAATGGTGGGCAAATTACATCTTTTCAAAACTGGATATATCGAGCAAATAGTAAAACCAGTAACAAGATTATCTTAATCATTTCTGAAACAGGAATCAACGACAAAATATGAATTCACATAAATTCAGGGGCACATCAGTTAATTCAATATGTGGCTCAGTGACCTGTTCAGTAGTTAAGGTACAATCATGAACATCCACCTTCTCTGGAAGGCATCAGAGAAGTTGGGTTCGAAGTGGGACAGCGGACCAAAGAATATGAGAGTCAGACAACAAAAATATTTCATGCCAGGACAACCGTGCCATAGAGAGATGGTGAGTCTTTGTTAGGTGAGCAGCCACCACAGACTGTGAACAAGGTGGTAGTTCTGCCCCAACTGGATGCAAAGTTGGAAGGAGTAGGCTATGAGCTTTTTCTGATCCCATGGCTTCCAACCAGCATCCCAAGTGCAAATTCATTTAGTTCATGACAATAGAAAGTAAAAGGCTTAGCATAATTAGGGAGTCCTAAGAGGGGTGAAGAAGTCCAAGCTTGCTTTATTTTAATAAATGCATGTTTCGGCTTCACCAGACCACTGCACAGGTTCAGGGGTGTCTTTTGAAAGAAATTCTAGTAAAGGCTCAGCAAATTCAGGTACCTGCAGCTGCCTTCAGGAGCATCACCCCCTCACAAGACCTCTGCTACTAGATCTTTGAATCTTCTGCAACAAGACCACTTCCATATACTGCATCTTCGACCCTCAACCAGACTGATCACCCTTGCAACGCAACTTCCCATCTCAGCATACAAACTGACCATGACTACATGGCAAGCCGGCTCCATGAATTATACTACCACTACCATGAAGTCCATCCATCCACTCTGGAGCCCTGTGAGACCCCTGCCCCAGGCATGCCTTCACTAGTATAGCTCTAACTAACCGGCAAACATCTAAGACACATCCTCAATGCCTCCACCACCTCAACCATCTTCCCGGATGTTTGGAAGCACACCACTTCTCAAGAAGTACTCCATGAACACAGCCACCCTTGCCATCTATAGATCAATTTCCCTCCTACAATAGCTGGCCAAGTTCTTAGAGAGCTCAGCAACAAACAGTTCCTCAGCTCTTCAACGCTATGTAGTCTCTAGCTTCAGACTTAACCACAGTACAGAAGCAGCTCTCTTCCACACAACAGACGATGCCTATATGATTCTGGACAGTGATGACATGGCAGCCCTCTTCCTCCTGGGCCTCTCAGCAGCATTCAACGCAGGCTCCCACCTCATTCTCATCAGATGCCTACACTAGATCTGCATCCAAGGGCCCTGCTCTCTAAAGGATAGAACGCAAGTTGTCAGCCTGGCACCATACTTCTCGGAAGTCTCCAAACTCATCTGTGGAGTACCTTAAGGTTCATCCTTTAGTCCAACCCTCTTCAACGTATACAGGGCTCCTTTGGAAAATGTCATACTTGTTCCGACATCAACATCCTCTCCTATGTAGATGACATGCAACTCATATACTCCCTCTCAGACAAGACCCTCCAAGTTAAGGAACAAGTTCACTGCCTGTCTCAAAATCAACAGTAATAAGACAGAAGTAGTGATTTTTTTGGCAAGAATACCGCACCATGATACATCATCTTGTTGCCGGCCGCCCGTGGAACAACTCTCTCAACAATGCCAGCAACGTCAGGATCATCATAGAGAGAAATTTGGGCATGACCACACAAGTCACAGCGACCTGCTTTCAGACCCTGACAACACTGAGGACATTTTTCAAAATGTTCTCAACCAACAAGAAAAATATCAACATTCACAACCTTGTCACCAACAAGCTGGTGTGTGGCAGCACCCTCTACACAGGAACCACCAAGCAACTCACCAGAAGACTGCAAACCAGTCAGAACACAGCAGCCATACTCATCATCAACCTCCCACACAGAACACACATCACAACACTTCAAGGGAACTTTCACTGGCTCCCAATATGCAAAATCACACATTTATATTCCTTACTCACACATGTAAGGGTCTACTCAACACAGGGCCTGCCTACCTGAACAATCCCATCACCTTCCACCAACCCTGCCGGGTTCCTACTCGACACATCCCAGGATTAGACAGAAACAGAACAGGGCCTTCTCATACATCACTCCTAAAGTTTGGAACAAAGTCTTAATACACACCAAAGCCTCCTTCTCCTCTGTTCTTGAGTACTGCAAGAAGATGAGGACCTAGCTTTTCAAATAACCCCTTGCCCTAGGCTATTCATGGCAAACACACCTGCTCAGCTTCAGGATACCTTTATCTAACATACATTAACATAACATAACAGCATAATCCAAAATCATTTGTCCTCATTACACAGCCATTCCCAAAAAGGTATGTACCTCAGAAACATTTACAGGATGGGGGCAACGTATATATTCAGCTCTTTCAGGAGAGATGTGAACCTTGCCAGGAAAAATCTTGTGGCTAAGCAATCACACTGTGGGACAGCAAAACCTTATTTTGTATCGTTATGGTCTTTCCAAGAACGCTGTGACCCTTCTGAATGTGAACAGGAAGAGATATTGACGTTCCTCGTGTAAAGAAATACAGAAGAAAGAGAACAAAAGTCAACCATGGGTTCTGGCAGGGATGCAGACAGCTATCGTATGGAGTTGGGACCAATAGGAAGCTCAGGATAACCATACTATTTATAGCCCTAATATCCTGTCTGAATGTGTACACATTGGCTTTCCACACCTGCATACTGGGAGAATTTGGGGTGTTAAATGTACTAACGATTTGCTTAATCAATTTACTGTGACAGGACGGATACCTTCCTCTGCCTTGGGCTTCAGGAGGTACTAAGGTATGTTGGATAGCATTTTCGAAGAGCCGACCTCCATCTTTGCAGGCTCCATCAAGAAGATGAATTCCACATTGTTGGCCCCTATGGACCACAGTATGGATAGTACCTGTGAAAGTATTTCTGTTAAATCAGGGGACACACAACAATCCTGTTTCCTCCTGGCCATTCAAGCTTTCTCATGAGTCATACCAGCTTTCAGATAATAATGCAAGTACCTTACCCTCTTGCATCTGAAGTGCATCCAAGAACACACCATCTGGGGAACAAAACACAATGCAGTTCAATTTGCAGATAATATCATTGAAGTGGGGCTAAGTAAAAAAAAAAAGGACCGTTTCCAACTAATAGGTACTGCAGAAATTAATACGGGTTCTGTAATGTGGTTGGAGATTCAGGGCCTAATTCACAGAACTAACTTAAGACAAAATCCTAAACTTACTACCATTTTGGTATTCACAGAAGGCACTTACTCATTTTGGTATTCACAGAAGTTAGGGGTCTTAACTTTAGGACTCCTAAATGCCTTCTATGAATACCGAAAGTCTTAAAATTCTGATTTTTCTCAGTTTAGGAGTAGTAATGTTAGGACTCCTAACTTTAGGTGCACAATCAAATGGTCAATTAAACCTGAATGTTGGAATTGTTTCATGGGTGGGATTTAGGGTGTTCCTGGTGGGGTATCCAGCTAAAACTGCTAATTGCTGTCACTATCCTAAGTTTTTAGATATTCACATAATTATTGCAGTTAGAATCCTACTCATGGGAAAAAGGAGTAAACCTCCTCCTGTAAGAAGAGCAAGTGGGAGGGGTTTCTCTACAAGGAGTCACCAAAATAGACATGTGCAAATACAAATTTGAGGCACGTATACCTGTTTCAAACTTTTCTACCTGATAGAAAATCTGCTTTCAGAAATTTTCTGCATCAAAGTTATCATGGTACATTACGACTGCTGTAAATTTCCAGGAGTGCTCGTGCAGTCTTTTATGTATTCCTAAAAAGGTGGAAATCTCCTCTTAAATGATGTTAAACACCATCTTAGGATTCTAGAATTTGGTTTGTTTGTACTACTGGGTGCATGGAGCACTGTACATCTATCCAATAAACTCCATTGTCTTTCATTTTTTTCCCATTACACAGTGGTTCTAAAATCCAGTTTGAATGAATATTGAACTACATGGAACTCACATTTTCCTATTTTGGTGACCAGCTAGGTATTCTTCTTGTTAGACAGGTAACACCTACCGCCATCTGATACAACACCTGTATATTGTGATATATATGGTGACCAAATCCGTTCTTCACCTCCTTCTTGATAATGAAAATATCCCTAAACTGTCAAGTGCTTCACCCACTCATCCCTCCAAAGAATGTAGTCTGTATCTGACTCCTAGAGCCTGGAATGTACTCCCCCTTCACATTAGGTTTGCCAGCTCAGTCCTAGAATTCAGGAAGAAACTAAAAACTCAGCCCTTCACATTGACCCTGGCAGTAGTGGCGGCTCCTCCACTAAAGCGGAGGAGCGTCGACCCACTGCTTTTCAGCAGTGTAAAAGAGAAAAAAATGAAATGTTGATAACACAATGTTATTATCTTTTTGATTTTTCCTGGGGAGGCAGTTTTGTGGGGCGGGCTGGGCTGCTCTGCTCACAGAGCAGGGGGAGGAGTGGTGGGCACTCTGTAAGTGTGCATGATGTTTTTGCCAGCCGTCGTGGGCCAGCCAAACAGTCATGCGCACTTAGCATGTTCTTCACCCAGGCTGTAGTGCACAGCCTGGGTGAAGAACATGCACAGACTTCCACTCCCTGTCTGAGCGCCAAACCACAGGGCTCAGACCAATCACTAACAGCAGCATTGTGATTGGCTTAGGGGAGCCTGTGTGCTTCCTGCTTCCGTTCCGGCTTGACTCGTCTGGAAGAGAGGTGGAGAGACGACGGAGGAGAGACGGGGCTGAGAAGAGGTAAGTGTGGTTTTTGTTTCTTCATATCCCCACCTGCCGCGCCACCCCTGATACGTGCCAGCCACATCTGCTAGGCAGGGCAGCGGGCAACACCTTTTCTGATCAGCACTAGGATACCTTCATGGGTGACGTGTATTTTACCATTATAAATAACATAACATAACATGACATGATGACATAACATTACATAACATATGACACATACACAAGAGTATCACTGTTCTAGTTACTGATATCCCTTTTCTGAAATAGGGTGCCAAAAATGTAGTGAAATTTTCCAAACATGGCCATACTAGGGCTCTCCATAGGGTCAAATAGCACATCTTGCCTCGCCTCATGACTACTCACCCAAAAGGAAATCCCAAACAGTATCAGAAGCAGCGGCATAGGACAGTCACCTATGTTCAACTTGCTTCCGATGAGCCATCTAGGTCTTCTGCTCGGAAGGCACTCTGAAATGCCTTCTAGGCCCCTTGTTTACCCTACATCTGGTCTGTGGCTCATGTCAAGCCATATATGCCACCCTACAGTGTGTCAACAAAACAACCCACCTCCTCTTGTGTGCAGATTCATCCTTGCATAAGTCCCAAGGGATCTGTTTTTTAAGTACTTCCCATGTCTCACCAAAACAGAACACTGGGGTCAAATCCAGAAGCTTAGATGGTAACAACCTTCCCAGGAAATAAACCTCTCTGTTCTGAGCATCATAGGCAAGCCACACCTTTTCTCACATGATTGTTCTCAACCACATCAATTATGGGGATCACTTGGTGATTTGCATTGACAAATACAGTGCTATACTGGTAATCTCCCTAACCCCAAAAATCCCTCACAATGAATAAAAAAGGACAGATGTATGAGATCTCTGAATGAAGGCAATCCCCAGGGAACAGCTTTACCGCTCAAACCCACACATTTCAACAACAGGTGCCCCTCTGTTTTAATGCCTTTAAACAAGAATGAGAATGTGGTACATAAACTCGCTGATGGCATGCAATGAGTAAGACACTTGGCCACTCTCCACTAACTCGATTGTAAGATTCTGAGGCTGTTGCTACAGAGAGGTCCAGGCATGCTCAGTTAATTGGGCTACCCACTAACAAAATCTTTACATTACAAAACACGATTTAGCCAGCTTAGGTCTAAGTAAATAGTTGCTCTTCGTGCACAATGCCCACTTATCCAGTATAATCTTCATAAAATACTTTCTCAGTGAAAACGAGTGTGCATGGAGCTGGAAACAAAAGTTTCTATATTGGTTTCATCCGTGCAAACTATTCCATTAGATGTTATTGGACATTCCTTGAGTATGAGGGATACAAATAGTGCTTAGTGTTGCGGCTGAACAACAACGGGCCTGGTTGCACACGGGTGCAAATAGCAGACACTAATAACTTTGGTACACATTTGTAACTGCGTCTGCTTCACGTGCGCTAATGCCATTTGAGCAAAGCTTTGCACATAGCATTACCTCCAGGTAGTGTATAGTGGTAAGTACACATGCAAACAAATGTGCGAGTGCAACTGGTGGCTGGCTCTTTAAGTGCGCCAACGCTATCAATATTACAGAAGGGGCCACACAAGTGTCTGTGGCCCTTGTAATGTCGTGGGACTGCAGTTGATCGCACACGTAGGCGTGCGCATACGCGGTGTGGTACGTGACACCGCGTTTCTATATAAATAAAGGAGGCGTGGCCCCGGGGTTAGTCCAGACCACGCGGAGCAGTGAACTGGTGTCCGGGTCAATACATTGCTGCTGCGCTAATTGCCACGCGCACGCATGATTCAGCGACCCGACAATGGCGACGAGGTTTTAAAAGAACCCATGCTGTGCCCCGCCGGCCGCTCCTGTCTGCCCCGGCTGTGTGCCGATGATCGACCAGCGTCTGGAGCGCCGATCGTGGAAGGCCCAGTCAGGACTTCCTGCCCCAGTCACGGGGATCGGCAGATGACGGCACGCGGTGCTGGTGACCCAGTGTAAGTGCCCATGATGCAGGGTGTGTCCATCGGAGTTTGCGCCCTGGAGGCAGGACCATTACCGAGGACCGGCAGCACGGGGGTAAGGGGCGCTGGCAGCCTGCGTCTACCAGTGGAGGTATACACCCACTCCGCCTGCACATGAGAGTACCCCATCACCGCGGTGGCCCCACTTATTGCCGTCCTGACAGAGAAAGCACTGCCAAGCGGCCCATCGGCGACACACTTCGGGTGGGCGTCATCTTTAGCAGCCACAGCACCTGTGTCTCACCGTCAGTGCACTGAGGGACCCCACGTACCAAAATGGCAGCCATTCCCCCCATAGAACCGTTTCTGGTCGACGGCGCACCTGCTTCCCTGGCGCCACGCTGGAAGGACAGGACAGAGCGGCTACAGTTCTATTTCGAAGGTGCTGGAACTGCGAGGGAACGGCGCAGGGCGCTTCTTCATCTAGGTGGGAAGGATATCCACAGAATCTACAAGACCCTAGTAGAAGCTATGCCACACACCTACGTCACACTCCTCAATGAGCTCAACGCACATTTTGAACCCATGGCCAGCAAAGATTATGAACGCTTCATATTCAGGCAAGCACGACAGGAAGCAGAAGAGTCACTAGACGCATTCCACGGCAGGCTGAAAGAACACGCCAGCACCTGTGGTTTCCGTGACGAACAAGAGGAGATATGTGGCCAGATAATACAGGGGTGCTACTCATCCAACCTGCGAGTGAAAATCCTCCAAGAGGATGGAAAACCACTAGCAGACATCCTGAAACTAGGCCGTTCCAAATAGTTATCACAAGCGAGAGCATCACACATGGAGGCGGCACTCCATAGACCAGTCAAAGCGGAGCAAATCAACATGGCCGAACAAGTCAACGTTGTCCGGCCTAAGTCACGACAATTTGGAGGAAGGAAACCGCAAGAACGTCGAAAAGAATGCGGATATTGCGGAGGCGTGCCCCATCGTGCTCAAGACTGTCCCGCGTGCGGGAGAAAATGCGGCTCATGTGGACGGATGAATCACTTCGCAACAGTCTGCATGTCCTCCAAGCAAAAACCCGAGGCAGCCCACGCCATCAGAGAAAGCCCGGACAGTGAAGACATGGACGATGATTCCAGCGACTATCCGGTCCACTACGTGTTTGCCATCAACCAGCCACAGAGGAAGAAGAGGCGTCTCCCGAAGTGCCGCATAAGACTACACCAACAAGAGGTGAGGGCCACCAACGACACGGGAGCCTCGATTGAACTCATGGCGGCAAACATATACAACCAACTGCGGGAAAAGCCAGCCTTGAAGACAGCCAAGATCCGCGTCTTCGCTTACGGGCAAAAGACCCCAATCCCGCTAATCGGATGCTTCCAAACGGAACTACAACACCAGACCAGAAGGTCCCGACAACCGTCTACGTAACCAAAGAAGGTAGCGGCATGCTCCTCAGTGGACAGGCGGCGGAAGAACTCCAACTGATTTCTTTCGCGATGGCAGTATTGGAGGAGGAGTTGGACACGATTCTCGAAGAATTTGAGGACACATTCCGAGGCATTGGATGTCTGAAAGGAAAAGAGGTGTCTCTCCACATAGACCAGATCATCCAACCGGTTGCCCTCAGACACCGAAGAATAGCATTCCACCTCAGGAAGAAAGTGGAAGAAGAACTAGAGGCTCTCGAGAAACAGGGCATCATTGAGAAGGTCAGTGGGCCCACTCCGTGGGTATCGCCAATCGTGGTGGCGCAAAAACCCAAACAGCCGGGACAGGTCCGCATCTGTGTTGACATGTGCCTACCCAACCCGGCAGTCAAGAGGGAACGACATTTAACACCCACCATCGATGACAACCTGGGAGAATTGAACGGAGCAAAGTGGTTTTCCAAAATGGATCTCCGATCAGGCTATCATCAGCTGCCTCTGTACCCAGACTCCCGGTATATAACCACCTTCTCCACCCATGTGGGTCTCAGACGATATCGACGACTCAACTTCGGTATCTCCAGCGCAGCTGAAGTCTTCCAGAACACCATCAGGAAGGTGTTGAGCGGACTCCCAGGGGTTTTGAACGTCAGCGATGACCTGCTCATATACGCAAACACCGTTGAAGAACACCACCAAAGATTAAGGGACGTATTGCAGAGGATTAAAGATTTGGGCCTAACGCTGCACCGTGAGAAGTGCCAATTACTCCAGAATAAGATCAGTTTCTTCGGATACACCTTCTCAGACCAAGGGATCGCCCCATACCCTGACAAAGTCAAGGATGTGCAAGCTGCCCCAGCCCCGACAAATATATCGGAGGTACGAAGCTTCCTGGGCATGGTAAACTTCTGCGGGAGGTTCATACCAGATCTGTCTAACCTCACCAGGCCCCTCCGGGAACTCACCAAGTCGACCACCCCCTGGCAGTGGTGAGATGAACAAAACGCGGCATTCCACAACACCAAGGCTGCATTGTCGCTGGAGAATACCCTGTCGTACTTCGACCCGGCAAAACCGACCAACATAGCCGTGGATGCCAGCCCTTGCGGCCTGGGAGCTGTTCTGACACAGCGCCAAGGAGAAGAAGACTGGGCGCCCATTGCTTACGCCAGCCCGTCACTGACCGAAACGGAGCAATGGTACTCCCAGATTGAGAGGGAGGCAATTGCAATCCATTGGGCCTGCAGGCATTTCCATCTGTACGTATACGGACACCCGTTTACCGTCTCCACGGATCACAAGCCTCTAATCCCTCTATTCCGAGGGTCGGTCTCCAAACCACCACCCAGAATAGAGAAGTGGATCCTGCAACTACAGGAGTACGATTACCAACTGGAATTCAAACCGGGGGCAACAAACCCCGCAGACTACCTCTCCAGGCATCCCCGAGCAGCAACTAGCGGAGAAGAGGAAGATGCAGAAGTGACTGAGGAATACGTAAAGGTGGTACTAGAAAGGTCAAGACCCTTACCCATTAGCATGGACATGATCATTGAAGCAACCAGCAACGACGAAGTTCTCCAACTAGTGGTGAACGCTCTACAGGCCAACGACTGGAGAACCCTTCAAGCTTCACTAAGCAAGAGGACACCACAGGCGAGGAACATCCTAGAGACACTTCTGAGAGTAAGGGAGTAACTGTCCGTTGACAGCCAAGGGTGCCTATTGAGAGGACCACGGATCGTGATGCCAACGAGCCTAACCCAACAAGCAATTGAGCTCCCTCACCGCGGGCACCAAGGGATGGTGAAAACCAAAAGCAGACTCCGCGCGAAGGTATGGTTCTAGGACATGGACACCAGAATAGAACAAACTGTCAAAGAATGCCAATGGTGCCAGGCTGCAGGACAACCTGAATGCCCACCCCCAGTCATCACCGAAGACAACCCGCGGAGACCCTGGGAACAAGTCAGCGCGGACTTCGGACACCTTCCGGATGGGAGACACATGCTCGTCATCATTGATGATTTCACTAAATATCCAGAAGTGGAAATCGTGACAACTCTCGCAGCCAAAGAAGTCATAGCAAAGTTTGAGAAGGCCATCGCCACACACAGCATTTTCGAGTGGGTCAAGACCGACAACGGACCTCCCTTCCAGGGACAAGAGTTCGCAGACTACCTCAAAGATTGGGGAATCCAACACCGAAAAGTGACCGTCCGATGGCCTCAAGCCAACGGGGAGGTCGAAAGGTTTATGCGCACTCTAAACAAAGTCATCCGGATTGCCCACGCCGAAGAGGCCCCGCTGGAGAAGGCTATCTACACGTTCCTAAGGGAGTACCGGCTCACGCCACATCGCACTACTGAAACCGCCCCAGGCCCGTCGGCAATGGGGAGGATAGTCAGAGACACAATCCCCAACCATCATACCTGGACTCCACACAGCGCAAACCCCCGAAGAACCCTGTTCAACCGGAGGCGATCAAATGACTACACCAGCTTCCGACGGAGGGCCAAGGAACCGTCCATCAAAGAAAGAGACCAAGTCTATGTGAAGGACAGATATCCTGGGAGCAAGTTCAGACTCCCATTTGAACCGAGGCCCTGGACAGTCACGCGCCGCACTGGCACCAGAGGAGGAGAGACCGTCACGCGCAACATCTCATTCTTCAAGAAAGCCTCCGCTCCACCAGAGGATCACCACTGCCAAGAGCCCGGCCAAGACTCGCCCAACTGGCCAGAAGGAAGCCATAGTCCACTCGGAGGTGAAGGTGACACCCAGGGTGAAAGCTCAGCAGCGAGTCCTTTTGCCGCTGAGACGCCGAGGGTTGCCAGCACCCACCCCCCTACAGGAGCCCGACCTGCCGGAACTCCACATCAGGAGACCCCGAGGAGGGTACTGTTCCGGGGGGAAGCAGCGGGCTATGGGCTAAGAAGGAACCCAGCCCCGTCTTCACAACTGGCGGACTTTGCCGTGGGCTAAGTACAGACTTCCGAGCCACCAGACTGGTAACCGGCCGGATGGCCTTTGCTATTCTTTATTATTACCATGATACGTAGTGACTCTAATGTAACTGTTATGTTTTGTTCAATTGAAGGTTAAAAGGAATGTAATGTCGTGAGACTGCAAGTTAGCAGTCTAGTTGATCGCGCAAGTAGGGGTGCGCATACGCGGTGTGGTAGGTGACACCGCGTACTATATAAATAAAGGAGGCGTGGCCCCGGGGTTAGTCCGGACCACGTAGAGCAGTGAACTGGTGTCCGGGTCAATACATTGCTGCTGCGCTATTTGCCACGCGCACGCGTGATTCAGCGACCCGACAGCCCTGTCTGTAATATCAAAGTGCCCCAAAGAAGCGCTAAGCAGGCGCAAACGCCCTTTGCACCCCGGAAACTTCCTACAATACAGCCCCTGGTCTACTAAGATACCCAGACTGGTCTTTGCATCAAAAAACGACACTTTAGTTGAAGCAGGCAAAATTATGCATCCAAACTAGGGCATTGCAAGGCTTATTTACAACCCCCTACATCGCTGTTGCATCACTTTTATTATGGGAAAAGGTAACGTACAGAGCTGATGGGCAGAACATACATCAAATGCATGGGATCTTTCTGAAATGTGTTTAGGCACAGGATTTTGTAATGGTACAAGGATGTGCATACTGCAAGGCAGCCTGTTTCTGAGCCACTGTAGGAGCGAACAGGAGTAGCAGCAGGCCAGTCTTAGTACAATGGCTCTATGCTGTGTTTTTCCCCTTGCGCAACACATAGTATATGCAGTAGACCATTGTACTCTCTACCATTCCTATGTGACTCTTAGAGTATATCCAGTCATATCCCTTCCCTTTGTATATAGAGATAACTCTAATCACTAGTATATGTAGTAGACCTTTGTACTCTCTACCATTCCTATGTGACTCTTAGAGTATATCCAGTCATATCCCTTCCCTATGTATATAGAGATAACTCTAATCACTAGTATATGCAGTAGACCTTTGTACTCTCTACCATTCCTATGTAACTCTTAGAGTAAATCCACGTGTATCTCCTCCTTGTGTGACTTTACATCTTGTACATTTGCAATTTTTTTCCGTGTGTATCCTTTTTGTAACGCATGTAATCCTAAGTCCTTATGTTTTTCAACTGGTTCTCATGTAAAGCGCTCTGACACCTTCGGGTAAAGTTCGCGCTATAGAAAATCACATAAATAAATAAATAAATAGTCGCAAATTGGGTGTTGTGCAGCTTTGTGTGAAAAATGTGTAACTCTGCCCAAAATTAGTTGTTACTTAGTGAGATCTTGTTTAATTTTTGAAATGTTTTCTTATCAAGAACTCCTTCAACCTGGGCTGTACTTTTTTGTGAGCATTCAGAGCTTGTGGCAGCTGGGTAAATTGGAATCTGATAAGAAAGACTACAAACACTGCAGACCAACACATGTTATATGTGCTGCAGCAGCATAGATAGTACTTACAAACTGCCTTACCTCAGTAATCCAGTCAGTAGTTGGAGACATGTAGCTCGACATGGTCAGCACTTATCACTTACCACACTCGAGGTTGCGTTGTGTATGACCCTCTGGACATTTGTGCATTTAAACAGACAGCGCGTGGCATCTTATGTCCCAGGGTATGCCAGAACACATGCACACTAAGCCACAATGGCAGCGCCACGTGACACACAACTAGTGCAAGTACTTGATATCACTACCACTGCTATAAAAGGTTAACAGGAGAGTAATCTGTTTGCCATTGACACAAAGGTGTGCAATGCACTTGCAATGGGTTGATTATAAACAGTAGAACCACCTTCCACTCTCTGCTGCTCTGAAATTGTTTCCTTGTGTTCTGCTATCCCATCTCAGTGGATGTCACGTTGGTTTCCTGTTGCTAACATTGCTATTCTACCCATCACATAAACAAACAAAGTGCAGAAAAGGTTAGTACAGTACAGCACATGTGCAGGCTGGCTGCACACCTGAGAGCCCATTTCCACTATTCAAATGAGTTTGGTGGCCAACACGAGGTACTTGGCTTCTAGATGTATGCCTCCAACAAAGTCTGCCATGATGTAATGATTGCTGAATATTAAGGAACACTATTGTCATGCCCATGCCACCAGAAATGGAGCAACATCAATGTAGTGATAAGGTCACTGAAGATAATGAGATACCTTGCCTTGCGCATACACATCAAGTACACATGCACATAAATGTCCAGAGTGGGCGATTGTCACCAATACCATTGTGATCATCTTGAGATGCATGTACATGTATACACTGTTCATAAGAGTGTAAAATAAGCACCTGGCAGAATCGCCAGCCCTCCCAGCAGGATATCAGATTTTGCCTCCAAACACGGCAACTTAGGGTCGATTTAAAAAAAAAACATGGGGCATATTTACAATAAAATGTCAGACTGCAGAACTGTGTCAAATTTGACAGGGCCGCTCTCCGACATTTTTGAAACGCAAAGATGCACCATATTCACAAGAATACGGTGCACCACTGTGTTTCCCCCACTGCAAGAAAAGCTGCTTAGCTCTAGCGCAGGCACCCTGCTGCCACGTTGCAAGAGTGCCTGCGCTGCAGGGACGATTGTTTGTGTGCAGGAAGGGACACCTTCCTGCCCATAAACAATCAATAATGGTGATTTGCACCTTTTATGTGTGCTGCAGAATGCAGCACACATGGAAAGAGCAAAAAAAGCAGAAATAAATAATAATTTCTCCTCGTTGCACCATTCGAACGCCTCGTAGTCCATGGTGTTAGTTTTTGGCGCTGCCTCAGCCTTGCAAATCTGGGGCAGCATTAAAAAGCAGTGGGTGTTGTGGTGCAACACCCACAGAAACACCAGTTGCATGCCCCTTTGCTGCAGAGGACTGTGACTGAAAGGGGCATATGTACGTGGTGACGATAAGCCACGCAATGTGGATTAGCGCCACCTTGTGAAAACGGTACTGAGCCACCGGAGCATCAAAAAAGTGGTGCTCCGGTCGTGGTGACAGCTTGTAAATATGCCCCAATCCGTCTGCATGCAATAACACTCATGTAAATTGATCTCCTTCCATGAATATCCATCAAATAATAAATACGTACTAATCTGACTTACAGTTCAAACTGTGCTATATCGACTCCTGTTTCCATTATAGTCCCTGCTTAAGTGCAGATATGGATATAAAAAATTCATTGTCACAGACGCAGAATTTTGTGGTTCTTTAGCGCGATAGTCATTTAATCAAATTCATGATGTATATTTGTCAGAATAACCTCCAATGTTTATTCATGGCGTTTTGCTGTTTGTATGTGTGCTACACAGCGCAGCACACATAAAAACAGTAGACACAATGAGAGATGTTGCATTTCTCCTCGTTGCACCCTCTTAAGACCAGGGTTACCCTGGTCTTCATTTTTGGCGCTGCCCCATTTTTACACCAATCTTGTAAAGATGGGGCAACATCAAAATCAATGGGTGTTGCGGCAGAACACCCACCGCAACAGCCATTGCCTTGCCCTGAAAGGCAGCCTTATTTACAAGACAGCGGTAAGCCTCATTAAGTGGCTTAATGCTGCTTTGTAAATAAGGCAAAGCCCGTATCACCATCACATGGTCGTTATGGTGGCTATAGGGGCTTGTAAATATGCCCCTACAACTCCCCTTTTGTTAAAAAAAATGTACAAATAATACATATATACGTCATAACTCTTCATTAAGTCGCTTTGGTGCTCAAATCAATCACCCAGATCTTGTCATGTGAGGCTGCGGAGATACAGAAGAAGTGTCCATGACTGGAACTGGTGGCAGAGACACTGGTGCAGTCGTTGGGCTCTCAGGATTATCAGGTGAATAAGTCTCACTTCTGATACCCGGAGTTGCTCACTGAAAATGATCTTCTGCTTTTGCATAGAAAATTATTTTATCCACATTAGGATCAATGGCCTTCCCTGTGTTGACAATACTGTTTAATGCTGTGAAGCTTGAACGGAGTCAATTGGTGTTGGAGAACTAATTGTCAGGTGTCCCAGAATCCTCCCACTACCTCAACCCACCTCCCAATCCACAAACACTATCCATTCCGAGTAACTACTGAAGACCCACCTGAACTTCAGACTTGAGTCCCTTATAAAAAGAAAACTATAAAATGGAGTTTAATCATGGATTCCTACAAGCAGGTCATCACATCACAGAATACACACATCAACTTACATCCTCCTCATCATTACAACAATATATCACCTGCCAGGATAAAATTCCACATTTCTGGATTAAATCCTTGATTTGGCCTTACACTTGCACACCACAGCATCTAAAATCCTGCTGATCAATATCATTAGCATATGGGTAGTTAGTCAAACAGCAAACCCGCATTAATCCTAATTAAAAACATGAATACATTTTCACCTGTTCAAATTGCTAACACTATCTCAAATACAAGAGAACACATGCTTGATCTACTTTTCAAATACAACATGAATCATGCTAAGTTTCAGATCTATATCCAAATGTGGGCATTCTATAGCCTCCCTACATCTTCTGAATCTGAGGTGCTAACCACTCTCGCATTTTAGGAATAAAAAAGATATACATCCACCGAATTCTCAAAGACCTAAATGAGGTAAAGCTTGAGGAAATTTATATAAGATGCCTTGGACCATAATAGCACCCAGAATGGCCCAAGGTCTTTATTTAAAACATCCCTTTTGTTCCCAACAAATAAAAAGATTTAAATGCCTCATAGAATTTGACAAATGGTTCAACCACAATATGATTTTACTAAAAAGACAATGTTCAAAACTGATGGTGTAAAATATTTTCTAAAATGGGTGAAATGGCCGATAAGATTATCAAGAGAAGATATAAAAAAAAGTCTGTTTGGAGATCAACCAATGCCCAGTTCCATTTATAACCAAACAAAAAGAAATGTTCAACATCTATAAATAACTGATCAATCAAGAAGTTCTAATAACCCACATGCTACTGCTCTGTGAAGACATATTTCATTTGCACCTCAAAAAATATAAAGAGCCATGATAAATTACATCCATATTCATTGATTCTCTATGATCAACTGAAGTCATCCTTGTCCTCTTTCTTGAGGAGGAAATATGTGTGCTAGACTTAAGTCTCAAAGCATCTG
This sequence comes from Lissotriton vulgaris, assembly GCF_964263255.1. Classification (NCBI taxonomy): domain Eukaryota; kingdom Metazoa; phylum Chordata; class Amphibia; order Caudata; family Salamandridae; genus Lissotriton; species Lissotriton vulgaris. Next base: position 249,426,200 of record NC_141694.1, read on the forward strand.
TTCTAGTAATGGAACCATACCCTGTATCCTGCGTAAAAAAGACTTATTCTTGACCATTGGCATAATCACCTTGATTGACAATTGCTAATCCCTATAAACCAACTGTACACTCAGTTCTCTATGGGACATCATTCCTCTCCACTTCTCTTCAAGCTATCCAGATGTGCCTCACTATGCCAAGCAAGCCTTGATGGCACTCTCTTGCCTCCCAGTGGATGGCATACTCAAATTCAGGAGTCAGGAGCACTAAGGTCTGCTGAATATGTGCCTCAGACACGTATTGTTCTTATTAATTTTGTAGCATCACAGCACCTAAACATTTCTCTGGAGCTATGAATCATTGTTTTTTTTAAGCCTTTCAATGTTTAGCATAGCACATCACCAATGTATTTCATCAGACATAATCATATTTTACACACCACCATCATCAGGGAATCAGTCTATTGGACAAGTGAGAACCTATGCCAAAAAAGTGAAAAGGGAACACAACTATATTGTTGGACAGGCCACATGAAGGGCCACTCTCCCCCGGCCCGACCAGGCCCGAGCCCGGTCACGCAGGTACCACACACCACCATTACACGTCCTCCGTCCCCTCCGGGACCCCTACCCTCGAACACGTCGACCTCGTGGGCCTGATTCACCGCCGGCCTGCGCGCCCATCCTGGGCGCCATCTTGGACACTCCACCACGAGGCCGCCTGGCCCCAGATCGACCTCAACCCTGGGCCTGGCCAGGTCTCAGACATCCCGGCACCACCATCCACCCAGGAGGTGAGCGGGCTACTTGGCAAGTCACTGGGGGAAAGAGGTGTCGATGGCTCTCCCCCGCCAGGTGCCGCTCGCCCATCGCCTCCCCGGGCGCCGGCTCCACCCCCCTGCTGGGTGTCTGAACTCCCTCATCCCGGACCTCCCGACCTCCAAGTGCGAGGGTCCGGACATCAAAGAACACCAGCCCTATAACTGGGGCAGCTCCAGAGCAGGAAGGCAGTTGTATCTTGGAGTCGAGAGACGCAGAGAAGAACTCATCCTTGACGGACTACTGGCGCTGCCATAGCTCTGTCTCGTGCACCATCGTCTTGCCTGCTGGCGCTGCCGCAACCTTCGTAACCTTCATATCCTTCATCGTCGTCGGGACCTGCTGGCGTGGCCGCGGACCGTTTGCATTCACCATCTTCATCGGGACCTGCTGGCTCCGCCGCGGACCGTCGTTTCCTTCGTCCATCTCGGGACCTGCTGGCTCCGCCGCGACCCGATCATCTAGAACGCCGAGCTCGAGGATTGAGAGCTAGTTTCATCTTTTGGTAACAAGACTGTCCCGCTACCCTTTTCCCAAGCCAGAGACCAGAACCGAGGGGACCCCTGAGTCCAGACCTCCTTGTACCATTCCATCGTAACCTTAAAGAATTGCCTATAAAGTCTCGTTGAACTTTACCCTTGTGTGGTGTCCGTCTGTGGGGGGGAAGTTACTTGTCTGTACGATCGCTGGAGACGGCTCTCCCCGGAGACCTCTCCCCTTATCCTCGGCCGACCCTCCCGGTCCGTCTAACATTGGTGGCCAGCGGCGCGATCCGAATCACCGCATAACCGTACAGAGAGTAGCTCACCCCACGGCGAATCACGATGTCAACTAAAGAAAGCGGATCAACGGAGAAATTCCAGATGGAGAAATTGGACGAGTACAGCCATCGTGAACTAAAGCAGTTCTGCATCGAACTAGGTATCGCTACCACCGGACTAAGTACCAAAGACGATTTTAAGCAGGCCCTAGAATCTTGGGCAGAAACCGGGGCTGCCGGAACCTCGGATCAAAGCATCGCAGCAAAAACCACCACGGCCCCTGAGGAGCGAAGAACGGGTCTCTCGCAAGACGAGATCAAGGAACGAGAGAAAACCCGACTACACGAGCTGGAAATGGCCCGGCTCAAAATGGACATTGAACTTAAATTGGCCGAACAAAAAATCAACTTAGAGCACCTGCGTCTCCGAGAAGAAAGAGAGGAGAAACAGAGACAAAGGGAGCTCGAGGAAAAGAAACTGGCATATGAGCATGAGCGGAAACTAGCTGAGATCGACCTACGCAAGCAGAATAAAGAAGTAGGGGTGTCCGAGCAACCCCACACCCCAGGGGCAACAGAGAAAAAGGTACACATCCCCAAGGATGTCGTTCGAGAGTACTTCCGAGAGGACGACATCCAGCAATGGTTTAAGGCCTATGAAATCGCTATGACTGCACACCGGATCGATAGAAGCGATTGGGGAGCCGGTCTATGGGGGAGATTCCTCAATGAGGGCCGCGACGCCCTGCTGCAACTCCCGGACCACCAGATGACCTCCTATGACCATATGAAAGCTGCACTCCTCACCCGCTATGGCCTCACACCCGAGATGTACCGTCAGAGGTTCCGAGACTGCACCCGCATCCCGGGTACAACTTGGGTGGACTATGTAAACTACTTTAGCCGAGCCTTCGAAGGCTGGATCAAAGGAAGCAAGGTCACAACCTACGAACAACTGTTCAATCTTATGGTCTGGGAGCATCTGTCGAACAATTGCTTCATTGAACTCCGCCAGCACCTCCTCGACAGCAAGTTAACGGATCCCCGGCAGCTCGCAGCCGAAGCTGACCGGTGGGAAATCACCAGAGTGGGCCGAAATGGGTCCTACGAACAAAACCGGAACAACAGTGGTCAACACCGTCCCCGAGGAGGAGGAGGAGGCCAAGGACGCGGAAGAGACAACGTTCCGGTCGCCCCCGCTACCAGCACCACCCCCCCGGCCAACCGGGGCAGCACCCCGGCGCGACCGGGATATCGAGCCAATGTTACATGCCATTGATGCCAACGAGTCGGACACTATGCAAACGACCCAAACTGCCCCCAGTACCAGAGCCCAAGACCCCGCCAAGTAGCCGCTGCTGCTCTGGGGGAGGAACAGATCTCAGAGGAACAGGAGGAATATGAACAGGAACACCAAGAATGGGAGCCAGCCGCCATGGCTCTAGCCTGCTTAGGGGGGAGAGACATGGTTCCGCGGGTCCCCCTACCCGCTAACACCCAGAAATACAGCCAATGGGTGAGCATCAATGGACGCCGGGCCGAAGCCCTTCGTGACACTGGGGCCAGTGTAACAGCCGTCCGCTGTCACCTGGTGACCCCAGAACAATATCTACCGAACATTCTCTGCCCTGTACGTTCAGCCGATAACTCGGAAAGTCTGTGTCGGATGGCCTGCGTCCCCTTCGAATGGGGAGGGGTCTCCGGCATGTTAAAGGTAACGGTCCGAGACGATGCCCCCGTAGACTGCCTCCTGGGGAATGACCTTGAAAGCTCTCCGTGGGCAGCCGTAGAACGAAGAGAACACCTGGGGATGTTAGGCATCCCGGACTGGGCGTGCGTCACCACCCGGTCCATGGCCGCCCGTGCCAACCCCCGCCGAGAGGAACCCGAATGGCCGGCGCCACCGCCTCCGGTCGCCCCAGCCGAAACCACCGACCGTGACGTCCCCCCAGAACCAGCTCAACCTCCAGACCTCGCTAACATCGACCAGTGGCCTCAAGAGGGGGGGCCCACGCAAGAACAATTTCGCCAAGAACAGAAGACCTGTCCCTCCCTCGAGGGACTCCGCCAACAAGCGCTCGCCCAAAGTGCAGGGGATACCTCCGGAACGCACTGGGTCTACTGGGACAATGAACTGCTGTACAGTGAGCAAAGAATCGCGGAGCTGGGGGCTAGCCGAGTACTGGTGGTGCCCCTCCGTTTTAGAGACTTTCTGCTAAACCTGGCCCACGATGTCCCCCTGGCGGGACACCTGGGTCAAGATAAAACCTATAGTCGTCTGGTGACCCACTTCTTCTGGCCCAAAATGAGGAACGATGTACACCAGCATTGCCGATCTTGCCCCACGTGCCAAGCCAGTGGAAAGAGCGGCCGCAAACTAAAAGCCCCCCTGCAACCTTTTCCCGTGGTCACCACCCCGTTCGAGAGGGTCGGGATAGACATCGTGGGACCCCTGGACCCGCGTACCAAACAAGGCCATCGATTCATCCTGGTGCTAGTGGACCACGCCACCCGCTACCCCGAGGCTGTTCCCCTGCGAACCGTGACAGCCCCGGTAGTCGGCCGGGCTCTGTTGGGGATCTTCTCCCGTGTGGGCTTCCCCCGAGAAGTCGTCAGCGACAGAGGCACAAACTTTATTTCTAAATATATGAAGTCCCTCTGGCAACAGTGCGGGGTTACCTACCGATTCACGACCCCCTATCACCCTCAAGGAAACGGACTCGTTGAGCGGTTCAACCGCACACTCAAAGGGATGATCGGGGGGTTGGAAGAGCCCCTCCGTCGCCAGTGGGACGTGCTGCTGCCGTGCCTCCTCTTCGCCTATCGAGAGGTTCCCCAGAAGTCCCTGGGCTTCAGCCCGTTTGAACTACTATATGGACACCCAGTGCGGGGGCCGCTCAGCCTAGTCAAGGAAGGCTGGGAGATGCCCCCTCTAAAGAACCCACCAGATGTTTTCCGATACCTCCTAACCCTCCGCAACCAGACCCGGCGGTTCAGAGAGCTGGCAAAAGCCAACCTAGAGGCCAGTCAAGAGGACATGAAAAAGTGGTATGACCGGAATGCCTCCTCCATCGAATTTGAACCTGGGCAACAGGTATGGGTGATGTCCCCCACCGAACCCTGCGCCCTGCAAGACAAGTGGACAGGGCCCTTCAAAGTAGTCGAGCGCAAGGGTCCTGCCACCTATCTCATCGACATGGAATCTCCCCGGAACCCCCTCCGGGTCCTCCACGCTAACAGACTGAAACCCCACTTTGTGCGTTCAGAACTCAGCCTCCTGATGGCCACAGACAATGGGGCTGAAGAGGACTCCGAGCCCCTCCCTGACCTCCTACGGACTCAGGAGAAAGACGGCTCCGTGGCTGGGGTCCGACTCTCGGAGGCCCTCACCCGAGAGCAACACCAGGAGTGTCGAGTCCTCCTGTCACAGTTCGCCAGCCTGTTCTCCCTCGCCCCAGGTGTCACTTCCTGGTGTGTGCACGATGTGGACACAGGGGACAGCCCCCCTATCCGCCACCGGGCCTACCGCGTGCCAGATCGGGTACGGGCCTGCATCCAGGAAGAGGTAGCAAGAATGCTCACGCTCGGGGTCATCGAGCCCTCAGATAGCCCCTGGGCCAGTCCTGTAGTACTGGTCCCCAAAGCAGCCGCCCCTGGCACCACGCCGGAACTCCGGTTCTGCGTCGACTACCGGGGCTTAAATGCGGTCACCAGAACAGACGCACATCCCATCCCCCGGGCAGATGAACTAATCGACCGCATGGGAGCTGCCCGCTACCTCAGTATTTTCGACCTGACGGCGGGCTACTGGCAAATCGGCCTCACACCCCGGGCCCAAGAACGTTCTGCCTTTTCCACCCCCGATGGCCATTACCATTTCAAGGTCATGCCCTTTGGCATGAAGAATGCCCCAGCAACCTTTCAGCGGCTCGTCAATCAAGTCCTGGCGGGGCTCGAAGGGTTCAGCGCCGCCTACCTAGATGACATCGCTGTATACAGCCACCATTGGACCGAGCACCTCCACCACCTCCGAGCCGTGCTACAAGCCCTTCAGCGAGCTGGCCTCACGATCAAGGCCAGCAAATGTCAAATTGGTCAAGGGTCTGTAACCTACCTCGGACACCAGGTGGGGAGCGGCCTGGTGGCCCCTCTGCAGCTCAAAATTGCCGCCATCCAGTCCTGGCAGCCCCCCATCACCCAGACCGAGGTACGAGCCTTCCTGGGCCTCACGGGCTACTACCGAAGGTTCGTGAAAGACTATGGTACTATAGTGGGTCCCCTCACGGAACTCACGTCAAAAAATCAACCCAAGGAAGTCAACTGGACCCCAGAGTGTCAAACAGCATTCGAACAATTGAAAGCCGCCATGTGTTCCGCCCCTGTGCTCCAGGCCCCCGACTACAGCCGGGAGTTCGTCGTCCAGACGGATGCCTCCGACCATGGCATCGGGGCAGTTCTGTCTCAAGTGAACACCGAAGGCCTTGATCAGCCAGTGGCCTTCATCAGCAGGCGACTCCTACCACGAGAACAACGCTGGAGCACCATTGAGAGGGAGGCCTTCGCCGTGGTATGGGCCCTCAAGAAACTCCGGCCCTACCTCTTTGGCACACACTTCCGGGTGCAGACTGACCACCGACCCCTGCAGTGGCTGATGCAGATGCGGGGAGAAAACCCGAAGCTACTACGTTGGTCCATCTCCCTCCAAGGGATGGACTTCACAGTTGAACATCGGCCCGGGCCAGATCACGCCAACGCGGATGGCCTGTCCCGGTTCTTCCGCCTCGACGAGGAGAGTCCCCAAGAGGATGGGTGACTCTCCCCGTCTTCAGCTGGGGGGGACGCATGTTGGACAGGCCACATGAAGGGCCACTCTCCCCCGGCCCGACCAGGCCCGAGCCCGGTCACGCAGGTACCACACACCACCATTACACGTCCTCCGTCCCCTCCGGGACCCCTACCCTCGAACACGTCGACCTCGTGGGCCTGATTCACCGCCGGCCTGCGCGCCCATCCTGGGCGCCATCTTGGACACTCCACCACGAGGCCGCCTGGCCCCAGATCGACCTCAACCCTGGGCCTGGCCAGGTCTCAGACATCCCGGCACCACCATCCACCCAGGAGGTGAGCGGGCTACTTGGCAAGTCACTGGGGGAAAGAGGTGTCGATGGCTCTCCCCCGCCAGGTGCCGCTCGCCCATCGCCTCCCCGGGCGCCGGCTCCACCCCCCTGCTGGGTGTCTGAACTCCCTCATCCCGGACCTCCCGACCTCCAAGTGCGAGGGTCCGGACATCAAAGAACACCAGCCCTATAACTGGGGCAGCTCCAGAGCAGGAAGGCAGTTGTATCTTGGAGTCGAGAGACGCAGAGAAGAACTCATCCTTGACGGACTACTGGCGCTGCCATAGCTCTGTCTCGTGCACCATCGTCTTGCCTGCTGGCGCTGCCGCAACCTTCGTAACCTTCATATCCTTCATCGTCGTCGGGACCTGCTGGCGTGGCCGCGGACCGTTTGCATTCACCATCTTCATCGGGACCTGCTGGCTCCGCCGCGGACCGTCGTTTCCTTCGTCCATCTCGGGACCTGCTGGCTCCGCCGCGACCCGATCATCTAGAACGCCGAGCTCGAGGATTGAGAGCTAGTTTCATCTTTTGGTAACAAGACTGTCCCGCTACCCTTTTCCCAAGCCAGAGACCAGAACCGAGGGGACCCCTGAGTCCAGACCTCCTTGTACCATTCCATCGTAACCTTAAAGAATTGCCTATAAAGTCTCGTTGAACTTTACCCTTGTGTGGTGTCCGTCTGTGGGGGGGAAGTTACTTGTCTGTACGATCGCTGGAGACGGCTCTCCCCGGAGACCTCTCCCCTTATCCTCGGCCGACCCTCCCGGTCCGTCTAACATATATAAATACAGCCACCCTTCCAGTCCAATTTTTATTATATGACTAAAAGCAAATATTAAACAAAGCTCAAGGAAGCAAAACTCTATCTTTTGTTTTAGATTTCTGTTGCAATTCCAGATGTTGTGTCGTACTGAGCATACAGGACCACATGTCCTGTTTTGAAAGTTTGTTGATTTCTTAGGCTCGTCCCATTGACAATGAATATCCATACTTCATTTACAGTACTCATCACTTTGTGACTAAGTCGACCTGGCAGGGGGGAAGGGAACTGAAGTTTACAAAGGTTATCTTTAATCCTGGGATCCAAAGGGTGTTCATCAGGTTTCTATAGATTTCTTACAATATTTTCACATTTCATCTGGGCTGAGGTAGTTCTTCCTCAGGTCTTCATACGATTTTCTGAAGAAATCAAATCCTTTTTTCACCCAACTTCTACCTTGATATTCCCTTCCCTTTTGGGTCCTAGCGACTCCTGAACCTGTGCTGTGATGCTAATAAAGCAATTGGAATTCATGGCTGGTGTAAGGTTTTCAATATTAGGATTAATTTCAAGACAGTGTACATTATCCCATAAGGCCTGCTGGATAAAGCCTGACATATCTACAAAAGCTGGCCCACATTGCATTTCCACCAAGAACCTTTGCATCTTCTTACAACACGTAATCCCGCTACACCCATACAAGCAACAAAAACATGGCACCAGAACCTTGGGTGCATTGGACCCCAGATTGTGGAAAACCATGGACCCCCAATTCAGAGCTGAACCAGACTACATCCAGTTCTGGAACCATCTTAAAAGTGAACCCTTCAGGAAATCCACTTTTCAGAGTATTAACCCCTTCGCTGCGGCGGCTATTCTGCCGCAGCACTAAGGGGGAGGCGGGGCCGCGCGGTGCTCCCGTGCTCGTGACGGAACCGCTCCGTCACGGCCCGCGGGTGAGCTGTGCTTGTGACGGAACGGTTCTGTCACGGCCCCGCCCGCTCTTTAGAACGTCAGCACATGCGCAAAATTCGCGCCGCGCAGGCGTGTTGAGTGGGCCGTGACAGAACAGTTCCGTCACCAGAACAGCCCACCCGTGGCTCGTGATGGAACGGTTCCGTCACGAGCATGGGAGGGGTTAAAGAATGAAGGTTGATTGTTTAGCTTCAACCTCCTGGACTCAAACACCACATCATCTACTGTAATGCATTTTGCTTTACTTTTACATTGATAGAGGAAAAACATGCTACGGCATTGTAGCAAAATCATAATAAAGCTCTTAAATATGTGACTAAAGTCCCCCCCTGCCATACTTTATAAAGATATTGCAAGTCACCAAAGAGTATGTGACCATATAGATGAATTAGGCCGAAGACCAAGTTCTTTTATAAGGTCATGGACCTCCAACGAGACCTGCAATATATTTTTTATGTAATGCAAGGGTTATTTTATTCCTTAATACATTGCCACACCATCACATTTCCAACAAATGACTTAAATCCTTGGGGCCTTATTTATGAAGGCCTTGCGCCACCGGTGCGTGTCTTTTTCCCATTTTAAAAGTCACGTAAAAGTGGCGCAAGACCTTCATAAATAAGGCCCTTGGTGTCTTGCTCTTTCATCATCTTTGCGGACACAAAGCATAAAAACACAAGCTGTATTGTGAAATTAAAAACACCAAGTAGCAATAGGACATGTTTACAAAAAGATATTAGAATCACTTTAATGTAAAACAGATTAAATAATGCTGTGACTCAGGTTGTTTTGAAACATGCATAGATTCTACATTTCCTGTAATGACCTATAGCGTGGAAAAATAAACATGCTGCCAGAAATATCTCCTTTCTTCTGATCGCTTTTCATTTTAGAAAAACATATCTTAAAAAGGAAAATACAGTTCCTGTTTTCCTTGTTTAAGCCGCAGGTGCAATTATGCTAAAAAAAAGCCAGCCAAAATGCATGAAATATTGAACGGTTCTATACACACGTTTCTATCAATACACAGACACTAACTGTTCTTTCAGAAAAACTATTCAATGTACAGAAGGCAAGTTCTTCCCAGTGAGAGAATTTGAGAAGTTCTTGAGTCGAAAATAGCATACATAAATATACTGCTGAATGAATTACTTTCCTAAAACATGCTTCTGTTTATAATCATTGAAAGTGAGGATAGACTTTACTACGAGATGGAGGAAATGAGTAGGTGTATTAACTACTTCAAATAAAATGGCTTCAAGGCCTAAGAGAATCATGAAACTTAGCACACGTATTAAGGCTAATGAGCACTTCAGAGTAATACAAAAATGTTATCCAAATTAAAATACTTAATAGCTACCAAGTTTCCCAGGTTATGTGTGGTGTGCAGCTCCAGTCTAGGTTTTTTTTCCTTTGAATTGTGAGACTTGTAGTCCTTTTTTATAATAGAACTAGCAGCCCGTCCCGACGTTGCCCGGGAGCAATTAGGCTTCAGGGCCCCAGCCCGCCCGACGTTGTCTGGAGCCTTCCTCCATATATTGCAGTATTATACATCTATGTTTACTTTGTACGCTTTTGTAACCTGCACATGTAACTTTTTCCTCCTGTAATGCACCGTTTGGCTCACTTTTTTAATGCTCCGTTTGCTTCCTCATGCTACCTGCACACGTCACTTTTTCCTCATATACCTCTATGTTTACTTTCTACGCTTTTGTAACCTGCACACGTAACTTTTTCCTCCTGTAATGCACCATTTGGCTCACTTTTGTAATGCTCCGTTTGCTTCCTCTTGCTCACAATTTTCATTTTTGCTTAATTTTTCCGCCGCTCACCGCTCCTAAATAAATAAATAAATAACCTACCTCATCCGCCGCTCACCGCTCCTAGCCGCCTGTCCGCCGCTCCTCACCGCTCCTCCCCGCGCCATGTCCGCCGGTCCTCCTCGCGCTCCTGGACGCCTCTCCTCACGTCGGGCACACACGTCGAGGCCGGCGCTTCTTCCAAGGGACTACTTTTTTTTTTGGTAATTTTTTTAAATTATGTATATTTATTACGTTTATATAGCCTATGTCCATCTGCACACCCTGACGATTACAACACTGTATAGGGTGTGTGGATTGGCGCTGTGGTTATCGAGTTTACCCGCCTCAAAGGTTCAAAGTTCTTCCTTTATAATAGTAGTATAGATAAAGTTGACTACAAGTCCCCCGAATTCCACGAAAAAACATGGACTGGAGCAGGACATCACGCATGGACCTGGGAAACGTGGCAGGTCTGATGTAGTGATATACATGTGCAAGGAAGCATGACTATTTAAGGCATTTAAGGCAACGGGAATACATGGTTATGTTTTCAGTCATTGAACCGCCTTTAACCCTGACTACTGGCAGCAGGAACTGTGACGTCAGAAGTCACCTGTAATAAGAGAAGAAACACATGAGTACAAAGCAATGGCAAGGAACATTACAGTGAGCAACATTTTAAGCAATTTCCATAAATATTTTTCAATGACTGACGAAGAAAGACAACAGAAAATGCATCAAAGGATAAACCACATGAAATAAAATGAGCGAGAACAAGCAGGTTGCTAAAATACTTGGACAGGGTGTACTCTGGCCAAACAGCCAGTGATGCAATCGAGCGGCCTTTCTGCATTCCTCATACATCTTAGCAATCAAAGTTGCCTTTGCCAACGCAAAGGAGGATATATGACCCTCTGGCACCCGCATAAAGGAAACGCGGCAGACAATAACATCTACCTACATCAATGCACGAATAGCTGGCGAGGCCAGGCATTATTTAACAGCCAGAGCACAGAAAATTCATAACACCAACCAATCACTTCCTTGTGTGGCTCGTGCCGAGGTGATGTTTTGTACAGTCTGTTTAGTTCCGAGATAAACATCCTGTTTCAGGAACGCTGAGCCGAGGGACGATAGTTCATAAAAGACAGCGGTTTGTATTCCTCGCCCATCTGGAACTACATGTTGGGTCTTTTCTAAGCTTGAAAAAGAAGTTCCCTGGAAGACCTCAGTCCATTCTTGAATGTCAGTGTGACTCTTGAAAATTCAAAACCTGTCTTATTCAAGAGGAATTAACTGTGTGAAGAGGGATTTACTGTACTTTCTGGGCTGGCATCAAACAGATGAATTGTGTTCCTCTGTTTTTTTTAATATATCGTTCCTTTTGTATTGTGGTTGTCTCTAAGATTATCTACCCAGCTTCATCCATTATTGGGGATAATGTTGAACATTACTGTTTGATTTCAGAGTGATGGCTGGCTCCTTTTCCAGACTGCATTAATGAATATATCCCTTTTATGCCATGGCAATGTGGCACACTATTTCCCTGTTGTCATGTGTGTACTTGTGTTGGTGCACAAAGGAGGTAAATGGGAGCTGTGTGACAGAGAAGTGGCTTGGTGAATAGAAGTCCACCTCCGTAACATTACCGGCTGTGGTGTGTTGCTGTAAATAATGCTGAGTTTTCATTGGTAATTATGTGAAGCGACTTTAATAGTAAGTGATGACGTATCAAGGGTATAGTAAGGTTTGTGAGTGAGACCTCTAATTATAAGGTAGTGTCTACCCAGTGACGACCTGTCTAACCAGGGTTTAAGGGCAGAACCCAACCAGTCCTGGTGGAGGCATAAGGAGTAGATTGGCTGACTGGTCTGCTGTGCTAACACTCCTGAGTTTTTTGTTCTGGTATGTTATGTGAATATGTAGGGCGTACTGTCACCCACAGGGTATCCTCGTGCTGAGCAGTTGTGTTTGCCTAACCAAACCTAAGGCCAGGGGGAAAGGGGTTATTCGAAAAGCTAGGTCTTCAGCTTCTTGCGGAACTCAAGAAGAGAGCAGAGACGCTAAGGTGTGGCGAGAGGTCGTTCCATGCCTTAGTGATAATGAATGAGAAGTTTCAGCCAACAGATCTGTCTCCGTGTATGAGTAGGATGTGTACGAGTAGGAGTTCAGCAGAATGAGGTGTCTGAGTGGCTGGTGGAAGGAGATGCAGCTGTTCAGGTAGGTGGGACCTATGTTGTGTAATGCTTCACAAGTGTGAGTGAGGAATTTGAACTGAGTGCATTTGTGTAAGGTGTGGTGGGATGTGTGCTCTATGTAGGAGGTTTCGGGTGAGTCTGGCTGGCAAGCTGTAGGTGGTTTTGTACTCTTCTAGTGAGTTGCTTGGTGATTCTGGTGTAGAGGTTGTTCCCATAGACCAGCCTGCTGATGATGAGGACATGTATGATGATTTTCTCTGGTGATACTAGGGAGCCATTTGAAGGTCTTCCTCAGCATCTTCAGTGTTTGGAAGCAGCGTGCAGCAACAGCGTTGACTTGTGCGGCCATGCCTAGTTTGCTGTCAATGATGGTTCTAAGGTTCTTGGCGTGGCTGCTGGGGTTGGTGGGTACACGGTCATCCGCAAAGGTAGAGTCCTGTGGTGATGTGCTCTTACTGAAGATCACTACTTTGGCAGAAGAGAAGCAGTTTACCAGCATACACTGGGCATGCAACAGTGAGTGAGTGCAGTATTGCCCCAATTTCTTGCCAAGTGTGTGCCTTTGAGGCAGAGGTGAGAACAGGCAAATAATTTATTTATTTATTTATTTATTTATTGACATTTGTAGAGCGCGGCGAATACCCGTGGGCGTCTCGGCGCTAGTTAAGGGATGGATCAGCAACTTGGGTAAAGAAGATATACAAGGCTATTGGTCAAATAACCACGTCTTTAGCTGTTTGCGGAATGTGAACAGGGAGGGACTTGCTCGGATATAACAAAAATGAAATTTTTCCAAGGCTCTGGAATCTTCTGACATTAAACCAATGACAGCAGCCACGGGATCTCAACATATTGTGACATTCATGGTCATTTTGGTTATTCTGGCATAACAGCAGTCCATCAGTGACATATAAAGGACATTCCATGGCATAATAGTGGCAAATACATGCAGTAGTGTGGGTCATCTTCCTGAATTCTGAATATTTATGGCATAAAGGTGGCCAATGATTTACATATTATGGTTCTTCTTGTAACAATATACCTATGCCTCGTGCAATAGTACCATTGTAGCTAGCGTTGACTAAATAGTGGCTCATTCTTGACATATTGTTGGCTGTTTTTGTGGCATGAGGGCTATTCTTGGCAAAATGGTGGCACATTCTTGACACATTTGACCACTTCTGGCAGTATTCTGCCGATTCCTAGCATATAAGTGACTCATCCTTGACATATTTTGTCCATCCGTGAGAACGTTTTGGCTCTCCTTGGTGTAGTAGTGTCAATCTGGCTATACCTTTTATAGTAGTACTGCAATCCCTTATATATTGTGGGCATTCCTGAAGTTATCCGGGCTACTCCTCGCAAAGTATTGATCTGTTGTTTTACCGATTGGAACTGTCTTCACACAATATTCGTTGTCTCTGGCATAATAGGGGTGAAAATCCCTGCCAGTTTACGAACATCCCTACTATTTGATGATTATGATGGTGAGGATGGTGATACATGGACATGAACGACAGAACCCATGTAAGATAATAGTGCTGAGTGAAACGAACAAATTGATGTTTGGGACGAAACATGTATTTACAAAAAATGCTAATTTAACATTCTTTTTTTTTTTAAAGTATTTTTATTGTTCATCAACATCAAGATTACATTTTCATTATATATTTCACCTAGATAAGAAAATAAGCAAAAATTCATTTCAGCAAATTAATCCTTATAATAAGCTCATTATGCAAATTCTAACTATATTGATTCTTACTGACTCAAAGTAGTTCAAGTTATTAAATATCTTACTACATACCTAAGCCTCCCCCAACCTTAGCTTCCATTCTATTATTGGGGCCCATATCTGTCTCGCAGCTTCTCTTCTTACCCTTCCCTTTTTTTCATATAGGGCCTGTTCCAACGTATATATCGCCAAAACCCTAGAGACCCATTGTTGTAATGTCGGTGGTCTGGGATCTTTCCATAACAACGCTATACATAATCTTCTTAGTACCATGGCTATATACAAAAACTCATAGTGAGGTACATCCAAGCCATCCTTTGTTACTCCTAAAATCATTACTTCATCCAGCAATGCTATACTCATTCCCAACGAATTCTTGAAAAACTGCTCCAATTCTTGTTTATACTTATCTAAAGCAGGGCATGAAGCAAACATGTGGATAGTATCAGCTTGGGTAGATTGACATCTTGGACAGGTTATGCCTCTTGTTCCACCCCACTGTGCCACCCTGTGGGGAGTATGGTATAATTCAAACAATGTTTTATATTGCTGGGTTTGCACATTTGCTGCTCTCAGCACAGTATTTGACAGTTTTAACGATTTCTCAGCCTCATTCCTTGTCAGCCCCAATTTTGTTCCCCATTTCTCATACATTTTTTCAGAGTCATCCTCCTTATATTTACATATTTCACCATATAATTGCGATATGGAGCATCCTGTTTCTTTTCTTATGTCTTCCATTAAATCTATTTTTTGCATATCAACACCCCCACTACGCTTCTTTGATAAGACAGACCTAACTTGTAGATATTTATAAAAATCTCTATGCCTTAGATTATATAACCATTGCGCGTTCTCATAGGTGATTATTACCCCTGCCGCCCCTATAAGATCTCCTATAGTTCTTACCCCTTGCCTATCCTAACCTTTCATTACAGAGTCATGAAATATTCCTGGGAGCGATGGGTTCCCATATAGCGGTGTATAGTAGTTCATTCTACCCAATTTTATCTTCCTCTTAATGATAGACCATATTGTTATTGCAGCCCCCAGGGTCTTGAAGCGAACCTTCTTATAATAGCTTTTCTCATCGTATTTAAGAAGCCATCTATCCGAGTCTTTGACCAGAAGTTCATATACATCTGGAATCACATCCCTCCCTCTCCATTTATCCGTTATATCCCCCCCCCAGCATCCCTCTTATATATTGCAAAACTGTAGCCCAATAATAGGCTTTGAAATCGGGAAGCATCAGCCCGCCACGTTCTCGGGGTAGCGACAAACATTTTTGACTGTGGCGTGTTCTTCCTCCTGCCCAGATAAACCTGTTTGTTACCCCTTCCAACTCCCTAAACCACTTATTATCAAATAACAAGGGGATGGTCCTAAAGAGATATAGCACTTTAGGTAAAAAATACATTTTTATCAGATTGCACCGGCCGATTGTAGTCAAATGTAGATTATTTAATCTATTGAATTCAAGCTTGGCCTTACTTATTATAGGTTCTATATTTTTTGCCACAACTGTCGAAATATCAGAGGTGATTAAAACCCCTAAATATATCGCTGTTCCAGTAATTCTTTGATCTACCATCGTTATTTTTTGATTTATTACAACTTGCGTTTTGTCTACATTTAACTTGTATCCTGATAGTTTTCCATATATAGCTGCCTCTTCTTCTATCGCCCGCAATGCCAATTCGGGATCACATGATGTGACCGCCAAATCGTCCGCATACCCCAGAATTTTTGTTTCGTATCCATTCAAAACAATTGGCCGTATGTCTATATTCTGCTCTATTCTTCGTATAAATGCATCTATATATAGGGCAAAGAGGAGCGGAGAGCAAGGACATCCCTGTCTGGATCCCCGCCCAATCGTTATCATATTGCTCATTTCACCCATGATTCTAAGTTTTATTCTTGGGTTGAAATATAATGCCCTTACAGCTTTTATAAATATGCTCCCAAGGCTTACCTTTTCTAGCACTGCCCAGAGGAATCCCCAGGAGACCCTATCAAATGCTTTTTCTGCATCTAATAGTATTAATGACTAAGGCCCAGATGTAGGTAATATAGATTTACCGATTTTTAATTACCGAATTCTACCGATTCGGTAATTAAAAATCAGTAAATCTAAGGGGTGGATATGTAGGAACATCCAGATGTTCCTTTTACCGAATCGGTAAATATCTGTATTTACCGATTCGGTAAATAACGACCGGTAATGCCCCATTCATTCCTATGGGCTTTGAAGCCCATAGGAATGAATGGGGCATTACCGGTCGGTATTTACAGAATCGGTAAATACCGATTTTGACAAGGGTGCAGGGGGTGTCACTTTGACACCCTCTAGCACCCCCAAAAAAGATTCGGGGGCCATGTGGCAGGCATACCTGCCCTAAGGGCAGGTCTGCCTGTCATATGGCACAGGTGTGCATGCACACATGTGCATGCACACCGGAATCGGTATTTTACCATGAAGTTGGATTTCATGGTAAAATACCGATTCTGTAAGGCTTGTGGGACTCAGAAGAGTCCCACCTACATCTCATTGTTACCGAATCGGTAAAAATACCGATTCGGTATTTTACAGATTCGGTAAATTTACCGATCGGTAAATTTACCGAATCTGTAAAATATGTGGCCCTACATACCATTTTGTGAATCTCGGTCGGTAACGGCCGAAAATACCGATTTTCGGCCGTTACCGACCGACCTACATCCGGCCCATAGGGTCTTGTGAGGCTGCTGTTCCATCAAACAGGGTTAATACTCTCCTAATATGCTCTGCAGTGCCTCTCCCAGGGATGAACCCATGTTGTCTGGGGGATACGATCTTACCTATTACACTCCCTAATCTATTTGCCAAAATTTTCGAATAAATTTTCACATCGCTGTTCATTAAACTAATAGGTCTATATGACCCAGGATTAGTCAGAGTTTTTTTTTTTAATAAACACAATCATGACTGCTTCACTCCAAGATTCTGGGGGGGAGGTACCATTTTGAATATTAGTTATTACATTGAAAAACTCCCCTTCTATTTCAGGCATAAAGGTTTTATAAAATTCTAATGGAATAGAACCCGGGCCAACAGCTTTTCCTGCTGGAAGATCCAAAATTGCTCTATGCATTTCCCCTCGATTAAACATTGTTTCCAGAGCCCCTTTATCAGCCGCATCCAGTTTTTCTAGGTTTGCTCCTTCAAGAAACTCCTCTATATCACGTATCTCACCCCCTTGATCAGGACTATAAAGTAGCTGATAAAACTCTTGAAACCTTGCACATATATCCCTAGGTGCTGTTACTTTGCTACCATCTTGAAGCATTACCTCCACAATATCCCCCTTTGTGGCCACCTGTCTTGTTCGAATAGCTAGTATGCGGCCAATCTGTTCACTGTATTCATATTGTTCCTTCCTCCATGCCAGGTATTTCCCTGCTGCCTTAGATGCAAATATCTCCCCCACTGCTGCTTTAGCGACTGTTAGTCTCTGCGACATTACAATAATGTCTTGTTTGGACCTGATAGCGACGCCAAGTTCTTCCTCAATATTAGCCACGTTCTTATTCTCCCTGCCACCTCCTCCCTTTCTGCCTTGTTTCGTCTGGTTGAGTAGCTAAATGTCTCTCCCCTTATGCCTGCTTTCATTATGTCCCAGACTATGGCAGGAGAAGCTGTTCCTCTGTTTACCTCGAAAAACCCTTTCAACCATTCTCTCATATGATCAATGTACTTAGCATCTTGTAGCAGGGCTCTCTCAAAAGTCCAATTTGAGGTCTGTTTATATTGCGTTGGAATTGCAATATCTAAAATCAGCGGGTTGTGATCCGACATAACCCGTGGGAGCCTGCTCACTTTGCCCATAGTTGCTATTGTAGGGGAGACCAAAAAATTATCTAACCTTGCTAATGTTTTGTGGGGTGCAGAAAAATACGTACTACCCCCACCAACATTGTGTTGCTGTTCCCATATGTCTATTAAGCCGTTATCCTCCATTAGCCTTATCAAAGCCATATGGCTTCTCTTTTTCCTCCCCACAACATTTTTGGGATCATTCTTCCATAAACCGTTCAAGCCGTTAATATTTAGATCCCCACATACCACCAGGGGCAGGGGCCAATTAGCCAGTTGTGTATTCATCGCATTAATCATTTCAGGATCATCAACTGTCGGGGCGTACAATGAACATAAAGTAAAGTTAAATCCCTTCATCTGGCATTCCATCAGCACCCAACGCCCATATGAATCTACTTTTTGTCTTTTAACAACCACACCGCCGTGCCGCGCTAATACAGCCACCCCTCGTGTCCTCGTCCCTTGTGTCGTACAAGCAAGCAGTTGAAAACCTAGCTGCCCCAATAATCCCTTTTGAGCCACCTCTATATGGGTCTCCTGTAGACAGAGCAAATCAACATGAATTGTTTTTAAATACTCCCTCACCTCCCTTCGCTTCCTTCCGTCATTCAATCCACAAATATTCAATGTACCTATCCGTATTGATATTCTTGTTTTATCCTCAAATCAACATTCAGCCTTTCTTCAACTCTCTCGTCTTTCAAAATTTGGTGTTTCTGATCCTCCCCTTGTTTTATCTTATCTTGATGTGATGATTTTTTTGTTTTTTCCCCTCCTTCCTCCTCTCCCCCCCCCCCACCTGTTAGAGCAAGCAGGCCGCTGGCCTCTGTGAGGGAGTCTGGCTATCGACTCCCCTTTGCTGACCTTTATAATTGCATTAAATCGCCTGAATACGTTAATTCACTTTGATATCTCCTTCACATCCCCTTCATCCAAATCACCCGTGACTTTACCATTACCCTCATCATTATATTCCATTGTCCTTCTTTTGTCCCCAATCAATATGTGCAATTCTTTTGCCCCTAGCCCTCCTTCATCCATATACTATCTCGTTGTATATATTCTACAAGGCTGGACCCATCTTAGACCAACATATCTTTTCACTGAGCAAAGGGGTTAATTAGAGAAAACGTCATCAAAGAGGTCTTCAAGGTTTATCTCTAGCTTCTCCGCTGGCTTCACCACTGGCACGAATCATGTCCATATATTCCTTTGCTTGGATTTCAGACAAAAAAACCCTAGTAGAATTCTTGTAGATTATTTTAAGTTTTGCCGGGTTCATTAAATAGGCCTGCAGGCCCATCTTATGGCATGGATCCAGTAATTCTCTGAGTCTCCACCTTCTTTCGATAGTGCTATGGCAGTAATCTGGGGTTGAGAAGAAGGACTGACTCTCAAACGAGCGTTTGGCATTGGGGCGAGCTTTTGCATACACTTCTTCTCTCAATAAAAAAGTTGCCAAAGTGCACTAATATGGCTCTCGATCTTGGTACCCCCTCTGTAGTAGAAGGCCCTTTCTTTTTTAAGGTCATTGGGAATCTGTGCACTCTTTGAACTTCCCTGTCCCAGTCCCAATGGTTCAATTCCGGGAAAGCTCCTTTGAACATTCTCAGGGAGTATGCCCTGATATCCCCGCCTTCTGCCCCTTCCTCAATGCCTAGGATTCTGAGATTATTTCATCTCTGGCGGTTCTCTAAGTCCTCTAGCTTCCACTGGGCATCCACCATCTGTTTTTCATATCCCATCAGTCTAGCCGAGTCTTTGACTTGTTGGTCTTCCATCATGCCCGTTCGATCTTCCAAGTGTGTCATCCTCGTATTTGTGGCTGTGCAAATCTTGGCCACCTT
Organism: Lissotriton vulgaris; assembly: GCF_964263255.1. NCBI lineage: Eukaryota > Metazoa > Chordata > Amphibia > Caudata > Salamandridae > Lissotriton > Lissotriton vulgaris. The sequence goes on from NC_141694.1 coordinate 249,446,057, forward strand.
CTATATAGCTCCTTGTAAATGCTTAGTTGCCAGGCGTTTTTTTTTTCTCCTCGGCCTTTGTCGCATCCTGCAATTGTTTGATTGAGTTTAAAATTAGCTGAAGAATTGGGTTCCGCTGATGGTGTCTGTCTGTGTGCCCCCCCAGCAATAGGATCCTCCTTCTCATTCTCAATTTCATTATAAGTATGCTGTGTAGCTGAGTAATCCCAGTTTAAACCTGCTTCTGTTTCGGTGCTTGCCACACTGATTCGTCTACGGCTTCTGCCGGCTTTCTCTTGTGACTGCGTACTTCTCTGTCGCCTGGACAATCTTTTTTTCCTTGGCTCTTGACTTTTCCCCTTTGGTGAAGATCCGCTTCCCCCTTCCAAACCTATGGCCAAGATTGAATCAGTGTTTGTCCCACCATTCTCTTCCAAGTCAGAACATGTGTCCTTGGATGCATCAGACCCATCTGTCACTGAGTAGAAATTATCTACTGGATCTACGTTATCCTCTAGCCCGCTCAGGCCGCTATTTGCAGTTATTTTTTGTACCAGTAGTCCAGTTTGTTGCGCTATAGTGGTTGCTGTCTCCGGAGTCCCACCTATGATTGTGTCCATATTTGTCGCCACTGCTGTTTCTTCAGTGGGGCGTGTATTTTCCTCTATACTGTCCACTATATCGTTGAGGTCCATGATGTTACTCCACTGAGTCTCTGCTGAAGGAGTACTGGGCGGCTCAGATGTATTGGCAGTGTCCACTTTAGCTGTATTAGCTGTATTGGAGGGGGTAAAGCATCCGGCAATGCTTTTTAATTATCCGGTTGGCTGCGCAGCATTTATTGCAGCCTGTTTCCTGGCTCTCGTTTTGCTCCAGGCAGCTGCTGCTTCCTCATTCAGAGCGTTGTGGGCATGGGCATGCAGGTCCTTATCTCCCCCTTTGTTTTTCACGACCTGCCCAGAAGGTTGTTTGCCAGGATTCTCGCCCCCCTCGGGCGCTTTCACTTTCCCCCCTTGAGTAGATTTTGGTGCCATTTTGACCCCCTCAGCAACCTCTGCCAACTCTACTACCTCTGTCTCTGTTACTAAATTACGATGTCGCTGAGAGACTCTCAGCTGTTTTGTGCTGGGCAAGCTCCAACTCAGGCTCAGGCACCAACGTAGTATGTATCTTCTTGCAGTGCTTGCTACTCCAGCAGCCCTGTCTGTTGAAATTGTCAATGCTGGAATCTCTCTCGCAGCCCCTCTGACCCCACGCGCTGCTTCTGACTTACCCCTGATGCCGTGATCAGCTTTACAGTCCTTGAGTGCGGTAGTCTGGGGTCCTCTCAAGTCGTCACCGTAAAAGTAACAGTGTAGCGATGTGCACCGCTGCCGCTTGCACCACCTCCGTTGTCCTCGTTTCAGCTGCCGTTTCAGCCCTTGTGGCGTTTCAGCCGGTACTCCGCTCTTCTGAGCTCCGCTGTCTCTCCTGCGCCGTTGGGTGCTGCAGGTTCCGAGAGCTCCGTGCTGGAGTTCTGGACTTTTTGGTTCCGTCCAGAGGTGTCAGGGAACAACACCCAAAGACCCCGGAGTTCCACCTGTCTTGGTGCACAAATGAACAGAAACACGGGCTTCTCGATGGTGGCGTCAAAGACCAAAGGTTTATTACTGCAGGGACACAGAAGTCACAGATACTACACACGGGCAGAATCTAGGAGCCTGTTCAAATTGTACAAAGCGGGTTGCTCCTTATATACTAGTTTTTGGCCTTCAGGCGAATTCTTCACATGTTGGTACATTCCCAAAACCTTTGTGTCATAAACAATAAATATTTGGCGTGCACAGGAACCGTTGATAAAATCTGATACGAAACATCTACGAAGAGGGGTTCCCACTAGTTCATCACAATTCCCTGTCAATATTCCATTCAGGACCCGGACCGCCTCATCGTAAAGTTCGTTACCTCCCCCTAATAAAGTTTCAGAAAGAAAGGAACGGAGCCAGGTGTGGAAGATAGGAAAGCGGGATAAGAGATGCTTGTGGGTTGTAAATGGGCAAGGCTACCAGCTTCGGCCGCCTAATCATGATCAGGACAATGGACACGAAGACCAGTTTGGCAGGGCTGGCCTCGGGCAGAGGAGGCAGTCTTTGTCGAGTCATGCAGCTACAGCGTGATCTGGTTTAAGGTGCACGTATCATGAAAGAGGTGAATCTCCGGCTAAGGCTACGTGTCCTTAATCGAAATGAAGTGATCAGAGGTTATTGCGTATGTGAGGGCAAGAAACACAAAATGGCTGCCATGATCTAAGATGGATGCCGTGGGTAGATTAGAAATGTGTTAATAAAAGGAGTGCTCTTGCTTGTAGCGTAGCGAAAACACCAGGGTATGCTAAATGGATCATTTGCGGTTCACTGATACCAATATTATGTATTTCTGACAAACTTGAAAACACGGGTTCAAATCGTCACGGAACCGTCACGGAACCTCAGACCCTCCTTTTGCCCTTACATAGGCAATTACTCAGTCTATGTCAGAATCTAGTTCTATGCTCATCAGGTCAGTGACATGCTGTTGTATCATCATCCTTTCTCGTGCCTTTTCTCCAAACGCAGGTGGTTTTCTGAGACAAGTTGCAGCACAAAGACTACACAGAGCAGGACCACACTGGATAATCAGGCAGCATGAGAATAGGAATACTAAGATGACACCAATGACCATTAGAACCTTCCATCCCCACGCTGATATCAGAGTCCAAAACCACTCCATGAAGGACCAGTTTCCCTTGTCTACATGTATAGAGTCGGAAATCTTGTGTAGCTTAGAGATCGCCTCATAGACTGTTGGAGCATTATTAGGAATAAAGACACAGCAGCTCGATTGGATCATTCTGCATACCCCACCTCGATCTGCAAGTATAACGTCTAGAACCATACGGTTCTGCAACGTCATGAGTCTATCCGCCTGAAGCTCAGCTGTTAAGTTGCTAAGGGCACCAGCAGTTTCGGTAATAGTAGATTCAACTACCCGTGTTAGCTGACGTATGTTTCTACTATTGGCCATAGGCCCCCAGAACGGAAGGAAGCCTTTGAAGAAGTCTCCAGCTTCCTGACCAGCGGTATCTTCCTTGCTGAAGACACCTCTCGCTACTCTGGTTCTGTGGTAATCAGATGAAGCAGTGTATGTCGGAGGCAACAATCGAGCAATATAACATGATCCTGAAAAGTCGGCAGGCAACCATGTATAAGCTCTGTCTCGACAAATGAAGTAGGTACCCCTAGCAGTGAGAAAGGCAGGGGAAGAGTTAGCCAGAAACACATACGTCTCTACGCACTCACTCCTCCCTAGCTGAGCTCTCGGATTTCTCCCATTACCTTGCAAGCAGACCTGACCTCGGTGAGGTACGACCCAGATTGGAGTTGAGCTTTTACGCTTGCTTTCTCCTAAACTAAGGCGATACTCTGAAGTATTCCAACTTAAATATACTCGCAATTCGTCTCTAGGGTAGGATGGAGTATTATTGACGTCCTTGACCATGTCAATAATTCCCTGGACTAAGGCTTTGTTGGCAGAGTTATATTTAGTGGAACGCGGTGGACGTGGAGGATAGGTTTCAAGGGCATAAGCAAAGATGGTTTGGAGGGCCTGAAATGATCCATTGTAGCTGTAAGGCAAAACCAGATAGGGAATACCTTTATCCATAGTGTGGGGTATCAAGCCACACACCCAGCAGTCTGTAGTGTTAACTACCAGTTGGTGTTGGTGCAAGAGCTGTACAAAAGTGTTGTTGGTGAATTCTGAGCGTCGGGCTTGCTCATGTTCCGGAAACGAGTGAAAAGAGTGTAAAGAAGAAACAGTAGAAATGGCAGGATCAAGGGGAGGTACTGTAGTAACTGGCACAAAAATCAAATTTATACTAAAGACGATTCCACCCACCAATGTTGCTAAAATAATCAAGAATGTAATGGCACATTGCATCAAAAAGCATTTGCTATGAAGAATTCTATGAAGTCTGTGTCTGCGAACATAAATCACATTTTTTCGTTGCAGCGCAGGAAGCTCCATCTTCTACAATCCGCTCGCGACCACTGATGATGTGTACGTAGATGAAAATGCCTCTATCAGCCCTGGGAGTTCCCAGAACCAACAGAAGGATCGACCTTGTGTCAGACCCCTGCAGATTCAACTAGGCACACAGCCACGACCCTACGGCTACCCAGACGGCAAGGCAATTTTAAAAACAATAAACAATAGCAAACTTCCTGGCTGAAGGCAAAAGTTCAATATATCAAAATCACAATATGCAGTTGCCTGCTTTATTTGTCCATTTTACGGCTTCTTAAGTTATATCTCTGTTTCGCTGGTACTGTCTGATCGGAAAATAGTGTATCACTAGCAGCTGTTGCAGTGTTTAAGTTCGCAGATGGCAAAGTTTCTTCTGATGCTGGAGACAAATGTTCAGTGTTCAAAGGAGTCTTTTCAGGAGGAGAGTCAGATTTTGGAGTGTCAGTAATCAATTCGGCATCGCTGAAAGAGATGAACTTCGGTGTGCTTTCAGATTTGGAGGCACCAATTCCCTTCTTCACCCAGTCGTCGTAAGGGAGCGGCAAAGGGACACGCTTAACGTGGGATGCGTGTACCCAGTGCTTGCGGCCAGCTACACGAACTGCTGTCCTCGTTGCAAGTAGGATTTGGAAGGGCCCCACAAATCTCGTCTGAAGGTTCTTCGTCCTCGCGAAGTTTTTGATGACGACGAAGTCTCCCGGTTTCAGCTGATGCCCTGGACTCTCCGGAGGTTTTGGCAAAGCATCGAAAACCTGTTGATGAATAAGACTCAATTTAGCAGTCAAGTCGTAAAGGTAGTCTATCAACATAGGATATTCTATGGAACAAAATTCTTTAGGCCTTGGCACACCCCAGATATTTGCCGGGCGACCAAAGACTATTTCATAAGGACTAAGCCCTATTCTAGAATGTACCGTTGCTCTCGTTGATAACAAGGCCAAAGGAAGTGCGTCTGGCCAGGCTAAACCTGTGGATGCTTGTATTTTAGCTATTTTCAGCTTGAGGGTGCCATTGTAACCCTCCACTAAACCAGCAGACTAGGGATGGTTTGCACTGTGGAATTTCTGTTTCAGTCCTAGGCCGGCACACACACTCTGCATAACTTTCCCTATAAACTCACTTCCGTTATCTGACCATACAATCCGTGGCATTCCATATCTAGGGAAAAATTCTTTGAGAAGAATTTTGGCAGTTGATAGGGCAGTGTTGTCCTTTAGTGGGTATGCTTCTATCCACCTGGAAAAAGCACAGACCACCACTAGGACATATTTTAAATTATTACAGCGGTCCATGTGAATAAAATCTAACTGAATTACTTCAAAAGGGCAGGAAGGAGGAGCGAAATGACCAGCTGGAGTTGGAGTTCCCTTGCCAGGATTATGCATCAAGCACACCATACAATTTTTCACCACTCTCTCTGCACATTTACTGATTCCCTCATTCTTCCAGACCGGAGCCAACATCTTACAGATCCCTTTAGAACTTATATGCGCTACTCCATGCGCCATCGTCACTACTGCAAGCACATACGCATCGGGCAACATCCAACGCTGCTGTTCTGTCAAATCAATCCAACATCCATTCGAGTCCAACTTGCCCGTACTTTCTCTCCATACACGTTTCTCTTCCTCAGTTGCTTCTTTCTGAATCTCTTTCACACTTTCCATAGTATCCTCGCACATTCCAGACTCAGCAATCCATCTTGCAGACGTAGCAACATACATTCTGCTCATCGTGTCTCTAGCTGTCTGTTTAGCAATTTCATCAGCAAAAGCATTCCCACGACCAACATCATCCGTGATTGCTTTATGAGCACTGCACTTCACAATCGCAACTTCAGTCGGCAAGGTTAGAGATTCCAACAAGTCATTCACTAGCTGACCATGTTGGATCTTAGTCCCATGGGACGTAATGAAACCTCTTTCTCTCCACAACCGGCCAAAACTATGGGCCACGCCAAATGCGTACTGACTATCTGTAAACACATTCACTCTCTTTCCCTCCGCTAAAACACATGCTCTCGTTAGAGCTATTAATTCTGCAGCTTGGGCAGAATTCTGACTCACTCTTGCAGTCTCCACAATCGTCTTCAAAGTCGTTACTGCGTAAGCAGCAGTCACATCACCATTCTCCAATTTAAAACATGACCCGTCCACATACAGCGTACCATCCGGATCGGATAACGGAGTATCCTTCAAATCAATGCGTCCTTTTGTCTCTTCCTCCGTTTTAAAACAGCAATCATGTGGCTCGGAATCACTCGACTCTTGATCAGTCGGCAACAGTGTTGCTGGATTCAATACATTACATCTTTTGATCTGAATATGACTCGCTAGTAATGTCAGCTCGTAACCAGATAATCTCGCACTAGTAAGGTGTTGTGTCTTCGTTCGGTTCATGAGTGTATCCACTGCATGAGGAACCATGACCACTAGCATGTTGTTCATCACCAAACCAGCAGATTGTCGAATGGAAGCCGCAGCTGCCGCTGTAGCTCTCAAACAACTAGGTAACGCTCTGGCTACCGGATCTAATGTTGATGAGAAATACGCACAAGGGCGTTGTTTATCACCAAACTTCTGTGTCAGAACACTCAATGCGCAACCTTCTCTCTCGTGAACGTAGAGCGTGAACGGCTTACTGTAATCAGGTGTACCCAATACAGGAGCTGAACACAATGCTTTTCGTAATTCAGTAAAACTCTCTTGACATTCATCAGACCATGGCACTGGACTCGGAACATTTTTCCCAGTCAAGGCTACCAATGGTTTCGCTAAAAGAGAAAAATTTGGGATCCATTGCCTACAGTAAGAGGTAATACCTAGAAAGGCACGTACTTCTCTCTGTGTGCGTGGAACACTCATCTGTGTAATTGCTTTTATTCTTTCTGGGGTCAACTTCCTTCCCTCCTTTGACAAGAGATGACCTAAGTAGGTCACTTCTTGGCAGCAGTATTGCATTTTGGAAGGAGACACCTTGTGATTCAAATTAGACAAATGATGCAATAAGGAAATTGTAGCTGCTTTGCAAGTTTCCTTGTCATCGGCAGCCACTAGAAGATCATCTACGTACTGTACTAGAGCAGAACCTGGAGGAAGGACAAAAGAATCTAACTGGCTTTTTAATGCTTGACTATAAATAGATGGACTTTCACAATAGCCTTGTGGAGCTCGTTTAAATCTGAAGCTTCGTCCTCCTAAACAGAAGCCGAATATATCTCTACTTTCTTCGGCTATCGGAATGCTGAAAAAGGCATTCTTTAAGTCAATAACTGAGAACCATGTGGCTGTAGCAGGAATCAATGTTAGCAAGGCAGTAATATCCGGAACCACAGGAAACTGCGGAATTACAATCTTATTAACTTCTCTAAGGTCTATGACAAACCTGTACACTGGAGGTTTTGTAGGATCAGTTTGTTTCAAAATCGGTAGTACAGGGCTATTACAGACATTTCCCCTAGTTTCTTCAATCACATCTTTCTTAATTAAATCTTGCACAATCAATAAAAGTGCACGCTCTCCTTCACTAGATATTTTATATTGGGGAATTCTTGGAAATTTTACATTTGTTTTCAAGGTTACCACATACGGTGGAATTTCTAAGAGACCTACATCATTAGGACCAGTCGCCCAAAGAGAATCAGGGAGTGAGCGTAGCTCTGGCGGGAGTGCGTCCATTGACAAGTACATCGGAGAGGTGATATTTTTACCCAACGTGAGTTGTACTCCTTCCGGAGAACAGTACAATGTCGCATATAGTCGTTTTAACAAATCTAAACCAAGCAGATTTTCATTACAACCTGTCGTCAAAATCAGGGGTGCTTTCAATTGGCACGGTCCAACAGAAATAGACAAAGGACCAGATATCGGGTTGTAAACAGGGGCGCCTGAAAAACCTACGGAAACATTTGTTGAGCCGGACAAAGGTGCGCCAGGGAGTTTCGCATGAATGATAGAACTTTTTGCGGCACCAGTATCCAACAGAAACGGTTCGACTACACCTGATGTTGCTACTGCGACATAAGGCCCACTCTGATCCACTGGAACTGATACTACTCCCTCTCTCTGTCCATGGCTGTCCTAGTACCCATTTTGCTGAAAACCCTCATCTACTTCACAATAGTCCTCAACAAGATATTGTTGAGATCTATTTTGCTGAGTAGATTGTCCATTTCGTTGATCAAAGTGATTGGAAGGACGATCATTCGTTTGTGGAGGCATAGCACCTCGTCCTCGACCTCTAGAATTCTGCACAAAACCACCACGACCTCTCTGAGCTGCTGCTGCATTATTTTGCGCTAAGATCGGACATTCATTTTTATAGTGACCCTCTTTCTTACAGTACGCACACTGATTCCACTGATATTGAGGTCTTGATGAACTATAATCTGTCCTGTGGTACGAACCTTGCTGCGTATTAGATTGATTCATGCGAGGCGGATACGCCTGCTGCAAAAGAACTTTAGTTTTTAAATCTTTCGTTTTCTTTTCTGATTTCTCCTTTTCCTCTTTATCCCTATTTTCGTAGTACTGTGCAGTCGCAAGTATTTGCGCTGTTGTGGATACAGCCCACGCACTTTCTGAGTCTTTTAATTTATTGCATAATTCAGGTAACAAATTATGCACAAATTTATCGACAAACAGTCTTTGTCCTCCTTCTGTACTCATGTCCTGACCACTATGATCTACAAAAGTCTCTTCAAACCTTGTGAAGAAGTCGGAGACACTTTCGTCTTTCTTCTGCCTGCATGCTGACAGCTTGTCCCAATTTACACGCAATGCTGGCATCAGAGTCTTCATTAGATCAATTATTCTACCTGGTAGATTAGCAATTAGGGGTTCGGGTTTCGCACCACCTATTTGTTGACCATCTGCTGCAGTGATAGCTGCCCAATCACCACCTAAGGCAGCTTGATGATCCTCTCTACGAATTTTAGCCCACACTGGTTGCGGAACTACATTGCCAAATAACATATCGATGTCGGCTAAGTTCATTATACAAGCCTCAACTGTCTGTGTTAATTCCTTGTAATATCCAGCAGGATTCTTACGTGGATCTGGCAAGGCCTGCTTCACCGCTAGCACTTCAGCTCGCTTCCATGGAATGTGTATCCACACTCTTTGGAACTGCGCTGGAGCACCTGCAATACCAGCATTATCATCACGTGCCACTGCTTCGCGCCAGATTGGAGGAACTTCCCTCATAGGATATTGGCGACTTAGCTTCATTTTTCCTCTTTCTAAATCTCTCGGCGAACGAAGAGATGGATCATTCCTAAAACTTAAAATAAGTTCCATCGCTTCTTTTATATTATCACCCACTATCATTCCAGCAGCAAACTCTTTTTGAACTTTAATTAAATCTTCCAAATCTGATTCTACATCATTTTCTTCTATTTCTTCACGTAACAACGAGCACATCTCATCGAAGACATACCGTTGTGTTGGTTCCTTCCACTGCATAAATGTGTCTAACACATCTCTCGTACTATATCTTCTACTCTTCGAAATCCATCTGAGAGCCGTGGAATCTAAAATTCCCCGTTCCTCAGTACTTGGAAGCTGACTACGTCTCTGAACTGAGTCAGGAGTAGGAGTCTTAATTAAAGTTTTATATAAAGGAGACAGCATATTAGTAACAGAATCAGTGATTCTTCGACGAACAGAAAGTGGAGTTAGCACACTCGCAGACGTAGAGAACGCAGTAGAGGTAGGAATAGATAACGGAACAGTAGGAGTATCGAGAAAAATAGTTTGTGGAATAGTAGGTACAGAAGCTGACAGTTCAGGAAGAGAAGGAGCTGTAGGAACATTCACATTCATCACAGGAGGTACGGGAACTTGATTCTGGGGGACAGGAGCAGGAACACCAGGTTGTCCAGCAACCGGCAATTGAACATTCGGGACAAGTGGAGCCGCAGCACCTTGTGCATACGGTGGAGGTGACCGTAACAGATAAGATAACAGAGGATCGTTTTCGGAATCCTCCAGTATCTTAGCCATTTTCGATGGCAATGCAGGATAGCACTTGTCAATCGCTAAGTTATGCTCTCTAATGGCTACATCTATGGCCTTCTCACACTCGTTAGCCTGCAACTGCTTAGCCGCTTGCTCTAGAGTCAACTCTTCTTGTTCTTTCTGTTCTTTCTTCAACCTTTTAATTTCTCTCTGTTTGGATTCTTTTCGCCAATAACGGAAAGAATCAAACATTGCCGGCCGGGCTTTCTTCCTAAACAATTTCGCTTCTAAGTTGTCGAGAATCTCGGGTTCAAAACTACCATGCAGTGGCCAACTAAGGACACCATCCTTCGCAGTGTAACGGACCCATACCTCATTATAAGATATAGGACCCACACCATGTTTACAATATAAATCATATAGGGGAGTCCCAATCGGAGGAACCAGACAAGAGTCCTCCAATCGTGAGTCACGGTTGCAACCAAAGCAAGACAACATTTTCCGACTTACCATTTTTCAGTCCGGAACACAAAACAAACAAAACACAAAACAGATATGTGCACTTGAACCAAGAATTTAGGCCTACCAAAACGAACTGTTGTATCGATACCCAAACTAAACCAAATAGATTATCTTAACCAGAACAACCTGTGATAATCCTACCAAGAACCAAAACCAAACCAAGAACCAATCAAGGATTTTAACAATCCTCACAAAGTAACCAGCTGGCTATCACTAAATACTTAACTGAGTCACTGAAGACGTCACCAAGGAGAAACCCGTCACGTTTCGCCGTACTAAGGACTGCACCTCGGGTCCAAGACAGGGCGACGGTCAAGGCAACGGCCCACTGCAGCCGTCCTGAACGGGAAACCCTCGTGGAAGAGAACTTCGGGCCACTTTTGCGATATGCCGGGATCGATGAAGTGGGGCGCCTCCCTCAGGAATCTTCACACGAAGCTTCTCGAACTCTTCAGGCTTTTGGACCGGTACCGAATGACGTCGCCCCACGTTGGGCGCCAATTGGAGTTCTGGACTTTTTGGTTCCGTCCAGAGGTGTCAGGGAACAACACCCAAAGACCCCGGAGTTCCACCTGTCTTGGTGCACAAATGAACAGAAACACGGGCTTCTCGATGGTGGCGTCAAAGACCAAAGGTTTATTACTGCAGGGACACAGAAGTCACAGATACTACACACGGGCAGAATCTAGGAGCCTGTTCAAATTGTACAAAGCGGGTTGCTCCTTATATACTAGTTTTTGGCCTTCAGGCGAATTCTTCACATGTTGGTACATTCCCAAAACCTTTGTGTCATAAACAATAAATATTTGGCGTGCACAGGAACCGTTGATAAAATCTGATACGAAACATCTACGAAGAGGGGTTCCCACTAGTTCATCACAATTCCCTGTCAATATTGCATTCAGGACCCGGACCGCCTCATCGTAAAGTTTGTTACCTCCCCCTAATAAAGTTTCAGAAAGAAAGGAACGGAGCCAGGTGTGGAAGATAGGAAAGCGGGATAAGAGATGCTTGTGGGTTGTAAATGGGCAAGGCTACCGGCTTCGGCCGCCTAATCATGATCAGGACAATGGACACGAAGACCAGTTTGGCAGGGCTGGCCTCGGGCAGAGGAGGCAGTCTTTGTCGAGTCATGCAGCTACAGCGTGATCTGGTTTAAGGTGCACGTATCATGAAAGAGGTGAATCTCCGGCTAAGGCTACGTGTCCTTAATCGAAATGAAGTGATCAGATGTTATTGCGTATGTGAGGGCAAGAAACACAAAATGGCTGCCATGATCTAAGATGGATGCCGTGGGTAGATTAGAAATGTGTTAATAAAAGGAGTGCTCTTGCTTGTAGCGTAGCGAAAACACCAGGGTATGCTAAATGGATCATTTGCGGTTCACTGATACCAATATTATGTATTTCTGACAAACTTGAAAACACGGGTTCAAATCGTCACGGAACCGTCACGGAACCTCAGTGCTCCGCCCAACCCGCTCCACAAATTCCGCCTGCACCACTAGGTTGCAGAGAACGCCGTGAGGGTTGCACCTCAGCTGCTGCCGCCACTGCCGCTACCCCTGCCGCGGAGATCAATCCCAGGACCTCTTCAATCCCCATTCAGGTATCGCTGGAGAGTAACTCTGTCTTCGGTAAAGCCTTTAAAATATCAAAGTGTGATTTCTGCTGTCAGCATCGTATTCCATCCATGTTCCTCAAAACAAACAGGTCGGCATTGGAGCGTTCTCCTCTAGCCGCTTAGCCAGACGCCATCTTGCTCTTCACAGTAGTTTCGCTAATTTAACATTCTGAGAAAAAATACTGTATTTCATAAAAGAAAGGCCTATGTTTTAAGGAATGCCTATTTAGCCAAGATGAAATCTTTCTATTTCTTGTTGAAATGTCTCTTGTTTTCAGAAGCTGGCAAGGTAAAAAATAACTACAGTTCAACATTTTATTTAAGGGGCACATTTAAGAGCGAATTCTCATGAGCTCTAGAGTTTATGAGAACTATTGCTGATTTAAGTTCCTTGGGACCTATGGCCACTTATTGCATTGGCTGCTATTTAAAAACGTTTGTGAGGTACTTCATCATCTGCAATAATAAAGTTTTTATGATAGCACTACTGTTGCATGAGGGGTAAGACTGAAGTAACCTGTTTACTTTCTGTTCTTTAATCTCTTTGTAATCGAGCAGTAACACTACTTCATAAGCCTTTCGAATAGATATAACTGCTTCTTATGGCCTGACATTGCTATATTTTTAACACTTTGGAATTTTCCACATTGCCGCTTACACGTAGATTCTCGCTCAAAACAATCATAAAAATAAATAAATAGGCAGTGTAGAAATCTGCTTTTTTCTGCTTGATGACCCCAGATTTTTTACCATTCGCTGGACCCTATATTTTAGAACTCTGTGCAGATTGCCCCTGGTAACCAGTAGTAAAGTGCCTGTGCTCCCCCTTTATAAATGGCTGAATTGGAATACTCCTAAATGGCATACTTAACTTACCTATAATTCCCTAGTATATGTATGGTACAATATGTACTCTGGGCCTGGAAGTTAAATGTAAGTGGACTGCAGCACGTATTTTGCAATTCAAAATAGTGGTAGTGCAGACATGGCTTTAGTGCTACCCTGTGTAGCCTAACAGTACCAGTGTAAAGACTGCATTCGGCCTGTCAAAATAAATCCTTTTGACAGGTAAAATCCCCTCTTTTATTAATAATAAGTCACCCTTAGGTAGGCCTAGTAATTCATGAGGCAAGGCGCATGGTGTTTAAAAATAGGACATGTATAAATGTAATGTTAACATACTTTTCACTGTTGCAGGTCTACTTGTTCTGTGTAGAAACACAGAGTACGGATTAAAATTCTAATACTATATCTTGGGAATAGGACTAGCTAAAATCCAACTCAATGGTGAAGTCAAATTTCTTATAAATATTAAGGTAAGTAACTTTTAGAAAGCTACCTTTTCCTTGAGTGACGTTTCTGGAGGCCAAATTGCATTTGCCCTTCAACTTCTCCAAGATAGTGATTAGCACTTAAATAGGTGTGAAAATATGTGACATTGGCAGAGGTGACTCCTCTGCACCTCACAGAATATGCAGAGAGGGGGCTATGGCCTCCTTTTGACAACACACTGTCAAATCCTGCCTGAAAGGTCTGCTGAGCCGCATGTCACACTTGAAAGGGAGAGACGAGGATACCAAGACAATTCCTGCGTATGTACTGTCTGGTTGTTGAAGAAACCTACTTTTGTCCTTTCAGACTTCTGTTTTTGGGCCTATTGTGCATATCATGGCTGCTTCAAACTGGATTTTAGTGTTAGATCTGGGAGTATACTAGGATTACACTCCATACACACTCGCCTAGCCCTAATTGCCCAATTCTAGTGTGAATTTCGCCATCTTGAAAATGCCAAATGTAGGTAGGGTTGGCCTGGATAATTTTACACCATTAGTTAGGGTGGTCCCAGGAGTCATTCCCACCCCCTAGCTGGTTCCAGGTTATAAATGTGGCACCACGAGGCACCCACTTCAGAACACTCTTGGACCTGAGGAAGAACAGAAACAGACCAAACCTGCTGTCTGTGACCTGACAGGAGTCCTGACTCCCTGTGATTCTCTAGATTCCACCCCTGTGAGCCCTGGAGGAATTATGCTATGGTTAGCATTATACCAACTGTGGACATCATCATGCCAGGCATGCCCATAATAGGACTGGAATTTCCACATAATGCAAGCATGTGCTATATCAATCCATGGATGTTTGGCATCTACCAGAAGTTACCAATAGAATGTCAGTTCCACCATCTTACCTACTACTCTTTTGCAAGGGACAGTATAATTATATGTATGTCAGTAGGTAAGGGCACTTTACAACACAACTAATATCATGCACTTGCCTTTGTCAGACACACTTGACAGAACAATGATGTGTCCGTATACAACAAATAACACTTTCACTCACTCATACACCCAGCATTCACAGAACCATTGGTTTCCCGGCATCACTGTTTATGCTTGTAACTTATAATACAGAGTAGTTACGTCAAAAGCAAAACTACAAACCCTAGAATCCATTGTGATGTTTAACAACAAGGGTAACCAGAGGGGTATCACAATACAAAGGTTCAGTCATTACACTCACCTTATTTGTACGCAGTAAATTTATAATTTCAAAATTAAGTGCATCAATGTTACATTTAAGCTGAACAATGCAAGTTCCTCTTCCATGCATATGAACTGTGAAGTTTGCAATCACAGGTGCTGCTGCATAAATATCCTATCAAAAAGACCTGCTGTTTCCTATGTGGTAGCCATCGTCCGTGGATGCTGATGGACCTTTCAGCCCAAAGTTCCACTGTGAAAAGGTCTAGAAAATGTGACTGCAGATTACTATGTGATGCCCCAAGGATTTGAGGATGATGGAAATTCCACATGCATAAATGTGTCCATGGTCAGAATGCCCCTTTTCAAAACATCTTTACATTGTATGCCCAGTTATACAGGAAGTAGAAGTTACACTTTCCCATTCCTGAGCAATCTGCAGTACTACCATTCACACCATCCGCCTCCCTCACACTGTGCTGCACAAGCCAGGAAGGTCCACACGATAATGAAAAGGGGATTTAGGATCACACCCCTGCACTGATAACACTCAGTGGGGACCGTTTCGGACCTACACATTCAGGTACCTCCTTGAGAAGAAACAGCAGTAAGAGAGTTTTTAAGACCCTCCTAAGCATTCTCCGCTTAACCTTGTAGCTGTTTATGGCGCCCCTGTGCAAATGCACCGGAACTGTATCTGACTGATGTGAACACTCTCACTTGCATCTCTCCCTCTTGACTCTCCAAGATGCCTTGACATGTGTGTTTTGGAGGGAACGTCTTTGACTGTGATGAAGCCCAACAGGGTTTTGTAGGATGAGAAAGGCTTACGGTGGTGAGCGACACCACAGAAGTGTGTATACTGTAATACATATGCAGTGAAATGATTTAGCAACACAAGTATGGATCCAGTAATGTTCATTAGCGTGGTGTGTGTCCCTTCCCAGCACTGTACTAGCTGTGGACCAATTTTCATGTCAAAAGCAGAGGTACACGAATGCTACTCTCATACTATGGAAGTAATGGATGAAAAAGCTTTGGCTAGTAGTCACGTGTCCAGTTTCAGCCCGACTGCAACACGTGTGCGGGCAGTCAGAATAAGTCTGTTTCACATTAGGGTAGTAAGTGGTATTAGGCGCAAGATAAGCCTATTGAGTCGAACACAAATGGTTGAAGTTGGAGACAATGTTGTATAGGCTGAAAAAGGCCTGCATGGGCATGTTTGCTAGATATACATACACAAGAGGGATGTCTTTTTTATGTTTGCCAGCAGGTAGCCGTAGGCTACAAGGACAGTGACAGCTTAGTCATCCGATGACTACCGGGTGAAGGGTCGGTGTCTGCTGTGGTGTTCCTCCATGTGCAGCTTTCAGACTTAACACCGAAAGAGGCTTGTAGAGGAACACCATGTCCCTGTGCTACCTGAATCAGTTTGCCCTCAGATCCATGGACACCTGCTACTGCTTTACCCTAAAGGGCCAGAAAAGAATGTTGCTCTCCTGACTCCTGTTGCCGACGATCTACCAAACCTCTATACAGATTCGGGGCCACCTCAAGGCCTCATACTCCTGCCCCAATGTTTGGCTCCCACTGATCCTGCCACTATTCATGTAAGGCTGGACTGCAATCCAAACCAATCCTGGCAAAATGTTGAAATCAGCCTCACACTGAAGGAGGCATTGACTAGATGGAAGCCATATGGGCATGGTTGGATCATGGCAGCCCTTCAAGCTCAGAAAGAAAGCAGCCATAAGGCTGCAACACACCTGGGAAATACCAGAGTGACAGAGTGTCCAGTCCAACCCTGCACACATAAATGGCCTGTACCCAGGGGGAATTAGGATGTGCCAGTGGTGGGGTTGCAAGGAACACTGGTAACAAAGGGTCAGTTACCGCAGGTGTGTGGCCAACTAAAACTTGAATCCTTCTCAGGATCATTAAGTAGGTGCCATTAAATAGAGTGATAGTTATTTGACTTTTTTATTTATTTATGCAGTTTTATGTAGTGCAAACAAGACCGAGGGGCCTTAGAGCACTTTGCAAGGGAAGGGGAGGGCATGCAAACAGCAAACTATAAATATGAAAGAGAAATGCAGCAATTCAATAGTGACAAAGATAATCAAATAAGTATTTGTCAGAAAAACTCACTATAGTAATTGTTAGAGAATGACTGTGAATTAGGAAAAAAACAACTTCAAATAAAACTATGGAGTGATAGCCGCACCTGTCATTGTTACAGCTCTGATGCCCTCATTTAAATTTCTCCTCGACTGGGGAACTCCTGTTAAAATGTTGGCACTTGTATTTCCAAGAATCTCTAGGGCCAGCATTATGAGGTCTACAAAGTGCAAACCCGATAAGTGCAGATCCAGAGACACCAGGCCTGTCTATACTTGTGCAGGGGCAGAGGCTGTGGGCAGCATCACAGCTTATCCGTGCCTGAACCCTGCAGCTTTAAGCCAGAACATAAATGCTTCCTCCCCCTAGATACACAAGCCCGCCCGGACCCCACTATGTCCCACCACGTGCCCAACCACACCCGACACCTTTCCAGACCTTTTCCATCTGCACAAAGATGGATGAAAATGCCCGTCGCTTTCTTGCTGGACTCAGGGAAAACCACACGGAGAAGCACCCATTAGCTCCAGTCCGTGTGGTTATTCCCCATTCCCGGCATAAAAGTTGTGACTCCCAGAATTTGATGTGCGAAATCGGATACCAGCCAGAATCAAATAAACCGCAGAAATGCCGTCTAAAGAGCATTAAAAAATGAATTATGTTTATAATATCTTTAAATACTATCATATTTCGAGAACCCTGAGCTGCAAGAAATTGTCCCCCAGCAGAAGGCTCATGGTAGTGGCTGATTCGATGCCATGCAAGGCCTCAAAGCGCTGCGGGGTAAAACTTGAAACCGTGATTTTTTGATGCCATACTAAAGCGCTTCAGGAGGTTGGCCAGCCACATGTGAATGTGAGAAACGTAGTGAAAAGTTTTCAAGAACTATAACGGGCACTGAAGTAATGTTGGAAACAGGGAGGGTCAAGTGCTGGGGCAATCTTATTTTTCCTACCTTTGTTCCAAGTAAAAATGGAATTTCTCATGAATGCAATGTGCTGTATCCAGAGGAAAAGAAACACGAGATAAAGCGTGCTTGTGATGACAGACTGTACCGTACATAGGAATATTCTATATGTGTGCTTGTTATTCCTTCCAGCTGTGATGCAAGTCCTGCTTGGAGTGAAGAGGAAGTCTATATAAGGACGAGGAATACACTTCAGAGTGCATTGCTCAGGCTGTCCTTTGCAACCATTCCTCGCATTCTTTCTGCATCGTTCAACCCTGGAGGGGTTGCAAAACCAAACCCAAAAAGCTAAAATATTCCATCAATCATTGATTCTGTGATTACCAAAGTGAAAACATGTACAAACCCTGCCTAAAGGCACGAGTATTGCATTACGGCTACTTATGTAATATGAAAGTTTATGCTTTCAGTGTCTTTATATTACTATGTGGAAAGTCGCTTACCATTGCATATTTTATTAGTATGCTTGCTGGAAATCGGGATACTGGTTGAGGGGCGTGAAACCTTACTCAAGCAGCAACTGCAATATCTGTCAGGGTGAAGACTCAAGTGAACCCTGGTCCAATTGTGCAGATGCTTAACCCTCTGGTTGCTTGGCACAGGCTGTATTTATGAAGTACTTCAAACAGTAATAAAGTGAAAATACAACCCAAGAAAACTCCCACACCAAGTTAGTAAAATAGATTAAAATGTAATAAATGTTTTCACTCACAAAACAGCAAAACTCCAGTCAGTAGAGCCAGAGATATGTAATTTTGCATTTTAAAAATGTAAGTGAAAATAGTGCCTAAAAGCACAAGGTGCCAACTGTGTTAACTGGTCAGCCAGACTGGGACAAGGTCCCAAGTTGAGGATGACCGTGATGGAGCCCAGCTACAGGGATCAAGTTAGGCCTGTTGAACAAGGGTACCTTAAATTCTTTTTGTGGAGTGTTGCGAGATTCCACATCGAGGTTGTGTCGTACAGCGGTGGTTCCGAGGAGCTGAAAGGCTTCAATGCGAGATCCTGTGACGTCTTCGAGATTGCCGTCAATGAGGGGCTTGTGATGCTAAGTCCTGCGGTAAAGATGCTTTGCGCATCAGCAGTTTTGAGAAAGATGCAGGGCTGCATTGTAGAGTGCTGCGTTGTCTTCAAATATGATGTCAATTAGGGGCTTGCAATGCCAAGGCCTGCGTCAAGGATGCATGCAAAGCCGCTGTTCAGATCCAGAGATGGGGACGCGTTGCTCTGTAGTAGTTCTGCCCACATGACTACAGCTGAGCTAGCAGAGCACCTTCAGGTCGACTTCCAGGGGTCCAGGATTAGGGTGGCACCACTTGGGGGACAAGAATCACAGTAGATAGAGTTCAGGTGCTGGGTTCAAGTTGAGTGGACTCTTTTCTGTTTATGAGGCTTGACCAGAAGGTCAGCCAACTAGCCCTTGGAGTCTCCCTGCAGGTCCTTGGATAAAGATGCAGGTCCAGTCCTTCTTACTCAGGCAGCAGTGTAGTGGGGCAACAGAGTAGCAGTCTGTCTTACAGAGAAGCACAATAGTTCTTCTGAGTCTCCCACAGGTCCAGAGGTGTACTGAAGAGTTGGGTCTGAGGGCCCAATATTTATTCCTGGTGCCCACTTTGAAGTAGGAGAAGGTTCTGGAGGTTTCCAACTCCAAAGGTGTTTGCAATGTCCTTGTTCCTTGCCCTGGCCCCAAATAGATTAGTGTCAAACCCTTTGTGAGAGTACTCAGGAAGAGCCTTTGTGATGTGCAAGTGTGGTGGGTGAGAGTTCCTCCAATGCATCAATTTAAAGATGGCCAATCCTGCCAATACCTGTTTTCACTTTGTCTCACTCTCTGGTAGCAATAGACAACAACCTACTGTCTGCTACACCTAGTCATGTGGCCGGGGACACAGGCAGCAGGCACCAAATAGTTGGGAGAAGAAATTGCAAACTTTCTGAAAGTGGTATTTTCAGAATAGTGACTCAAAATCCATCTTTACCTTTAAAGGTGGGTTTTAAATTACAATTCTATAGGCACCACAATAAGTCCTAAGGCCAACAAAACAAAATCAGCAAAAATGGAGGAGAAAGGTAAAAAGCTTGAGGAAAGACCACCCTAAACCTGATTGGTCTAACAATGCTGGCTTGTAATCTGGTATATTGAGTATGGAATATCGTTATACCTTGAGGTCATAGCCAAAATATGGAAGACCAAAATATCAAAAGATTGTGTATACAGGGAATTACAAATGTACTATTTGTAACCCTGCATCTATGTACCTTCAAGATACACACTCACACCTTTCAAAATGAGAGACAGGAACCCTGAAAGCAGTTTGTGGTTCAAATTTTCTAGGTGCAATCCATCAATGGTTTCGGCTATTTCTTGCCTTGTTCACTATATATATATTTATATTGTCAAGGTACATATATGGAAAGTTAGGTATAGACAATATAAATGTATTTACTTGTCGATGGTCTTGTCCTAAAGTATAAGAATATTCCCTACTTAATATTCAGTATATACACCTGCATGGGTGTTATGCCTTAATATTGAAGCCAAAATGTTGAGGACCAAAATATCAAAAGGTAAGTGCATATAGCGAAGCATAATTGTACTATCTAAACTTCTCATCTACGGACAGTAAATATATATATATATATATATATATATATATATATATATATATATATATATATATATATATATATATATATATATATATATATATATATATATATATATATATATATATATTTATATATATATATTTTATTATATGTATTTAACTATATATATTTATCTATATTTATCCAGTTTGGCTCAAAGTTTAGCAAACCCCTGGCGCTGCATACTCCGGTGCTGTATTCCTCGGCCGAGCCCAGCCTTAATTAATTGCACACATCTCTCCTCAAGAAGAAGACGCGTTTCGCTGTGCACACACAGCTTTCTCACGGACCGTGAGAAAGCTGTGTGTGCACAGCAAAACGCGTCGGTGCTTTGTGCTGAAAATCTGGGTGCCAAACGAAAATAAATCGAGGGAAACCATAATGACTCTGTGAGTGCGTATTCAATTCTTCTTCTTGAGGAGAGATGTGTGCAAATATTTATCTACATGTATACATATATATATATATATAATTTAAAAAAAATTAGAAATTCATTGAAAAAAATAAAGATTACAGGGACGTTGCATAATTATTCTGACATTTCACTCATCCAAAACCAGAGAAATTAAGCTGTTATATTTAGTGAGCTAACTATAACTCACGCTCTGTAATGCACTGTCAATGACCTCACATATTATATCACTCATGACATCACTGATGACCTCTCAAATGACATCGCTGATGGCATCATCCACTGAATCTCTGACTCAAACACTTACACTCCCATTTAACCTTTCAAACACCCACTCCAACTTCCACACTACCATTCTCAAACCCATACACAGACCCATACCAGTACTTACACAGCCACTCACTGATTCATAGATCAACACACACATCCACTCACTCACCCATACAACCACTCATACACCCACTCACTCACTAATTCAGCCACCTACATATCCACTCATGCACTCATACAGCCATTCGCACACTGAGTCAGTCACCCATAGAGCTACTCACACACCTACTCACTCACCCATGCAGTCAATCACACAGCCACGTACTCACCCATACAGTTACACACACACTCACTCACATACTCATACAGATACTAACATGTACTCATTCACCTATACAGTCACTGATACAAGCATTTACTCACCCATACAGCGGTGCACAGTAAAAATATCGATTTTTAAATATCGACCTACCTTAATATCGAGTTTTAATATTGTAGGGACAGAATATCGAAGTCAAGAATATCGTTGACGAGAATATCGACCTTAAGGTAAGTAATATCGTTTTTTTTAATATCGAAGTAAGTAATATTGTTAGCAAAAATATTGTTGTCAATAATATTTTTAGTGTTATGTATTTTAGTATGTATTTTATATGTATGTTTAACATTTTTTTTAATGTATTTTCATACATTTTCAAATAAATGTTTATAAATTAGTAATTTTTTTAAAGTAAAATTTGCTTTTTAGTATCAGAGCTGGTTGAATTCGAATTTAAAAGTATTTGTTAAGCGCCGGTTACCAGGCATTTTTTTGGCGCTGAAAGATGCGGGCCCTAGGGAACAGGGATGCAGATGCTAGGGGAGAAGGCTTGCATGAAGAGAAATGTTTTGAGTGCCCTGCGGAACTCAAGATAGGAGGCAGCAGATCTTATGGGGGGAGGGAGGGTGTTCCAGAAAGTTGGGGCGAGAACAGAGAATTTCATCCCTCCCGATTTGTTCTTCCTAAACCGGTGTACAGAGAGGAGAGACTGAGAGGATAAGCATGGCTCTCTGCAGGGAGTATAGGCCTTGATTTCATAGTTAATAAAAGCAGGCGCAGTCCCAGCATGGGGCTGAAAGGTAGTGCAGCCCAGCTTGAAGAGGGCACGGTTTTTAATGGGAGGACAGTGCAAGGCCTTGAGTAGGGGAGTGACATGGTGAGACTTGGATAGACCATAGATAAGACGGGCAGCCTGATTCTGGACCAATTGAAGGCGCCGGAGGGCATAGGCAGGGACGCCGTTATACAGAATGTTGCCATAGTCCAGGCGCAATAGGACCATCGCCATGAGAATGAGTTTCAGAAAGAGAAGAACCGGGATGTTTTCCGAATGGTGCGGAGGATGAAGAAACAGGATGAAACTACTGTACTGATCTGGGAGTGCAGCGTAAGGTGTTGGTTCAGCGTTATCCCCAATGTTTTAGCTGAAGGAGAAGGTGACGGGGGCCAAAATGTGGGGGTCCAGGGACTGTGACTACCTCCGGTGAGAACTAGCTCGGTTTTATCCAGGTTCAATTTGAGATGGTTGTAGTTCATCCAGTCCCTGATGAAGATCATGACTGATTGGAAGTTATGAATAGAGCCAAGAGAGTGGGAAAGATTAAAAATGCGTTGGAGGTCGTCGGCATAGTTGAAGACTGTGACCTCCATCTGCTGTAAAGCAAAAATAAGAAGGAAAATATACAGATTAAACAAAAGGGGGGAGAGGGAAGAACCTTGAGGGACAACAAACTGCACCTTGCGTGGGGAAGCAGAGAAGTCGGCGAGATGGACAGCCTGTGTGCGGTCCCTTAGAAAGGAATTAAGCCAGGCCAAGGCCGGCCCCCCGCCGCCCGCCGCCTCGACACGGGTAAGAAGGATGGAATGATCAACCGTGTCGAAGGCGGCGGACAGGTCAAGGAGGACAAGGGCCTGGGGCAGGTTGGCATCCATCCCCTCTCTAAGCTTGTCCATGACGGAGATGGCGACCTTCTCAGTGGAGTGGAGTGGGCGAAAGCCCGCATGGCATGATTCTAAGCAGCCACTCTCTTCCACAAAAGTGCTCAGGACTTTGGTGACATGGGACTCAAGGACTTTACCCAAGAAAGGGAGACGGGAGATGGGGCGAAAGTTGGACGGGGAGGATGGATCGGCGCCGGGCTTTTTTAGAATGGGGATTATTGTTGCCGACTTATGGAGATTGGGAACAAGGCCCTGTTTAAGGGAGTCATTTAGGAAAACAAGAAGGGACTGAGGACAAGCTGAAAAGATCTCTCTCAGAACAAAAGCACGGCAAATGTCAGAGGGGGTTCCTGACTTGACTTGGGCCAGCAAAGGGGAAAGAGTTTCCCTGGTCAGGAGAGGTATGTGATCCAGGTGAGAAGTGATGGGCGGTGGCTGAGGGTCGGAGAAAGTGGAGGGGGGTAATGGTATGTTCGCCTTGATGATCGCAATTTTCTCAATGAAAAAGTCATTGAGGGAGTCACAGAGAGATTGGGAGGGAGAGGGTTTGAGGGTGACTCTATCTGAAGAGTGTGGAACAGTGAAGGGTTTGGATCCTACATCTGCCCAGCCCGGATCTCAACAACAAGGAAAACAGAACAGGTTGGCTGGACAGGAAAATTAACAAGAAAATTCTACAGACACGCAGTCAATATGTACCAGGTGACCACTGGATTTATATTCCAAACAAATTTATTTTCTTTTTGCTGAAATTGTCAAAGTTTCAAAAACACAGGCACAAACAAAAAACCATCAGAACAGTGAGTTCATGTATACAGTATCTACAAATATACAAATTTACAAATGTACAGTACTTACAACAACGAGTCAAACGAAGCAAATAATAACACACCAAAGAACAGTAAAACATACAGTGATCCAAATAAATTGCAGTTATATACAGTGCAAAAAAGTGCATGAAACAGAAAGGAGAACCAGTCCTTAGAACTATGAAACCAAGGGACAGGCAGGATAGGTGGAAAGGAAAGCCTGCCTGTCTACCAAAACCTGTGGTCAAGTGTTTTTATGGGGTTGCACTGCTAGGATCCAAAGTACTAAGGTGAATTATATCCTAGCGGCACCCTTTGAGATTGCCACAGGGTGGGAGTGTCGACGCGTTTCAAACCTAGATGTTGTAGGTTCTCTTCAGGACAGGGACTGGGGACGGTAAATCTGTAAAGATATACAGAGTTGGTGTCAGAATTGTATATCATAGTACTATAACGGTCTACTCTGACTCCAAAAGAAAGAAAAATGATTACCTGCACAGGGGCACAGAAGTTGCCGTAGTGTGGGTAAATCTCAATGAGCAGTCAATTCTGAAAGAACATACAAAGAAGTACTCAGCACGATGACAAACCGGGGTGTCTGGGATGTTTAGAGCAACAATAGAATAGCGCAAGGCCTTCGAGAATGTGAATCATACCTGTAATTCACACAGTGGTGGACTGAAGACGTGATGCCCGCCAAGCGGTGCACACTCAGGGTGGTGAACGGCTCACATTTTGCAGCGCAGGTGTTGTTGGCTGAGTGAGTAACCACAAGAGAAGGATTCCCAAGGTTAGCAAAAATACCGGTGATAAGACCAAGTTTGACCAACCAGTCACAGGCATGGAGCAAGGAAAAAATTCCTACCTGAATTCAAAATAACGGTAATGGGGGCGCCTGGTCACTGAACCGAATTCAAGCCGGCAGGCGGTATCGATTTAACCGGGGCCCGCTACAAAATGAATGGAAACGATTAAGTATAGATCTCGTGGTCTGATAGCCGGCAAAGCTAACAGCACAGAAGAACGCAAACAGTTTGCGCAAGACACTTACTCGTGTGGAAGGAATCAATCAGTCGTTTCCAAAAGAAGTTCAGTCTGTGGATAAGGCGCGGCGCCTTAAAGGAGTATTTAAAACAACCGGGTCATGAGGTTGGTGGGTGTGTCCAATGGGGGACTACTATGGAATGCTGGTAGATGTAGTTTAAATATACCACGCTCGCAGCGAAACAAGGGAGCACAATTCCACAATTGTCACAGTCTGAGAACATCTAACATTTTCCATGAGGGTCAGAATTCATCATGATCAACACAACAAACAACAAGTAAGGAAATACGGTCTCATTGTAAAGTCACACAATCTCAACAATAAAATTGCTGCATGTATAGATGATTCATCACAAGAGCACATCGTGAGCGTATTTACAACACCAGTCTAAAGCCTAGAGATGACACATATTCACAGGTTATAAACAAGACTCTATAATCTCATGACCAGTTTGATCATCGTGTTGGAAACTGACTGTTAGAAACCAAACAACCGTTTGGAATTAGTGAAAAAAGAAACGAAATAGTAAAAGAGTGCAGCACAGCCAAGCTCAACAGCATAGATCGGGAAAAGTTCATAGACTGGCAATTTCGGACATTTCATTCAGACCAGAGTTGGATGTGTCGAATTTTAGTATGAGGTAAGCCTCTTTTTGGGAGAGGCGAAGATCAGGGTCACCACTGCCACCCCTGATAACAGCTAGAACAGTCCATCTTATGTCATGACAGGAGTGTTTTTGTTGCAGGAAATGAGAAACCAGGGGTGCTGTCATAGTTTTGTTGTTAATTCTTGAGCGATGTTGAATAATTCTTTGGCGGACCTCCTGAGTGGTTTTGCCTATGTACAGCTTCTTGCACGGGCGTTGTATGGCATACACAGTATACTTGGTCTTACAGTTCGTGTGTTCATTGTGACGCCAAAACTTGTTACCATCCGTGAATAGTGAGCCTTCTATTGTGAGGTCGCAGACGGAACATGTCCCGCATTTGCGGTGCCCTTTGACTGGATTTGCTCCGAAAATTGTACTTTGAGAGTCCCTTTTCGGAGGTGGTCTGGTAGATGTAATCATTTCACCAATACTCCTGTTCTTTTTGAGAGCAAAGAGAGGGGCACCTATATCTGGAAGGATTTCCTGCACCAAATGCCAACTTCTTTTGATGATTTTTTGGAGTTGGTTGGTGTGGGGGCCAAAGGTGGATACGCATACCATCCTCTCAGTCGCTGGTCTGGGTCTCTTCTCAAGAAGATGTTCCCTGGGTGTCCATCTCGCTCTCTTCATAGAGTGCTTCAAGAGTTTATGAGGGTAACCTCTTTCTTGTAGCTTGGAGGTCAGTCCTTGTCCATGCAACTCAAACTGCTGGATAGTGGAGCAGTTTCGTCTCACCCGGAGGTATTGGCCATAAGGGAGGTTGTCCCTTAAACTCCGGGGGTGGTGGCTCTTATAATGAAGGGCATTATTCTTGTCCGTTTTTTTCTGATATAGTGAACATGACAGCACATCGTCTCTGACTGATATTTCGACATCCAGGAATGGAAGAGATCTTTCATGATAGCTCAAGCTGAACTTTATGTCCGGGCTCCTATCGTTCAACCATACATGGAATTCTTCCAGTTGTGTCAACGTTCCATTCCACACACACCACACGTCATCTATATATCGGAGCCATTGTCCAATATAGCCTCTGTAGGGTTGTTGTTCAGAACATATTTCTCCTCAAATTGGCCCATATACAAGATGGCCATTTCGGGGGCAAATGGACAGCCCATTGCGGAGCCTTTGATTTGTAAGAACATCTCGTCCTCAAAGGTGAAAAAGTTCTTTTTTAAAGCCACAGTTGCAAAGGAGATTATAAGTTCGGTGGGGACCCTGTGTGGACGTGGTCGACTGTCCAAGAACGTCGACACAACTGGAAGAATTCCATGTATGGTTGAACGATAGGAGCCCGGACATAAAGTTCAGCTTGAGCTATCATGAAAGATCTCTTCCATTCCTGGATGTCGAAATATCAGTCAGAGACGATGTGCTGTCATGTTCACTATAGGGAACCGAGGGGGTCTTGGCTCCTAACTACAGCAAGGCTGAACCAATATACTACGCAATAAACACTACACTTGCCAGTGCTGGGGGACTTGTTAAATACACACTATTCAACTATATAGTGTACATGACAAAGACATGCACACCTGCTTTATGAATTGCAGTTTTTTATTTTGTTTCTTTTGTAACCTAATTTTTTAGGTCTGCATCATTTTTTGATTTTATGCATGGGAATACAAAACATTCTATGTACATATATATACAAACAACACAAAATATACAAGTGATTAGGTATGTACAAAAATTCAACAACTTCCATACAACTCATTCATGGCCTTCCATTCATACAAAATATACACACTGGTCCCAGTGTCAGGGAAAATCTTTAAGTTCAACAAATTTAAAGTCCGTTTTTTAGTCTACTTCAGATTGAATTTTAACTTTTTAGACAAAAAAGAAAACAAAGCAGTCATTTATCGTGTTCCCCTAGGGGTTTCCTTGGGGAGGACTCTAGGAAATGACCTGGGACCTGGTCGGTCGACGCGTTTCGAGCCCTGTAATTGTCAGGGTTCTCTTCAGGACCTCACAATAACTGAAAGGGAAAGGAACAAACTGATAAATTTATGTTCTAAGGGTTCAACACCTTATCTACAAACAACCCAGTCTCAGCCTACCTCTAATTTGGGTCATGGCTCCAAAAAAGGTATTCCGTGATGCAGAAAGGGTGGAAAGGAGGGAGGGCTGGAACAAGTTGGAAAAGAAACGATAAGTGTACTACATTTAAACATTCACGTTCATCTAGTTTAGATTACATGATGTGATGCTCCTACCTGTTCTAGGAAGGTTGTAACTGTCGTATTTAATCTGCAAGAAAGGCAGAGGGGAGGACCGTTAGTGCTCACTGTCTAACGTATGGAATCGTGACTAGATCGATATATGTCACCATGGGCGTTGGCTTACCCGTGACGGAGTGAAACTCCGTGTTAATGAAAAAGTCGGCTGCTGCTCCTGCCGGAGTCTGAACTCCCGGTGACGTGGTACAAGTGATTCGTGGTCTGGAAGAGACAACAGGGAAAACGTGAGGGAGCCTTTTAATGAATCCGGGTTATCTAATGCAAAACGGAGGACGCGGGGGAGCGGTAGTTCGCCGTTCTTACCATTTATTTCAATGCCGCTTAGGAAAAATGCCGCGCTGATTCTCGCTCCTTCCTCTTCGGTCTGGTGAGACTGAATGAGGCTCCTACCACTACTTCGCTGTGGGAGTGGCTAGGAAACTGAGGATTCTGGGAATTGTAGTCTTCATGATTTTTCAGAAGTTTTTACGCGTTGGGTTTGTAGATTTCAGACAGTTCGTTCAGTCCATTCACTGCTGCATCATATTTCATTATGAGCAGCGCTTCTCTTTGGTTTAATCTTGATTCAATGTTGCCACCTCTTGGGTCATTTTCAATTTTTGAGATTACAGTCCACTTCAACTTGGTTTTGTCATGTTTCATGGTGATCCAGTGGTTGACCAATGGTGCATTTTCTACTTCCCTGCGTATCCTAGATTTATGTTGGGTGATGCGTTGCCTGATTTCTTGCGTAGTTTTGCCTATATACAGCTTTGGGCAAGGGCATATTATTGCGTACACAACGTTCTTGGTCTTGCAATTTGTGAACGTATCATGTTTCCAAGTAATGTTGTTAAAAGAAAATACTGACTCTTCAATTGTCTCTTCACAGCAGGTACATGATCCACATTTGTGGTGTCCGGTGATGGGTGGGAAGCCGAACAAGCTCCTCAATGTTGGGCCTTTCTCATTAGGTAGGGCAGCTCTCACAATGTGATTCGCCACACTTTTTTCTTTCTTGTGTGCAAACAAGGGTGGTGTTTTTAAGTCCTCGTGTAAACCTTTTATTAGGTGCCAATTTGATGTAATTAATTTCTTCAATTGATTTGAAGCCGGGCAAAACGTGGATACGCAAACTATCCGTTTCTGTTCCTTTTTGGGCTTTTTCTGCAGGAGGGATTCACGTGGCGTCCACCAAGCTCTCTTCAGTGAGTTTTTTAATAGCTTGCTGGGGTACCCTCGTTGGAGGAGTCTATCTTTGAGTTGGTTTATAATGACAACCCTTTTAAAGAGCTGATTTCCCATTACATGAGATACATCGACGATGTATTCCTCATCTGGACTGGTAGCCCTGAGAGCCTAAATGATTTTGTTAACTGGTTGAACGCACGAAGCAACGACATTAAGTTCAGTTGCACATCATCTAATACATCAATCAAATTTTTGGACGTCAAAGTAGAACCATCAGAAGGAGGACTTGCGACAACACTTTTCCGAAAAGCGACCGACAGGAATAAAGCATTGCTTTATTCAAGCAACCACCCACGCGGCCCGAGGCAAAATTTACCCTTCGGCCAATTCCTTAGAGTACGCAGGAATTGTTCACGCAAGGAAGATTATTTCGAACATGCCAACCAACTCAAAGATAGACTCCTCCAACGAGGGTACCCCAGCAAGCTATTAAAAAACTCACTGAAGAGAGCTTGGTGGACGCCACGTGAATCCCTCCTGCAGAAAAAGCCCAAAAAGGAACAGGAACGGATAGTTTGCGTATCCACGTTTTGCCCGGCTTCAAATCAATTGAAGAAATTAATTACATCAAATTGGCACCTAATAAAAGGTTTACACGAGGACTTAAAAACACCACCCTTGTTTGCACACAAGAAAGAAAAAAGTGTGGCGAATCACATTGTGAGAGCTGCCCTACCTAATGAGAAAGGCCCGACATTGAGGAGCTTGTTCGGCTTCCCACCCATCACCGGACACCACAAATGTGGATCATGTACCTGCTGTGAAGAGACAATTGAAGAGTCAGTATTTTCTTTTAACAACATTACTTGGAAACATGATAGGTTCACAAATTGCAAGACCAAGAACGTTGTGTACGCAATAATATGCCCTTGCCCAAAGCTGTATATAGGCAAAACTACGCAAGAAATCAGGCAACGCATCACCCAACATAAATCTAGGATTTGCAGGGAAGTAGAAAATGCAGCATTGGTCAACCACTGGATCACCATGAAGCATGACAAAACCAAGTTGAAGTGGACTGTAATCTCAAAAATTGAAAATGACCCAAGAGGTGGCAACATTGAATCAAGATTAAACCAAAGAGAAGCGCTGCTCATAATGAAATATGATGCAGCAGTGAATGGACTGAACGAACTGTCTGAAATCTACAAACCCAGCGCGTAAAAACTTCTGAAAAATCATGAAGACTACAATTCCCAGAATCCTCAGTTTCCTAGCCACTCCCACAGCGAAGTAGTGGTAGGAGCCTCATTCAGTCTCACCAGACCGAAGAGGAAGGAGCGAGAATCAGCGCGGCATTTTTCCTAAGCGGCATTGAAATAAATGGTAAGAACGGCGAACTACCGCTCCCCCGCGTCCTCCGTTTTGCATTAGATAACGCGGATTCATTAAACGGCTCCCTCACGCTTTCCCTGTTGTCTCTTCCAGACCACGAATCACTTGTACCACGTCACCGGGAGTTCAGACTCCGGCAGGAGCAGCAGCCAACTTTTTCATTAACACGGAGTTTCACTCCGTCACGGGTAAGCCAACGCCCATGGTGACATATATCGATCTAGTCACGATTCCATACGTTAGACAGTGAGCACTAACGGTCCTCCCCTCTGCCTTTCTTGCAGATTAAATACGACAGTTACAACCTTCCTAGAACAGGTAGGAGCATCACATCATGTAATCTAAACTAGATGAACGTGAATGTTTAAATGTAGTACACTTATCGTTTCTTTTCCAACTTGTTCCAGCCCTCCCTCCTTTCCACCCTTTCTGCATCACGGAATACCTTTTTTGGAGCCATGACCCAAATTAGAGGTAGGCTGAGACTGGGTTGTTTGTAGATAAGGTGTTGAACCCTTAGAAAATAAATTTATCAGTTTGTTCCTTTCCCTTTCAGTTATTGTGAGGTCCTGAAGAGAACCCTGACAATTACAGGGCTCGAAACGCGTCGACCGACCAGGTCCCAGGTCATTTCCTAGAGTCCTCCCCAAGGAAACCCCTAGGGGAACACGATAAATGACTGCTTTGTTTTCTTTTTTGTCTAAAAAGTTAAAATTCAATCTGAAGTAGACTAAAAAACGGACTTTACATTTGTTGAACTTAAAGATTTTCCCTGACACTGGGACCAGTGTGTATGTTTTGTATGAATGGAAGGCCATGAATGAGTTGTATGGAAGTTGTTGAATTTTTGTACATACCTAATCACTTGTATATTTTGTGTTGTTTGTATATATATGTACATAGAATGTTTTGTATTCCCATGCATAAAATCAAAAAATGATGCAGACCTAAAAAATTAGGTTACAAAAGAAACAAAATAAAAAACTGCAATTCATAAAGCAGGTGTGCATGTCTTTGTCATGTACACTATATAGTTGAATAGTGTGTATTTAACAAGTCCCCCAGCACTGGCAGGTGTAGTGTTTATTGCGTCATGTTCACTATATCAGAAAAAAACGGACAAGAATAATGCCCTTCATTATAAGAGCTACCACCCGCGGAGTTTAAGGGACAACCTCCATTATGGCCAATACCTCCGGGTGAGACGAAACTGCTCCACCATCCAGCAGTTTGAGTTGCATGGACAAGGACTGACCTCCAAGCTACAAGAAAGAGGTTACCCTCATAAACTCTTGAAGCACTCTATGAAGAGAGCGAGATGGACACCCAGGGAACATCTTCTTGAGAAGAGACCCAGACCAGCGACTGAGAGGATGGTATGCGTATCCACCTTTGGCCCCCACACCAACCAACTCCAAAAAATCATCAAAAGAAGTTGGCATTTGGTGCAGGAAATCCTTCCAGATATAGGTGCCCCTCTCTTTGCTCTCAAAAAGAACAGGAGTATTGGTGAAATGATTACATCTACCAGACCACCTCCGAAAAGGGACTCTCAAAGTACAATTTTCGGAGCAAATCCAGTCAAAGGGCACCGCAAATGCGGGACATGTTCCGTCTGCGACCTCACAATAGAAGGCTCACTATTCACGGATGGTAACAAGTTTTGGCGTCACAATGAACACACGAACTGTAAGACCAAGTATACTGTGTATGCCATACAATGCCCGTGCAAGAAGCTGTACATAGGCAAAACCACTCAGGAGGTCCGCCAAAGAATTATTCAACATCGCTCAAGAATTAACAAAAAAAATATGACAGCACCCCTGGTTTCTCATTTCCTGCAACAAAAACACTCCTGTCATGACATAAGATGGACTGTTCTAGCTGTTATCAGGGGTGGCAGTCGTGACCCTGATCTTCGCCTCTCCCAAAAAGAGGCTTACCTCATACTAAAATTCGACACATCCAACTCTGGTCTGAATGAAATGTCTGAAATTGCCAGTCTATGAACTTTTCCCGATCTATGCTGTTGAGCTTGGCTGTGCTGCACTCTTTTACTATTTCGTTTATTTTTTCACTAATTCCAAACGGTTGTTTGGTTTCTAACAGTCAGTTTCCGACACGATGATCAAACTGGTCATGAGATTATAGAGTCTTGTTTATAACCTGTGAATATGTGCCATCTCTAGGCTTTAGACTGGTGTTGTAAATACGCTCACGATGTGCTCTTGTGATGAATCATCTATACATGCAGCAATTTTATTGTTGAGACTGTGTGACTTTACAATGAGACCGTATTTCCTTACTTGTGGTTTGTTGTGTTGATCATGATGAATTCTGACCCTCATGGAAAATGTTAGATGTTCTCAGACTGTGACAATTGTGGAATTGTGCTCCCTTGTTTCGCTGCGAGCGTGGTATATTTAAACTACATCTACCAGCATTCCATAGTAGTCCCCCATTGGACACACCCACCAACCTCATGACCCGGTTGTTTTAAATACTCCTTTAAGGCGCCGCGCCTTATCCACAGACTGAACTTCTTTTGGAAACGACTGATTGATTCCTTCCACACGAGTAAGGGTCTTGCGCAAACTGTTTGCGTTCTTCTGTGCTGTTAGCTTTGCCGGCTATCAGACCACGAGATCTATACTTAATCGTTTCCATTCCTTTTGTAGCGGGCCCCGGTTAAATCGATACCGCCTGCCGGCTTGAATTCGGTTCAGTGACCAGGCGCCCCCATTACCGTTATTTTGAATTCAGGTAGGAATTTTTTCCTTGCTCCATGCCTGTGACTGGTTGGTCAAACTTGGTCTTATCACCCGGTATTTTTGCTAACCTTGGGAATCCTTCTCTTGTGGTTACTCACTCAGCCAACAACACCTGCGCTGCAAAATGTGAGCCGTTCACCACCCTGAGTGTGCACCGCTTGGCGGGCATCACGTCTTCAGTCCACCACTGTGTGAATTACAGGTATGATTCACATTCTCGAAGGCCTTGCGCTATTCTATTCTTGCTCTAAACATCCCAGACACCCCGGTTTGTCATCGTGCTGAGTACTTCTTTGTATGTTCTTTCAGAATTGACTGCTCATTGAGATTTACCCACACTACGGCAACTTCTGTGCCCCTGTGCAGGTAATCATTTTTCTTTCTTTTGGAGTCAGAGTAGGCCGTTATAGTACTATGATATACAATTCTGACACCAACTCTGTATATCTTTACAGATTTACCGTCCCCAGTCCCTGTCCTGAAGAGAACCTACCACATCTAGGTTCGAAACGCGTCAACACTCCCACCCTGTGGCAATCTCAAAGGGTGCCGCTAGGATATAATTCACCTTAGTACTTTGGATCCTAGCAGTGCAACCCCATATAAACACTTGACCACAGGTTTTGGTAGACAGGCAGGCATTCCTTTCCACGTATCCCGCCTGTCCCTTGGTTTCATAGTTCTAAGGACTGGTTCTCCTTTCTGTTTCATGCACTTTTTTGCACTGTATATAACTGCAATTTATTTGGATCACTGTATGTTTTACTGTTCTTTGGTGTGTTATTATTTGCTTCGTTTGACTCGTTGTTGTAAGTACTGTACATTTGTAAATTTGTATATTTGTAGATACTGTATACATGAACTCACTGTTCTGATGGTTTTTTGTTTGTGCCTGTGTTTTTGAAACTTTGACAATTTCAGCAAAAAGAAAATAAATTTGTTTGGAATATAAATCCAGTGGTCACGTGGTACATATTGACTGCGTGTCTGTAGAATTTTCTTGTTAATTTTCCTGTCCAGCCAACCTGTTCTATCTGAAGAGGCCAGCTCATGGACTGTGGCAAAGATTTCCCTAGGTTGGTTTTCGGCTAAAAGAATTCTTCTAGAGAAATATTCAGTTTTAGCGAGAAGGATAGCTTTTTTATATTCGTTGAGAATGGAGATGTACTGTAATTTAAGGGCGTGGCTGTACGCACGCCTCCAGGCGCGCTTTGCCCGTCGCGCTTCAAGTTTTTCTCCTTTAGGTCTGCGTTGAACCATCTGTTGGCGTCGTGGGTGCGTTTAATTGTGACGCGCTTCAGGGGGGCCACTTGGTCACACGCTCTTGCACGCAAACTGCTAAGGGTTGTGGGTTTATAGGGGAATAGGGTGGGAAGAAATTTAATTATAATTAATTAATATGGTTTGTTTATTGTTATTGATGATTAATTAATTGTTTATTAAATATTAATGTGTAATTAATTGTTATTACTTGGTTAATTTATAATTATAATAATTATAATTAATGTATTATTAATTCGTATGTATTGTATTTGTTTATTAATTTATTGTTAATTAATAATTAATTGTTAATTAATTTTCATTAAGTGGTTAATTGATAACTTAAATAATATGTGAGTTTTGTATGTGTAGTGTGTTGTGGGTTTATAAGGGAATAAGGTGGGAAGTAATTCAATTAAACGAATTATTAATATCTTTTTATTTATTGTTATTGATTATTAATTTATTGGTAATCAATTATTAATTGGTAATTCATTTGTATTAATTGGCGAATTTATAATTATAATAATTATAATTCATGTATTATTAATTGTTAATAATTGATTAATTGATAATTAAATTAACTGTGTTTTTTATGTGTAGTGTGTTGTGTGTTAAAGGGGGAATAGTGTGGGAAGTAGTTTAATTTTATTTAAGCAAATATTAATGTAATGTTATTGCTATTTTTTAATAATGTTTTTGTTAATTAATTATTAATATGTTATTCATTATAAAAACAATATTTAATTGATAAGTATGTTAATTTAACCACTACGCTATCCTACATTTTCCACACTGTTGCACTCACTGGAATGGGAATAGTAATTTTTATCCCCACGCTATCCATCGCTTTCCCTACTGTTGCACTCACTGGAGTGGGAATAGTAATGTTTGCCCCTACGCTATCCAACACTTTCCCTACTGTTGCACTCATTGGAGTGGGTCTAGTAATTTTATACCGCTACACTATTCAGCGCTTTCCATACTGTTGCACTCACTGGAGTGGGAATAGTAATTTTTATCCCTACGCTATCCTGCACTTTCCCTACTGTTGCACTCTTTGGAGTGGGAATAGTAATTTTTACCCTGACGCTATTCAACACTTTCCCTAATGTTG
The DNA here is from genome assembly GCF_964263255.1 of Lissotriton vulgaris. Classification (NCBI taxonomy): domain Eukaryota; kingdom Metazoa; phylum Chordata; class Amphibia; order Caudata; family Salamandridae; genus Lissotriton; species Lissotriton vulgaris. The sequence continues at coordinate 249,481,518 of NC_141694.1, forward strand.
CAATATGTGGAGTAAGTATATATATATTAATGTATATGTATAGGTTTAATTAATTTTAACATTATATGTATTAGTTATTATTTTTAAATATGTTTTAATACTTTTAACTATATCTCTTTTAATTATATGTATTATTTATTTAATTTTACATTATTATTAAAACATTTTATAAACAATATTGTTAACATTGATATTTCTGACAATATTTTTTTCTCGATATGTTTGTACTTGCTTTTATGTAGATGGGACTTTGATATTTTTTACTTCTATTGTTCAGTGTTGATATGTTTGTAGGACGATTTTCTGTCCGTCGATATTTTATCAGACATTCCCATACAACCACTCTCTCATTCACTCACTCACTCATACAGTAACTTACAAACCCCACCACTCACCTATGCTGCCTTTCACACGCCCAGTCACTCACTCATATACCACTGACACAGGCACTCTCTCACTGACACAGCATACACACACTCACTCACCCATATAGCCCCTCACATATGCACTCACTATCCCATACAGCGACTGATTCACCCTCTCACTCATCCATACAGGCAGTCACACATGCCCTCACCCTCCCACACAGACACCGAGACACCCACAGAGGTACTCAGAGAACCAATCACCCAACCATACAGAAACTCACGTACCCACTCACACACGCATACAGCCTCTCAGACACCAACTGACAGACAGATACAGGCATTCACACAACCACTCACTCACTCATACATTCACTGAGACACCTAATCACTCACTAAATCATCCAATCAGGCACTCATACACCCACTGATTTTGGAGCAAGGGCAGAGTGCTCTTCCGACATAGTGAAGTGTTTCCACTTGTGTAATTTTGAGGATGTCAGCTTGACTTTCCATGTGCTTCAAGCATTAGTATTTTCCCTTTCCTTACCCTGCCTTGCTTACAAACAATTTTTCAATGCTTGCGTTCTGGGACCTCAGAGCTTCTGTTCTTCAATTGCTTCTCTACATTTGGGACAATGTCACAACCAGATGTATGTCCCCTTCCCTGTGCCCACTACAAACCAGTTCTGGGGGCAGATTCCCCACACAGCGTTTGGATCCAGCCTGGCTAGTGTGGGTAGCAGGGATAAATACTTTTCCTTCTCCAGGTCTCTCCTTACACTAAACTAGTAATGGACATGCATCATCTTTGTCCCTTTCGATCTAAAGAACTTCCTGGGTCCACCCCACCCCAGATGTCCTTCTTGGGCTTATGGGGATCAAATGCCCCAGACCCGGTCTACTCTGTCACCAGGCCGAAGCCATTGTTCTGCACTGAGAGCAGTTTTCACACCTCATTAATGTCAAGCAGTTGCTCCCTGAGCAGATACCTGGAGGTCAACCGCATACCGAGGGGGCTACGAGTACTATTGGCCCCGAGCTACGATCAACCAGACCCTGAGATGCTCAGAGAGTGGGCAGAATGTAACTTGGAATCCTCAAGGAGACTAGTACAAATACTAGTACGCTATGCAGAGTCGGACCGGATGAAAATTCAAACACAAATAGATGAATTAAACCTCGAGATTGAGGGGCTGAGCACTGACAAGGCGGCGGAGAGTATGAAACTCCGAGAGGAGATGATGGTCCGGGTTCAAAAAGAGGAGGACATCATCATTAAGAGAAAACAGTACAAGTTCCAGCGGGACAAAACAGACTATTTAGAAGGGCGCATTTTCACGTTTGCGCGTAAATATGACGCCAGGAAATTGTCCCAACCACCCAAAAATCAAGCGGCTCCCAAAGAACGAGGGGCTCAACGTGCAACATCGCCAGCTAGTTCTTCAAATGCAGATCTGAGCTCGAACATAGACAGTGGTTCGGAGTATGAAGGAGGCAGAACCCGTTCGGGTTTGGGGTTTACCCGGTTCACGATGGCGCAAGAGTTGGAATTAGTGAACCAGGACAACAGGGATATACTGCGCCCCAGAGTCGATCGCCAAAAGGCTTCAAAAACCCCAGTATCAAACGAAGACAGCGCCGAAAAGCCAGAGCAAGACGACGCTCCAAAACGCAAACCCTACAAGAGGCAGTGGAGCAAAAAGAAGAAGCAACCATAGAGCAATCAGGTGTGTCAAATTTCTCTATTATCAATCTAACCTCTATGCAATACTCAGATCCCGAATTGAAAACATTATCTATGGGTTTATCTTTTTGTCCACCTCGCAATTTTAATTATGCGGACACCCGTATCGATCTGTTTAAATTCACAAGAAAATTAAAACTGAAAAAGCACTTTGTGAATAACAAGTCCCGGAATCTAGAAGTTAGAACTGATCCCAACATCTCCAACAGTCCTACACTTGTTGGCCATGACTTGCCATTAGTTCAAGACTTGGAGAGTTTGAGACATGAACAATTCTTGACACAACAAACTGATGAGGATATTGCTTCTCTCCCTGTCACCGCAACGGATAGCCTCACAAAATTCAAACCCAAATCTACATACACTCCTCAGATGCTGCATGATAATATTGACATCTTCCAAGAGGCTGCAGTCAAAGACATTAAGGCACTTTATTCACAGACATTAAGGAACAATAAATACAAAAACAATTGCAACAAGAAATACACTGATCTAGTGGCTAAGATCCAGAAGACTGGCAATGTGATTGTCCGCCAATCAGACAAGGGGGGCAACATTGTATTATGGTCAAGAGAATTGTACTTAGAGGAGGCGACTGCTCAGTTGAATGACACCACTTGTTATAGACATTGTGATCTGGCGGTCATTAAGAAAGCCCAAAGTACATTCTACTCCATGCTAATGGGCTGGAGGTCATCTGGACTCATTAGTATGGATGAACTCAAATATCTCAAGAACGATTTTCCCATAATGCCTGTCCTCTATTTGATCCCCAAAATTCACAAGATTTCGGAAAAGCCCCCTGGCAGACCCATTATCTCTGCATGTGGGGGTCTACTAGAAAAAACTACGATCTATGTGGATTCGTTTTTGCAGGAATACGTTGTGGGATTACCCTCATACGTCCAGGATTCAAGTGACTTTTTAAGAAAGCTAAGCACTGTTGATTGGGATCCATCGTACCTGCTGGTTACACTTGATGTTTCTGCCCTATATACCAGCATCATCCATGCGGATGGAACCAGGGCAGTGGCTCACTATTTGGGGTATCGTCCGATTGTGCTGGTTGAACACAACAAAATGCTGTTATCTATGATAAATTTTTGTTTAAACAATAACTATTTTATGTTTAACAAACAGTATTTCCAGCAGATCAGAGGGGTAGCCATGGGGGCCTGTTTTTCTCCCAGTTACGCCTGTCTCCACATGGGGTACTGGGAGAGACAGGTCCTCAGTGGCGAGTACTCTGTAATCTGCAGGGACCATATTGTTCGGTGGTTCAGATACATCGATGATGTTTGTATGATCTGGAAGGGAACCACTGAACAAGCTACTGAATTTATCGCAAGGTTAAATGTCAATAATTACAACTTTTCATTCACCTCAGACATCAGCAATTCACACGCCACCTTTCTAGATGTTGCTATTGACATTAATAACGGAGAAATTCAAACATCTCTGTTCAGAAAACCCACGGCAGGCAACACTGTGCTGCATGCCCAGAGTCATCACCCTCCTCATCTAATCCGCAGTATTCCCTACGGGGAAATGCTGAGGATTAGAAGAGCGTGCAGCACAGAAGCGCAAAACCAAATAGCACAGGAAGCTTGCAAACAGCGATTCCTGGCTCGGGGTTATGATGAGAAGGTGGTTTTAGCAGCCATCAGGAAAGCTAATGCCATACCCCGGTCTGAGGCCCTGGCACATAGGGGGTCACGCAATTCCATCAAGACCCCAACACAACAACCAGTCAGACTTATTTGGTCTTTTAACAACCAACATGGTGCTTTACGCAAGATTGTTAATAAGCATTGGGGCCTAGTCAAATGCGATCCTATTATAGGCAATGATATGCCAGTAAAACCGGCAATAACATATAGAAAAGCTTTTTCATTGCAAGACGCACTAGTTAAATCAAGTCCCGAACTTTCAATCAGACAAGATTGGCTGGCTGGTAGTAAAGGCTTCAGAAAATGTGCTTCGTGCAAGGCCTGCATTCAAGGGGTCAATAAGACAGAGTACTGTATTCCCTTCTCAGATGCCCCATGTAAGATCAAGAAGAAACTTACCTGTAAAAGTGAATTCTCGGTGTATGTTTTGGAATGCCCGTGTGGCCTAAGATACGTGGGCAGCTCCAAATTACAGGTGCATAAAAGGGTCCTTCAACATCTGCGGGCCATAAAGACCAATGACCCAGCGTACCCTGTGGCCAGGCACTTCAGGGAAAAACATAATAGCAACAGTGCGCTACTGAAGTACTATGCCATAGATTCCATTGCACCTATGAGAAGGGGTGGTAACAGAGATGCTGCACTGAGGAAGCTAGAAACAAGATACATCCTCATGCTAGACAGCAAGTCCCCTAATGGGTTGAATGCATCGGAGGATTTCTATACCTGTTTGTAGATCGCTTTCTGATCAGTTTTTCTTCATGGTTAGTTCCTTGAGGGCATGAGATTAGGTCAATTTTTAGAGACCCCACATCACGGTTATGTTATGTTATGTATTTCCAGCTTGGCCAGTGGGTTGTCTAGACTTAATGCCTTGCCTATCAGTCTGTAAGTAATGTCCAGTGATCCTATCGTATTGTTTTGACAGACCTGATTATAATTAATTCAACATCACGGTTATATTCATAATCAATTTGGTAGTGTCTGTCCAATGTTTTTAATCACATCCACTTTGCACTTTATGTCCACATTCGGGTAATGCAACCGCTGAATCGTTTTGTTTGCCGTTCACAAACAGATCAAAATGTATTGTATGATTATGTTTCCCGAGTATAACAGTGTATTGGATTTCCTAAGGCATTAAATGTGTACCAGAGTTTAACTATGTACATTGCCATAAGATTAATATGGATTTATCCACATACGGGCAACAGATAACATACCCAGATCTAAAGGTTGTTTATGGATAGTTGAAATGATTTATTGATTATAGGATTGTTTCATTTACTCGGTTGAACTATATACTAATAACGGATTTATCCGGATATTGCACAATTGCTTGATATTGTTCTGTACATACATACACGCATAGATTGGATTGGTTTGTTTCGGGATTTATCCCAATACCGGCAAATTCACAATATCGATAAAAATGTCAAGTGCTTATTTCACGCTAAAAATGTAATTACGTAATATTTTCACTATGTCTATTGCACTGTAGCACTTTACGCTATTCTGGTTGGTTACCGCTTTACGCACTTGCACTTTAAATTCTGCCATTCCCTTGTGTAACACCATGTGATCAAGGCCTGTGAGAGGCCGAAACGTTATGCTGTCGATGGTTGCAGAATAAAAAACAACAACTCACGGAATACCTGGTCCTGCTGTTTTCTTGAGGTAGCGTGGCTGCATGATGCTCCGAGTGCCTTGCTGAGAACCCGTATGGATATATTAATGTATATGTATATGTTTAATTAATTTTAACATTATATGTATTAGTTATTATTTTTAAATATGTTTTAATACTTTTAACTATATCTCTTTTAATTATATGTATTATTTATTTAATTTTACATTATTATTAAAACATTTTATAAACAATATTGTTAACATTGATATTTTTGACAATATTTTTTTCTCGATATGTTTGTACTTGCTTTTATGTAGATGGGACTTTGATATTTTTTACTTCTATTGTTCAGTGTTGATATGTTTGTAGGACGATTTTCTGTCCGTCGATATTTTATCAGACATTCCCATACAGCCACTCTCTCATTCACTCACTCACTCATACAGTAACTTACAAACCCCACCACTCACCTATGCTGCCTTTCACACGCCCAGTCACTCACTCATATACCACTGACACATGCACTCTCTCACTGACACAGCATACACACACTCACTCACCCATATAGCCCCTCACATATGCACTCACTATCCCATACAGCGACTGATTCACCCTCTCACTCATCCATACAGGCAGTCACACATGCCCTCACCCTCCCACACAGACACCGAGACACCCACAGAGGTACTCAGAGAACCAATCACCCAACCATACAGAAACTCACGTACCCACTCACACACGCATACAGCCTCTCAGACACCAACTGACAGACAGATACAGGCATTCACACAACCACTCACTCACTCATACATTCACTGAGACACCTAATCACTCACTAAATCATCCAATCAGGCACTCATACACCCACTGATTTTGGAGCAAGGGCAGAGTGCTCTTCCGACATAGTGAAGTGTTTCCACTTGTGTAATTTTGAGGATGTCAGCTTGACTTTCCATGTGCTTCAAGCATTAGTATTTTCCTTTTCCTTACCCTGCCTTGCTTACAAACAATTTTTCAATGCTTGCGTTCTGGGACCTCAGAGCTTCTGTTCTTCAATTGCTTCTCTACATTTGGGACAATGTCACAACCAGATGTATGTCCCCTTCCCTGTGCCCACTACAAACCAGTTCTGGGGGCAGATTCCCCACACAGCGTTTGGATCCAGCCTGGCTAGTGTGGGTCGCAGGGATAAATACTTTTCCTTCTCCAGGTCTCTCCTTACACTAAACTAGTAATGGACATGCATCATCTTTGTCCCTTTCGATCTAAAGAACTTCCTGGGTCCACCCCACCCCAGATGCCCTTCTTGGGCTTATGGGGATCAAATGCCCCCGACCCAGTCTACTCTGTCACCAGGCCGAAGCCATTGTTCTGCACTGAGAGCAGTTTTCACACCTCATTAATGTCAAGCAGTTGCTGGGCAGATGTGTGCAAGCTAACACATATTGGTTTCCAGGACCTTCAGCCTGGGAAAAAGGTAACATTCTAAAAGTTACTTAAATATTTCTTTAATCCAGTTTCAGCAATGAATTGGAATTGTACTAAATGTATAAAATAGTCAATGAAGGGCAACACTGTGTATTGGTGGTGACTCGTTAATTTCTAAAAGCAGGGTTCCCAAATGTGAAATAGGGCTATTTAGACGATTTGACAGCAGGTTTGTAGGCTGCTGGAGTGAGGCTACACAGGGTAGCCCTGAATCCACGTTTTACAGGCCCATTCAGTGGATGGCTGAATACGTGTTGCAGTCCTCAGGTGGCATTTAACTTCCAGATAGTGGTGTATTTGCTACACCATATACAATGCATTTCTTGGCAAGTTAATACTTATGTATATATTGTTCTTATATAAGTAGCTCATTTAATTCTCTATTAACTATATAGTCTTATATGTTTCCCTCCCCTTCCCTCTCCCCTTTTTATTAGTTTTCATTGCATATTTCTATCTGCATATTTTAACATGCAATTTTCTTGTATTTTTCTGTATGTCTTGCTTATTATACTGAAAACCTCAATAAAATATTTTGTACTAAAAAAAAAATATATCAGTGAGGAGTACACCAGTTTAACCTTGTTTAAAAGGGGAGTACAGGCACTTTGCTTCTCTTTAGCAGGAGTAAAGTGCACAGAGGTGGAAAATCAGCAAAAACAGATTCCAAACAAGGAGAAAAGTCTACCGTGACCATGTAAACAAGCATTAGAAATGCAATCGGGCTCGGATTTATTTGAGTTTGAGCTAATGGCATTGTAAATGGTAATGTATTTTTGCTAAGTGTTATGGAGTGTGTTAATGTGGTGGTGGGGGTAGTGTTAGTACTGGTGGTGGTGGTACTAGTAGTACTGGCGGTGGTGGTAGTACTGTTGATGGTGGTAGTGATAGTGCTGGTGGCTGTAGTAGTGGTAGTACACACCACCGCTGCAGTAGCATTGGTGGTGGTGGTACTGCTGGCCGTAATACTGGTAGTGGTAGTACTGGTGGTAGTGGTACTGGTGGTGGTAGTAATGGTGGTGGTAGTGGTACTGATTATGGTAGTACTGGTATTGGTAGTACTGGCGGTGGTGGTAGTACTGTTGGTGGTGGTAGTGGTAGTACTAGTGGCTGTAGTAGTGGTAGTACTGGTGGCTGTAGTAGTGGTAGTACTGATGGTGGTAGTACTGGTAGTACTGATGGTGGTACTACTGGTAGTACTGGTGATGGTGGCGGTACTGGTAGTGGTAGTACTGGTGGTGGTGGTGGTACTGGTAGTGGTAGTACTGGAGGTGGTGGAACTGGTAGTGGTAGTACTGTTGGTGGTAGTACTGCTGGGCACATTTGCACTACCACTCTGCACTCTGCACTACCACTCTGCACTCTGCACTCTCAATCTGCACTCTACACTCTCAATCTGCACTCTGCACTCTCAATTTGCACTCTGCACTACCACTATGCACTCTGCACTACCACTCTGCACTCTGCACTACCACTCTGCACTCTGCACTACCAATCTGCACTATGCACTACCAATCTGCACTCTGCACTCTCAATCTGCACTCTGCACTCTCAATCTGCACTCTGCACTACCACTCTGCACTACCACTCTGCACTACCACTCTGCACTACCACTCTGCACTACCACTCTGCACTCTGCACTACCACTCTGCACTCTGCACTACCACTCTGCACTCTGCACTACCACTCTGCACTACCACTCTGCACTCTCAAACTGCACTCTGTACTACCACTCTGCACTACCACTCTGCACTCTGCACTCTGCACTACCACTCTGCACTACCACTCTGCACTACCACTCTGCACTACCACTCTGCACTCTGCACTACCAATCTGCACTCTGCACTACCAATCTGCACTCTGCACTCTAAATCTGCACTACCACTCTGCACTACCACTCTGCACTCTGCACTACCACTCTGCACTCTGCACTACCAATCTGCACTCTGCACTACCACTCTGCACTCTGCACTACCACTCTGCACTCTGCACTACCAATCTGCACTCTGCACTCTCAATCTGCACTACCACTCTGCACTACCACTCTGCACTCTGCACTACCACTCTGCACTCTGCACTACCACTCTGCACTCTGCACTCTCAAACTGCACTCTGCACTACCACTCTGCACTACCACTCTGCACTCTGCACTACCACTCTGCACTACCACTCTGCACTACCACTCTGCACTACCACTCTGCACTACCATTCTGCACTCAGCACTCTGCACTCTCTCTGTACTCAGCACTCTGCACTCAGCACTACCACTCTGCACTCTCTCTGCACTACCACTCTGCACTCTGCACTACCACTCTGCACTCTGCACTCTCAATCTGCACTCTACACTCTCAATCTGCACTCTGCACTACCACTCTGCACTACCACTCTGCACTACCACGCTGCACTACCACTCTGCACTCTGCACTACCACTCTGCACTCTGCACTACCACTCTGCACTACCACTCTGCACACTGCACTCTGCACTACCACTCTGCACTACCACTCTGCACTACCACTCTGCACTACCACTCTGCACTACCAATCTGCACTCTGCACTACCAATCTGCACTCTGCACTCTCAATCTGCACTCTGCACTCTCAATCTGCACTTTGCACTCTCAATCTGCACTCTGCACTCTCAATCTGCACTACCACTCTGCACTCTGCACTACCACTCTGCACTCTGCACTACCACTCTGCACTCTGCACTCTCAAACTGCACTCTGCACTACCACTCTGCACTACCACTCTGCACTCTGCACTACCACTCTGCACTCTGCACTACCACTCTGCACTCTGCACTACCACTCTGCACTCTGCACTACCAATCTGCACTCTGCACTTTCAATCTGCACTACCACTCTGCACTACCACTCTGCACTCTGCACTACCACTCTGCACTCTGCACTACCACTCTGCACTACCACTCTGCACTCTGCACTACCACTCTGCACTACCACTCTGCACTACCACTCTGCACTACCACTCTGCACTACCATTCTGCACTCAGCACTCTGCACTCTCTCTGTACTCAGCACTCTGCACTCAGCACTACCACTCTGCACTCTCTCTGCACTACCACTCTGCACTCTGCACTACCACTCTGCACTCTACACTCTCAATCTGCACTCTACACTCTCAATCTGCACTCTGCACTACCACTCTGCACTACCACTCTGCACTACCACGCTGCACTACCACTCTGCACTCTGCACTACCACTCTGCACTACCACTCTGCACTCTGCACTACCACTCTGCACACTGCACTCTGCACTACCACTCTGCACTACCACTCTGCACTACCACTCTGCACTACCACTCTGCACTATCAATCTGCACTCTGCACTACCAATCTGCACTCTGCACTCTCAATCTGCACTCTGCACTCTCAATCTGCACTCTGCACTCTCAATCTGCACTCTGCACTCTCAATCTGCACTACCACTCTGCACTACCACTCTGCACTCTGCACTACCACTCTGCACTCTGCACTCTCAAACTGCACTCTGCACTACCACTCTGCACTACCACTCTGCACTCTGCACTACCCCTCTGCACTACCACTCTGCACTACCACTCTGCACTACCACTCTGCACTACCACTCTGCACTACCACCACCAGGAAGCTGCCGCTAAAACGGCGATAATGGGCTTGCTAATATCCGTTATAGAATTCCAATAGAAGCCCAGGTTAGATGTGCAGGACATCTAACCTGGGCTTCTATTGGAATTCTATAACGCATATTAGCAAGCCCATTATCGCCATTTTAGCGACAGTTTCCTGCCACTAAAACGGTGATAATTTTAACGAGGTTCTTGCTAAAAGGCCCCTTTCACGCATTACTCTGCTTGAAAGGGACGTTGCTTGGTTGTTGCTGTGGGTGTTCTCACGCAACATGGCAGTCAATTGTGCGCCAGCACAGGGGAAAAGGACAGGAATGTGCCGTATCTTGTGGATACAGTATATTCCTGCCCTTTTCTTTAGACGCAGGACAGAACAATTGGAAGGCTTGCGGCACAGTCGTGCATCAAAATATGGCAAATAAGGCCTTTAGATTAAGCGTGGGCGTAAAATCCATTTCGTGGGCGAATTTGCGGATTTTTTACGATTTTGCGATCCGCGAATCGCGTGAATTTACCCAATAATTCGCAAATTCGCAAGCTGCGAATTATTTTGCTTGGTCGCGCTTGAAAAATACAATATTGCGCTAGCGGCGTTGACTCTGAGCCTGCCGAGTTGTTTTTATCCCGGTTTTGCGTATGCTGCGCCATTTTCGATCTTGCTGCGTGATTGCGCGAGAGTTTTTCAAACGCAATTACATCATGGCGGCTTGCCATCTTGCATGGCGAACGCGAGTACGTCATAAATGCCCACAGTGGCGCGCAGCTGACTTCCGGCGGGAGGTTCGAACAGCTTGCGTTCCCGAAATTGCAAAAATTGCAATTCTGCACCAGAAATCCACTGCAGGAAGCATAAACCTTGTGAAAATGATGATTTTGATCAGAATAACTCCTCAGATCGACATTTGACTGCACTTTTAGGTGCAGGAGTCCATTTTTTGGGGTGGGGTGGGAGGAAGGAAGTGCCTCAGAGTCTCCAACTTCCTGTTCCTGTCCAGCAGGCTCCTCCCAGTGCTTTGTGCATGTACTGGTCACTTTTCATTTGGCTGTTGAGCTGGAAGGATTACTTTCTGTGACTGCTGCTGGATTTGTATTTGAGGACTTTTAGGACTTTGGAGTTTGGATCACTTTTGGACTTGAGATTTTACAAGTAAGTTGGTGTTGTTTGTTTGGAGCATTGCAGTTGAGGCAACTACAGTTCTAAAACTTTTTCACAACTTTAACAAAATATATATTGTGGTGGGTAGCCACTGCATCCAGTAGGCCCAGGGTTAGTCATGGGTGCATGATACAACTGTTTTTAACTTAATTCTCATTTATGTCATGGAATTTTAGCTCACTGTTATATGTTGATTTTTTTTAAAAAATGTTGGGTTGCCTGTAAAGCCTGACTAGCCAGTACGCCCAGGTGTAGTGTGTGGTGCATGGGCCATGTGGGTGGGGGCCATTTTGAGGGCTAGTACAGGCAGGGCCTGGCCATGTGCTGGGGGTCAAGGGGCCATTTTGAAGGCAGGCAGTGTGCTCAGGCCTGCACCCAGTTTGCCTAGCTTTAATCCATTATGCCCAGGGGTACTCAGTGGTGCATGGGCCTAGTCTTTCTGTGCGGTGTCTTGAATTTCAACATCATTGAGGGCATGGATGGCATGGGATTGTGGTGATTTATATGTGTTTTTTGATTTTTTTGGGGTGTTGTTGGGGACTGGCCGTGTGGGTGGGGGCCATTTTGAAGGCTGGTACAGGCAGGGCATGGCCATGTGCTGGGGGTCAAGGGGCCATTTTGAAGGCAGGCAGTGTGCTCAGGCCTGCACCCAGTTTGCCTTGCTTTCATCCATTATGCCCACTCACTGGAGTGGGAATAGTAATTTTTACCCCTACGCTATCCAACGCTTTCCCTACTGTTGCACTCACTGGAGTGGGAATAGTAATTTTGATCCCTACGCTATCCAACGCTTTCTCTAATGTTGCACTCACTGGAATGGGAATAGTAATGTTTACCCCTACGCTATCCAACACTTTCCCTACTATTGCACTCATTGGAGTGGGAATAGTAATTTTAACTGCTACACTATCCAACGCTTTCCCTACTGTTGCACTCACTGGAGTGAAAATTGTAAGTTTTTACCCCTACGCTATACAAGACTTTCCCTACTGTTGCACTCACTGGAGTGGGAATAGTCATTTTTAACCCTACGGTATCCAGCACTTTCCCTACTGTTGCACTCATTGGAGTGGAAATAGTAATTTGTACCCCTACGATATTCAGCGCTTTCCATACTGTTGCACTCACTGGAGTGGGAATAGTCATTTTTACCCCTACGCTATCTAGAGCTTTCCCTACTGTTGCACTCACTGGAGTGGGAATAGTGATTTTTACCCCTACACTATCCTGCACTTTCCCAACTGTTGCACTCTTTGGAGTGAGAATACTAATTTTTACCCTGAGGCTATCCAACACTTTCCCTAATCTTGAAATATGTGGAGTAAGTATATATATGAATGTCTATGTATATGTTTAATTAATTTTAACATTATATGTATTAGTTATTATTTTTAAATATGTTTTAATACTTTTAACTATATCTCTTTTAATTATATGTATTATTTACTTCATTTTACATTATTTTTAAAACATTTAAAAAAACAATATTTTTAACATCGATATTTTTGACAATATTTTTTCTCTCGATATTTTTGTACTTATCTTAATGTAGATTGGACTTCGATATTTTTTACTTCTAGATTTCTGTGTTGATATTTTTGTAGGTCGATTTTCTGTCCGTCGATATCTTATCAGACATTCCCATACAGCCACTCTCACATTCACTCACTAGCTTATGCTGTCACTTGCAAACCCCATCACTTGCCTATGCTACCTTTCACATGCCCAGTCACTCACTCATATACCACTGACACATGCCCTCACTCACTGACACAGCATACACACACTCACTCACCCATACAGCCCCTCACTTACGCACTCACTATCCCATACAGCGACTGATTCACCCACTCACTCAACCATGCAGGCAGTCACACATGCCCTCACCCTCCCACACAGACACTCAGACACCCACAGAGGTACTCAGAAAACCAATCATCCAACCATGCAGAAACTCACGTACCCACTCACACACCCATACAGCCTCTCAGACACCAACTGACAGACAGATACAGACATTCACACAACTACTCACTCACCCATACATTCACTGAGACACCTAATCACTCACTGAATCATCCAATCAGGCACTCATACACCCACTGATTTTGGTGCAAGGGCAGAGTGCTCTTCTAACATAGTGGAGTGTTTTCACTTGAGTAATTTTGAGGATGTCTGCTTGACTTTCCATGTGCTTCAAGCAGTAGTATTTTCCTTTTCCTTACCCTGCCTTGCTTACATACAATGTTTCAATGCTTGCGTTCTGGGACATCAGAGCTTCTGTTCTTCAATTGCTTCTCTGCATTTGGGACCATGTCACAACCAGATGTATTTTCCCTTCCCTGTGCCCACTACAATCCAGTTCTGGGGGCAGATTCCCGGGGTCGCGGGGATAAATGCTTTTCCTTTTCCAGGTCTCTCGTTACACTAAACTGGGAACGGACATGCATCATCTTTGTCCCTTTCGATCTAAAGAACTTCCTGTATACACCCCACCCCAGATGTCCTTTTTGGGCTAATGGGGATCAAATGCCTCAGACCCAGTCTACTCTGTCACCAGGCCTAAACCATTGTTTTGCACTGAGAGCAGTTTCCACACCTCATTAATGTCAAGCACTTGCTGGGCAGATGTGTGCAAGCTAATACAACTTACCCTATAGGATCTTCAGTCTGGGACAAAGGTAACATTCTAAAAGTTGCTTACATATGTTTTTTTAATCAAGTTTCAGCAGTGAATTGGAATTGTATTAAATGTATAAAATAGTCAATGAAGGGCAACACTGTGTATTGGTGGTGACTCGTTAATTTCTAAAAGCAGGGTTTCCCACATGTGAAATAGGGCTATTTAGACTGATGATTTGACAGCAGGTTTGTAGGCTGCTGGAGTGAGGCTACACAGGGTAGCCCTGAATCCTCGTTTTACAGGCCCATGCAGTGGATGGCTGAATAGGTGTTGCAGTCCTTAGGTGGCATTTAACTTCCAGACAGTGGTGTATTAGCTACACCATATACAATGCATCTCTGGGCAAGTTAAATTTATATTAGTGAGGAGTACACCAGTTTAACCTTGTTTAAAAGGGGAGTACAGGCACTTTGCTTCTCTTTAGCAGGGGTAAAGTGCACAGAGGTGGAAAATCAGCAAAAACAGATTCCAAAAAAAGGAGAAAAGTCTACTGTGACCATGTGTAAAATGTGGATTTGCCACAGAGCACAAACATAAACCCTGATGGGACAGGAAGGTGCCTTGCTTGATTAGTAAGCGTGCACCTCTGCCTTGAGATACACGTCGACAGAGCTCAAGTAAAGATCATGCATGTACGCTGGTGTCTCCTTTTTAGTTAGTAATGCTGAGACTCAGAGCAGCGAGAGAGAGTGACCACCATCAGCTTAATGAATTACTTGAGACTGGCAGTGGTAGCAGCATGTAATTGCTAGTAGTAGTGGTACAGGCGTTTCCCTGCTGATGGGTATGTGCCTACTGGCCTCGCCATGTTAAAGCTCTGCTCAGCTTGGTGTAACTGGGCTATTCCCTATGGTCAGCATGTATGCATGTGGAGGAGTGTGGCTCAATGGTTAGAGCGGCAGACCCTGATGCAGAGTTCTGGCCCGGGACCAGGGTTCAATTCCCGCCTCGGCGGGTCTTGGGTTCAATTTCCTCGGACCTGACAATTTTCGCCTCGGTGCCTATTCTAATCATGGGCCCCACGCTGCAACTCTGGGCAATAGCTTGCTTAACCTCCACACCGGCCCCAACAACGCTAGGATGCCTGGCTTCACCCTGGGGGTGCCCAGAAGTGGACACTTCACAGGGAAAGCCAGGAAGGGTTCCACAGCGGTATGAGTAATAGCGCCAGGAAACCGCTTGGTGGCAGTGCGCTCTACAAATACCTTGACATTTACATTTACATGTGCATAAAGTGCTGGCCAGCACAAAACTTGAGTGTATGGATTGTTTGTGACAGGGGCCCACTGGAATCCATCTTGGATTGTCACTAGCAGCATACTGTACAAAATACAGGTCCGGAGCAACCAGCCAGACAAGTTTAAGAGGATGTCTGAACTTCTGCAGCTTTTGTGTGGGAAAGATGAAGACAGGCGGCTCTTTAGACACACAGGAATAGGCGATGGTCATGTCCTGACTTTTGTCCTTCCTTATTGACACCCTCAAGTGAACAGGTGACCTCTGATCACCCCACTGTCTTGTGTGTACCAGAGATCCTAGAGCTTGGGTACCTTTAATTCCCCATTGAGCTCCTGTTAGCTGCTGAAATTGACTTGTGGGTGGGTAGCACTCTTATTTCGGGCAGGTGTTGGCTGGGCCTGTGAGGCGGAGTCCGGCAACCACTTGCCGGGCTGACCACAGCCATCTCCACTCCTCAGACAGTGGAGTGGAGCTGCTCCGGGTGACAGCTGTCATGACCAAAGACAATACACATGCTGAAGCTAACACTGCTCCTGAATAAGCAGACAATTTAGTAATCAATATTACCAGAGACCATATTTTGAATGGCCAAAACAGTGCATGAGACTGACCTCCAGGCACACACACAAAACAAACAATCCTTCACCTGTCCACATTTCAACGGTAGTGTTGCTTACCGCCCATAACATAAACATCGTGGGATGATGGAGTGATTGTGCATGTGTTCCGTGCTATCTATTTGTACATTATGATGTGGTAGTGTTAGAAACCACTTTTTCTTTCTAAGTAAAAGTATTGATTGGACAAGTCACAATCGAGTGGTATTGCGTGCCCAGTGGAGTTGGACTGATCACCCCCTTAACCTGGGAGTCAGCTGCTAAAAGCGGGCTCTTGGCGCAGTTTTCAAGGCACCAGTAGGTTAGTCCCAAGGCAGCAGACTGACTCACTCATCCCAATTGAGAGACAGCACAACGACAATGACTGACAACCGCTCTGATAGTGGAGGTTTTGTTACCTCATCACTTTACTAGTTTCTGATTAATCTGCAGTTTAGGCCCAGCTGCGGAAAACGTTATTTCTGTCTCGGCAACAAACATTGAATGGGGAAGGTTTGCAGTTGACGTCATTTCCCTTTCCCTTTCCAATGGGGATTTTACATAGACATATTCAAACTGAAACAACCTATGCACTCTCTGGCGTCTGTTCTGCTTTATTTTTGGTGAACATGAGCTCACAGGGGATTCCTTTTTGAGACTCTTGCACGTAAGACCAGGGCCTGTCCCACGAATTACTCGGGTAACTGCGACATATTAACGTGCGGGCTTTAGGGACACTTCCTCTTGGGCATTCAAAACATTTCTTGAGATAGTTTTAAGCAGAAAGGAATATATAGTTCTACCACAACTAAAGCTCAGGCAGTCATTCAGAAACATACTTTTCACAACATTACATTGTTAATTGATCATGTAAATTCGAATATTTAACTATTTCTGTTTTTTAGTGTTACGTGGTTGCGAACATATATACCTATGGAAAGACACTGTAGGCTAATTGCTCGTTGCTGGCATCTTGTGTGATCTACTGGCCACAAATTTGAATTCTGCTGACTAACTATAGCGTCCATCCTTTTGAGATTAGTAAAGAGCATCAGTAAACAATATAATGTGAACATTTATTTTTTATAGCGCTTATAAAGTGCGCAAACACTACATATAATCACGTTATTATTCTTGTTTTTTTTGTAAATATGATTTCAATAGTCTGAGTTCAAGCGTAATGTTTTCTATCCCTGCATCTACCCAGCGCCAAAACGCCCATGGGCAATCGCGCGCTTTATAAATTTACAAATCAAATCAAATCATAAGACCATGGTAGTAATATTCTGGGGACCCTGCATCAGATTTACAATACTATTACATGCATAGGAGTCATTGAAAGACATAAGAAAGGCCTCAGTAAACTGAAAACAGATGAATACTTAGAAGCTTATTTACAAGCCAATTGTGCCGCTGGTGCATCACTTTTTTGACACGCTAGCGGCACAGTGTGCCTGCCCATATTTACAAGGCCACATAAGGCCACCCTGCGTGGCGTTTCATAGCCTTGTAAATAAGGGCCCCTTTCACACATTACTCTGCATGAAAGGGGAGTTGCAGGGGTTTTGCTGTGGGTGTTCTCATGCAACTTGGCCGTCCATTGTGCACCAACACAGGGGAAAAGGACAGAAATGTACTGTATGTCACTTTTTTGACACGCTAGGGGCACAGTGTGCCTGCCCATATTTACAAAGCCACATAAGGCCACCCTGCGTGGCTTTTCATAGCCTTGTAAATATGGGGCCCTTTCATGCATTACTCAGCTTGAAAGGGACGTTCCATGCGTGTTGCTGAGGGTGTTCTCACGCAACATGGCAGTCAATTGTGCGCCAGCACAGGGGAAAAGGATAGGAATGCGCCGTATCTTGTAGATACAGCGCATTCCTGCCCTTTTCTTTTGATGCTGGGCAGCACAGTAGGAAGGCTTGCGGCACAGGCGTGCATCAAAATATGGTAAATAAGGCCTTTAGATGTGAGCGAACAATTCATTTAAGTCAAATCTCCCTTTTCCATGCAAAATATGAGACGATATATTAGAAACTGACGTACACTCTGGAGTATTAAGGGCTTGATTATGGACCTTTTTGTAAACTGAAACCCATAGCCATTAATCATTTAAGTACCATGGGCAGCTTTCTAATTACCCAGAAAGAGGTCTCCTACAATTATTTCAAGCCTTGGAATTATGTACCACTCAAAGAAGCAGCTGCCCCAGGTTCACCTAGCATTTTCGGTACTTAATTTTATCGCAGGTGCATGAAAAAACACTTTGTGAATGAAAATTCCTGACCACGAGACACAGTATCAGAACTGGTGGAGGGGGGCCCTGCTGAAGTTGATTGAAGAACACACATAACATAACAACATAACATAACTCCACAGTGTCATAGGTTTGAGGGCATTCACATACTGCCCCGCTTGCAGGTAGTGTTAGAATCTGGCAAAAGAGGCAAATATGGTCCTGTCAATGGCAAGAGTATGTGAAATAGAGAATTCTAGACCCTGCTCATACTGCCTAGGTGTTTGGGGGAAGGTTTTTCTCTAGGAAAAAAAATGATTTTCTCTATCTGGTTAGCACAATTAATTTTATCATTGCCTTAAATTTCCTGGTGTATACCCAAGACCCAGGATTTTTTTTAATTGAACCCGTATTAGCTAGTGCTGAGTTGTAATGGACAGGTTTGGGGCTGAGAGGTCAAAAGTGCCCTAGCAAAGAAACACTGTGCAGTTCTGCTGCTGAGTTCATCAGTGATGACTTTTTGGGTCATAAATCTGGATGCCACAAAGTGGTAGCCGTGAAAATTGCAAAAAACACAGTTGATGGACAGAATGTAGAACAATGTCATACATTCACCCCAGTACACGGATCTGGGCCTAAATCCATCGTTTTTTTGCACTCCACACCACCCTGGGTTAGACACTGGCTATATGCAAATCAGCTCTGACCCTGTGCCTCATGGGAACAGTCCAGTCCGAACTACCAAGCCATGTCTTTCCCAGACCGGAATCAAGCATCCAAGGACCGGTTTCTGGCTATCAGCCTTCATCAGCCTGGATAGCTTGACTCCAGTGGTGTGGAGAGCCTGGGACTCACGTCTGAGTATACCCAGCACACTCGGGGTGAAAATTGCAAAAAACACAGTTGATGGACAGAATGTAGAACAATGTCATACATTCACCCCAGTACAAGGATCTGGGCCTAAATCCATCGTTTTTTTGCACTCCACACCACCCTGGGTTAGACACTGGCTATATGCAAATCAGCTCTGACCCTGTGCCTCATGGGAACAGTCCAGTCCGAACTACCAAGCCATGTCTTTCCCAGACTGGAATCAAGCATCCAAGGACCGGTTTCTGGCTATCAGCCTTCATCAGCCTGGATAGCTTGACTCCAGTGGTGTGGAGAGCCTGGGACTCACGTCTGAGTATACCCAGCACACTCGGGGTGAAAATTGCAAAAAACACAGTTGATGGACAGAATGTAGAACAATGTCATACATTCACCCCAGTACAAGGATCTGGGCCTAAATCAATCGTTTTTTTGCACTCCACACCACCCTGGGTTAGACACTGGCTATATGCAAATCAGCTCTGACCCTGTGCCTCATGGGAACAGTCCAGTCCGAACTACCAAGCCATGTCTTTCCCAGACCGGAATCAAGCATCCAAGGACCGGTTTCTGGCTATCAGCCTTCATCAGCCTGGATAGCTTGACTCCAGTGGTGTGGAGAGCCTGGGACTCACGTCTGAGTATACCCAGCACACTCGGGGTGAAAATTGCAAAAAACACAGTTGATGGACAGAATGTAGAACAATGTCATACATTTACCCCAGTACAAGGATCTGGGCCTAAATCCATCGTTTTTTTGCACTCCACACCACCCTGGGTTAGACACTGGCTATATGCAAATCAGCACTGACCCTGTGCCTCATGGGAACAGTCCAGTCCGAACTTCCAAGCCATGTCTTTCCCAGACCGGAATCAAGCATCCAAGGACCGGTTTCTGGCTATCAGCCTTCATCAGCCTGGATAGCTTGACTCCAGTGGTGTGGAGAGCCTGGGACTCACGTCTGAGTATACCCAGCACACTCGGGGTGAAAATTGCAAAAAACACAGTTGATGGACAGAATGTAGAACAATGTCATACATTCACCCCAGTACAAGGATCTGGGCCTAAATCCATCATTTTTTGCACTCCACACCACCCTGGGTTAGACACTGGCTATATGCAAATCAGCTCTGACCCTGTGCCTCATGGGAACAGTCCAGTCCGAACTACAAAGCTATGTCTTTCCCAGACAGGAATCAAGCATCCAAGGGCCGGTTTCTGGCTTTCAGCCTTCATCAGCCTGGATAGCTTGACTCCAGTGGTGTGGAGAGCCTGGGACTTACGTCTGAGTATACCCAGCACACTCGGGGTGAAAATTGCAAAAAACACAGTTGATGGACAGAATGTAGAACAATGTCATACATTCACCCCAGTACAAGGATCTGTGCCTAAATCCATCGTTTTTTTGCACTCCACACCACCCTGGGTTAGACACTGGCTATATGCAAACCAGCTCTGACCCTGTGCCTCATGGGAACAGTCCAGTCCGAACTACCAAGCCATGTCTTTCCCAGACCGGAATCAAGCATCCAAGGACCGGTTTCTGGCTAACAGCCTTCATCAGCCTGGATAGCTTGACTCCAGTGGTGTGGAGAGCCTGGGACTCACGTCTGAGTATACCCAGCACACTCGGGGTGAAAATTGCAAAAAACACAGTTGATGGACAGAATGTAGAACAATGTCATACATTCACCCCAGTACAAGGATCTGGGCCTAAATCCATCGTTTTTTTGCACTCCACACCACCCTGGGTTAGACACTGGCTATATGCAAATCAGCTCTGACCCTGTGCCTCATGGGAACAGTCCAGTTCGAACTACCAAGCCATGTCTTCCCCAGACCGGAATCAAGCATCCAAGGACCGGTTTCTGGCTATCAGCCTTCATCAGCCTGGATAGCTTGACTCCAGTGGTGTGGAGAGCCTGGGACTCACGTCTGAGTATACCCAGCACACTCGGGGTGAAAATTGCAAAAAACACAGTTGATGGACAGAATGTAGAACAATGTCATACATTCACCCCAGTACAAGGATCTGGGCCTAAATCCATCGTTTTTTTGCACTCCACACCACCCCGGGTTAGACACTGGCTATATGCAAATCAGCTCTGACCCTGTGCCTCATGGGAACAGTCCAGTCCGAACTACCAAGCCATGTCTTTCCCAGACCGGAACCAAGCATCCAATGACCGGTTTCTGGCTATCAGCCTTCATCAGCCTGGATAGCTTGACTCCAGTGGTGTGGAGAGCCTGGGACTCACGTCTGAGTATACCCAGCACACTCGGGGTGAAAATTGCAAAAAACACAGTTGATGGACAGAATGTAGAACAATGTCATACATTCACCCCAGTACAAGGATCTGGGCCTAAATCCATCGTATTTTTGCACTCCACACCACCCTGGGTTAGACTCTGGCTATATGCAAATCAGCTCTGACCCTGTGCCTCATGGGAACAGTCCAGTCCGAACTACCAAGCCATGTCTTTCCCAGACCGGAATCAAGCATCCAAGGACCGGTTTCTGGCTATCAGCCTTCATCAGCCTGGATAGCTTGACTCCAGTGGTGTGGAGAGCCTGGGACTCACGTCTGAGTATACCCAGCACACTCGGGGTGAAAATTGCAAAAAACACAGTTGATGGACAGAATGTAGAACAATGTCATACATTCACCCCAGTACAAGGATCTGGGCCTAAATCCATCGTTTGTTTGCACTCCACACCACCCTGGGTTAGACACTTGCTATATGCAAATCAGCTCTGACCCTGTGCCTCATGGGAACAGTCCAGTCCGAACTACCAAGTCATGTCTTTTCCAGACCGGAAAGTGGTAGCCATCACGTACTCTAGTCTACAACAAATATTCACAGTGCTTATATTTCCTATTTGAATCTATCCTACCATTTAGGGCCTGTTTTAGATCTTGGCAGACGGGCTACTCGGTCACAATGGTGTCGGATATCCCGTTTGCCGAAATATAATCCCATGGAATATTGGATATCCATCACCGTTGTGACGGAGTAACCTGACCGCCAAGATCTAAATCAGACCCAAAGTCTCGATGAAATACTCTATTTTACATAAAGGTCCGCCACTACAGGCATTCATGAAGATCATCATGGCCTTGTTGAGTAATCATATCAGAGCATATGAGTTATTATGGATTGGACTGAATGAATAACTTGAGTGAAGTGGTGGGATTAAACTGACATCATCAATTGGTTCCGTTTAAAATAAACTACAATTGAAAAACAAAGATATTTAAAATCAGAACTACTTGCCTCCTATTCTTTTCCTCTTTTGGCAGATCCTTTGGAAAACCTACCCTACCACGAACACATACCCAATCTGTTGCACAAAGAATGCAATATGTCTGTATATGGCTGCAATAATGTTTCTCCTGGTTTTGTTCTTAAAGTTGCAGATGGAGTTACAGGGTAATCCAAAGGACTTTGATGCAGAAAGCAACAACAAGATTGAGTGCAAAGATGGCTACGGGCCCATACCTTAGGAGTCTTTATGCCAGGCCATAGAATCAAAGTAACAGTTCCCAAGTATTTCTTCGACCAGTTGGATGCCTTACGAACTACGCTGGCCTGCTAGTGCTCTGTCCTGTAGGGAGCTACATTTTTCTGAGCTCTGTGGTCCAGAAATAGGGCAAACACAAAAGTCTTTCTGCTCCAGATCATGTCTAGTCCTGGTGATTTTTGACAAATGAGGCAGGAGGTCACCTTAGGTCATCTAATCTCTGGTTGCTCTCTTCAATTGGAAATGACCTGTTCTCACATATTTAGTTGAATCTTCCTGAGGATCTTGGAGGTTTGCAAACTAGGTGTCATTAATCATAGTTATTCAACTTAATTAGTTCTTCCTCCTCTTATTAAAGCACTTTCAGCTGATGAGGTCCACAAACACTATTAGTTATATTACCTCCTTTCTCTTTGCACTCATTGAAGCAATTTTAACAGGACAGTTAAGTATGGCTCTCAGTTTTAGCAATGCTAGTATTTAGATGGATATTTTAATATTGTATGTATACACATTATCATGGTTTTTATGATCTAAGCAATAAAATTGTCATTGACATTACCTAATTAGTTACTGTCATTAATGTAAGCTATACATGTTCTTGGATTAATTGGAATGGTATAGAGACCTTTTTATATATACTTCTGAAGGAACATAGTGTGCCAGGGTCATTCATGTCCAGTAACTATTCAACAGTTTAAATGCTCCTTCCACAAAGAAGACCCATGCAGCATACTGACTGAAAGAAAATGAAAGTACTACAGCGGCATCATATGAGTGATCTTAAGGTGAGCAAAAGACCTTGATGAATGTATTACATAAACTGGCGGTGTTGCGAGTGACAGTGAAATTAATTAATATTAGAATAGGTACCTAGTCAACTTATGTGATAATAGCGAGGCAAAGGAAATCTGAATATATGAAGCTGAAGCATGAATTTCGATTGAGGAAAATGATTGACCTGCCTTGAGCAGTTTCATATAAGACTATTCGAATTGGAGTCTGATAACCTTGAATTGGGCAACAGACCTTTGCCGTTTATATTCAAGAGAGTTGAATATCCATATAGCAATGTAATGAAACACAGTTGTTTCCCATTTGTTAATATTAAAGGAAAAAGCACAATGCTAAATGTATTATTCACATTTGATTGATAAAATAAGATATATATTTAATCTATTAGCCAATATATAGTCTCAATCCTTCACCCATATCGCCTATTGCAAATTGTATATCTAAATATACAAATATCACCCCTGGACATCACTTTCCAAACAGTAGGAAGTGATAATATCATAAGTGGCATTTATTAGGTGGATCTAATAGATTCTTCAAAAATGTTGATACAGCATTTGTTTTAGTCTTGTAGTCTTAGAAAAGTAACAAGATACAATACTTTCCCATCTGCTGACAATCCATAAACTAACAAAGATCTCTACGACTTCACCAGCAGTATAGTTTTTTTCACCCTCAACATGTAAGTATCCTGTCTTGTATCAAAACAATAGGAGGCCTTTTTCCTACAAATTGTAATTAAAAATGTTTTTCAATATGAAAAATTAGTGGAAGGTGAGGAGTGCACTAGGAGAACCATTTTGAGGGGTACCTTTTCACTTATTTTCATACTTGATTGGTGCACCAAAGGAGTTCAAGCAGCACTGATCAAATGTCATGACACCCTCAACTTGGGTGGTGTCATGTGAGATTTGTTGAACATTCAGTCGTATATTTGGAAAATATTTTATAGTCAAACGATGAGATAGAATAGAATAGAAGCCATTTGTAAAGCGCCTGGTTACTCAAAAACAGAGTGTCCCCGCACAGCAAACGGCAAAGAAGCTCAGAGGAAGGAACACAGGAAGGTCAAAACAGGGCAAGGGAAAGAACAGTAATTAAGTGCGAGGGAATAGAAAAGTTTTAAGCTTTCCCCGAAACCTGATTTTGGAGGGTTCCATACGGATCTCGAGTGGGAGCTCGTTCCAGCCCTTGGCAGCCAAGTATCTGAACGAGCAGCCACCCATCCTGGCTCTGGTGATTTTAGAGATTTTGAACAGCATCGTTCCAGAAGATCTCAAATTCCTGGTAGGCCGGTGTATTGTGAGTAAGCGATGAAGATATCCTGGACCAGTGCCGTGGGCAATACGGTGGGCAAAGCATAAGGACTTAAATTTAATTCGCTCCTTGATGGCGAGCCAGTGGAGTTTGGACAAGGCAGATCTCCCTGAAGCGCTTTGAGGGAGTTTGAGCACAAGCCACGCAGCGGCATTCTGAGCACACTGGAGTTGGTGAAGTCCCTTTTTGCTCAAACCCAGTAACAGAGCGTTCCCATAGTCCAGATGGGGGGTTACTAGGGCATGGACAATGGTCTTCCTGGAGTCCATGGGAAGGAGGTCTACCTTCCGAAGAACTTTCAGTACGCTGAAACATCTGGCTGTGACTTTCCTGATATGGAGCTTGTATGACAGGTTAGAGTCCAGTGTGATGCCCAAGTTACGCACCGAAGCCACAGAACAAGGAGGACTGCCTAATTCCGCAGGCCACCACATGTGAGACCATGCGGAAGAAGATTTTCCTACCACCAGCAGCTCGGTTTTGTCGCCATTAAGGCGAAGGCAGTTCTTATTCATCCAAGCTGCCACGGAAGAGAGACAGTTGGAGAAATTGGTGGCATCTTCACTGTGGTCGGGCGTAAGTTTGAACATCAATTGGGTGTCATCAGCGTAGCTGACAATGCCCACCCCATAAGTCTCAACTATGCGAGCCAGGGGTTCCATGTAGATATTAAACAAGGTGGGACTCAGACTCGAGCCCTGAGAAACCCCATGGCTCACCTTTCTGAGAGAGGACCTAAAGGGGGGGCAGTGTAACTGAAAGTTCCTGTTAACCAAGAAGGACTCCATCCACGCAAGGGCTGACCCCTTTACTCCCATACCAGATAACCGAGACAGCAGCGTTGAGTGCAGCACGGTGTCAAAGGCTGCACTTAGGTCTAAAAGTACCAACGCTGCTGTCACTCCCTCATCAACTATGTGCCTAAGACTCTCGGTGGAGAAGAGTAGGGCAGACTCAGTAGAGTATCCAGCTCTGAAACCTGATTGTGTGGGATGTAGGAGAGAATTTTCTTTCAGATAACTTATGAGCTGCCTATTCACTACTTTCTCCACAGTCTTAGCACAAAAAGGGAGGAGTGAGATGGGGCGGAGATTCTGGAATTGGGAGATGTGGATGTTGGCCTTCTTTTTGAGGGGGATTACTTGGATGGTTTTGAAAGCATCTAATACCTTGCATTCTTTAAAGGAGAGCGATACAATAAGGCTGATGTGGTCGATTATTGTGGTCTCCATAACTCCTCTACAGCGAGTTGGCGGGCAAACATCGCTCGGAGAGACAGATTTTATGCTATTTGCGATACTAAGTAACTCTTGTTTATCAGAGGTAGTAAAGCACGTGAGGTCAGGGGTCCCCGTGTTGCTGTTGTTGGCTTCTGCGAGTTTACTAGAACTGGCCTCATCCTTATTGAAGGTAGCATGAATTTTGTCAATCTTTTGTACAAAAAAATCTGCAATGGAGTCGCATAGTTCTTCCGAGTGAGTGTCTTGAGCTTCCAATCTGGTTGGAATCGTGAGTTCTTTATAAATAGAAAACAGTTCTTTAGTGGGGTTGTCCGCTAAATCAATTCTATTTTTGAGGTGGCAGCTTTTTTCCGATCTCATTAGTTTATGGTATTTGCTTAGTTCGCTCTTATATAATAGTTTGCCCTCTAGATTGTAATGTTTTCTCCAGTTGCGCTCTAGGGTTTTACATCTGGCTTTGGCAAATTTTAATTTTTCCGAAAACCAAGGAGCGGTTTTGGATTGCCTGGCTGGGGGCTTGGAGGTCCAGGGAGCTATCTCATCCAGAGCATTGGACAGCCAATTTTCATAATTTTTCCAAGCCTCTTGAAGAGAGTTGCTTTGCGGAGGGTTTTTTTTTTGAAGAGCATGTCTAAAGGCTTCTTGGTTAAACTTTTTCCAATTTCTAGGTTTCAGGGAAGTGGGTTTGGAAACTCTATTTTCTGTAGGTGGGTTATCAACCAAGAACGGGATGACGAAATGGTTTGACCAAATTATTTTGATCGGAGGGAAGGCAGTAATGCCCTCCCAGTTGGCAAAGATGGGGTTTAGGAGATGGCCAAGTTAGTGTGATGGGGCAGTAGATTGTAAATTCAGCCCCAATGACGCCAGAGCTGTTGCCAACTCCTGTGCCTCCTTACATTCCCTATCATCAAAATGGAGGTTTAAATCACCTAAAATGATGAACTGGATTGCAAATAATTTCAATTAATGAAAATGTTTTAACAATCATATTAAGAGGAACAGGATCGAATCATAATTGATGTCAAAGGGGCTGATGCATGTGAAAGGTTTTGGTCACACTCAATGGATTTTTTTAGCCCCTATGCTGCACAGTTATACCTATCAGATGTAAGGAGCAGAGAAGACAGACAGGTGCCCCATGACTCATACCTCACACAATACTAGTCGAAGATCTATATTGGGAAGGGCAATCAGTCCTGCTAAACACTCAGCAGGTTGTGCTTCCATTGTCTTAGCCGCAGATCACCACGTACAAAATGGCACATGGATCTGTATACTGATGGCTAATATTAGAAGCTAACCTAGCTCAGAATATATGTAGCAAAATGGTAATGGAAATGACAAATGTATGGACAATAGTGGAAACAAGCATTTGCAATGCAATAGGTCTCGCATTTACACAAGTTTGAGCTATTGACATTACAAATAACAATGCCTTTTATTTTTGTATTCCTTTTAATGGTTTAAATCTTTTATTGAGTTTTCACAAAGAACAAGACAATAGGGCCATATTCCGTTAGGCGAAGGTTAGCAAGGCAAATGTCAATGCAAAGGCGATAAGTACATCCAGTGCCTGCCAAAGCAGGCAGCAATGTAGGCCGTCTATGCCTGTAAACACAAAACAGTGGGTCCCGCCCCCCTCCCTTACCCCTCCCTCCCTGTTGTATTCCTTTTTAAAACATAAATAAAAGGCATTGCCCTTTACAATGCCAATAGCTTACACTTGCATAAATGTGAGACCTATTGCATTGTAAATGCTTGTTCTTTGTAACTCTTAGCTTCCCTTCTAGCATGTCATTCCTGCCGGGAACCAGCAATTTACTTGCATTCCCTTTCTAAAACTGGCTATATTTGCTATATTTAAAACCTATTAAAATGTGCTTGGTGCACTGTACTTAAAAGAAAATCAACTAATAATAAGTACAGCCTTCAAAAAAGAGGCTGCAAAAGAGAGAGAGAAAGCAACATTTTACAAGGTAGGATTCAAAGGGAGGAAGAGAATTGGCAATGAAATGTGCCACTGCCCTGATCAGCAGATAAACACACTATCTGGAGGAGGAATGCAAGGGGCGTACATTAGCATCAAGGGATTAATAAATCCCAGATGGAGGAAGCATCACACCGAAAACAGTGTGGGAAGACATTGCAACAAAAATCGAATACTATACAATGGATGGCAACAGGAAGATACACTATCTACCAAGTGTCATTGACTTGGGGGATGCCAATAAAGCAGTGCATATTGAGGTTTGGGCGGCAGTAGGGGAGAACTGAGCTGATCAGGGCAAACAAAACAAAACAACGCACCGCCTTTACCTGCACTGTGTCCCCAGTCCACCGCCGACTTTTCGGTTTGTGTGGAGGGACAGGAATCGTGCTACAAGAAGTGATTTACAACCTCCAGTTTAGGCCACCAATCATCTGCTCTGCAGCTGATTACTCGTCCTCCTTAAAAGAAGATGCCTCTCGCTACATGTAGCGGACGCGCTAGACGAGAGGCAGACGCTGACATTGCTGATGAGAGGAGCGCCTGGGAAAGAGCTCCTTTCTCGCTATTTTACAACTTTCTTGCACTGTTTTTTAAAATCTTGTATTTTGCACTGTGCTCTCATTGAGAACGTTTTACTCGTTTTTTAAAATAAAAACTATGCAAATGGACAGTGCCCAGTGACCACACTGGTCAGGCACTAGGACCAGCCCGAGGGAAGGCCGAGGATGGGAGGAAAGGGAGGAGGTTGGGGACGAAAGGGCAGTTCACTGCTGACCACCATGCCTGTAAGACATGAATAAAGAAACTTCCTACTAAAGCAGTTGTCCGCGTGGTCAATGGGTCAACAACGACTCTACAACTGGCGACGAGGGTCAAGACACCCTGCGCGTGTGAATAGCCACTACAGCGACCGACTGGCCCGGAGCTCGCCCCACGTCCGGAGGCTCGAGCGCGCTGCGTGCCAAGAAAAGAAAGCGCCCACCGAGTGCCCACCTCGGCGGCGGAAGCGTGGCAAGAATACCACCCACCGAGTGCCCACCTCGGCGCTGGAAAAGGAAGAAGACTGCCTCCTTACCTTTTGTGTCTCCAGCAGCGGATCCCCGGCTTCGGTGAGTGAAGACGCCGACCCAGCCAGACTCCTGGTAGAAAATTGAATGAAATCGACCGAAATCCCGCCAAAAACGAGATTCCCGGCGGCCATCTTGAAGTCAGGCAGTCTCGACCAATCCCCTGCGAGGGATTGCCGGCGGCCATTTTGAAGTCAGGCAAAGGTCCTAAAGTAACAAACAAGCACTGGCGAGTGCAGCGAAGTTTAAAAACAAGCACTGGCGAGTGCAACAGGGAAAAAACAAGCACTGGTGAGTGCAACGAAGACTACAAACAAGCACTGGCGAGTGCAACGAAGATACTAAACAAGCACTGGCGAGTGCAACGAAGATAATAAACAAGCACTGGCGAGTGCAACAAACATAGTAAACAGGCACTGGCGAGTGCAACAAATTCTACGAACAAGCACTGGCGAGTGCAACGCAAACAGCAAACAAGCACTGGCGAGTGCAACGAAGATCACAAACAAGCACTGGTGAGTGCAACGAGACCGGCCAAGAGAGTGAACACGGACTGCAATAGACGTCAGGAACTACGAGCGAACAATGGCCGACCCTGCCCCTGGGAGTACGTCGCGAGCATCTCTCCTGTGGTGCCCCGAACCCCTCATTCTCGACTCTGGCAGGAGCCTGAGCCTGCGGTGGCAAGAATGGATAGAAGACTTTGACGACTTCATAAAAGCATCCAAGATAACCGACGAGGAAGAACAACTACTCTTCCTCAGGAACCTGATTGGCAGGGACAGTGGCCGGATCCTGAAAGAACTGCCAGAAGAATCCTTGGTGTCCTACACAAAAGTACAGGAAGCCCTGACTGGTAAATTTCTACATAAAAAGAACGTTGACTATGAGCGGTACACCCTCAACAGGGCCATGCAAGAGAGAGGTGAACGAATGGAGGCATTCGTGACTCGTCTGAACCGCCTAGCAAAGCACTGTGAGTTTGACAAGTTTTCAAAGGAAGACGTTCTGCGAGTAAGAGTCATAGAAGGATGCCTCTCCGAACCATTGAGACGTAAGCTACTGAAGAAAAGCTACACACTAGCAGAAATCGTGGACATGACGAGAGTAGAGGAGCAAGCTGACGATTATGCAAAGAGCATGGAAAGCGGGAAAAGCGAGAGACCGGAACAAGCCTTCAGGATGCAGTCTCGGCACGAACATCGGCGGTCTCCAGGTCTAAGAAACATCACCACCAGTCCCACAGAGGGCACAAAGACACGAGATACACGAAAGGACGCTCGGACAAGCACACCAAATGTTTCCGATGCGGCTACGACTTCCCACATGCAGATGCATGCCCAGCGCTGGGTGAGCAATGCCGGAAATGTGGGAGAGACAACCATTTTGAAAGCATGTGCGGGGCAGTGTCGAAGAGCGATCACAAGGGAAGCCACCGACGATACCCAAACAGTCGCCATCAAGTCAGGGCTGTCGAAGACAAACGTGACTCATCCTCTGGGCCGTCACAATCAAGCGGCCGCTCCTGCAGGACATGTCAGTATCGGCGATCATCCTCAAGAGGATCTCGATCTCCATCACCCGTTACCCGAAAAGAATACCTCTATCGGGTGGCAGACCTTGACCAACTAAAGGAATGCCCGCGTCTGGACATCAACGTTGGCTCTCACCCCACCCAGTTTGTGCTCGATAGTGGGGCAACGCTAAACTATTTACCAGCCACTAAATATCACCGGATGAATCCACCGCCCGAACTAATGGAGGCCCATGTGCAAGTGTATACGTGGATGGCTGAAAAGCCACTGACGTGCCTTGGAAAGTTCGAAACTGACCTTTCATATGAAGATCGGACAATACCAGCATACATACATGTCATTGAAGGGCCCGAAGCCGACTGCCTCCTGAGCCTGGCAACTGCCGAACGGCTGAAACTGGTGGATATCCTATTCAGAGTCACTGACAAACCAGCACTCATCCGAAAATTCCCAAAGCTGTTCCAAGGTCTAGGAAAACTGAAGAACTGTCAAATAAAACTACATATAGATGAACAAGTCACCCCGGTGGCACAACACCACCGAAAAATTCCATTTCACCTACAAGAAGCCGTGGAGAAGGAACTCGGAGACCTGCTAGAAGCAGACATCATCGAGAGAACGTAGGGGCCGACCCCGTGGGTCTCCCCGGTCGTGGTGGTCCCAAAGAAAGGAGAAAGGGGCCGAGTTCATCTGTGTGTAGACATGAGAGCGCCCAATACGGCCATCGAAAGAGAGAGACATCCTGGCCCACACATCAGTGACATGATCACGTCCCTCAACGGAGCAAAGATATTTTCAAAACTGGACCTCAACAAAGGATACCATCAGCTAGAGTTGCATGAATGGTCAAGATACATCACAACATTCTCGACACATCTTGGACTATTTAGATATAAGAGGCTAAGTTTCGGAGTGTCATCAGCGGCAGAGATATTTCAAGAGGCCATCAGGAGAACAATACATCACATCCCACAGGTTCTGAACTGCAGTGATGACATCCTCGTATATGGAGCAACGGCAGCTGAACACAACAAAGCGCTGAATCAGGTCTGTCAAGCACTGATGGACGCGAACCTCACACTTAACGAAGCTAAATGTGAACTGCACAAACCAACACTAAAGTTTTTCGGACACCTATTCTCTGGAAATGGAATGAAACCAGACCCAGAAAAGGTAGCAGCGTTAAATGACACACCAAGCCCGAAGGACGTTGGCGATATACGATCGTTCCTAGGTATGGCCAGCTACTGCTCCAGATATATTCCCGACTATGCTACATTAAGCTACCCGTTAAGGAAGCTCACTAAACAAGGGCAATCTTTCCAGTGGTCCACCCAGTGTGAAGGAGCATTTCAGGAAATTAAGAGAACTGTTGAATCAGCAAAGAACCTAGCATACTTCAACCCAACAATGAAGACGGAGATAACGGTGGACGCCAATCCTGTAGGATTAGGAGCCATCCTAGCACAGTATGACAGGAAAGGATACCAAAGGCACATAGTAGCGTATGCTAGCAGAAGTCTGACGGACACAGAGAGGGCCTACTCGCAACCAGAAAAAGAAAGCCTGGCGGTTGTCTGGGCGTGTGAACACTTCCACATCTTCATCTTTGGAAAACACTTCACACTCATAACTGACCACCAGGCCCTAATTACAATCTTTGGAAACCCGAAAGCAAAAATGCCACCAAGAATAGAGCGGTGGGGCCTAAGGCTGCAAGAGTACACATACACCATCATCCACAAGCCAGGCAAGGATGCAAACCCGGCAGACTACATTTCACGACACCCCATCAAAGACAACAAACCAGAACAATCAATAGCGGATGAATACATTCACTTCGTAGTGAATCAAGCGAGGCCTCCGGCTGTACCACTGGATGCCATCTGTGAAGCAACACAAACGGATGCCACCCTGCAACAAGTGAAAAACATGATCCAAACCAATGGCTGGAGACGCAAGTCAAGCAATGGACAAAACGACACTGACATGGCGGCATTCAAACATGTCCATGAAGAACTGTTGATAGCCGCCAATGGACTCATCCTACGAGACACGAGAATAGTAATACCACGACAACTCAGACAAGGAGTCGTCAACTTAGCGCATGAGGGACATCGGGGTGTGGTAGCTACAAAAAGAGCGCTCCGCGAAAGGGTCTGGTTCCCAACCCTAGATCAGATGGTGGAGGCGACATTGAAGGACTGTCCGCAATGTCAACTCGTAAGTCGTCCAGACCCCCCTGCACCGCTACAAATGTCCCCACTACCAGAGGGCATCTGGCAACACATTGCCATTGATTTCTTCGGGCCAATATGTCCTGGTCATAATGGACGAATACTCCAGATTCCCCATCGCCCAGCTGTGCGCCTCCACGAAAGCATCAAGTGCCATACCCATCCTAGAAGAAGTCTTTGCCGCATGGGGAATTCCCCTAGTGGTGAAGTCGGACAATGGACCACCTTTCAATAGCCACAACTTTGCTGAGTTCGCCCAACACCTCAACTTCGCACACCGCAAGATCACGCCACTATGGCCACAGGCCAACGGAATGATTGAACGTTTCATGGCCATGATCAAGAGGACCCTCCAGCAAGCAGAACTCACCGGAAAGCGCCTGCAGACAGCACTTGACGAGGTGCTGCGGGCCTATCGAAACACGCCTCATTCCACAACGGGCAAATGTCCCGCTACCATCATGCTAGGACGCCCAGTGCGCACCAGAATACCAATGAGGAACCTGACTGCGCCAGAACTGGATACTGACTCTGATCAGGAAGAGATCGCGGCAAGAGACAAAGAAAAGAAGGAAAAGATGAAAGACTATGCTGATGAGCGGCGTCACGCGGCCCCCCGCAAATAAAAGAAGGAGACTGGGTGCTGGCAAGACAAGAGCAGCACCGGAATACGGACTGTCGATATAACGAGGTTCCACTCAAAGTGATCCAACAAAAGAGAACCATGATCACCGCGGAGACCGAAGGGAAGAGACTCACCAGAAATGTGACATACTTCAAAAAGTGCGGACCCACTGTCACCGAGTTACTGGCCAATCCCAAACTGGAGCCAGAAGACCCCGAGATACTGACAACCAACAGCTCACTACCCATGGGGATCGCTGACGAGAATGAGAGCGACAACCCTGAACCTCGAGCATGCCCCAGATGTGTGATTAAGAAACCATCGCGTCTGATTGAAGAACCTTAAAAAAACGAACTTGTGACTTGACCAGGGACATGTCATTGTGTCATCATCCACTGAGGGGGGAGATGTAATGTAGCCAATGGACAGTGCCCAGTGACCACACTGGTCAGGCACTAGGACCAGCCCGAGGGAAGGCCGAGGGCGGGAGGAAAGGGAGGAGCTGGGGGATGAAAGGGCAGTTCACTGCTGACCACCATGCCTGTAAGACATGAATAAAGAAGCTCCCTACTAAAGCAGTTGTCCGCGTGGTCAATGGGTCAACAACGACTCTACAACCGCCTTTACCTGCACTGTGTCCCGGTGCACCGCCGACTTTTCGGTTTGTGTGGAGGGACTGGAATCGTGCTACATGAAGTGATTTACGACTTACGGTTTAGGCCACCAATCAGCTGGTCTGCCGCTGATTACTCATCCCCCTTAAAAGAAGAGGCCTTTCGCTACGCGCAGCAGACGTGTGCAGCGGGCGGTGCCAATGGCAAGTCCGTCTGCGCCTGTCCACGGCTGGACGAGGCCTGGGGTCTGGGTCCAGAATCCCTGCCCGAATCCATAACGGCCACATAACCTGTGCCTGCAAAACCCTTCTGGCCCTTCGGCCTGTCCCCAACCCACTCTGCTCACCTTTTTTTCCCGATACCATTCCTGCAAACTGCCCCTGCTGTGGATACACCTTTTCACCGCACTCCCACTTGAAATCTACTTGTCATGAATACAACTTAACGTCGACTACGACCAAGAAGAATAATGAGTCCCATACTCAATTCACATTCTTTAGCCTTATTTGTAGATCACTCCCAAAACATAAGGTAGATATTCTTGATCTCCTTACCGACTTTTAACCTGACGCCATCTTTCTGGCTAAATGAGAGCTACTGACCCGATATTGCGTATGCACTTCCCCCTAACTACGCATATCTTGGTAATATCCGCGCAGTCAGGAATGGTGGAGGTAGAGCAATAATTTATAAAACATCCTACACGTGCAAATGGGAAGCCTTGGATTTTAAGGACTGTGAAGTGGGTCTGTTTAAACCTTTGCAATCCCCTAACTTCACTCTTTCTGGGACCTTAATTTACCGCCCCCTGGACCTGCTGGACCTTGGGCAGCTGCACTCCCAGACCTCATTGCCCCCTTACTACTAGAGGCCACTAATTTCCTGATTTTAGGTGACTTGAGCTACACTTTAATAAACATTCCTGCATTACCAGTTCTACTCTCACAGCCGACTTGGCCGCTATGAATGTCTCTCTCCATAACTCAGGCCCAACTCATAAGGCTGGTCATTTATTGGATCCAATTTTCTCTAACCTTACCACTATCTCTTGTAAGCAAGCTATTCCCATTCTTTGGTCCGACCATTTTCTTGTGGAATTTAAGATTACACATGAACGGTGCCTGAAGAATTTATTTTCTCTCTCTGGCCCACGAAACTGTAGAAATTGGAAAAATCTAGATATTAACAGTCTGAACTTTCTTCTGAACAACACCATGCCGGTAACTCCGATAGCAAACTTAGATGACGATGAGGTCATCCATAATTGGCTAACTTCTGCCATTGATGCATGCCTCCCATTGTCCAATAAAAAAATGGATCACCATAACCCTCCAGCACCGTGGTTCTAAGAAAAACTTAAAATTGAAAAACCTAAATGTAAAAATTTAGACGGCGCTGGCGGAAAAACTATGAGCGGAAATAAAATCCTCATATAAATTAGCTTTGAACAACTATCCCTCAATGTGCAACGCTGCTCGGGCTGAGCACGCCAATCACACTATTTTACATTCACAAAACTGCCCCAAGGTGTTGTTTAAAGTAGTGAAGGAACTCTCAGGTGCCGCTTGTCAACCCGAGCCTCCGGGTCTTGACTCCAAACAGTGTAATGATTTGGCTACACGTTTTGTGGATAAAATTTACAAAATCTATTCTGAGTTTCACAAACATACAACTATCATAATAAATCAGCAACTTAATTATTCTACAACATCTTGTACCTCACAGGAAGTAGCTCAAGTCAGTAGCAACAGTCTACTAGATGAATGGACTCCCCTGGACATCCTTTCTTTTCGTAATAGTCTTACGAGCATAAAGTCTGTCTCCCCAAAGGATCCGGTCCCACCTGCTGTGCTTCAAAAACTAGACCTCCCTATACTCACCACTATCATGGAGCTTCTTAACACATCACTCTATGAAGCTAGGGTTCCTGCAGCCTGGAAACATGCGATGGTCCTCTCCCTGCTTAAAAAAGCCAACTCTGACCCTGAAATCCTCTCTAACTTCCGCCCCATCTCCCTACTTCCCGTTTTCTCTAATATCTTGGAAAAGCACATTAACCTCCAGTTGAGGAAGTTTGTAGATGCACAAAACATCTTACACCCGTCTCAATCGGGCTTTAGAGCCAGTTTCTCCTCAGAATCGACACTTCTGGGAGTTACTGAGAATATTCGTCAACTAGTCGACAAAGGAGAGACGGTGGCACTTATTCTATTTATTTATTTATTTATTTATTTTGTAAAGCGCAACATATGCACTTGGGCGTCTTGGCGCTAAGACTCACTGATCGCCACAAAAACTCAATTTACAGTTTTAGTCATGCAGAAAATACAGGTGGAGAAGAACTTATTGGTCAAAAAGCCACGTCTTCAACAATTTTCTGGATTCAAGTGCCGTGTTCTATATATGGTGTCCCACCCCTCACTTCTGAAAATTCTCCATACTAAAGGCATCAGCGGTAAGGCACTCACATGGCTGTCCAGCTTTCTATCTAATAGTACCTTTCAGGTCTTCTCCCCAATTGTTCATTCCCTGACTCAGGTGTCCTCGTATGGAGTCCCCCAGGGCTCTATTCTCAGTCCATTGCTCATCAACATCTATTTCAGCCCTTTGGTCACAATAGCAGAGCAAGCAGGCTTAACAATTTATTCCTACGCTGATGACTCCCAGCTTATCTTCTCGCTTTCCTCCAAGGAAACTTCAAAGTCATCCTCTCTCCAACCAGGGTTAATAAAGATAGCCGACTGGATGCACACAATTAAACTAAAGCTAAATGGGGGGAAAACGGAACTCCTCATCTTCGGCAACAATAAAACTCTCTGGGGCCCCCAACATTGGCCTCCGCAGATGGGTGATCTTCCCCTCACTTCACAATCGGCCCGCAACCTTGGCGTTATTATTGATGACCAACTGTCAATGAAGCAGCAAGTGATTAAAGTTGCGTCAACTTGTTTTGCCATTCTAAAGTGGCTGATGAAAATCTTCTGGAAGCGTCCTTCTGCCGCGCAAAAAACTGTCATCCAGGCCTTAATAGTATCCAGATTGGACTACTGTAACATGCTCTATCTGGGTGCCGGCAAGGAAGTGCTCCGCAAGCTTCATGTAGTCCAAAACTCTCCAGCACGACTGCTCTGTCTACTACTAGAACGGCTACCACTTCTGGCGTACTTTGTGAACTTCACTGGCTGAGAATTGACAATCGTGCCAAATTTAAAGCCCTCTGCTATATGCACAGAATAAACACGGGCTCAGCTCCCCACTATCCAAGTACCTTGGTGCAACATTATCGCCCTTCACGCTTACTTCGGTCCTTGAATCAATTAAAATTTCAGGTGCCTAGAATAAAACGAGCCAGAATGGGAGGACGCTCTTTTGCTTTTCTGGTTTCCTCCCTGTGGAACTCTCTTCCTATCCACTTACGCCTTGAAAAGCAGTACCTCAAATTTCGCAAACATTTATAAACCTGGCTTTTTAATCAGTAGAACTCTAATCCTCCTTCTGGCCCTTGCCTCTTGTCTTGCATTGTCCGTAGGCACCGGGAAACCTCTGGGTAGCTGTGCGCCATATAAATTCAATAAATAAATAAATAATAAAATAAATAAATTAATAACAGAAAGAGACAGAAAGTCGCCTCATCTCAGCATGCGCACAACACGGGGATGGCTGCAGATAGTGAAACGTGAGATGAATGGAAGGTCCATTTGTACATCTTAATGCAGAATGGATAAATAGAACACTGCCACAATATGAATTATTCTACATCGCTCAACTACTCGAGGACTTGCAGGAGTCCGAGATGCACACCGCAGAGATCATACAATCATCGTAAGGGTACTACACTTACCTCCGGGGTCCGATACTTGGGTTTTTTCCGCAGAGCCTCTTTAATGTTGGGCTCCAGAAGGGAGCTCATTATACAAGTTTCTAGAGTTACTATTTGTTGAAGTTCCAAGTTTGAGCGCAGGACTCCTCCAAGTAATGTGCTGCGAGAAAGCCGGAGTGCATGGGTCAATGATAGGCAATGCAATCCGGGGGTCCCGGACAGCTCCTGTGACAACAAGGGTCCCTCATTGTTGCTCCGGCTGGCCCATTAGTTGGGCTCAGCTAAAGCAGTTGCCAATTTCCACGATGCTGGTCAGCACAGGCAGAGCGGCCACTTCATACTCTCCTCTCACTGCTTGCAGCCCACGCACAGACCAGGCAGGGCAAGCCACACGCTTGGACTGGAACAGAGGTGAGGGGCATGCGAAAAGCTCCAGCCGGGACAGGGCTGGCAAAGAAGAGGCGGTGCGACCGGTCCACAGGTTTAAAACTGGAGCATGCCGAAGTGAGATCACCTCTTTCAGAGGCGGCCTCAATTCCTCGTTACTTTCAGAGACTCCGGGTACTCTTCAGGTAACTCCTCCCACTCGGTGGGCGCATCCTCAGTGGCTCTGCGAGCTATGTAGACTCCTCACGCAACCAAGCCAGTGCGTGCCGCAGCCCTCGGGCCAAGAGCACTGTCAATGGATAAGAAGGAGGTAGGGCTGCGCGCGCTCAGCAGGACGAGTGAAGACATAGAAGAGGGCCGAAACAAGCTTTGACTACAGAGAACTGAGGACACTGGCCTTTAGTCATTGACATAAACAAGCATGTGCAATGCAATAGGACGTGCATTTACACAACACCTATTGCATTTCAAACGGTAGTGTGGGTGGTGAGATGGTACGGACTGGGGGGAAGGCACAGGAAGAAAATACTGCTCACAATCTAAATAATGCATACTGCATAATGCAACACTCAAATTAACCTTGGAAGGATACAAATGACAACATAGCCATCACAAGGAGGGACTAACAAGCCTGTAAACCAATCGGAAGGCAGCATTTAGGAACAACAAAGACACAAGCCAATGAAAAAGATAGGCGGGGGAGTGGGCGTGGCTTCTCCCCAAACTCAACCCCAGAGCAGCGATTGCATCCTGGCTCAGGGCTCGACCTAAAAATAGTATAGAGAATGAACAAGCTAAACATTTTAATGCCTCTATATATTCTTTACATGGCCTAGTACTGACTACTAATAACTGGTACTCTACCATTATCAGATCTAAGATAGAGAAACAGCATATCTGAACAAAGGCTGAAAACAGTCCACAAATCGTACATGGGCATGGATGCAGCATATGCCAAATGTCTTTGGAGTTGTTTCTCCCTTCATAGTTCCGTCCTTCCTACCTACTGTACAAAACAGGGTATCCTTTTGTGGTGGTTCTCACGCGCTGCATGAGAAGATGTCATTGTTTGCATGATGTGTGGTGAGAACAGTAGCAATAGAAATCCTAAGTGATAAATGCTCACCCAGACTACTTATTATCCTATTGTGTTTCTCTCCTATGCCTTAACAATGGACATTTTGGGTATCACTAATATACACAGATGTGGCATATATATATACCCCTACTTAATGGCAGCCACTGTGCGGCCACGCAGCAGACGTGTGCCGCGTGCGTGCTGTGACCCGACCAGTGCCAGGAACCCTGGATCTCCAACCCTTCAGTGCTACGACCCAGGGGCACTCTGCGCACTCAACCCAGGCCGAAACAACAACTGCAAGCTAGCATCACCAGCAGACACCCACGGACCCTTCAGCTGTCACCGCTGCCGGCACACCTGCAGCACCACCAATATCCTGGACCCAGAGCAACCCGTCCGCAGGAACGCAACCGAACCGAAGACCCTGCAATGCATCCTCCTCAACATCCGATCCCTCCACAAACATGCCACCGAAGTCTGGGACCTCCTTGACAGCACCACCCCGGATGTAGCATTCTTCACCGAAACCTGGCCCAACTAGACCTCAGGACCGGACATCGCAATCGCCATTCCCCAGGGCTACAAGATCTCCAGGAAGGACTGCCCCACCCGCCCGGGAGTAGGAATCGCCATCATCCACAAATCCACCCTCCACCTGAGCACACTCCCCTACGAGCCCACAAACCTGATGGAACACCTTCACTTCAAGATACTGGCCAGCCCTACCACCACCCTCCAAGGAACCCTTATCTACTGACCCCCTGGACCCCGCAGACTTTTTACCAACTCCATCACCGACATCATCTCCCCACAGGCCATTGCATTCACCATCTACACCCTACTGGGAGACCTAAACTTCCACCTCGACAACCAACTGGACTTCAACACCACATCCCTCCTGGACAACCTCCACAACATCGGACTTCATCAGATTGTGACCAAACCCACGCACTCAGCAGGACACACCCTCGACCCCCTCTTCACAACAGGAAACTCCATCACATTCAGCCACACCACCTAACTCCCATGGACTGACCATCGATGTGTCCATTTCATCTTCAGAACACCCACCATCCACAGACACCAGCACCTTCACCCATGAAGAAACTGGACCAGAATCACTAATGGCCAACCTACCTCCTCACTCAGCAACTCCACCCCTACCATTGCTGAAAACGGCGACCCCAACGCCAAAGCCCGAACTCTGCACAGATGGATCTCCGACAGCACCAACACCATAGCCCCCCTCAAGAAAAACAATAACACCCATGCCAAGAAAGTCAGATGGTTTACCACCGAACTTCCGAGCCCAGACGCCCTTGCTGCCGCCTCGCAAAGGCCTGGAGGAACACCAAATCCACAGAAGCCCACAACAACATCAGAGCGCCACCATCACCCGCCACCAAATCATCAGAAAAACAAGGAAAAAAGCGATTGAAGACAGAATCTCCACTCAAGCGCACAACAGCAAAGAACTCTTCAACATCATCAAGGAGTTTTCCCAACCCACCAGCGAATCCACCGACGTTCCTCCCTCACAAGATTTCTGCAACAAACACAGCACCTTTTTCTACCACAAAATCAAGAGCATCTATGACAACTTCGACGAAGACAACCAACACACTGAATCCTCACCAACCAGCCCGACACCTTGAAGCCAGCCATTTGACAACTGAGCAGCCCTCACCACCACCCCCATGGACCCCTGTCCCCACCACATCTTCAACAGAGCTGCAGATACCATCGCCCCCCCCTGCTCCGCCACACCATCAACTGCTCCCTGGCAACTGCCTCCTTCCCTGACGACTGGAAACACGCTGAGGTCAACCCCCTCCTGAAAAAACATTGAGCGGATCCCACCGATCTCAAAAAATACAGACCCATCTCCCTGCTCCCGTTCCCAGCGAAAATCATCAAGAAAGCCATCAACAGCCAACTCGCCACATTCATCGAAGAGCACAACATCCTTGACCCCTCCCAATCTGGCTTCAGAAAGAACCACAGTACGGAAACTGCCCTACTTGCCGCAACAGACGACATCTGCACCCTACTGGACAAAGGAGACACAGTAGCCCTCATCCTCCTCGACCTCTCAGTGGCGTTCGACACAGTCTCCCACTGCACCCTAATACACAGACTCCATGATGCAGGAATGCAAGACAAGACCTTCGACTGGATCTGCTCCTTCCTCTCCAGCAGAACATAGAGGGCCCGACTCCCCCCTTTCCTCTTGGACCCTACACCAACCACCTGCGGAGTCCCCCAAGGATCTTCTATCAACACTACGCTCGTCAACATTTACATGGCTCCGCTCGCCCCCATCGTCAGAACCTATGGACTCAACATTGTGTCATATCCAGACAACACCCAACTCATCCTCTCCCTATCCAACAAACTCAACACCGCCAGACACAACTTCCGAGACGGCATGGAAGCCGTCGCCAAATGGATTAAAAACAGCTGCCTACAACTAAACACCAACAAAACAGAAGTACTCATCATGGCCCCAAACCTCGATGCCTGGAATGACACCTGGTGGCCCCCTGCCCTCGGAAGCCCACCGCCCCCAAGGACCACGCACGCAACCTGGGAATCATCCTGGACTCAGAGCTCACGCCCTGGTCACCAGCAGACTCGACTACGGCAATGCACTCTACGCCGGAATAAACAAAAACCTCACCCACAAGCTACAGTACATCCGAGCGCCGCAACACTGGTCCTCAACCTGCCAAGACACTGCCACATCTCCCAGCACCTGTGCACACTCCACTGGCTCCCCATCGAAGCTAGAGTCACATTCAAGATGCTCACCCATGCACACAAGGCTCTCCATGACACCGGACCAACATACATGAACAGTAGACTCAAATTCCACGCAGCCCAAAGAAACCTACGATCAGCCCAGCTCTCCTACGCTGTGTTCCCCTGCACCAGAAAGACCATATCGGGAGGCCGCTCCTTCTCCTTCCTCGAGGCCAGAGTCTAGAACGCCCTTTCGCTGCACCTCAGACAGACAACATCGCTCCCCATCTTCCCAAGAAACATAAAAAAACTTGGCTCTTCGACGGACCCCCTCCTTGATGGACTGGAACCTGCATACCCCACACACACACCCCCAGCGCCTTGATACCCTTACGGGTGAGTGGTCGCGCTCTACAAATGCCTGATTTATTGATATACATAGAACATAGGTACACTAACGTATTAAATGTACACTAATAGTAAAATTATAAGCATATGTTGCAAAACACATGTGGTATCATGCAGAAGGTAATGGTTGACCTTCAGTAGTTGAGGTGGGGGCATTTCCCACAGGTCAGAGCTTACACAGAAGTGACAAAATAGGAAATAACCATTTGCCCACAAGAGGACCTGGCAGCTTGGCGGCAAGAAACACAACTAATCAAAGTCTTATTATCTGAGTACCAGAATATCCCTTGAATATTAAACTACATTTGAGCCTATCAGATAGCATGAATTTCTGTTAAAAATCCAGATATCATGGAGACTAGCGAGTTGCCGAAGCTTATCATTATCCTTTAATTAGATTTGCAATTAGCAAAAAAGTTTGTTTCTAATTGAAATTAGAGCATTGATCAGAATCTTGGAGCACATACAGTCAATAAGGCCTTTTCTGGTGTGGATTCTGCTTTTTCTGAAAATATATATATTTAAGAGTAGGGGGCCATATTAATAATTTTTTCATGAAACGCAATATAGCAAGACACCACTGTACTGCGTGAAAGGGAAAGGGCAGGAATGCCTCATATCTAGGAAGGCACAGTGCAGTCCTGTGCTCCCCTTGTGCTGGTGCACTCAGAGCAACCTGACGCCAACGCAGCGAGAATAGTTTTTTTTGCAGTAAGGAGCACCTTTCTGTATGAAATCAGTCATGGAGGCTTTGTCCTCTCTCTACGTGTGCTACAGAATGCAGCAAACATAGAAGGAGGAACAAAAGAGGAGAAATGAAGATATTTGGCCTCATTGCGCCTTCCCTGGGGAGGCGTAGCATTTTGAGGCATTGCCAAGTCTACCACTCATGGTAAATCTGGGAATGCGCCAAAATCCATGAGTTAATGAATGGAATCACCCACGCTCCTTCCATGGAATGCTTCCCAGGGGCAGATTAGCGCAAGGCAGTGACTTGCGCCACCTTGAGTTTCTCCAGATTTACCAAGCACTGCAGGGCCATGCAAGGTGTCCCGGCATGGCTTGGTAAATTTAATCTTGGTTTTGCGTCACCCTTACTTTACCTTGGGTGCCGCAAGCGCAACACAAAACGTTGATAAATATGCCGCAAGGAGTGTAGCATTTAATCCATCCAAATGGTCTGGGGTGCACAGACCAATAAATGACAGCAACTTACTTCTATGCATCTACCTCTGCAGAAGCCACAGATGACAGCTTTCAATGAAACCTTAGCATCTTTCCGTTCACATCAGAATGCTCAGGCGAGTAGGGCGGTCAGGCGTGGGTTATACCAAGTGAAGGTGACCCCTGGTCTCGCGTGGAAGCATAATAGTGAGGTTAGAGAGAGAAAGAGAGAAAACAACAGGTTGTAATGGCTTGTAGACACCCCATTGAGGAACGGATCTGCAAGTAACTCAGCGTCTATATACCTAGATGCTGAGTTACTTACAGAGCCGTTACGGGCTCTCTTTTGTACATATCAAGCTAAATAGAGCCTACATTTTTCCTCAATGTTCCCACCATAAATGATGGTGAACCGCTGACAAGTGTGAGTACCTGATGTACACCAGAGGTCTATACTAGAAACCGTTTTCTGGTTTATCTAGT
This sequence comes from Lissotriton vulgaris, assembly GCF_964263255.1. Taxonomy (NCBI): domain Eukaryota; kingdom Metazoa; phylum Chordata; class Amphibia; order Caudata; family Salamandridae; genus Lissotriton; species Lissotriton vulgaris. The sequence goes on from NC_141694.1 coordinate 249,525,860, forward strand.
CCTTGGGGCTTCAAGGACAGGGCTTTCTGTTTGTTTGATCCACATATGAGAGGAGGTTTTCACGCTGACTTCCTCGCTTTGAAAGAACAACGAGCCTTGAAAAAGTCGTCAACACGACGAAACACGTGTCGGCTGTGCGTTTCATACATTGACCTGCGTGTCATCAAATTTTGGTTGTCAGTGCTTTTCACCCATTGACTTACGTATCAACAAGCGTTAGGTTTATATGTTTGAAAAATTAAAATTGGATCTGTAATATTGACAGATTGAAATCACATCTGTGTAGTGCTGTGGATTGTTAGTCATTCTGTGATATATCTATGAAATGAGGACCTCTCAATTGCTGAATGTTAGCCTCTTCAAAATGTGTCAACCATCTCCACTGATGCTCTTTTATTGCAGTTTATTTTTCCTCATCATTGTACTGATCCTGGAGTAACATGTGGTTCAGGCCCAGCAGGTGAAATCAACACTTCTGTCTTTGAAACAAACATTGAATGGGACAGTTTTTACAGTTGATTTCATTTCCCCTTCCTGTGGATCTTTTCCATGGGAAGAGAGATATGAAAACTGAAACAGTGCAAGCACTGTAAGACATCTGTTCTGCTTTATCTTTGGTGGATGTGAGATCACAGGAGATCCCCTTGTGAAACACTTGCACGTAAGCCCAGAGTATGTCAGTACATTTGTTCGATTGATGATATAACTCGGGAAATGTAACAATTTTTAGTTTTCATTGCTAAATCATTTTTTATGAACATATACACCCAAATTGGCTAAGTAGGCTAAATAATGGACTCTGGCCTTAACCCCTAGACCTTAACCCCGGTCGCGCCCCCAACTGCGTCCAAGCCGCCCCTGGACAAACCCACGGTCCTTTCTCCTGCTACTCCTGCAAATACAGCGGCACCGACAACATCTCCGCTACGACCACACCACTGACTCCCGACCCCAACCACCTACAATGCATCCTTCTCAACACCCGTTCAGTCCACAGGCACGCCATTGACCTATGGAATCTACTAGACACCACCTCCCCGGACGTCGCCTTCCTAACGGAAACATGGATGAACGCCTCCTCCGCCCCAGACATCACCATTGCCATCCCTGAAGACTATAAGATCACTCGCAAAGACCGTACCAGCCACACAGGAGGAGGAATCGCTATCGTCCATAAGAAATCAATCCGCATCTCAACCAGCTCTGACACCAACCTCGCCAACTCCGAACACCTTCACTTCCAGATCCACATCGACCCCAAAACCACACTCAGAGGCACCCTCCTCTACAGACCACCAGGACCCCGCGCAAAATTCAGTGAAGACATCACGGACTTCATCACTCCACACGCGCTCCCCTCCAAAGAATACATCCTCCTGGGAGACCTCAACTTTCACCTTGAAAAGATCAACAACCGCAACACCACCACCCTCTTGGACAACCTCGCCAACCTCGGACTTAAACAACTGGTCACTTCCCCCACCCACATCGCAGGTCACACACTCGACCCCATCTTCACCTCCAGCAATCATGTCTCCGTCAGCCAACTTCACCCTATGGTTATCCAACACCGCCGACACCTTAGCACCACTGAAAAAACGTCAAAGCAAACCTGGCAACAAGAAGGCCTCATGGTTCAACGATGATCTTAAGAAGTCCAAGAAACTCTGCCGCACCCTTGAAAAAGCGTGGAAAAAAGACCCATCCACCAGCACCAAGGACGCCTTCAAAAACGCCACCCGCACTCACCACCAACTAATCCGAAAGGCCAAGAAAACAGCATTCAAGGATCGACTTGACAACAACGCCCACAACAGCAAGGAACTTTTCAACATCGTCAAGGAGTTTTCCAATCCCTCGGCCAACTCCAACGACATCACCCCCTCTCAAGCCCTCTGCGACTCCCTAGCCTCATTCTTCCACAACAAGATTGCAGACATCCACAACAGCTTCGACAACCAACCCGGAGCCCAACCCACCCAACCACATGCTGAACACTCTCCCCCCGCGACCACCCTCAACGACTGGAACCCAATCTCCACTGAGGACACCATCCGCCTAATGAACTCCATCCACTCAGGATCCCCCACAGACCCATGCCCTCACCACATCTTCAACAAAGCAGACTCCGTCATAGCACCGCACCTCCGAGACGTCATCAACTGCTCCTTCAACTCCACCACCTTTCCGGAAAACTGGAAACACGCTGAACTCACCGCCCTTCTGAAAAAACCCACAGCGGACCCCACCGAACTCAAAAATTACCGCCCCATCTCGCTCCTTCCATTCCCGGCCAAAGTCATCGAGAAAGCTGTCAACAACCAGCTCGCCGCTTTCCTCGAAGCCAACAAATCCCTCGACTCCTCACAATCTGGCTTCCGAGCAAAACACAGCACTGAGACCGCCCTCATCGCAGCAACAGACGACATTCGAACTCTACTGGACAATGGAGACACAGTCGCCCTCATCCTCCTCGACCTCTCTGCAGCATTCGACACAGTCTGCCACAGCACCCTTTTACAACGCCTCACCAACATCGGAATACATGGAAAAGCACTTGAATGGATCACTTCGTTCCTCACCGGAAGAACCCAGAGAGTCCGCCTTCCACCATTCAAGTCCGAGGCCACCGAAGTCATCTGTGGCGTACCACAAGGATCCTCTCTCAGCCCCACCCTCTTCAACGTATACATGAGCCCCCTCGCGTCCATCGCCCGCCAACACAACCTCAACATCATCTCTTACGCGGATGACACTCAACTGATCCTTTCTCTCACCAAGGACCCCAGCACCGCCAAAACTAACCTACACGAAGGAATGAAAGAAGTTGCTGAATGGATGAAACACAGCCGTCTGAAACTGAATTCAGATAAAACAGAAGTCCTCATCCTAGGTACATCCCCCTCTGCATGGGACGACTCTTGGTGGCCGGAAGCCCTTGGAAAAGCACCCATCCCGACAGACCACGCACGGAACCTAGGCGTTATCCTGGATTCTTCACTTTCAATGAACAGACAAGTCAGCGCCGTATCCTCATCTTGCTTCAACATTCTTCGCATGCTCAAAAAAACATTTCGATGGATCCCCACCGAAACCAGGAAAACAGTCACCCATGCTCTAGTCACGAGCCGACTGGACTACGGAAACACCCTCTACGCAGGCACTACCGCTAAACTCCAAAAGAAACTCCAACGAATCCAAAACGCCTCAGCCAGAATCATATTAGACATCCCACGCAACGAACACATCTCTGGTCACCTGAAAGACCTCCACTGGCTACCCGTCAATAAGAGAATCACTTTCCGACTGCTAACCCACGCACACAAATCACTCTACGACATTGGACCAGAATGCCTCAACTCAAGACTGTCCTTCTACACCCCCTCCCGCCAACTACGTTCCTCCAGCCAAGCCCTCGCCACTGTACCTCGCATCAACAAGACCACCATGGGAGGCAGATCCTTCTCTTACCTGGCTGCTAAAACATGGAACTCACTCCCCACTCACCTTCGCCTTACCCAGAACCACCTAGCTTTTAGAAAACAACTTAAAACGTGGATATTTGACAAGTAATCCTCCCCCCCCTCCTTAGCGCCTTGAGACCCTCTGGGTATGTAGTGCGCTATATAAATTCTCTGACTTGACTTGACTTGACTTGGCACCTGTTGTGATCCAGAGGTCACAAGTTTGAATTCCGGGAACATCAGTTCAAGCAGCCATACTTCCGAGGTAAAATGTACTACTAGATTGGATCATGTGAACACATTGTGAAAGTGGGAAATCACCACACAACAGCAGAAGATTTCCAAATCACTCACAGGGTAGCAACACCAGAAGATAACTGTCCCTGAGCTTGAACACATACAATCCACAGAAGAACTTAGGGGCATATTACCAAGGCAGGCAAAATGAAATTATCGCCGCTTTTGCGAATATCGCTGAAAACTAACGCCTGCTCAGACCAGTTCTTAGCCTGTATATCCAATGGGAGGTGGATATTCAGGCTAAGTCCCTATTAGCGATAATGTGTGAATATCGCTGGAAATACAGCGATATTCACGCATTTCTCCGCTATCGCCGGATATTTTATCGCTTTACAGATAAACGTTGCGATAAAAAGAATGTTGCTAAGCTTATTTAGCGATAAATATCGTTAGTTGTTGATAATATGCCCTTGGAACCCTCCATAATCTGGCATCATACAGAGCACTGCACGAAGTTGAGATCATGACACACATACTATTTACAACAATTAGAAAGGGCCGAGGCGCTGTTTAAATACAAGTTATTATTGTTATGTTGATGTAAGTATTTTTTCCAGCAGCCTGCTTTCAAGCTTGATGTTTCGCAGAGGTAAAGTCTAGACTTGACTGCTGCAGGGGAGCTCGTCCTGTTTCATTCTTAAAGTGTTAATTTAAAATGTTTGAGAATCATTAGAACATGTATGAGATAGGTTACCCAATATTAAAAGTCCACTACACTTACCTTTGAAAAAAGCCACTATACCACATTTGCTTTATTTCAGTTTAGTTACTTCCATTTAGTTTCTATCAATGGTAAATTGACAACCCAAGTGGGTCGTTGAAATACACAGATAGCACCGGCACTCAAACTATTTACCACAGAAGGCAACTAAACAATTAAAATACTGAGAATGAGCAAAACGTTTTTCTTCACCTGCTATTGTCACAAAAAAAGACGAGGACATACATTATATATTACGTTTTAATCTGCAATGTTCCACATCAGGGATTTTAGTTTGAGCACATGGCTGCAAGTTTTTATTTCAGCAGGTTCACTCAGCCTATCATCCTTTTAAGACTGATAAAATGAGTACCCATTAGTTGGCTAAATAACTTCTTTTAACTGTCAATAGAACCAAGAGACCTTCTTGGGGTGAAAGTGTGCCCTGCAAATACGCCTTGAAAACAGAACACCGGAGGATACCCGTAAACCCTGATGAGACCTTGGTGATTAGTGTGTATTACAAACAATAATGTCTCAACAGGTAGCATTTAAAGATAGTTTTGGAAAGCATGCACACTAGTTTCAAAAAGGAGGAGACAGGGAGGCATTAATGGTTGTGGCAACAAATGCAACGAGCAGTCTGTATTTAAACAAAGCAGAGAACAGATATGACAGCACTCTATTACTTTGAATGTACATGTAACCTGAACAAACATGTGCACATTTGTGTTCGTGAAAAACAAGGTGAACGGTGCAGGTGACATGTGAAAACAGAAAAAAACTGTGCAAGGAAAAGAGAGATGTCAATATATACCAAAAATGATTTTGTGGTTTGAATTAATTTACAAGGATTTAGAGGAGGCAGGTCATTTTGATGAACCACAAAATTACACTGGTAGGTTGATGGCTTTTCGACCTGTATTCAGTTCAGGTCATCTTCAGGACTGGGTTGCGAATTAATGAGTGCTGCGTGAATACTGGAGGGCAATTCCAATGGGGGGGGGGGGGGGGGTGAGTTGCACCCTACACTTGGTGTGCTGAGGGAGAGGGTGGATGCAACGGCCGAGGTTGTGTACCAGGTTAGAGGCAACTGATTGGGGTCCAGTCAGGCAATAAAACGGGCACTTGGGCGTGGGTAATCCTGGGAGCATCTTCAAGGAGTAGAAGTCAAGTGGGAACTCAGGCAATTTATATAGATGATAAAAAGTAACAGAGCCAGGATGCAGCCTTGGTGCACTCCTCACTTACGTGAGAATTCAGTGGTAAATTCCCCATTAATGCCCAAGCGCACTTTTGAGGCTACATCAACATGCAGCGAGTGCAAAAAGCTCGCTTGACCCAGTCTTCTCCTCCAGCATGTACATCGCCTTCAGCCAATCCTCCGGACTTCATTGGCCGGATCACAGCTGCGTCCACTTCAGCTTCAGAAAAACCACGACCTACCATCACCCGCAACAGACTCCTCGCAGGAGCTGGGACAAGATCACCGCCGATCAGCTCACCACCTCCCTCAGCCACAACACTCCCGCCAGCACAACGGAACCCAACAAAGCAGCCAGCAACCTCACACAGTGGATCACCAACTGCGCAGACTACCTCGCACCACTGAAGACCCCTCCCAGCAGACAAGGCAGCAAGAAAGCATCTTAGTTCACCGACGAACTTAAGAACTCCAAGAGGAACTGCTGCACCCTCGAGAAAGCCTGGCGCAACGACCAGACCACAGACAACATGACTGCCCTCAAGCACGCCACCCCCAAACACCACCAGCTGATCCGCACCACCAAGAAGACAGCATTCAAAGAACGACTGTACAACAACGCCCACAATAGCAAGGAACTCTTCAGCATCGTCAAAGAGATCTCCAACCCCAGCGCCGGAAACAACAACATCACTCCCTCGCAAGACCTCTGCGACTCACACGCCTCGCTCTTCCACCGCAAGATCGCCGAAATACACAACAGCTTCGGCGCACCAACCACACACCCAATCACCGAACCAACCCTCCCCACCACCACCCTCTGCGCCTGGACCTCGGTCAGCACCGAAGACACCACCCGCACGATGAACACCATCCACTCTGGTTCCCCAACCGACCCCTGCCCCCACCACGTCTTCAACAAAGCCAACTCCATCATCGCACCCCAACTCCGGGACATCATCAATGCCTCCTTCAACACCACCACCTTCCCGGAAAGCTTGAAGCACGCCGAGCTCAGAGCCCTCCTGAAGAAACCAACAGCAGACCCCACCGACCTCAAGAACTTCCGCCCCATCTCGATCCTCACTTTTCCTGCCAAAGTCATCGAGAAGACCGTCAACAGACAGCTTGCCGCCTTCCTCAAGATGAACGGATCCCTCGACCACTCGCAGTCCGGTTTCTGAGCCAACCACAGCACCGACACCGCCCTCATCGCAGCCACCGACGACATCAGATCCCTGCTCGACAACGGGGAGACAGCGGCCCTCATCCTTCTTGACCTCTCGGCAGCGTTCGACACTGTCTGCCACCACACCCTAGTGCAGCGCCTCAACAACATTGGAATCCAAAAGAAGGCACTGGAGTAGATCATCTTGTTCCTCGCTGGAAGAACCCAGAGAGTCCGCCTCCCCCGTTCAGATCCAAGGCTACCGAAGTCATCTGCGGCGTACCACAGGGATCATCGCTCAGCCCAACCCTCTTCAACATCTACATGTGCCCCCTCACAGCCATCGCACGCCAACACATCCTCAACATCATCTCCTACGCTGACGACACCCAGCTGAAGCTGAAGCAACATGGGCTTCATCCTGGACTCCTCCTCCCTCTCGATGACCAGACAAGTCAACGCCGTCTCATCATCATGCTTCAGCACCCTGCGCATGCTCCGAAAGATCTTCCGATGGATCCCCACCGAAACCAGGAAGACGGTCACCCAGGCACTCGTCACCAGCCGACTGGACTACGGAAATGCCCTCTACGCCGGAACCACAGCCAAACTTCAGAAAAGACTCCAACGCATCCAGAACGCCTCCGCACGACTCGTCCTGGACATCCCCCGACACAGCCACATATTCGGCCACCTGAGAGACCTGCACTTGCTCCCCGTCAGCAAGAGGATCACGTTCAGACTCCTCACCCACGCACACAAGGCCCTCCACGACCTGGGCCCCAAGTACCTTAACAACCGCCTGACCTTCTACACGCCCACCCGCCAGCTACGATCGACCAGCCACGCCCTCGCCACCGTTCCACGCATCCGCAGAGCCACCGCCGGAGGAAGATCCTTCTCCTACCTGGCAGCCAAGACATGGAACTCCCTCCCCATTCACCTTCGACTAACCCAGGACCATCTCTCCTTCAGGAAGCAACTCAAGACCTGGCTTTTCGAGCAGTAACGGACCCCTCTCCCCCAGCGCCTTGAGACCCTTCCGGGTGAGTAGTGCGCTATACAAGTGTCATGATTGATTGATTGGTTAAATATATCCTCACCCCAAGATCCAATAGCCTCAGCCACAGCTTGGTTCCATTAACACAATCGAAGGTTGTGGAAAGGTCCATGAAGGCCAGGTACAGTGGGCAATGCAAACAAAAATGTATTTTTTAACTATCAGGTTCACATTTAGTAATTGCTCCACTGTACGCAGCCCAGGTTGGAAACCAAACTGGAAGAAGGGGAGGATGTTGTTTTCTTGGGCCCATATGGCTAGATGATTAAACACTACCCTGCCTATAATTTTGACTGCACTGTCAATTAGGAAAATTGGTCAATAGCATTTTGAGAACATACAACCTCTCTTTTTCAAGATGAGTACAATGGTGGACAAAGCCCAAGAGCGGGGGAAATTTTTATTCATGGAGAGATTGAAAACATTAGTGATCAGAGGACCTCACAGATCAATCCTACATTTTATGAGGTCGATCTTGTGTGAGTTTACTTTAAATCATTGTTAAAAATCAGTTTTTTGTAATGTGTTTTTTTGCATTTAAATAGCAAATAGTAGCCATCTGTACCTCTTATTGATTTTGTCCCAAAATAGAATTAATTTTCGCAGTTACCTTGACTGATCTCAATCACATCATCATTATAACTCCATGCCATAGTAGATGTGACTAAATATATCTATCACTCAAAATGTATTGATGCTCAAATAGGTAAATACAAAGACATAGAAAGGGGTCACTTTGTGGCTGAGAGTTGTACCAGAAATTTGGGAGTCGTTTTTTTTTCTCAAATCTCAACTAATTATAGCACATAACTATATAAAGAACTGCTACAGAAGACCTTTCTTTGCTCATACATTTTCTTGTTTTAATAAACTCTACTCAAATGCTCTGATACATAATTGATGAAGTAAATCCTATTATCCTGGTAGAGAGTAACTGAATTTGAGTAATGTTTCCCAAAAAATCACTTGTACCCTCCAGGTAGACCAAAATTGCTCAACGAGAAGTTTTGTAAACTTATCCAGACAAAGTGCTAACGGCTGAAGGCTTAAATTAATCCCTGCTATTATAGGTTTCGGGTAAATCTTTCTGTACTTTAGGAACCATATCTAAAATACATATAGCAGGTGCCTATGGGTTCATTAAGTTCAACTGAAGTGGAAAGAACATTAATATGATGTTGAGATAAAGAACCTGTCTTTTTCAGTGTCAGGAGGGACTGACAGATTAGGGTCTGCACACATTATGACAGTCCATAGATGGAGGTGAGTGGGTTGCAGTAACAATAAGACACTAGGAGAATTAATGTCCAAGGGCGGCTGAAGACGTAGATCCACTGAGTATCGGTTGCACCGACCTCTCTTGAGGGTTCTTGAGACTTTATACCTCAAAAGTAAATTATGTGAAATTGGTGGAGGGAGAGAGATAACACAGGAGCACTTGCTGTTGAAGTCAATGCAGCAAAACCTGGGGTGGAGCAGCATTTGCTTTCTGATTTGCCAACTCACTCACTCTTGGCTTGAAACATTAGTAAAGGCTAAATAACTACAAGAAAGAGGTACAGGCCAGTAAGCAGGTAGAATATGAACATGCCAGAGAGAATGAGACCTGAAAGCCATAAAGACCGAATGCTTACCTGGACACCCAGGCATCGAAGACCAAGGACACAGCATATTGTTGACTTTCAAGCACAGGTAGATAAAACAAATGGGAAAAGCTAACAACAGAAATCATGGTATGGCTTCTCTAGGGAACAAAGAAAGGGCAAAAACAAAAAAGGAAGGACAAATTTTAAAAAGTGGAGAGCCAATAGTACTACAAATGAACCTGTGTAGTAGTGCAGGTATGAATGCTGTATCACTATTGACCCACATGTGCACTGCAGCCTGGAATTTCCCACTTCCGCGATTATTAGCAGCCTAGTGTTCTCACTCTCCATTGTATTGTTTTCCAGTGCTAAAATTATCTTCCCTATCAAAGTCTGATGATTCAGGAAAAATCCACGGGGCAGGAAACTTAATGCTAATCCTCTTACATCAGTGCTCTGGGACATACATTCTATCAATCAGAGGTTTTGACAACCATGATATAGTTGGAAATCAGGAGTTCATGGTCAATGTAACTCCCATTCCAAGATGTAACTCCCATTCCAAGATGGTGTAGCTTATTTATTGTCACTGAATGTTACCAAAACAAAACAAAGTTACATTTATCTAGCAATCACACAAAAAAATACAGAAAAAGACAGTGCTCTATCTAGTATAGATTGACATTATATATTTACACAACACTTAATTCAGAGTAAAATATTTTTTTATCTTTAATTATAGACACAACACATGGGGGCCGATTCCGATCGCGTAAAATTCTCGTCCGTGCAATTCGCATCCGGAGCCATTTCCGTACGACTCGTACACACACCGTACGACTTGGCGAGTACGATCCGGACCGGGGTATCAGGACGTGATTCGTACGGTAAGGGCGATTCGTACGGAAAAGCGCACATTCACAAACACGGCGAGTATTTAACAAGGACCCCCTGAAGGTATAGATTCAATAGATCCTAGGTCAGGGAAAGCTAAATTTATGACAAAAAACAACCTAGGCAGCTAATGTTTAACAATGTAATATACATAAGGACAATTGGCTACACATTATTATGAAAATACATGTTTTATTTTAAATTTCAATACATTTAAAAAATCAAATAGCGTAAATATAAAGAAGACAACAAACACAATTTGAATCATACAGTATCAATACAATTTATACATTTATAACATTTCATGTAAACAAGATTTAAAAGATTAAAACCAATTATTATGAGTGGCAAAATGAATCTCTACGCGCGTTTCGGCGAACCAGCGCCTTCTTCTGGAGTAGCCACACAACTGTTGGATGATGAAAATACACTGGAGATTTGATAGAGAATTGGTTTGATGCCCAGGTGTTTTCTAAGTTGATGATAAATTGTAGATCCTTAGGATTTTAAGGAAAGACGCTCCAAAAAGTTGTGAACAGTAAAATAAATATCAATTTGTTTAAAAGATCTCCCTGCCCGAAATTTTTCGGCAGAGCTCCTTATGTAAATAGTTTAAAAGGTCTCCCTGCCTGAAGATGTTCGGCAGAGCTCCAAATGTCCGGCGGCGGGACGGCGAAAACGGTGCGACTTGATCGTGGGTTTCGTCAGCCCTGGTTCGCCGAAACGCGCGTAGAGATTCATTTTGCCACTCATAATAATTGGTTTTAATCTTTTAAATCTTGTTTACATGAAATGTTATAAATGTATAAATTGTATTGATACTGTGTGATTCAAATTGTGTTTGTTGTCTTCTTTATATTTACGCTATTTGTTTTTTTATATGTATTGAAATTTAAAATAAAACATGTATTTTCATAATAATGTGTAGCCAATTGTCCTTATGTATATTACATTGTTAAACATTAGCTGCCTAGGTTGTTTTTTGTCATAAATTTCACATTCACAAAACACACCGTACGGTGCGTACCCCTGCGATCATGGGGGGTACGTACCGTACACCCAGCGGACATGGGGAATGCACCGTACACCCAGCGTACATGGGGTTCGATGCGTACACCCCGTGATCGCAGGGGTACGGTGCGTACCCCTTTGATCATGCGGGGTACGCACCGTACAGAGGGGGGCCGTTCCGTACCTGTTTCGGGGCGAACTCTGCTTTTACGGCTGTTTTCAGCTCCCGTAGAAAAAGGGTCATGCGGTGCGTACCCAACACGAATCGTACTTGCCGGTTCGGACAAAGCAGCCGCGAACCGTACAGATGTCTCGTACAGCGGGTTCCGAGGGAGATTCGTACGGGGATTTTATTCGTACGGTCCCTGTATGATTTGTACGGAGTCCAGCTCCTGGTATGGATCGTACTTCATCGTACGTACGGGGGACGTTGCAGGGTACGATTCGTACGGGAAAAACGCTCTGAACGGCAAGTCTGAGCGCTTTTTACCGGATCGGAATCGACCCCATGATGTCTTAAAAACAATATATTCCCTAAAAAATGTGTTGAAAACACAATTGAGCTCATTCTAATTGCACACATTAAAAACTCATAAATGAAGAATAAATATACACAAATATTACCTAGCACAAATCAATTATGACCTGCATAATCGAGACAGACAAGTGTGAGACACAATATTTGTCAAATCCTATTGTACATCACCTTTGATTTAAGAATACTATGGTCAATACAATGTAAATCTGTATTGAACACATGCGTGTCAGTCCGTTAGATTGTACTCTCTTTTACGTCAATGTTACCACACTATTACCCAATCCAATTTAGCACCCATCACCAAATATCATGGCATCACTTTCTCTTCTGGATCATTCCAGGTAGAGACATTGTAAATATTAGAACGATGTAAACACTCAGGACCTCATTTATGAAAACTATTACATCGCTGCAATAAAACAGTGATGCAGCACTTTTCACTGCCCCCTCCTTGCGACACAATGGCTGCTCCATATTTAATGTACTGCACTCCATGTCGTAAGGAATGACAGATACGTCAGGAATCCTGTTGTATCAGTTGCCGCAAAAGTCACACATTGCTGGAGTTGTGTTGCAAGCATAATGCATCTCCAGCACTGCATGGAGTAGGACTGTGCATATGGCACTGCGCCAGCCTTATGCCTGCCATGAGGCAGGCGTAAGCAGCCTTATGCCTTCCATGAGGCAGGCGTAAGGTGTTTGACGCAGTGACTCCCTCGAAGTGTCGCAATCAAATCACATAGATTTCACTACGACACTTCTATGACCCTTTTTTAAATGGGAACGCTCACCCTGCATACATTATACCTGACGCAGGAATAATGTGGAGCAGAGCTTTACAAGGTGATGCATCTGCCTAGATACGTGACCTTGGAAATATAGCGCAACGTGGCACCTTGTTTACACCACTGCTGCGCCACAAAAAGTGACGCAACGGCGGCGCAAAAGTGTCACAAGGCATTCTTAAATGAGGGCCACATTGCCTATCAAACGTGTGTCCTATTGGGTTCTCTGACTCTTACATTATTTTGAATTGTTTTACAAGATGGTCTGTTGAGCTGTGGGTGGGTCCCTATTTTCAATTCTTATCCTTGTTCACTGTGTCCCCAAGACGATTTCGCTAAAGTGTTGTATTCTTTCTGGTGCTCTCGAGGTTTTGGGTTCAGAGAAGCTGGGGATTTGCAAACGTAAGTACTTATTAATACTGGTGTTCATGACACACAGAATACCAAAGGTCTAAAAAAAAAAGTGCTCCGCCAGGACCCTCCTTTAACACAAGGGAGAGACAGACATTTGTGTTTTTTTAATGTGTTGTCCCCATTTTCCTTAACCCTCTATAGAAAACACCGACCACCTTGCATAACTTTTCTGAGCAAGTTCAAAGTTCTTTATAAAAGCTCGAACCAAGACACGATAATTAACTGGTGGAAGGAGCATCCACAATTGGAGGGTTGACCAATTTACTCCACCTAGGTATTTTCAAACCTGTTGGACCATATTATTATTTGGCTGGGAAGCCCGAAACACTGATCTATGGAGCAGAGAAGGCATAATCATAGGATCCGGGGAAAGAAATAAAATAAAACCCCGGGCATCCTATTTCCACTGTACCAATAGATCCCAAAATGCAAGCTTTTTCTTACTACAGGATCTAGCCTTATCCACTCTAGATAATTCATAAAGGAAAGTCAGCCATCCTGAATGTGTTGGGGCGATGGTATCCCTATCCACCCAAAACTTACAAATGTGTCTTCTTGCCAGAAGGATTGCATAAAAGAGGAGGGATTTAGCGTGACCAGAGATGTTATCATCGAGGCCAAAAATAATAAGAGGGAGACTGATAGTCAGTGAGACCTTGAGGATGGAGTCCAGAGACCTCTTCACTTCCTCCCAAAAAAGCCAGATAGGGGGGCAGTCTTTAAATATGTGTGTGCATCCGATGCTTCCAACATGCCACATCTATCACACACTTTCCCGGGCTGAAATTTCGATAGTTTTAAGGGAGAAAGATACGCTCGATGGGCCGTGAAGAGATGGTTGCGCTTAAGCCACGCAGGTTTGACTAATTGATGCAACAAAATAATTGAATCTGCCCACACCTGTTCACCCTTGATGTTCAGCTCATCTCCCCACAACTCATCGGCGAGATTAAAATCCCCATCTAACTCCTCCAAGATTGCCCAGTACCAAAGTGCGACCTCTTTACTACCCCCTGGACTCACCACCAACATTTCTTCCAGTTTTCTGTCTTTCCCCAGAGGGATGCCCTGTCTAAGCTGTGCCTGGGACCAACTATTCAGCTGCATGTATTTGAACCTGGACAGGCCAGGGCCTACTCTACCCTGTAGCTCTTCCCAAGACAACAAGGAACCCCCTATCAACAGGTCTCCCCACTTTGAAATGCCAGAATCCTTCACAGGGATGGTCAAATTATCTTGGAGGCAAGGTGGGGTACCTGGTGATTCCCACAATGGTGCAAAATTTGAAAAATAACTAAGGCCGACTTTCCTTCTAATTGTTGCCCAACTTCTGGCAAACGATTGGAGGGTTTTTAATGTAACTTTTTTTTAAAAATATTGGTCCCCATATTTAAACATAAAGCCCTCAGCTGGTAAATCATTCCCTTCTAACATGGCCCGAAACATTTCTCCTCCTGGTGTAGTAGAGGGTGTTTTTAAAAGCATTCTTGACTGTTAGAGCTGAAAAGCCCATGCGTATTACTGAAGGTCTGGTAACGCCAACCCTCCTTTTTCCCTCCTCCGTCGGAGCTTTTTCCACGCCAATCTAGTGGTTCTGTAATTCCAAACGAAAGAATTTATATCCCGTTGACATTTATCTAATTGCTTGGTGTCAAATGCCAGAGGGATGGAGTTGAATAGGAATGTAAGTTTGGGCAAGATGGACATTTTAACTAGATTTATCCTCCCCAAGATGGATAAGGAATGTGAGCCCAAGACTTTAACAAGCTTTGACAGTCTTTAAACACGCAATCTAAATTGTATTCAGAGATTTTCCCTACCTCCTGTGTAATTCTGATTCCGAGATAACGCAAGGTGGAAGGAACATTGAGGTGTAAGTTGCTTACGTTCCAGGCCATGACTTCAGTCTTATTAGCATTTATTTCATAGCCCAAAACCTTACCTAACTCCTCCGCTCTCTTGATAACTGTTGGAAAAGCTAGGTCCGGGTCCGATGTCAATATAAGGATGTCATCTGAATAAACGGCCACCCGCCGTTCCCATCCTCCAAATTTAAAAGAAGGGATGTTAAGCTCCTCTCTAAGGACCTGACCTGAGCGAAAGGCTCAATGTAAAGGTTAAAGAGGAGGGGGGAAGCGGGCAGCTCTGTCTTGTACCCCTTGTAATCTTAAAAACCTCCGTCAGTGAATTATTGACAAGCACTCTGGCTGTCGGGGCTTTATATAGGTGTTTTATCACTCAACAGAATCTATCTCGTAGATTCAATTTTGCCATAACCGCAGCCAAATAAGCCCAGTTCACCCTATCGAAGGTTTTGGTCGCGCCAAGGCTTAAAACGGCCAAAGGGAGAGAGGCGGAGGATGCGATGTCAATAGCACCCACTAGATCGTACGTGAGGTCCGACAGTTGACGTCCTTTTACAAAACCCTTTTGATCTGGGTGAATGATGGTATCAGCTACACCCCCCAAGCTATTTGACATGATGGCAGAAAATATTTTATAATCATTGTTGAGGAGTGAAATTGGGCAGTAGGACCCACACTCAGTCGGATCTTTCCCTTGTTTAAGGATCAAAACTACCGTTGCCTCACTCCATGAATTAGGAGGATCCTCACCCCTCAGGAGGATGTTATTAAACACTTTCACCAAAGTTGGAGTGATGACCTCTCTGAGTGAACGATACAGCTCCCCTGGTAAGCAATCTGGGCCAGCCTCCTTCCCTCGCTTAGACTGAGCAATAGCCTTGCTTACTTCCTCCTCAGTAATTCTTCCTCCAATCTTGTTCTTTGGTCAACTGAAAGTTTAGGCAAGGAGACCCTGTCAAGCCAGGTGTTCCTCTCAGCACAGTCCACACTAGTATCTTCCTTATATATATTTTGAAAGAACTCCTGAAATGCATTCCCAATGTTAGAACTAGATAAGCGGGGAGATGTCTCACCCTCCACCCTAATCTCTTTAATATATTTTCGCACTTGGTCTGTTTTTATTTTCCAGGCGAGAATCTTGCCTGCTGCTTTGCCTAATTCAAAGTGAGACATTTTACTCACTTCCCATCTTCTGGCGACCCTCTCTTGTAAAATAATTTCGAGTTGATTTTTAAGGGAGTCTAATTTTTCTTGGTCTTCACTTGAATCTATATAAGCACTGACCCTAAGCTCGATTGTATTCATTTCTGCTTCTAGACCCTTGATGGTATCCCTAAATATCCTTCTTCTGTAAGAGGCTCTGTTAGTAATACATCCTCTCCAGAAAGCTTTCAATGCTCCCAGACAATGGAAATATTTGCTGAATCTACATTTAGCTTTAGGAAGTATTTAGTCTCCGACTGGAGGAAATAATTTCATCCTCCTCTAATAGAATGGTACGATCAAAAGACCATGAACTATGCCGATTTGGCTGAGTGGGGATTAAACTAAAGGTCACTGCCGAATGGTCCGATAGGTGTGATGGCAAATATGCAATGTCTTTCACCGAGTCTTGAAGGCAGTGACTGAACACTGCATAGTCTATTCTAGAACTATGTTTATACTTTAGGTTCTTAAAGGAGACCCCCAATTGATCCCCGGCTCTTTCTCTCCACATATCAGCTAGGCCTAACTGTACCATAGTTGTCAAAAGTAATTGCCTGGATTTAGAGGGGACAGAAGTTCTAGAATTTGGTCATTTATCTAGCCTGGGGTTTAACACAATATTGAAGTCACCGACCCAGATTACAGGGTCCGGGAAATCCGAAAGATGACAACGGATGGTGTCCAGATATGAGGGGTCATCCTGATTTGGACCATAATAACCTATCAGGGAGAGCAGCATACCCCCTAGAGAGACTTTTAGGATAAGCCATCTCCCAATGTGATCTTCCCTACATTCCACAATTTGGGCTTTAGCTTGTTTTTTAAAAATAAACAGATTCCCCCTGATATTTGCAGTTTGATCCGTACACGCAAAAGTGTCTACCCATCTGTGTTTTTTTAATAAATCTGTAATTTCAAACTTGAGCAGGTGAGTTTCCTGTATGGCAATGACCTGCGCCGGGGAATCTCTCAGATATTGAAATATTCTATCTCTTCTGCCCTTCGTGCGCAGGACATTGACATTCCAGGATAAAAAATGACACAGCGTCATGGAGCCACTTCCTTCGCTGCCACCACCATGGTTATCTTATTGCAGAACCCTTGATATAGTACTGACCTAACCCAGCGAAACTGCTGAACTCCCTGATACAAGACCTGGGTGCACAAAAAGGTTAAATGATACTGAAACGTTACCAGCAAATGAGGAATTTTTAATGTTTCACCCTCTCCAACCCCGTGCCCATTTCCTCCCCCCACCCCCTGGGAAACCCAACCTTACTTACACTGGCCTGATGTAAGACCAGAATTTGCACCCTCCGGCTAACCCCTCTACTCTTCTCCCTGATGCTATATGTCTGATGCTGGAACTAGGAAGAAGGTACAAACTCTCTCTCAGATCATTTCTGGCGGAAAAAAGGAGACCAGAATTTTGCTATCTATATTATTTCCTAAGTTTCTCTTATGGTTCTCCATATTTCCTGTCAACTATATGTGTTTTTTTGATTATATTTTTACCTTTTTCTTTCTCATTTCTTCCATTATCTACGTGTTATTCAAACTTTCCCCAATTGATATATCAGTATATGTCAGAGATAATTCCCTTTTTTTTCCCCCCTATATTCAAGACTATATTCAAGTCAACTTTCCCTCTCTCGCTTGTAGGGCATCACTTAAAGATTCCAGGAGCTCGTCGGTCTCATATGGAGATTTAATATTGTGCATCTTGTTATTATACATGATCCGTAGGAAGGCGGGAAATCTCATTTGCACCGTGGCGCGAGAGCTCTGAATTTCTCCATCCTTTGGCCTAACTCTCACTGCCGATCCAAAGTGGTTTTAGACAAATCTGAGCGTACATCAAATAAGAAATTGGGGCCCTTTAATGATTTAGCTTTAAAGGCCAGATTCAAGATCTTTTCTTTTATCGTGTAGGTAAGGAAATTGACTAATATTTTCCTACGTTTGACCCTGCCAGGATTTAAACGGAAAGGGTCTCTATGCACCCTTTGGATGTCTTTTTCCAAAAGGTCCAGCGGCTCCTCGAGGCACAATGAGTCTTTCAAAAGTGCTACCACAAAGGTATTGATGTCACTCCCTTCCTTACCCTCCGGAACCTTCAACAAGCAAAGATTGTTTCTCAGTGAGTAGTTCTCTTAAGTTTCCACTCTTTCCCGCATGGCGTCTCCATCTCTCTGTAAGGCTAAGATCTTCACCTCCGCTGAGCCCAAATTTGCCTTAAGTTCTTCTACTGAGCCCTCCAAGGAGTCAGTTCTTTTATTAAGTAAATCCACTTTTTTCTCAAGGACCTCACAGGCTGCTCTTATCTCCAATTGGTTCTCAGCTGAGACCGTGAATCAATTTTTAATGTCTGATTTCAGCGAAGCGAGGAGTCCCTCAATCGAGGCCCCAACTGAATTCTCTGCCCTGCTTGCTCCATGTGCTTCTGGCCGAGAGTCCGCCGGCAAAGAGAGAGAAGGCCCTGTGGATTCTGACAGTGGTTCCTTAGATTGACGGGGGATGGCCTCAGAGGCCTCCATCTGTTCCATATGTACAGCAGAAGCTCTTAGAATAACAGGGGAAATATCGGAGAAAGCCTCAGACGCCAGAGGAATCATCTTAGAAGCAGGGAAGCGGTTATCTAAATCAGAATGGCCTATAGGGTCAATAGCAGGGCCGGTAGAAGCTACCTGATGTATAATGTTCAAAACCTGAGGCTGAACTAAAAAAAAAGAGCGCAAAGAAGGAGTAATGCTCACTAAGCTGTTTTTTTGCGCCAATTTCTGTGCTTTCTTGGAGCCCTTAAATCTGACCTCCTTAGCAGCTCTAGCCTTTGCCTTTACCTGACAGCCCTGCTCCAAACTGACCCCTTTCTGCAGTTGAAAATTGTGGATATTGCCGTCTGTTGCACCACCTGGTGTACTATCACTGCCTTCAATTCTTGAAGCAGACCCTGTGGCAACTTCCTGTGAAACCTGTGGAGACAGTGGAGCGTGTCTAAGCTGTGTGTCCTTGCCCCGTTTAATTTTTTTTTCCTGCCCCCTTTCTTATCCGGGGTATTCTTTGAGCAAGAGGGACTAAAGGGACTGACTTCTATGACTTACACTGGAAACACAGTATGACCCGCTTCATGCACCGGGTAAACCGCCCTCTTATACCACCTTCACCGCTTTCCCCAGGTCCCTCATGACCGTCCCATGTCTGAGCCAGTACTTCAGCCGAGCCCGCGCTCGGCATCTCCACCGGTGAGAAGCCACCAATCCCGGTCTTCCTGCTCATTCTGACACCGCCGATGCTGCCCCGGAGGAGACCGCGGGCCGCCGCACTCCGGCCGTGTCTCAGCTCCACAGCTAGTTCTACCCAGCGCGGCAGGAGGGAGGGGCGCAGAGAGTGTACGGTGTCGTCGAGACACATCTGCCACAAGAAACTGACCACCGGAGCACCGAAAGGAGAGAAATAAAGGTAATCCGCTTCTCTACTCTCCAAGCACCATCGGTACAAGGTTAGCACCATTCAAAGTGAAAGAGAGACGGGTTGCCGATGAGGATGCGCGCTGCCGCTCAGCATGCGAGTGCCATTACCTCCTCGTCCTGTCTCCCCGTTTTATTCCTGATAAGTAAGTGAGCAGCTAGTCTGCTCCACAGAAACCCCTACCTAGCTGAGCTGTTTGCACTTCCCCCTAGGATGACGTCACCATCATGTGACTATAAAGGGGGAAGTGCATCCATTAATCCTCCTGTTCTTTTTTTTCTGCGAACGCAGTTGCCTGTTACCTGGCTGTGCTGGAGGTTTGCCTTCTTATGGGTAAGTTTCTTTTGGCTTTTCTGTTGTAGTTCGGCGGCCTGCTTTAGCGGCCGCCCTTTGTGTCTTTTATGCTATTCCTCCCCCCCCCGTGCTGCCTGGTTTTCATTGCCGGCGGTCTGGGCTTTTCATGCTCGGCTCGCGTTAGCGCCCGTTTCTGCCTGTCCTCGCTCACCTTGTTTGCTGGGCCTGCTTCAGCGGCTGTTTCCTTGGTGTTGGCAGTCCCCGATGGGCCCTGCTTTAGCGGGCGGGGGTTTCTGCTTGTGGAGGTTGAGGTGCACTGGATTTCCTGTGCCTTTAGGGGGGGGGGGGCGTGTTTTGCGTTTGGCTGGGTTTTTATTATTCTGGCCTCCTTTTACCTGCACTCGTGTGAAGTCCAGGTCCTCGGGACTTTGTGACATTTAAATGGGGTCCTTCCTGGCTGCATTTTGGTCCTTGCTTCTGCCTGCTTTTGGTGTTTGAGTCTGGACTGGTTGCTGTCGTGGATTCAGGGGCTTCTTCCTCTGCTACCCCTCTTGTTGCCCTGCGCATCCTTTTTGTTGTGGCTGTGGCTGCTGCTTTCCTGGCTTGGGACGCGGCTGGACCTCCTCCCAGGGTGCCTCGTGTCTCTTTGATTCCGCAGGCTGCTGCTGGGGATGTCGTTGGTCCTGTTGATGAGGGGGGTGTACGTGGTTTGTTCAGGGTGCTGAGCTCGCTGGACTGTTCACCCATGTGCGGTCCTATTTGGACTTTTTCTCCTCCGGCGGAGACTGTCTTTTTTGCGCAGTGTGTCCTGCCTGCTCCTGACTTTTTTCCTTTGCACAAGGCGGTACGCTATGTGCTGTCTCGTCGTGTATGGAAGGAGGTGGTCATGTCTTCTTTTCCTCATTTCCTGTCCCGGCGTTACCTTCTTGGGGGTTTTGCTACTGAGTTCCCTCAGGCTGTGCAGGTTGTGGATTTGATGGCTGGCTTTTCCTCTCAGGGTTTGGTCGTTTCTATGTACGCCCTTCCTGCGGACGCTGTGGATAAGCGTGTTGAGGGGGCATGGTGGCGTTCCTGTGCTGCTTCTATAGTTTCTGTCCGGGCGAATACGGATTCTTCCTATATGGTTCGGTCGCTCCATATGGATTTCCTGTCCCTGTCGGTTTTGCTGAGAGGACGGCGAGCATGCCACACCTCTTTTGTCTTTGATGGAGTTGCGGGTGCGTTCCCTATCGGACTGCTTCTGGCGCTTCCGTTGTTGCCAGTCGTCATGTTTGGATGCATTCCTGGTGGGGGATTCTTCCCAGGTGTTGGTCCTCCTTTTGTTTCCCTTTGTGGGCTCCAGGGTGTTCGGTCCTCAGCTGGAGGGTATGGTCGAGCGGTCTGCTGGGTACCGCGGGCTCTTGGCTCCGGTCTGCCCTCCTTCTCGGGGTCGTGGATTTGGTTACCGTCGCGTTTTGGGCCTCCTGCTCGTGGCGCTTCTCTGCCTTTTCGTGGCTGGGATCGTGGCCAGGGGGGCCCTGGAAGTGCCAAGCCCCGCTCCGCTGCCGGTGTTACCACCCCGCTTCCTACTCTTCTCGGTGACTGTCTGCCTTTGCCGGTTGGTGCTCGCCTCCAGTCCTTCCGCGCCCATTGGTTGTCGGTTCCGGATCCCTGGGCGGTGCAGACTTTTTCGGGGGGTTGCCAGATAGAGTTTTCCTCTCCTTCTCCTCCGGGTTTTGTACGGACTCCCCTGCCCCTTCTTCCTCTGCGTAGAGTTGTTTGTTGGCAGGTGTGCAACTCCTGTTGGTGTTGGGGGCTGTTGTGTGGGTTCCTCCGCTGGTGTGGGGCTTGGGTTGCTACTCAATCCTCTTTCTGGTTTCCAGGAGGTACTCTTCGGTTCTTCGTCCTGTTCTGGATCTGTAGCGGGTCGTTCGCTTCGTCCTCCGTCGTCCAGTCTGGATGGTGTTCCTCCGGTCCGTCCTGCCTCTGGTCCTTCCAGGTGGCTTCCTGCCATCCCTGGTTCTGTTGGTTGCGTGTCTGCACGTTCCTGTCCATCCGGTTGACCTGCGTTTTCTGCATTTTGCTGTGGGGAACCTTCGCTTTCAGTTTGGTGTGCTGCCTTTTGGCCTGTCTTCAGCGCCCGGGTTTTCACCTTGCTCCTGGCCCCTCTGGCTCTATCGGTTGTGGGCCGGGTGTGTCTTCTGCTGGGTTCCTTGTCAGCCACCGGTGGTCCTCCCTGGTGCCCTCTCTGTCCCTGTTGTTCTTGGGGACTCTCTTCCGGATGGACCTGGGCATGGTGTTCTTCTCCCGGGGGCGCCGGTTGTCTTTGTTTCATCTCCTTACCCGACTTCTTTCCCTGACCCGAGTGTCTGCCCTTCTCTGGTTGCGGTGTCAGGGGGAGTTGGCATCCGCTCTGCATCTCCCTCCTTGGGCCGGGCTGCGTCTGTGCCCCCTGTTGCATCATGTTCTGTCGCACTGGGATCCTGCCTCCTTGGACTGCGAGTCTCTGATCCCTGTCGCTCCGGGGATTCGGGCGGTTCTCCTGTGGGGGTTGTTCTCTCTCTCTCTTTCCCAGGGGTTTGGTCTTCTTCCTCCTCTGTCTGTAGTCGTGTTGTCCACGGATGCCAGTGCTTTGGAGTGGGGTGCCGTTCTGGGGGCCTCCTGGGCTCAGGGTCGGTGGTCCCGGTCTCTGTGCTGACGGACATTCGGGTGATTCGTTCTTATGAGCATCACCTGGGGGGGCGTGTGTCGTGCTCTGTTTCTCATGTTCCGGATAATCGGCTTTTGGGCTGAGTCGCATCTCTTGTCTCTGACGGCGATCTGTCTTCCGGGGAAGGAGTAAGGGCCTGCGGATTCTTTGTGCGGGGTGTTCCCCTCCTTGGTGTCCCTTTGTCTGTCCCCGGTTCTGTTCAACCTGTTGTCCTCCGGTTCCGCCTTCCTTGGCTGGTTCTGTTTGCCTCGGAGGTGTCCGCCCTTCTTCCTAGGTTTTGCGGCATGGGTCCCTCTCCGTTGGCGTGGGCTTCCGTTGCTTTCTCGATTCCTGGGTCGAGGGGTCTGCTGTTTGCCTTCCCTCCGTTTGCCTTGCTCCTGAGGGTCCTCGGGATAATTCGTTGGGATCAGGCGGAGGTTCTCCTGGTGGTTCCGGCGGTCTTGGTACCCCCTTCTCCTGGCCTTCTCTGTTTGCCCTCGTTGGAGGTTTCCCCTGGCTCCCTCCCCCCTGCGGGCTTCTCTTCTCAGTCTTGCCTCCCTGCGACGCCTCCGGCTGGGGGTTTGGCACTTGAGAGGTTGAATCTACTGGTTTTGGGTTGCTCGATGGAGGTTGCTCAATGTCTTCAGTTTTCTGGGCGTCCTTCCACCTTGCAATCTTATGCCCGCCACTGGAAGTGTTTTTCCACTTGGTGTCTGGGGTAGGGTCTCTCTTCTGCCTCCTGTGTGGCCGTTGTGATACTGGTCTTCTTCAGAGATGGTTTCGTCCTGGGGCTTGCGGTGTCTTCCCTGCGGGCGCAGTGGGCTGCCATTCTTGCCTTTCGGGGTTCCTCTGTTTCCTCTTTCTCCCCATTGGTGGCTCGCCTTCTGCGGAGTTTCTTGCTTCAGCGTCCTATATCCCGTTCACCTGTGCCTCCTTGGGATCTTCCCTTGGTTCTGTGGGATTTGTCAGGTCCT
The DNA here is from genome assembly GCF_964263255.1 of Lissotriton vulgaris. Taxonomy (NCBI): domain Eukaryota; kingdom Metazoa; phylum Chordata; class Amphibia; order Caudata; family Salamandridae; genus Lissotriton; species Lissotriton vulgaris. Next base: position 249,549,459 of record NC_141694.1, read on the forward strand.
CCTTTTGAACCATTGGACTCCGTGGCCCTGTAGTTCCTTTCTGCGTAGGTTATTTTCCTGGTGGCCATTACTTCTGGGCGAAGGGTTGGTGAGATTGGTGCTCTGATGGCATCTCCCCCCTTCTTGCAATTCTGCGCTGACTAGGTCATTCTCTGTCCGAGTCAGTTCTTTCTTCCTAAAGTGGTTTCTTCCTTTCACTGTCGGGAGGATATTGTTCTCCCGGTGTTTTTTCCGGTTCCTTCTTCTCCTGAGGAGGTGCTCCTCCTTTCATTAGATGTGCTGAGGGCTCTCAGCATCTACTTGGAGCGTCCGGCTGGTTTTCGCAGGGTGGATTTCCTGTTCGTCACCTATGGCCTGTCGGGTCTGGGCCTTCGCCCTTCTCTGTCCACCTTGTCTCGTTGGATCAGGGGCGCTGTGGTTGCTGCTTACGATTCTGCCCTCTGTCCCCTGCCTTCTTCGGTTCAGGGTCGGTCGACTCTGAGTGTTTTCTTCCTCCTGGGCCTTGTTCAAAGGGGCCTCGTTGAGGGACTTTTGCAATGCTGCCACATGGGCTTCTCCCCGTGCTTTTGTTGCACGTATCCGTCTTCAGTTGGGGTTGGCGGCCTCTGCTGCTTTTGGGACTTGTGTCCTGTCTTCTGTACATGATTTGTGGTCTGTACTGTTTGCTATTGATTACAATGGACCTGTTTTTTTCTCATACTTTCTGGTCTGTTTTTTTCTCACAATCACCGTGGACTTGGGTATGGGCTCACTTATCAGGAATGGGACGGGGAGACAGGACGAGGAGGTAATGCCCGGTTACTTACCGGTAATACACATTACTCCGAGTCCTGGTCTCCCCGTCCCATTCCTGAGCCCTTCCCTCCCTCCCTGGTTTGGGTTTTTCTTTGGGTGATTGTTTGTTTTTTCGTTCTGGTTTTCTTTGGTATTTTCAGGATGATTAATGGATGCACTTCCCCCTTTATAGTCACATGATGGTGACGTCATCCTAGGGGGAAGTGCAAACAGCTCAGCTAGGTAGGTGTTTCTGTGAAGCAGACTAGCTGCTCACTTACTTATCAGGAATGGGACGGGGAGACCAGGACTCGGAGTAATGTGTATTACCGGTAAGTAACCGGGCATGTTTCCCCCTACACCCACCAAACGAGACAGACATTTGTTACTAAAATATAAAAGAACATGGGGGGTAATTGAATGGGGATATGGGCCTCAAAATGAAAGTTTTGATATCCTATCTTTAGGTACAATGTTAACATAATTGATTATTTTATGTGGAATGATGTATTAAACACTACTGATTTCAGTAAAACTAAAATATGTGTCATGATGAGTTAATTAAATACATACAATTGATAATTTGGGAAACTAACAAAGATCAGGGGGAAGTGACAAATGCAATAAATACTGTTCCAAAAACAGAAATGAATAAGAGATGAACGTGAATGGCACCATGCATCACAAAAGAGAGAATACATGCCCAAAAAATTACTTAATCTGAAAAATACTTTTAAAAAATTATTATTTTGCAAACTATGAAAACACAAATGGGACTATTAAGGTCAGAATTAAGTTACACTAGCAATGGATATGATTATCTCTTCTGGATTAAAGTGGGTTGCTGTGAGGAGGGAGAAATATAAGAACAGACCCATTCAGTATTTAAAATGGGTGGAAGAAGATGGATTTGGAGAACAATTCTGACTGATAACTAACTGCTAACATGGGAAGGCTGTTGGAAAGCGACTGACCGGGGCCCTTCATGGGCGGGCCCCCTTGCCTCCGCGGCCTAGGGTTGTGGGCCTGGGCAGCACCTACGGTGCCCCCTGTAAATCCTGGCACCCTGTGGCAGGCTCGTGCCTGCCACAGGGTGAGGGATTTAAGACAAACTCCCATTTCTGCATGGGAGCTTATGCTGCGGGGGTAAAACGCCCGCAGCACAAGTTCCCAAGAAAAATGGGAGCTTGCAACCTCACAATGTACGGTTGCATCCTAATATAGTGGGCGGAACCGCCAACCTACAGGCGGTCAGTTCCTACACTGAAATGGTGTCGGGCAGACTTAAGTCCGCCCAACATTGTAATTAGGGCCTAAATGTTTTCGATTGAAAATGATTTGTAGACGGTAGGAGAAGATGTAATAACTTATTATCCTGCACAATATATGTTCAGGTGTGTTAAGTTACTGATATATGAGGTTAAAAAGAAATTTCAACCAATTTCCATTAAGTTGAAAGGGAAATAAAGAGGCTTTAGGAAATTACCTCATACTGCACTACAACAGAGCAGAATTAAGCTTTAAATAGGAATTACAAACATTGACTGTGGGGGCATAAGAGGAGCTCCATTGAAAAGGCAACAGATGCAAACTAGTAAAATCTGCAAATATGCAACATGAAAAAATTTTGGGCTGTACAAACAAAGTCTGGCAGTTGGAACATAAGAATTCTGCCCCAATAACCGCTCAGGAAAGGCATTTACAATCCAATATGTGGACAAAGTAGCTAGCAGGTATCCAGCATATCTGTTATTGTTTGAAGATAAAACCTTCAAATTAGGGGGTATTCATAATGTTTTACAGAGATATAGAGATGACCGGTCACCTGATGACAAATAAGACCAAAAAACAGGTTTAAGATCCCCCAGGGTTTTGGATGTATGGTTGTTTCCATCACACTAATGCTGTCTTGGAAATCAGATCACTACCCTCCCCCCTTCTGATAGAAGGGCTTAATACCAAAAACAAATCACAAAAAATGCACCACCCAGCTTACCCAGTAGTTATTCAACTATGAATTATATGTCTATTTCATTTACTAGCTGATGGCATTTAAAAGAATAGATAGGCCAGTCTTCCTAGTCTAGAAAAATAACAAAGTGAGATATTGCAATGTAATTGTTTCAGATGATTCAATCAATGTATTGCAGCACATGTGTCCAAAGTTAAATTGGGGAATATTGGTAAGTGGGGCTTAAAAAAAAATCAATGTTAGCACCCCTTCTTTTTAACCTCTATGCAACAGATATGGCTGCTGACATTTATTATAAGTTCATAAGCGGATTGTGTCTTATTCACAATACTTTTATACAATCATACATTTTCAAAAAACAATTTACTCCTGGCAGAGTCAAACATATATCAATTCCACAAAATATTACAGTTTTGTGGAATTGATATGTATTTGACTCTGCCAGGAGTAAATTGTTTTTTGAAAATGTATGATTGTATAAAAGTATTGTGAATAAGACACAATCAGCTTATGAACCTATTAGTCTAAGCTTCAGTCTGCTTCAATAAAAGAGCAGCATGAAAAATTGATAGCTAGGTGCTTTTTCTTGTAACAGTATTGTATCGTCCTACCTGGCGTCATTTGGACGAACCCCCCTTTTCATTTGACATTTGTTATAAGGCATTTATCCACGTAAAACTGGCCTCTGATGTCTGCACATTTTGCAATGCTATGATGGAATGATCCTGATAAATTTTACGACAACGGGGTAGCAGTGAAGACTGACAGCACTACATTGATATGATGCTCAAACCAACTGGTAGTAAGTACATAAAGGTTGAGTTATTAGCATTTGGTAGAAAAGAAGGTGTAAATTAGCCAGGTGATGGATTTGAAGAGCTGCAAAATTTAGGTATATGGGGGTGTGGACTAAAGAAAGGTGTGTTAATATACACACTGAGAGGGATGCATATTAATTCACATCCCCCTGGTATTAAACCAATCTTATCAGTCATTTTAGCACCCTCATGCTGTCACTCATTTATTGTATCAAAAAATGGGAAGCCCAATGTATCCTTGGAGGCTTGGGTGATAAAGCTTGATATAAGTAAAGGCTTGCCTACAAGGGATTTTATGCGTCGATTAATTTCAGATATATTATCTCAAAAGGATTTAATGCTGTTCAATCTAATTAGTGGTGAACTGATGATCAATCAAGCATTAACAGAGTAATTTACTTAGCAGACATCTGTCATAAAATCATAAAATGTAATACACGGGGCAGACTTTACTTTAAACAAAACATATATTTAATATAAGAACCAGGGAAAGTGCAGTTGGAATCAACCTAAGATAGTCCCGGAGGTAACATAAATTTACCTGCAAAGAAACTATGTATACATCTATTCTGTGAGTTGGTAAGGGAAAGCTCTGACACAACAGTAAACAGTTCCTTCAAATCAACAAATGAATCTAGAAATAGATGTTGCAGTTGATGTTTAGGTCTGTGCGGGCTGTTATTTGCAAAACTGCGGAGTCGCTTCTGAGCCACACTAAGTAGTACTACAGGGGTAATAATGCACATGCTCAAAATGTCTTCATGAGTTAGGACTTAAATGTCAACTCACTATTAGTTGAGGTACAAAGAGAGCACAATCCTTTCTAATTGTACTATTATATATGAATGTTCCCTGAACATACTCCTTTTTACAGGTTTTGGGGCTCATTCTAAAAGTCATTGATGAGAATGTGACCTCGTACATGTTGTGAATTAGCCCTTGTGTGTCCTTCAGATCATTTGTTTCTTCAGGTGATTGGGGGACCAAAGAGCTATGGAGGCCTGTGGTGGGGGATGACATTGCCTTGAGAACTGGATATCCGTTGATTGAAGTCCCGTCCAAGAAAGGTTTAGGGTCCACTTTGAATTTTATGGACTATTTTGAAGGAGCCTCCCAATCAGGTTTATCACTATTGTCTATAAGTTAACTTTTTGAGTTAATAATTATTGTGCAAATAAGCTTATGCCAAAGTTAATCAGACTTTGCTGTTGTGTTGGACAACAAGCTCATAACATCCAGCCGCCCTAATAGCTTGGAAAGTTGAGGTTGAGCTGGTGAGGGCCTACTGCCATAGAGTAGGATCTCAGGCCCCTGCCCCATCCTGCAGGGTAGGCTTTAAAGAACCACCACCCTAAAACAGATCACTAGGACACACTAACATGAACCCTGAAGCACCTCCCACCTGAGCTATAAAGGCAGGTCATACTTTGACATTCTTGACAAACAGAACAGAACTGGTGAACAGAAGGGTTGGAGTCTATTGAGAAGTGGTACACTCACATGCAGACATGTTCCACCATGATCATCAAACAAGATTGTCATGGTCTGTGTGCAATGATGACAGGAAGAGAGCGCTGAAACCCATTGTGCTACCTCACATTTCACTAGTGCCCTGTGCACAGTCATAGCAGGCTTTCACAACTGCCACTGTTTAAGTAGTGATGGCCTTGGTCTTTGATCATCTCAAGCTGAGCTGCCTGTCACTACAGAAGATAGCTACCAGAGAAAGAAGACTAAAACCAGTGCTTATTTGCCACTCTTGTTTAAGGCTTGGGGGCTGATTAGATTTTGGAAAAGGGGGTGGTGATGGACAGAGTTTCTGAATGATGCAGAATACTCCTACCCAGTCAAGAGATCAGGGCTTGATCCATCACCGTTTTTTAGCTCACTGCACCATCCCAGCTCAAAACCTGGCTACATGCAAATTAGTCTGCTCCTGTCCCAGTGCATGATGGGAACAGGGCAAACCAAACTACCAAGCCAATTCTTATACTGGGAAGGAACAAGCTTCCGGGGACCGGTTTCGGCATTTCAGCCGTCGTCGGCCCGGCTTGCTTGAATCCTGATGGTGCAATGAGCAAGGGACTCACGTCTGAGTATACCCTCCCACACCACACATAGTGTGGACAAATCGATTTTGGAAAAGGGGGTGGTGATGGACAGAGTTTCTGAATGATGCAGAATATTCTTACCCAGTCAAGAGATCAGGGCTTGATCCATCACCGTTTTTTAGCTCACTGCACCATCCCAGCTCAGAACCTGGCTACATGCAAATTAGTCTGTTCCTGTCCCAGTGCATGATGGGAACAGGGCAAACCAAACTACCAAGCCAATTCTTACACTGGGAAGGAAACAAGCTTCCGGGGACCGGTTTCTGGCATTTCAGCCGTCGTCGGCCTGGCTTGCTTGAATCCTGATGGTGCAATGAGCAAGGGACTCACGTCTGAGTATACCCTCCCACACATAGTGTGGACAAAATCCATTTTGGAAAAGGGGGTGGTGATGGACAGAGTTTGTGAATGATACAGAATACTCCTACCCAGTCAAGAGATCAGGGCTTGATCCATCACCGTTTTTTAGCTCACTGCACCATCCCAGCTCAGAACCTGGCTACAAGCAAATTAGTCTGTTCCTGTCCCAGTGCATGATGGGAACAGGGCAAACCTAACTACCAAGCCAATTCTTATACTGGGAAGGAAACAAGCTTCCGGGGACTGGTTTCTGGCATTTCAGCCGTCGTCGGCCCGGCTTGCTTGAATCCTGATGGTGCAATGAGCAAGGGACTCACGACTAAGTATACCCTCCCACACATAGTGTGGACAAAATCGATTTTGGAAAAGGGGGTGGTGATGGACAGAGTTTCTGAATGATGCAGAATACTCCTACCCAGTCAAGAGATCAGGGCTTGATCCATCACCGTTTTTTAGCTCACTGCACCATCCCAGCTCAGAACCTGGCTACATGCAAATTAGTCTGTTCCTGTCCCAGTGCATGATGGGAACAGGGCAAACCAAACTACCAAGCCAATTCTTATACTGGGAAGGAAACAAACTTCCGGGGACTGGTTTCTGGCATTTCAGCCGTCGTCGGCCCGGCTTGCTTGAATCCTGATGGTGCAATGAGCAAGGGACTCACGTCTGAGTATACCCTCCCACACATAGTGTGGACAAAATCGATTTTGGAAAAGGGGGTGGTGATGGACAGAGTTTCTGAATGATGCAGAATACTCCTACCCAGTCAATAGATCAGGGTTTGATCCATCACCGTTTTTCAGCTCACTGCACCATCCCAGCTCAGAACCTGGCTACATGCAAATTAGTCTGTTCCTGTCCCAGTGCATGATGGGAACAGGGCAAACCAAACTACCAAGCCAATTCTTATACTGGGAAGGAAACAAGCTTCCGGGGACCGGTTTCTGGCATTTCAGCCGTCGTCGGCCCGGCTTGCTTGAATCCTGATGGTGCAAAGAGCAAGGGACTCACGTCTGAGTATACCCTCCCACACATAGTGTGGACAAAATCGATTTTGGAAAAGGGGGTGGTGATGGACAGAGTTTCTGAATGATGCAGAATATTCTTACCCAGTCAAGCGATCAGGGCTTGATCCATCACCGTTTTTTAGCTCACTGCACCATCCCAGCTCAGAACCTGGCTACATGCAAATTAGTCTGTTCCTGTCCCAGTGCATGATGGGAACAGGGCAAACCAAACTACCAAGCCAATTCTTATACTGGGAAGGAAACAAGCTTCCGGGGACCGGTTTCTGGCATTTCAGCCGTCGTCGGCCCGGCTTGCTTGAATCCTGATGGTGCAATGAGCAAGGGACTCACGTCTGAGTATACCCTCCCACACATAGTGTGGACAAAATCGATTTTGGAAAAGAGGGTGGTGATGGACAGAGTTTCTGAATGATGCAGAATATTCTTACCCAGTCAAGAGATCAGGCTTGATCCATCACCGTTTTTTAGCTCACTGCACCATCCCAGCTCAGAACCTGGCTACATGCAAATTAGTCTGTTCCTGTCCCAGTGCATGATGGGAACAGGGCAAACCAAACTACCAAGCCAATTCTTATACTGGGAAGGAAACAAGCTTCCGGGGACCGGTTTCTGGCATTTCAGCCGTCGTCGGCCCGGCTTGCTTGAATCCTGATGGTGCAATGAGCAAGGGACTCACGTCTGAGCATACTCTCCCACACATAGTGCGGACAAAATCGATTGCCCTGTTCCCATCATGCACTGGGACAGGAGCAGACTAATTTGCATATAGCCAGGTTCTGAGCTGGGATGGTGCAGTGAGCTAAAAAACGGTGATGGATTAAGCCCTGATCTCTTGACTGGGTAGGAGTATTCTGCATCATTCAGAAACTCTGTCCATCACCACCCCCTTTTCCAAAATTGGGGGCTGATTAGAACTTCTCAGATATGTTACTCGGCCAAACTCTAAATCCACCAAACTTAAACTGCCAAACGAACTACCCGCTCTATTTAGCATCATGTAGACCATCATGTTACCAATTGCGGTGCCCCCTCTGGCTTCACCTGCTAACCCTACACTGACAATCAGATGGAGTTGGAGCTGTTGGTGTTGTAGGGCCCGATTCACAGAATGAACTTAAGACTAAATCCTAAACTTACTACTATTTGGTATTCAAAGAATGCACTTATTACTTTCGGGATTCACAAAGTGAACTTACTACTTTCGGGATTCACAGAATGAACTTACTACTTTCGGTATTCACAGAATAGATTTAAGACTACTAACTTTACGTCCGCACTCGGGCCGTAAATTCCGGCACGGAGGTTCCGGCTTGGGGGCAGAGCTTACGGCCCGGAGGCGGAACTTCTAGCTTGGAGGCGGAGCTTCCGGCTCGTAGGTGGGTATTTAGCCATGGCTGAAATCTCCACCTCTTGGCCGGAAGCTCTGCCTCCAATCCGCAAGCTCCGCCTCCGGCCCGGAAGCTCCGCCTCTGGGCCGTAAGCTCCGCCCCAAGCCGGAATCTCCGCCTCCGGGCCAGAATTTACTGCCCGAGTGTGGACGTAAAGTTAGTAGTCTTAAATCTAGTCTGTGAATACCGAAAGTAGTAAATTCATTCTGTGAATCCGGAAAGTAGTAAGTTCACTCTGTGAATCCCAAAAGTAGTAAGTGCATTCTGTGAATACCAACTAGTAGTAAGTTTAGGATTTAGTCTTAAGTTTATTCTGTGAATCGGGCCCGTAGATCAGGACGTCAGTCCTATTTGCAGCGGACAGTCTGCTGTACTTTATTTTTTACTCGAGACTGCCAGGAAAGCCTGATGCCCCTGCACAGAAAAAATTCAAAATTATCCCCTAAAGCTAGGAGAAACCTCTCAGGGTTTCAGGACCATTTGTATAATGGTTTTTAAAACCGAACTCCTGCTTTGGTAGTTTGTTTTTGAAAAACATAAATGTTTGCTTAGTGCTCGCATGAAACATGGTGGACCTCCTGTACTTTCAGTGCCTTCAGAGGAGCCGCCATGGCAAGTCATAGAGATCTCATCGGGGCCGGTGGATATCTCTAAATATGGTGGGCGATGGTTCAGCCCACCATGTAACCATGGTAACAGCCACCGCGTGATGGACAGATCGCCGCTTGCTCACCGCACTCTAAAGCAGCCCCTTGGGCGGCAATTGGTTGAGCGTTCATAAAAAGATACAATTATTGTTATTGTTGAGCATAAAAACAGTAATTGTTTGTTTTTGTTGTGACCCAGGCACCCTAGTATTCCCCGAATTCCCAGCTTGTGAGTCACTAGCTGGTTTAGCGCTAGCGACGCTGTGTTGGAAACGCTAGAGCCAGGGCTCCTCCCTCAAAGTCTATCACAATCTTTGCAATGCCAGGAAGGAAGGCTAAATAAAGTATTGACACTGAGTAGCTGTTGTTATAGGGGATTTGCATTGTTGCAATATTATTGTGTGAAGATTGAGCGCAGAAAAACGCTCACGTGTACCTTTTTTGTCGATTGATAGAATTTTTAAATGCATGTTACATTATCAGGCAAGACAGTTCAAACATGCATGCTAAAAAAAAAGTAGCCATATTTGTGATAAATTGTGGTATTAGGTATATATCATTAAACAGATAATTACATCAACTTGTATGTTCCATTTAGAAAGCATTTTCACTATAAGTGTATTTTAAATTAATTAATATGTAGTCGGATTTTTATTTTACCAGACACACAGTCCCATGGATGCTGTAAATTACTTTATAGTGTGGTAGTTAATTATATAAAGTATGTAATTATGATTTATTCACATTCTTCTTGCCCTATAAAGCTCACCATCAGTTTGTGAATTAGTTTTTCTGCTTACTTGTACATGGATTTGGTATTTCGTCTTTCCCCTGCTGGCTGAAGAATGTACTTGCTTAAAAAAAATTGAGAAAAAACACCATTGTTGTAAAAAGAAAAGTCCGTGATTGCGTAAGAATGGGATGCACACAGATTGTCTGGACTCGTATAGCGATTGATAGACATCTGGCACCAAACAGTGTGGAATACTTGAGCTCTTATTTCGCTCCAGTTCACATATTGTACCTGCGGATTTTTGCAACAGGGCAGGAATGAAGGAAATGAATTGCAAAACCATTGTAAAAGCAAGGTTGACACGCATTCTGTACTGATTTGACATAACAAGAGCATGTCCAGCAGAAAATGAATAACAGTCATGAGATAAGTGAGTTTCAACAGCATTTGAGATGAAAACGTATGGCGTCGATGATGAGATAGAAACACTGGAACGTGCACCTTTGACCTTTTCATCGCTCTCCTGATTGGCTCCTAGCAGCCAGAAAGATTTGTGGGGCAGATTTATGTTAACTGGCGCATCCCCAGGGATGCGCCAATTAATGTGCACCACAGTGCGCCACAGCTACGCCACCCATGGTGCGCCGCAATTACAATGCGGCACACCATGGTGCAAAAACGGCACAGATGCGTGATGCATCTGTGCCGGAAATGTGGCGCATTGCTGGAGTTGCGTCACAAGCGCGACGCAGCTCCAGCAAGGCTCGGGGGTGCCCCATCTTCACAATGCTGCGTCAAGACCTACGCCTGCTTGAAGCAGGCACAGGGTTTTGACGCAGCATTGGCCTGAAAGTGACTGAGTGAAATCTCATAGATAAACAAAAGAATTCGTGCCTCTAGGTAAGAGGGCTATAGAGTATATTTGAAAAACTGAGACTGGATAAAATAGGAGATAGCTAATGAATCCTCATATTTATCCTTTTTTCAATAGGCACATAGGAAGACTTTACTAAAAAACATCTGGTGACCCCCCTCTCTTCTATAAGTGAAGAACGTTTAAAAGAACGATATAATCCTAATAGGTAAGCTTACTCACAACTACTAATAAAGGAACTAGATACTAGTTTCAATTCATTCAAGAGTAACCTCTAGGAATTGTTTTTCCAAAAAAAAGGGAGGAAATAAATTAAATACCCTCTCATTTTCCCTTTACATTCATATTCTCCAAAAAACTAGACTCCAAAAACAATTCAAGAAAACCTAATTGGTGGACTACACACAGCGCAAATCATCACTAAGGGTTCCGGTGGCGGACGCTGACTACTTATCCTTTACAGTAATTAGGTAAAGTGACTTGAAAATAATTGCATAAAATAATGATGATGACTAGATTACTTAAAAATTAACAGTCGGTACCACTTTTTCTTCTTTATCAAGCTTCAGCAAACCCTGAGGCGTCAGAAGCCATAATAAGAATAATGGCATTTTAAACTCGGTCGCATCCTTTTGAAAAGACAAAATTAACTTTCCTTACTAGTAGTAAGTATCTACGCTAGAAGATATGTGTATTCAAATTTTGACCAACTTAGAATAGACAAATGATGCCAAATGTTTAATATACTTCCTTGTTATGGATCTACTCGGATCCTTCTGAAATCAATGCAACACTCTTTTGAGATCTGATAAATTGCCTGCTCCCCATCATATACGAATATATGAACCATAATAATCCTTATTGGTCATAATGGAATTGACAGATATTTAAGTCAATTCTTTGAAATTATCACTTATGAATTAGTTCATCTCTCCCCTGGAAATTACAAGGAAATGACATAAATAGAGGAGAATAGACTAGTTTGTATATGTTTAAAACCCATGTATGTTCTTCAATACTACAGCTACTAAAGGACAAGTGTTTTAACTGTTAAATGTTTCGTGTATTGAATTGGTTATATGTATGAAATTGAAATGATGTACATCTCTATTTTTATAGATATTACGTGGCTACTCCAGGAAGAAGGCGCTGGCCGCCGAAACGCGCGTAGAGTCACATAACCTTGCCACTCATCTATTGTTGATAATGAAAATGTTGCTTACTGTTTAATTATTTTTTAACTTAACAATAACTTTGTGATTCTTTTAAACTGTGTATTATGCGAATTAAATGTTTACTGTTTTTACTATGAAAAAATAAAATATGATGTCTTTTTAGTTAGTTGTAGCTATTTGTTCATTATTCTCTATCAAATAAGTTTACATAAATTTTGATTGCCTAGGTTGTTACTTTGCACATATATGAAATCTCATAGATTTCACTCAGCCAGTTTCAGGAGGCGTTCCTGCGCAGGAACGCCTCCCTCTGCGCAGGAACGCCTCCTTATGGCGCAGGGCTTTACAACGTGACGCATCTCCTAGATGCGTCACGTTGTAAATAGGGCGCATTGTTTGCGCCGCCGTTGCGTCAAATAAAGTGATGCAATTGCGGCGCAAAGAGGCGCAAGGGCATCATAAATCTGCCCCTAAATCTATATCCGGCCAGCAAAGCCTGCCTGCTGGTTATCCATGTTTTTTAAGCCCTGATTGCAAGGTAGGGCATCACGGGAGAGGAATTTACAGAGCCCCAGGGCTGCACAGACCTTTTATTCGGCTGGGCATTTCCCCAGTGGGTCGGAGACCTTGGCTGCTCCTGGTGCTTCCCTGAAGCAGTCACACGGAGGATTCCAGAGAGAGACAAAAAGAGAGGTAAGGAGTAGGAAGGCAGAGAGTGACCATAGAGGCAGGCGAGAAAGGAGTGAACGGATGAATGGATGAATGGATGATTGGGGAATAGCCAGATCCAGCGATTCTGGGCAAATCACTTAGGGCCTGATATAAATGTGGTGGACGGCATGTTGTTCTACCGGGGCAGTGGAGTAAATTACTTCCTCGTCATAGACTTAGGGACCGTCAGCCACATTAATAGATGACCATCATTCATTATGCACTGACAGGAACCGCGATCACAGTGGTTCTTGCCAATGCATGTCTGTTTGGTGCAGGGCAGTGGGATTAATTATTTTTTTAAATAAAAAATGTAATGCTATTCTCGCCCTGGAAGTCATTTCCCAGTCGAGGGGACCTTTATTCCCATTTTACTGCCCCTCACTGCCAGGGTTCGGCTGGTTGTGGTAGACAGTAAACACTTGGCTAAATGCCCGCCCATCCTATTTCGGTGGGTTGACATATAGTTTCATTCGTCCGACAGTTTGAGAGGTTTGGCCATGGTGGTGACAGATTAGTCACCACAGTAGCCAAACCTATGGTTGCCTGCATCTCAACCTGGTGGGCAGACTATTATCTTGCCAGCATGTACACGCTGTTACCATCGCGACGTAGTATGCATACCATCAACATATAAATCAGCCCCTTAATCTCCCCTTTGCAAAAAAAAGGAAAATAAATGTATCCTTGTATAATTTAACTTGTGCTCATGTAAAACACTCAAGTACCTTTTGGTCGAGTCCCCACTATATCAAAACAGCAAAAAAATGAATAGAGAGATTGCGCGAAGAGACAATGGGGGAAGGGGCTTATTTGATCATTTTTTTCAGGGTTGCTTTTGGTTCGGCCAGTCCAACCTTGCTGAACCGAAAGTACTGGGCGCCAATATATTACAGGATGCAGTACATACCACATAATCCGACTTTTCCTGTGAAAAAGTTGGAATTACAGGCAGAAATTGTGTTTTCAGTGAAGACTTCCACATGTCTCGGAATATAAAGTACATTTTACCTTGCTAAGTATTGGCACGTTTGACTGCAATAATTATATAATCAATTGGCATTAAGTGACCCCCAACACATCATTGTCCTAGCATCAAAGCCTTTTTGGTTTCTAGGCTCAAGATGCCCATCGCTAGAGCTAGAGCTAGGACCTGACTTCAGCTTAGAGTAGAGCATCATCTGATTTTCAGGATGTTATTGAATTCCTGGAAGTTTGCATCATAATATCTTGGGAAATCTCGTCCTTATACAACCTTCCTTGACAAATCAGAGCAAGGGCCTTATGCCGCTTGTTTATTAGGGAACACATTTACTACAATTGTAGTCTGTTTTTCATATCTGAAAAGCGAGAAATGTATCTGCACACACATAAAATGTCAACACAGCATAGTAGTGTGGCAGACCCATTTATTTGTCCTTGTGCAAAACCACTTCAGTGCACATATTGCTTGCTCCATACCCCCATTAGACAAGCCACAAACAAATTATGTTCCTTAATTTTAGCATCAGTGGAAATCATTTAGCAATAGTACAACAGGTCCTTCAAGAATGTCAGACTTCAAGGTAGTCTGTAATGGACAATAAGGGCTATTTCATATCTTTGCTACACGTTTCACCAGGTCGATGATAGCGTGGAGTCTAAGTGCTTCTCTGTCACACAGTGGTCATGCTAAGTTAAGGTGTCATGCTTGAATTTAAAAATGAGGTTGGGAACTGAATCACAGGTATCTGTGAAGTGGCTGACAGCTCCATCCAGAATGTTTTGTGACTGCCGAATAATATGCTGTGGACTATTTAGAAGACTCCGCACCAAGAGTGGGGTTAAACTGGAGGTTAGTAAAGTAATATTACAGCATAATTGTAGAGCTATCATTCCCAGGTGAGTTCCAGCATGGAGAGCTTACTTGTCTCTGGTTTCTCCTTTATAAATGTTCTTCTCACTAGACACTTACTCGCTGCTGCATCCGGGATACCGGTAAATTCTTCTCTGGCTTTGCTTTACTGTTGTGCAACAGCACGACCACTCTCTACACCGAGTGTTAGAAATGGGATCCCTGGCTGGCCAGGGCTTGCGCCAAAGTCAGTCAGAGACCACCATTTCCACGTCAGGGCAAGGGAGTTACACGCCAAGATAACCCCTGCTCACCCCCTTGGTAACGTGACACGAGCAGCAAGGCTAAACTTGGAGGCTATGTGAGTTAAGTGTTTGCGCGCGCACCCAGCAACAACACCCAAGGCCCACCACAAAGGAAACTCCACACAAGGTTATATGTAAAAATAGCCTTTGTATTATACCAAAACACATTAGATAAAAAACACACACTTTACAATGTGCCAACAGGCACGGGCAGAATTTACAGGGGATATGTACAAGCCAGGGCCACATGGACCACTATCAGGAATAGACACTATCAGACTTAGTACTTGGTAGAAATAGCACTTGTAGGAATAATAATTAGCACATAGCACATATAATAATAATCACTGTAGCACAAAATAGGAAACGTAGCACACAACCAGTAATCACTAGTAACAGGTAAGTACCTCCTACGCAACCCTAACCACCTTAGGAACAGGTCACGCAGGGAACCAGAACCTCACTAGCAACACCTGTACTAGGAGAAAAACAACCACCTAAGTATCACAATACCTGTAGGGGTATAAGCACATTACACATGATGCATCACAACACATTCAGAGGTGTAGGGAAGGAAAACAATTGCGCAAAACTCACATGAGCCACCACCTGTGGCAGTCCCTAGGCCAACTGGCCTTTCTAGGGCTAGGACGCCCTGTATCCCAGTGTCAGGGGCCTAAACGTAGCAGCTGCCCACTAAGTTCTGGGCAGCTGGAGAAAATGATGGAGCCATCTTGGAGCCTTGTGGGCTCAAGAACGACAATGATGCCAAAACACAGCGTGGGAGCCACAGGGCTCTAACCACTGCACTTGTGTCCCCCAAGAGCCTCTCAGGGCTCGTAAAACAAATATGGCACCTAGAGCCTCTCTCAGGGCTCTAAAGCAAATGTGGGCTGCGAGCCTCTCTAGGCTCGTACAACTGATGCCCTCGGTGGAGCCTCGGGGTTCTGGGACCAAGATCTCACAGGCAGTAGGGGGCGGGCACCGGCAATGTGCCCCGACCCCCCTCTAACTACAAATGGCCCCCGGAGCCCTTCGGGGGCTCCAACACAATGAATGCCTGGAACGTTGGAGTCCCTCTCGGGGGACTCTGAATCAAAGAAATGCCCCTCAGAGCCTCGCTGGCTCTTAATTACAAAGGGGCACGCTGAGCCTCGAATAACAGGGAATGCCCCTGGGGTTGGATCGTTGGGGCCCTAAGGAAATGCGGCCATCGGTGGAGTCCCCCCTCTGGGGACTCAAAGCACAAGATGCCCCCGAGCCTCTCAGGGATCGTCCCTTGGTAGGCCCCTGATACTGCCCGACAGGGAAGCGACCCGGGGCACGCCCGCACTCACCAGATACTTCGGGAGGCGGCCTCTCCTCGCAGCGTCGGCTCTTCCCTGCTGGGATTCTCCGGCTGGAACGAGGTTGCGGGCGGGCAGCGCGTCTCTTCCCTCGTGGCGGCGCGGGGCTCTCCTACAACCCTGGAGCCCCGCCTGCCTTCCACCACCCTGCTCTTCCTCTCGAGCTGCAGGCTGGATTTCCGGGTGGCACCTTCGGCTTCCGGGTCGTCGCAGGCAGCGCGGCGGCCCGGCAGGGGGGGGGAAAGCAACTGGTGACACGCTCCCGTTCTTCAGCAATCAATAAATCGAGGTGGGCACTCGTAATGCCGCTATCTAGCGAGGTAATGCCGGGTGGGCACCAGCTGTGAACATAAGCGCTCCCCCAGCGCTAGTGGAAAATAAAGCGCTCCTAAGCGCTAGAAGGGCACTAGGTAAAGCGCTCTCAAGTGCTATAAGTAAAATAAAGCGCTCCCCAGCGCTGAAGGCAATAAACAGCGCTCCCCAGGGCTATAAGGAAACAAAGTCAAGCAAAGTTCTTTTAGGCAGGCAGGGGGGCAAGGCTGGGCCCAGAGCCAGCTCACTGGGACTACAGGCAGGGAGGCAATCCAAGTGGCGGTCCTCCTGGCACCCAGTAACAGCAGCAGCTCCCCTCAGATAGGATCCTGGAAGGGAATATTTTCATGGGGTAACAGCCCCTCTTTTATACACCTTTTCCCTTTGTCTTTGCTCAGGGTGAGGGGAAAAACCAGTCGCAGCTGGTTTGTGAGCACTCTTGATGTGCTCATCCCCTCACTCTATGTACTGGCAGGGCTAGGGTCATCAGTCGCACCACAGGGGGCGGAGCCAGCATTGTGTGGGGAAAGCCCAGCCCTATTTAGAGCCCAGGTGCACTTCTCCCCAGCCATCAGCATGCTAATCTCCACACTCACCACCGGGCAGACCCATCCAGACTCCTTGAGCCGGGCTCACCAGCCAGCTGCAGCCAATCACGTGCCAGCACACTCACTGCACACGCACACCCATGCCTAGAAGTGGCACTTCCACACTAGACACATACATGCCGCATATATCATTGCGCAGCATTCAATCACACAAGTCCGCACATACCAAACTCGAGCCTGCACACCTCACGCATCAGAAACTACCAGGGACACAGACATTCCCCATGCATTCCTACGGGAGGGCAGGCCAACCTTAGTCCACGCACTCAGAGTGCGCACGCACTTTCTACTGGGACACAATGAAAGTGCGCAGAAACCAAAAATCACCATCACCAATTCACCATTACAAGCAAAAACTTTAGGGTGAACCTGCCAGAAGGGCCAAGTCCAACACAACCCCCTTCCAGCCAAAACGCAGGGGAGACTAATCACCATCGTGATGGACTTCCCTGCTTGGGGCGATAGAACACGGACCCAGGCCCGCAACTGCAGGGACACCCTCCTGTTCTATGCCACGGTGAACCCCTGGGGTTCCTTCTAAAACTACTGTAGGGACTTTCTGGGCTACCCCACTGGTACTCCCCAGCTGTCCTCGGCCAGGACCAGGCCCTAGGCCACCCAGGTGCCACCGGTCCTTGCCTATTCACAGAGTGGGGGGTAGTAACCCCTGGCACATAGTAGCCACTCTCCACTCTTCCTGTCTGTAAGACAGGACTAGACAGCCACTGGTTCTTCAGCCTAGGGTCTACAACCTCAGGCGGATCAGGAGTCTCAGGGAAGGCTTTCCTCCCCTTACCTCTTCTTCTAGGGTTCCTCCTCCTCCTGTGAGGGGTACCCTCAGAACGCCATTCTCCCAACCCAGGGTTTAACCCCTCAGGTTGCACCGGGGTCAGAGGTGGGCTCTCCCACCCTCTGCACCCCCTTCCAGAGTCCTGCTCCCTCCCAACCGGGGCGGTACCTCTGGAAGAAGAACTGGTCATGACACTGATTACAGTCGTCCCACCCTTCAGGTCAGGCGGCAGGGAAGCGACCCGGGGCACGCCCGCACTCACCAGATACTTCGGGTGGCGGCCTCTCCTCGCAGCGTCGGCTCTTCCCTGCTGGGATTCTCCATCTGGAACGAGGTTGCGGGGGGGCAGCGCGTCTCTTCCCTCATGGCGGCGCGGGGCTCTCCTACAACCCCGGAGCCCCGCCTGCCTTCCACCACCCTGCTCTTCCTCTTGTGCTGCAGGCTGGATTTCCGGGTGGCATCTTCGGCTTCCGTGTCGTCGCAGGCAGCGCGGCGGCCCGGCAGGGGGGGGAAAGCAAGGGGTGACACGCTCCCGTTCTCCAGCAATCAATAAATTGAGGTGGGCACTCGTAATGCCGCTATCTAGCGAGGTAATGCCGAGTGGGCACCAGCTGTGAACATGAGCGCTCCCCCAGCGCTAGTGGAAAATAAAGCGCTCCTAAGCGCTAGAAGGGCACTAGGTAAAGCGCTCTCAAGCGCTATAAGTAAAATAAAGCGCTCCCCAGCGCTGAAGGCAATAAACAGCGCTCCCCAGCGCTATAAGGAAACAAAGTCCAGCAAAGTTCTTTTAGGCAGGCAGGGGGGCAAGGCTGGGCCCAGAGCCAGCTCACTGGGACTCCAGGCAGGGAGGCAATCCAAGTGGCGGTCCTTCTGGCACCCAGCAACAGCAGCAGCTCCCCTCAGATAGGATCCTGGAAGAGAACATTTTCATGGGGTCACAGCCCCTCTTTTATACACCTTTTCCCTTTGTCTTTGCTCAGGGTGAGGGGAAAAACCAGCCGCAGCTGGTTTGTGAGCACTCTTGATGTGCTCAGCCCCTCACTCTATGTACTGGCAGGGCTAGGGTCATCAGTCGCACCACAGGGGGCGGAGCCAGCATTGTGTGGGGAAAGCCCAGCCCTATTCAATACCCAGGTGCACTCCTCCCCAGCCATCAGCATGCTAATCTCCACACTCACCACCGGGCAGACCCATCCAGACTCCTTGAGCCGGGCTCACCAGCCAGCTCCAGCCAATCACGTGCCAGCACACTCACTGCACATGCACACCCATGCCTAGAAGTGGCACTCCCACACTAGACACATACATGCCGCATATATCATTGCGCAGCATTCAATCACACGAGTCCGCACATACCAAACTCGAGCCTGCACACCTCACGCATTAGAAACTACCAGGGACACAGACATTCCCCATGCATTCCTACGGGAGGGCAGACCAACCTTAGTCCACGCACTCAGAGTGCGCACGCACTTTCCACTGGGACACAGTGAAACCAAAAATCACTATCACCAATTCACCATTACAAGCAAAAAGTTTAGGGTGAACCTGCCAGAAAGGCCAAGTCCAACACAACCCCCTTCCAGCCGAAACGCGGGGGAGACCAATCACCACCGTGATGGACTTCCCTGCTTGGGGCGATAGAACACGGACGCAGGCCTGCAATTGCAGGGACACCCTCCTGTTCTATGCCACGGTGAACCCCTGGGCTTCCTTCTAAAACTACTGTAGGGACTAACTGGGCTACCCCACTGGTACTCCCCAGCTGTCCTCGGCCAGGACCAGGCCCTAGGCCACCCAGGTGCCACCGGTTCTTGCCTATTCACAGAGTGGGGGTAGTAACCCCTGGCACGTAGTAGCCATTCTCCACTCTTCCTGTCTGTAAGACAGGACTAGACAGCCACTGGTTCTCCAGCCTAGGGTCTACAACCTCAGGCGGATCAGGAGTCTCAGGGAAGGCTTTCCTCCCCTTACCTCTTCTTCTAGGGTTCCTCCTCCTCCTGTGAGGGGTACCCTCAGAACGCCATTCTCCCAACCTAGGGTTTAACCCCTCAGGTTGCACCGGGGTCAGAGGTGGGCTCTCCCACCCTCTGCACCCCCTTCCAGAGTCCTGCTCCCTCCCAATCGGGGCGGTACCTCTGGAAGTAGAACTGGTCATGACACTGATTACAGTCGTCTCACCCTTCAGGTCAGGCGGATCCTGAACCTGGCCTCCCAACCTTCGGTCTAAAACCTTTGGTGGAATAATTGCCTGGCACTCCAGGACTTCTGGGGATTTACACACCATCCCCCTGAGGCTAACAAATGACCCATATGTTGTGTGACTGTCTGTCTGACGCAGATCTCCCATACCCTGTCCACCTGACAGTGCGCGAAGAACCCCCAGAACAGAAGTGGTGTCACCATGGTCACTACACGGGATCCTAGCCCGACTGGGTAGTCCCTGACCCACTGGTTCTTCCACGGGGGAACTTATCCCCCAATCACTCCTCATGCTGAACTCCTGTACCCTCCCTACCGGAGCTGCACAGCCAGACTCTAGAACCACAGGAGCTCTGGTTACAGATGCTCCAGGTCCTCTAATCACTAAGAGATCTTCCTCAAGTGGAGTAACAGGACAGCCTAGGTCCCCAACCTGGTGTTCCCTCAAGAAACCATCCAAGCCCTGAGGCAGGGCTTCGTGCGTCTGGGGACCCTCGGTCTCCCAGTCACTCCTGCTCCACTGAGCCAGGCATTGAGCCCCTACACCATCCTTGCTATCCTGGGACCTAGCTGGGCTACACTGAGCCTCTTCCACCACGCTGGGCTGGAAGATACCTGAACCACTACTTTTGGAATCACTCCCTAATGACTCTAGAGAACCTCTGGCACTTTCCAATCTGTCTGCTTCCCTTGCAAGCTCCCAAGGATAAAAGGTCTCCAACCTCAACAGGTGTTGCCGCAACTCCGGCCAACAACGACTGAGCACCTGTTCCTTGAGAATAAGATCAAACAGTTTGTCAAAATCAGGTCCCGTGGGAACCTCTAACCACTCAATCAGTGCACACTGACAGTCCCCTGCAAACTCCTCCCAAGGCTGGTGAGACAGTTTCCAACTGTCCCTGAACTTCAACCTATACTCCTCTTCTAGGGAAACAGGTACCAGACTGTGGGAACTGTGGGTGGGACTTCTTGCACTGGGCTCTATATAGCTGCCACCCCCGGACTCAACCCGCCCTGGGGAGTCCAGAAAACTACAACTGCGCGCGGGGGATAGTCTACCCTCCAGAGCTAACTTCGCTCTGGTGACGGCCCTCACAGCCTCCTCTATCCTCTCCTGCACTAAGACCTTCTCAGTCTCTAACCTTTGTTGCTCAAGGGCCAATGTCCTAAAACACAACTCATGAGCCCATAATGCCATTTTCTCTTCTAAGGCTAACTTCCTATTCGCCTCTGGGGACAGGGGAAGGGATGAGGCGCTGCCTCCTACACTGGACCCAGCAAGGGACTCCCTACCTACTCTCTACTGGCATCCAGTTACTGTCATCTTCTCCCTCCTCTTCTGAATCTTCAGGGCTTCCCACAGACCCACCACCCTCATGGTGTGAGGCCCAGGCCCTTTCCTCACTGTGCTCAAGATCCCATTGATCCTTTTGTCATCTGACCAGGCGGTCCCTAAGGTCGCAATAGTTTGACTCACCCCTCCCTAGGTCTCTCTCTTCACAGAACCTTACCAGCTCCCACGTACTGTAGGTATCTAGATCACTGAAATCAAAAGCAGGCTCCATTTTGGCGGACGTTCTACAGAAAAGATTACACAGGGAACCTAGGGGTCTGAGCTTAACACAGGAGTACACAATTCACAAGGTATTCAGCAAATTCCCTATCCCAGAGAACTCACCCTCTCTTGTCCAGTGCAACACACCATTCATCCACACACAACCCCCCACCCCCCTCGGACTGGTAAGGCAGTTTCTACCACCCCTGATTCCTCAACCTGACCACACGTGACACAGGTACAAAACTCTGGGAGCGGGGCGGGGGACAAATGTACTGGACACTATTTGAAAATGACACACTTAGGAGAGAAACAATGGAACTTCAAAGACAATAATCCCCAAAATGTGGTCATCTAAAATGCAGAGTTTTGTAGTGTGGCCAGTTGCCACTGCGGTACAACGCAAACACAAATCCGGATCCTTTCCGCTGCTGCCAATGTTAGAAATGGGATCCCTGGCTGGCCAGGGCTTGCGCCAAAGTCAGTCAGAGACCACCACTTCCACGTCAGGGCAAGGGAGTTACACGCCAAGATAACCCCTGCTCACCCCCTTGGTAACGTGACACGAGCAGCAAGGCTAAACTTGGAGGCTATGTGAGTTAAGTGTTTGGGCACGCACCCAGCAACAACACCCAAGGCCCACCACAAAGGAAACTCCACACAAGGTTATATGTAAAAATAACCTTTGTATTATACCAAAACACATTAGATAAAAAACACACACTTTACAATGTGCCAACAGGCACAGGCAGAATTTACAGGGTATATGTACAAGCCAGGGCCACATGGACCACTGTCAGGAATAGACACTTTCAGACTTAGTACTTGGTAGAATTAGCACTTGTAGGAATAATAATTAGCACATAGCACATATAATAATAATCACTGTAGCACAAAATAGGAAATGTAGCACACAACCAGTAATCACTGGTAACAGGTAAGTACCTCCTACGCAACCCTAACCACCTTAGGAACAGGTCACGCAGGGAACCAGGACCTCACTAGCAACACCTGTACTAGGAGAAAAACAACCACCTAAGTATCACAATACCTGTAGGGGTATAAGCACATTACACATGATGCATCACAACACATTCAGAGGTGTAGGGAAGGAAAACAATTGCGCAAAACTCACATGAGCCACCACCTGTGGCAGTCCCTAGGCCAACTGGCCTTTCTAGGGCTAGGACGCCCTGTATCCCAGTGTCAGGGGCCTACACATAGCAGCTGCCCACTAAGTGCTGGGCAGCTGGAGAAAATGATGGGGCCAACTTGGAGCCTTGTGGGCTCAAAACCAACAATGATGCCAAAACACAGCGTGGGAGCCACAGGGCTCTAACCACTGCACTTGTGTCCCCCAAGAGCCTCTCAGGGCTCGTAAAACAAATATGGCACCTCGAGCCTCTCTCAGGGCTCTAAAGCAAATGTGGACTCCGAGCCTCTCTAGGCTCGTACAACTGATGTCCTCGATGGAGCCTCGGGGTTCTTGAACCAAGATCTCACGGGCAGGAGGGGGCAGGCACCGGCAATGTGCCCCGACGCCCCCTCTAACTACAAATGGCCCCCGGAGCCCTTCGGGGGCTCCAATACAAGGAATGCCTGGAACGTTGGAGTCCCTCTCGGGGCACTCTGAATCAAAGAAATGCCCCTCAGAGCCTCGCAGGCTCGTAATTACAAAGGGGCGCGCCGAGCCTCGAATAACGGGGAATGCCCCGGTAGTTGGATCGTCGGGGCCCTAAGGAAATCGGTGGAGTCCCCCCTCTGGGGACTCAAAGCACAAGATGCCCCGAGCCTCTCAGGGATCGTCCCTTGGTAGGCCACTGATACTGCCAGACAGAGAAGCGACCCGGGGCACACCCGCACTCACCAGATACTTCGGGAGGCGGCATCTCCTCGCAGCGTGGGCTCTTCTCTGCTGGGCTTCTTCGGCTTAAACGAGGTTGCGGGGGCAGCGCGTCTCTTCCCTCGTGGCGGTGCGGGGCTCTCCTACAACACTGGAGCCCCACCTGCCTTCTGCCGCCCTGCTCTTCCTCTCATGCTGCAGGCGGGACTTCCGGGTGGCACCTTAGGCTTCCGGGTCGTCGCAGGCAGCGCGGCGGCCCGGCGGGGGGGGAAGCAACTGGTGGCACGCTCCGGTTCTCCAGCAATCAATAAATCGAGGTGGGCACTCGTAATGCTGCTATCTAGCGAGGTAATGCCGGGTGGGCAACGGCTGTGAACATAAGCGCTCCCCCAGCGCTAGGGGAAAATAAAGTGCTCCTAAGTGCTAGAAGGGCACTAGGTAAAGCACTCTCAAGCGCTATAAGTAAAATTAAGGGCTCCCCAGCGCTGAAGGCAATAAACAGTGCTCCCCAGCGCTATAAGAAAACAAAGTCCAGCAAAGTTCTTCTAGGCACGCAGGGGGGTAAGGCTGGGCCCAGAGCCAGCTCACTGGGCCTCCAGGCAGGGAGACAATCCAAGTGGCGGTCCTCCTGGCGCCCAGCAACAGCAGCAGCCCCCCTCAGATAGGATCCTGGAAGAGAACATTTTCATAGGGTCACAGCCCCTCTTTTATACACCTTTTCCCTATGTCTTTGCTCAGGGTGAGGGGAAAAACCAGTCGCAGCTGGTTTGTGAGCACTCTTGATGTGCTCAGCCCCTCACTCTATTCACTGGGAGGGCTAGGGTCATCAGTCGCACCACAGGGGGCAGAGCCAGCATTGTGTGGGGAAAGCCCAACCCTATTCAGGACCCAGGTGCACTCCTCCCCAGCCATCAGCATGCTAATCTCCACACTCACCACCGGGCAGAGCCATCCAGACTCCTTGAGCCGGCTCACCAGCCAGCTCCAGCCAATCACGTGCCAGCACACTCACTGCACACGCACACCCATGCCTAGAAGTGGCACTTCCACACTAGACACATACATGCCGCATATATCATTGCGCAGCATTCAATCACCTGAGTCCGCACATACCAAACTCGAGCCTGCACACCTCACGCATCAGAAACTACCAGGGAAACAGACATTCTTCATGCATTCCTATGGGAGGGCAGGCAAACCTTACTCCACGCACTCAGAGTGCGCACGCACTTTCCACTGGACACAGTGAAAGTGCGCAGAAACCAAAAATCACCATCACCAATTCACCATTACAAGCAAAAAGTTCATATAGTTACATACATTAATGTCCACGACAAAAAGTGCTCCATTCATCTAAAATGAGGATGGTATGAAGATTGCATGGCTAAACAATGTGTACATGCAATCATCGATGGAGCACATACTTCTGACTAAATACAAAACAGCAATAGATAGGTCCGAGGGTGGATCAACTCATCACAGAGTTCAAATACATACCAGATCTCACTTGCTCAGCATTTACTGCCCGTGCACGAACAGGTGATTGTGGATGGAGGCATGCCTGTTCATTGCAGCCTTTCTAAAGCCAAGCAAATATTGTATGTTTTGACAATTTTATAGGCCAATGTCACTCAACAATGTTGATGATAAGGTACTTGTTCAGATTATATCTGATATACTTAAACCCATGGTGATAGGGATTGGTGCTCCCAACCAACAGAGCTGGCAGCAGTTTTTTTTAGCTGCCTAAAAAGTCTTTGAATAATTCAGGTCAAAACAATGCGCAGAATAGGGTTCTGGTATAAGATGATTCAACTCCATGAATGGCCTGACTGTTCATTTTTCCATCAGGCATTTCCACTGGGCTTGGAGCCATTGGAGGATATTTTGAAGACCCCGGGCTCGTGTTGGTGATGCTACTTTCTTCAGCTCCTGGAGACGAATTGGAGGAGCACAGCATGGGTTTCCGGTGACAGAAACAGAGAGTGAGAGAAACAAATAGAGAAAGAGAGAGCGAGATAAGAGATGTAGATAAAAGAGGAAGAAGAGATGAGAGAGACAGAGGATGGATGGAAAGAAAGAAAGAGATAGAGGGGTGGGAGGGAGTCAAACTGGTTTGGACACATTTGCCGGGGCTGCTGGTGATTCCCAGTCCGACTCTGTTCAGCTTATACTTTTGCTTCATGCACAACCTTCAGCCAAGGACAACGTTAATGGGCAAATATAATGGGTACATTGACGATCCCTGGCCATTTCTAGGGGGCTAGACAGGAGTGCTCACTTACTGTTGCAATAGCCAACTGACCTGCATTGTCTGGAAACATTATGCCCATAAAGGTACAGCATTCAGGATGCAGCAGCTCTTGCTGCCACTCTGTCAGTTGGCACAAAAGTTGTATTCAGTAGCTAGTGGGAGCGATGCTCTTTATGTCACTCATCACTCCTACTGCTGACCACATGCATTGAGATATGGTAGAAATGGGGAAAAGGGAATAGGATAAGAGTGAAAACAGAGAAACAGGCTTAACCACTCTCCTCAACATTTCTGTTGGTCAGTGAGCTCTGCTGGATGCACAGAAACTCTACAAAAACAAAGCATATCTTAAGTAACATGTCATTAAAAGTGCAAAGCATGACTGTAATTGTGAATGGCTATACCTTATTATCTCTGAGTAATTGTTGATATGAAACTGGTAACTAATGAAAAACAAGCATTTACAATGTAACGGTCTCACCTTTGCCAAAGTTAGAGCTATTGGCATTGTGAATGACAACATTTTTATTTATGTGTTGGTTTTGAAAACAGATACATAAATTACATTGTCATTTACAATGTCAATAGCTAAATCTCTCGCAAATGCGAGACCTATTGCATTTGCACCCACACACAGAGCCACATACACAGAGCCACCCACACACACACAGAGCCACCCACACACACACACAGAGCCAAACACACATAGCCCCACACGCCCACACACACACAGAACCACACACACACACAGCCACACAGAGCCACCCACACACACACATGGCCCCCACACACACACAGAGCCCCACACACACACACACAGCCCCACACACATACACACAGAGCCCCACATGCACACACCCACACAGAGAGCTACACACACACACAGCCACACACAAACACACACAGAACCACCCCCACACACACAGAGTCACACACACAGAGCCCCCCCTCCCCACACACTGAGCCCCCCCCACACACACAGAGCCCCACACACACACACAGAGCCCCACGCACATACACACAGAGCCCCACATGCACACACCCACACAGAGAGCTACACACACACACAGCCACACACAAACACACACAGAACCACCCCCACACACACAGAGCCACACACACGCAGAGCCCCACCACACACACTGAGCCCCCACACACACAGCCCCACACACACAGAGCCCCACACACATACACACTGAGCCACACACACAGAGCCCCCCACACACACACACAGAGCCCCCCACACACACACACAGAGCCCCCCACACACAGAGCCACACACACACAGAGCCACACACACACAGAGCCACACACACACAGAGCCCACCCACACACACACAGCCCCCCCCACACACACAGCCCACACACACAGAGCCCACACACATACAAGCAGAGCCACACACACACAGAGCCCCACACACACACACAGAACCCCCCACACTCACACACAGAGCCCCCCACACACAGAACCCCACACACAGAGCCCCACACACAGAGCCCCACACACAGAGCCACACACAGAGCCACACACACACAGAGCCAGACACACACAGAGCCAGACACACACAGAGCCACACACACACAGAGCCCCCCCACACACACACAGAGCCCCCACACACACAGAGCCCCACACAAACACATACCACAGCCCCCCCACACACAGAGCCCCACCACACACAGAGCCACACACACACACAGAGCCCCACACACACACAAAGCCCCCCCACACACAGAGCCCCCCACACACACAGAGACCCCCCCACACACACATAGCCCCCCACACACACAGAGCCCCACACACACACAAAGCCCCACACACACACAGATCCCCACACACACAGAGCCCCAGACACACAGAGAGCCCCCCACACACACAGAGCACCCCCCCACACACAGAGCCCCACACACACGCACACACAGAGCCCCCCACACACACACACAGAGCCCCCCCCACACACACACAGCCACACACACAGAGCCCTCCACACACACACAGAGTCCCACACAGAGCCCCACAAACACACACGGAGCCACCCACACACACACACAGAGCCACCCACACAGAGCCCCACACACACACACACACACACACACACAGAGCCCCCTACACACAGAGCCCCACACACGCAAACAGAGCCCCACACACATACACATAGAGCCCCCCCACACATACACAGAGCCCCCACACACACTCAGAGCCCCCACACACACTCAGAGACCCCCACACACAGAGCCCCCCACACACAGAGCCCCACACACAGAGCCCGACACAAAGAACCCCACACAGAGCCACACCCACACAGAGCCACACACACACAGAGCCACACACACACACACAGCTCCCACACACACACACAGAGCCACACAAATAGAGCCCCACACACACACACCACAGCCACACACACAGAGCCCCCCTCCACACACACACAGAGCCCCACACACACAGAGAGAGAGCCCCACACAGACAGAGAGCCCCACACACACATGGAGAGCCCCACACAAACACAGAGAGCCCCCCACACACACACAGAGCCCCCCACACACACACAGAGCCCCCCCCACACACACAGAGCCCCACACACACACACAGATACACACACAGAGCCCCACACACACACACAGAGCCCCGCACACACACACAGAGCCCCCCACACACAGAGAGCCACACACACACACACACAGAGCCCCCCCACACACACACAGAGCCACACACACACACAGACACACACACACAGAGCCACACACACACAGAGCCACACACACACACACACAGAGCCACACACAAACACAGAGAGTCACACACAGGGAACAGAGGCCAGAAAAAACGATCACAACGAGGGAACAGAGGGCAGAAAAGCAAGCACAACGAGGGAACGGGGGTCAGAAAAGCAAGCACAACGAGGGAACAGGGGGGCGGAAAAGCAAGCACAACGAGGGAACGGGGGGCAGAAAAGCAAGCACAATGAGGGAACAGGGGGGCAGAAAAGCAAGCACAACGAGGGACATGGGGGGCAGAAAAGCAAGCACAACGAGGGAATGGGGGACTGAAAAGCAAGCACAACGGGGTAACAGGGGGCAGAAAAGCAAGCACAACGAGGGAACAGGGGGGCAGAAAAGCAAGCACAACGAGGGAACGGGGGGCAGAAAAGCAAGCACAACGAGGTAACAGGGGGCAGAAAAGCAAGCACAATGAGGTAACAAGGAGAAAGCAGAAAAGCAAGCACAATGAGGGAATGGGGGGGCAGAAAAGCAAGCACAACGAGGGAGCAGGGGGGGCAGAAAAGCAAGCACAACGAGGGAACAGGGGGCAGAAAAGCAAGCACAACGAGGGAACAGGGGGGCAGAAAAGCAAGCACAACGAGGGAACGGGGGGGTCAGAAAAGCAAGCACAACGAGGGAACAGGGGGCAGAAAAGAAAGCACAACGAGGGAACGGGGGCAGAAAAGCAAGCACAATGAGGGAACAGGGGGGTCAGATAAGCAAGCACAACGAGGGAACGGGGGGACAGAAAAGCAAGCATAACGAGGGAACAGGTTGCAGAAAAGCAAGCACAACGATGGAACGGGGCAGAAAAGCAAGCGCAAAGAGTGAACAGGGGGGGCAGAAAAGCAACCACAACGAGAGAACAGGGGGGCAGAAATCAAGCACAACGAGGGAACAGGGGGCAGAAAAGGAAGCACAATGAGGGAATAGGGGGGCAGAAAAGCAAGCACAATGAGGGAACAGGGGGCAGAAAAGCAAGCACAACGAGGGAACTGGGGGTAGAAAAGCAAGCACAACGAGGGAACAGGGGGATGGCAGAAAAGCAAGCACAACAAGGGAACAGGGGGGCAGAAAAGCAAGCACTAAGAGGGAACAGCGGGGGCAGAAAAGCAAGCACAACGAGTGAACAGCACAATGAGGGAACAGGGGGCAGAAAAACAAGCACAACTAGGGAACAGGGGGCAGAAAAGCAAGCACAACGAGGGAACAGATGCCAGAAAAGCAAACAAAACGAGGGAACAGACGCCAGAAAATCAATCACAATGAGGGAACAGAGGCAAGAAGAGGCAAGAAAACGGGCACAATCAGGGAACAGAGGCAAGAAAAGCGAGCACTCACCGGCTGGGGCGGAGGACTCGGCAGCTTCTCTACTTCTTCCGGCGGCGGTCCAGCAGAAATGGCTCCCCAAAAAGCCCCTACATTTTCGGACTGGGGGCGTGTTTTTCATTCTCTCCTCTTCCCATTGGCTGGAAAGTAAAATTCCAGCCAATGGGAAGAGGAGAGAAAGAAAGTAAAAAACACCCCCCCGAATCCCAAAAAGACGGGGCTTAAATGGACAGACGCCCCTCTCCTCCAATGACTGGCCTCCATTTAGAAAGCCAGCCAATGGAGGAGAGCGGCGGGTTTAAGCCCCACTCTGTAAAACATAAGATCTCCCCAGCGAGCCTGCGCAAGCGCAGCCTACGCAGGCGGATTCCTAATCAACATACGAGAAATATGTATCTCAAATTTACACATGCAATTGCACTCTCCCATATGTTTTGGAATAGCTACCTCAAGCGCCATCACTTACTGTTTTGTGGAATTCCAGATATTGATGGCCTAATGCTACTCCTTGCACCTGGCCTGGCAATGTGCAGAGATTCAGGTTTTTAAGCTACAGGTCCCTGATATATTATCAAAGAATTCTGGTGGAAGAATTAACGCTCTCTCACTTAGTTGCACTCCTGGTGTTCTGTTGATCCCAAAGCTTACAAGGATGTTTGCAGCTCTTGCTTTGAAGCCAGCTAGGCCTTGACTTGATTCCAAGCTCTCATCTAAAGGTGGGGTCCAGCTGCCTAACCTTTCATTATACTGTGACCTATGCTTACCTCTTAGAGGTAATCCTAGAGGCAAATCCTAGAGATTTCTTGAGCCCTTTGTATATTTGAGTGAACTTGAAGCGATGACCGATAATAATATGCTTAGGCCCAGATTTTCTAAGTACTAGATTTCTTCTTACGTCACACAAGCTGACACAAGGCAACGCAAGTCCTTAAGTGATATTCACTAAGCCATGCAATGGGCATGATGTCCTGATGGGGATATTGTTGCAGATCATGGGTGCCTAGATGGTGAAGGCCATTCAGATTATTCCCAATGATTCCTCCCGTCACCTTTGGTGGGATTCAGACCACTCCCCCCCCCTCTCTTGCCTTTTCTGTTCTTTAGGATAAAGTTTTTGACGGAAAGAGCAGTGCATTTAGGGAAATGGAATTATCACCACATCATGTTTCATTGAGGCTGTGTGGCATTTCGAGTCAGAGATGTGTCTCAGTACATAGCAGAAGAGTGCTATACTCAGGCGCGGATGGCTAACAATTATGCATTTTATTGGCATTTTATTGGCATTTGTGTTTTTCGCAATTTTGGAATGTACTTCATGTACAAACTTTACATGAAATAATATATATGCGGATGAGTGTGAGAGGTCTGCTTTCTAATTTTCTATTGTATGAATATTGTTTTTTGTATTATCTGTAAAATTCTGTTAGGAACAACTCCAGTAAGGGTCCCAGAGAGGGCAGTTTGATGATGTATATGAACACCAAGAAGACAAGGGTGTTGTGTGCTAAATCCATTTAACCACTACATCCACGCAGGTACCACAAATATTTCTAAATGTCAGTTTCTTTGCAGGTTTGGACATTTTACAGCTGACTGTATTGGTCATCGAGTAAAGCGTGCTTGATACTGACATCTCCCTAACCTGTCGGTTGAGGGTTTGAGCCATAGCGGGGCCAACTCTGTCTTCCCACTTTACTTCAGCCAAGATAACCAGCAGACTCTGTAGTTCTAGGTGACAACATCAACTTACTCCAGGAGATTCCAGACAAACACGAGCCACACCTAATTTATTCAGAGAAAAGTGGGGGACGCATTTTACAGCTTCACTAGGGCCCCGACAACAGCCCCCCAGCTGCACACTCGTAAGTCCACAAAAACGCAACAGTAGCATACTAAACACAACCCATGCGCAATGTAGCAGAAAGACAAACAGGAAAAGTTACCATAAACTGGAAAAAAGATTGCCTTTGAAATACGTGAGTTAATGCCTCGAAATGTTACTGTTACAATTCTGTAAAGTCTCTTGTATTTTTAAGTTCTCATTTTAACTATAATAAAAGGAACAGTGGTTTCAGAATGATACTAATGTTGCACAATGTATACTCTCAACTGGTGAGGCCACTGGGAAGTCCCTAACAGAACCTATGCACATGCTTTACTTTTCTTTTCCTACTGGGACATAAGTATTATTGTCATGATTTCTGCAAGACAGGCAGCACATTTTGCACGAAGGTTCTCGTGACAGTCTGAGGCATTAGGGAAGATTGCAAAAGTCTGCACCTCGTGATAATTTTCACTCCAGTCCCAGTTGCATTCTCCCTGTCCAAGTTCAGAAACAGCTATGTTCCCCTTTCTTGTAATTAGGTGCAAGGCAGGAATGTGAAAGTGATTCTTTTGGGGGTTTCACAATCTCTTCTCATAGCAAACCCCCATATTTCATCCATTTACTCCTTGCTAGGGTGAATGTATGACATTGTTCTGCATTCTGTCCATTAATTGTTCTTTTGCATTTGTCACTCCGAGTGGGACGGGTATGCTCAGACGTGGGTCCCGTGCTTTCCATGCCAATGGAGTTAAGTTATTCTGGATGATGTGGGGCGAAACCCCGGAACCGGTCCTAGGATGCTTGTTTCCAGTCCAAGAAGGAACTGGCTTGGCAGTTCGGGCTGGACTGTTCCAATTGGGCACAGGGTCGACTGATTTGCATATGGCTGGGTCCAAACTGGAATGGCATGGCGAGCAAAAAAACGATGGATTTAGGCCCAGATCTCTGTACTGGGGTGAATGTATGACATTGTTCTGCATTTTGTCCATCAATTGTTCTTTTGCAATAGTGGTATTGATAGGGCCTATCAATTGGCATTGTTCAAGCAGAAAATAAGGGGGTGTCTTTACCCGGGCTCAAGAGAGTCCTGCACCCACTTATGACGTAAAATAATGTGGTTACTTTGCAGGTGAGAGTATTCGCAGTTGCGACTAGAGGTCAAAAACAGAGAGCTGCAACTGACAATCCATCTCAGAGTTAGCGCATGCGTTGAAGACAGCCTGATTTCATGATAGAACTAGCCCTGGTCCGATCAATCCACGTCTGTCAGGCTAAGAACATCTTAGTGATACATCTTCTAGTATTTATATTGTGAAGAAACAGGTCATGAGTTTAGAAAACTAGAAAGTGCAGCCTTAAAATTGGCATAATCAGACCTGTCAACCTTGGGAAAAAACCACCTTCTGAGGAGGAGGCGTGACTTTGTAGGGGGCGGAGCCTTGTGCCAAGAGCTAAACTGAACTTCTGCGCTCTTCCCCATCAAACCCTCTCCTCCTCAAAACAAGCTTGTGGAGGCTGGTGCCGATGTCCTCGGGTGTTTTCAAACCCCTTAATGGATGTCTGCTTTTAACCCCTTAACTGTTGCCGTCGGCCAACGGTCGTCACGAGCACTACCTCCCTAGTGCTGCGCACGACCGTTGGCCGACGGGCCAGCATTCGTTATCCGAACGTTCAGCACTGGGCGCTAAACGTTCGACGCTCTGATGAGGTTAAAAGCCTCCAGAAACACAAAACGAACTGGAAATGAACTATTTGCAGTGGTTTCCAGCTCATTTTTCCTGCCCCCATGTAATATTGGCTCCTCACTGGGTGACCGTGTGAAGGGAGCCGATATTGTGTGACACGCGCTGGTACCTTGTGAGTTGGCATGTCTTCATCTTGATTGTGCTGTTAACGGGGTTGGCTGATTTCTGAACCAGTAAGTGGGCCACAAAATGGTTCCTTTTGTTCAGTAACAGGATGCATCATGCTAGGATGCACCGTGACACATAGGGCAGAATCCCTGTATTTTCCATCTCTTTCTCTTCAGTGGAGTCTAGGGGAAGAGAGATCCCTTTTCCTGTCTCATACCTTAGCAGAAGACCTGTGTGGTCCAGAGCCCGGGTGGTGATCACTGGCCATGAACAACTGCATAGGTTAAGACTCATCCAATGACAGAGGGCAATGGCTGACAACTTATTAGAGATGCTTTGACCAAAGAGTGTCGGTGCTGGGCGAGACAGCACCTAGGAAGACCCCTAGTTTAACTGGATGGTCTGGTTTGCTGCTGATTCACAAATCTATATCCAGGGGGCACTTATGAAGTAACAAGTTACATTTTTAATTTCATTCCCTTTGTTTTGTATTTATGTGTGTATGTGGCTGGCATTTGTATAGCACAGACTGAACCGAAGACAACAAGCGATGGACATGGTCAAAGGAAAATGCTTGATTGGGGTGGTAGGTGGTTTCTGAGAGTGAAGTGTTACTACATTATTATGATTCACTGCCTAATTTGTGCCAGTGATTTCCGAGGCACAGCACCAGCATTTATGTTTAAAAACATATACATATTTTTCAGAACCCATCACCTGGTGGCGCCGTTTGTCTATATTTTTAGAAGAGAACATCAGTGGACAGTATCATTGTTTAATATTCTTCAGAAACAAAATGTTACAGCTAGAGCGCCCAAGCCATCCTTACAGTTTGAGGTGACCTACAATAGTAACAAATGTCAAACTTCTGTGAGTACGATCATTAGTAGGTAATGCTGACCCTGGAATTCAGCAGTAGTGACAGGAGTTGTGGGTGGAGACAACAGCAGTGGACGCCTGTAAATTACCTTGAGCACTGGTACATCAACAATAAGCAGTGATTATGATGTAGTGCTTGTAATAAGGGATCACACTGTACCAAACTGTAGGTTAAATTCGGGTTAATTTCATATGAAGAATATCCATGACTTAACTAGTCCTGTCTGATCAAGGTCCAGGCAGTAACTGACATAACTGTCACTGCTAGAACCTCAGAGAGGAGAGCTCCATGTGGAAATCATTAGGTCATAATACATCCACGTCAACGTGTGCATAATAAACTACAATGCTACCTCCCACACTTTCCCCCTTAACAAATAAACCGAAGGGAAGGATAACATTAAAAAAAACTGTTATGTTAAAGACTGAATTAATACATGACATAAGCATTATACCGAATTGGTATTTTAACAGTAGGTGAACTGCCTTTCCTTGCTTCTGTTTGTTGTTCAGGCACCTGTTCTTGTTGACTTACAGAATGTTGGTCATTAACACTTTTATTGTTGTTCTCAGGTGGTAACCAAACTGACCACTCCACACCATTATTTACAGATCCTCTTTGTTCCACCAACCATTTCCCTGAATTAGGATGGTACTTTTTCTAACTACAGACAGTGTTAGAGAAAATTTAGATTCACCTATTTTTTTTTGGGGGGGGGGGGGGGGGTCTTTATCGTTATCGTTACCCAATCTCCTACTTCTTTATCATGAATGTTATGTTTAGCACCAAAACAATTCTTCATTTCCACCTGCTTTAACGCAAATGTGAAAAGATTTGTGAAAAGATTTGTTTTCTCGACTTCAGATTAGCACGTCTGCTTTTCTCTATAAGCCATCACGGACAACGTTTTGCCCACAGTCGCTTCCACTAGTGGTCGTTTAATTACCAAATCTTCTGTAACAGTTCCACTCATTGGTCAAAACAACTTTAGTGAGTTGTGCATTACAATCCTCTGAAACAGCAACATTACTCATTTTTACAGTGTTCTTAGTCAACTTACACGCTGCTTGGAAATGACCAATTTTCTTTTAACTTGTGCTACGTTTGTTTAAAGCAGGACAATTTGGATTATTAGCTATGTGAATCTTCGAACAACATCTGTAACATGTTACACTTGACCTATTTGTATAACATTTGCCGTCTCTGCTTCTCATATTAACTACACATACTTCCTCATTACTTGTTTCACTGTTTGTTTGGTTACTAATCAACATGTTGTTAGGAACCTCAGTGTTTAAAGCTTTCGACGAGACCATAGAACTGCAAGAGTTGGATTACGACACGCAAGTTACCCTTTCTGAATTTTTTGGGGGAAGCACCTAAAAACGAATTGATCTCAAATGTACACATCTACAATTCACAAGTGGCTGCAAAAATTCTTAGCATTGAAACATATTCCTCCTCGATTTCCTCTGCTGGTTGGAACCGCTTGAAGAATCTGTGCCTTTCCAAAATGA
The DNA here is from genome assembly GCF_964263255.1 of Lissotriton vulgaris. Taxonomy (NCBI): domain Eukaryota; kingdom Metazoa; phylum Chordata; class Amphibia; order Caudata; family Salamandridae; genus Lissotriton; species Lissotriton vulgaris. The sequence continues at coordinate 249,585,263 of NC_141694.1, forward strand.
TGCTTGGTTCTTAACAATAATGTGTTTTTAAGTGCTCTGTAGCCTTTGTATTCTTGTCCCAACCTTCATCACTAGATTCAGCTCGATGATCAATTAAATGAGATAAATCATCAAAAACATCTCGAGCAGCGTGGCCCAAACTGACAAATAGTAATGCTTTATGCCCTGGCGAAAACCTAGTTGCATCTAAAGCAAACAAGTCATTTTCAAACAGTCTGAACCACACTTTCCATTTCAATGGTGGTTTTCCTGCATTTTGTAAAAATGGTGGTGGCTGAGCATATTGATGTATACCAGAAGCCATAATGCACAGTTGTCACAAAGCAGGGATACAGCGGGGATGCAGAATAAAAATGCTGACTGAAAGAATGTTTTAGAAAGGCAAAATACTAGTTTATTGAAGTTTATAAATAAAATTAAAAAGTTGCTCTCCAGATCATTTTCAAAGGAGCCACAGTGACATTTGGGGAGCGCTTCTGAAGAAGAAACTTAAATGAAAATCTCTGATTAAATATCACTTTTCTCTGATATTTTACATTTAAAATGGCCTCTAATGTAGACGCATGCCATACAATGCCATGTATAGCATTCCAATCAAGTAAAACGGCCGCCCCAGCGTCACTTGAGTCGGTTTACTAAAGGTGGTGGAGCTTGTTTTGCTCAAAAGCTCCACCTAGCACGTGTGCCTCTGAGAATGCTTGCAGCAGGACCGATAGGCAAAATGAAATGCAGGAACCACACAAGACAGAGCAGGAGCCAAACAATGGAGCCAAATACTTTCCTCCTCAGTTGTGATGACCGACAAAACCGTCCATGTGGGCCACAAAATTCAGCTCATGCTACAGGTTTCACCACGAGCACACCGTGGGTAAGGCTGAAAACACACATAAGTCTGCGGGCGCCCAGGATCCAGATCATCGCCAATTGTTAAAAGGGATCATGCTGTACCACAGTGTAGGGTAAATTTAGGTTTATTTCATATAAAGAATGCCCACGTCTTAACCCGTCCTGTCTGGTCACGGTCATGATAGCAACTGATATAACTGTCACTCCTAGAACCATAGACGGGAGAGTTCCATGTGGAACGCTTGAGCTCATAATACATCCACATCTGCGCATGCATAATAAGCTACAATAGCGCAAAAAACAATGGGAGAGTAAGGGTTTCTCCACAGGAGTGGAGGGGGGTACTCCTGGTCCCCATGACCAATTATATGTAAACAAAAAAGGAGTATCACCAAAGAGCCGGGAAGTGGCCCTACTGGGGATGGGGAGATATATGAAGACTCAAGGAGAATTGTTCCTTGTTTTAATAAACCCCTCACTCACCAACCTGGTTGGTGACATGCTTTATCATCGGGGCCCACCCGGATTGGCGAGTGCCAAAATCCCAGTCAAATATGGGCTGACTCACAAAAATTATTTGGTCAGAAAAAGCACTCGAAATCGAGTGAGTAATGCCCCATAGCAGATCGGGGACAGGACGCCATCCAGAATCTGTTGCGACCTGGAAGGGACTGGGTAGGTTGTACCTAGATGCTGTCTGCTGACTCCACAGCCCATATTTGACTGTGATTTTACATTCAAACAACTTTTTTCACTTAGCCTAGGGTTGGGTGTGCCTTAGCGTGCACAGATAGCCCAGGCTTATATGGTCCTGACGAAAACCTGGCAATCACGCTCAGAGGTTGAAACATGTAGACCCTTTCCTTTTTTTCCACATAGATATAGTCGGCCATTGTAACCCTCTCTAATATCTTACACTTTGTTTTTATTATTGTCCAGTACCTTCAGATTAAAGTTTTATTGAAGGTATACTGTGTCAATTTTTAAATCACTTTTTTCTGTTTCTTTTACCCCTCCCACACACAAAAAAAATTACCAGCTCCACGTAATTCAGGTGTCGCAGCACACCCGGTTGGCACTCGGCAATCCGGGTGAGCCCCGATGATGAAGCATGTCACCAACCAGTTTGGTGAGTGAGGGGTTTATTAAAACAAGGAACAATTCTCCTTGAGTCTTCATATATCTCCCCATCCCCAGTAGGGCCACTTCCCGGATCTTTGGTGATACTAATAAGCTACAATGCCACCTGCCACAGTGCTCTTTAGAGAGGTAGGTCTTCAGCTCTTTCCTAAACTAAAGCGGAGTTGGGGGTTTCAGATCCATTGTCCATATATTCAAAAGGCCTGTTGACTTGTTTATTTTCTTTTTTGCTCTTCTCCATCTTCAGTCTGATGCTGTGGTGATTTTAGCTGTGCTGAGAGTCACTGACGTTAGAGGGTGCAGACAGAATATCGAATACAACATTTTGAGTTGCACAAATATTGATTAAAAAATATTGTGGTTCAGAAATATCGTCAGCAAGAATATCGTGGTCAAGAATATCGACTAAAGGTAAGTAATATCGATGTAAAAAATATCGAAGTGTTTAATATATTTTGCAAAATTATAGTTGTTAAAAATATAGTTTTTTTAAATAAATCAAATGTATTTTATGATATGTATTTTATATGTATGTGATGTTTTTTATAAGAATTGTTGGGATTTTTAATACATGTGCTATATTTTTAGTAGTTATTAAAAACATTTATTTGAATTTTGTGTTTTTATTTCCATAGCGGGTTGTGGATTTATAGGGGAATAGGGTGGGAAGTACTTTAAATGTATTAAATTAAATGATTATTTTTTATTTATTAATATTTGTTTAATTGAGATTTTATATTTTTAAATGTGTAAAGTATTTTATTAATCATTAATTAATAATTGGTTGTTAATTAATTTCAACTAATTTGAAATTCATTATGGTAATTGTGTAATTAATTTTAGGTGTATGTTGTGGTGTTTATAGGTGTAAAGGGTGGGAAGTAATTTATTTTAATTTATGAATTAATAATTGGTTGTTAATTAATTTTAATTAATTCATCGATAATTAATTATAGTAATTATGTAATTAATTTTAGGTGTGTGTTGTGGTGTTTATCGCAGTAAAGGGTGGGAAGTAATTTGTGTTTAAATAATTAATATATAATTGTTATTTAATGTTAATTCTTTGATATTTATTTGGGGTCAATGTTCCCTCTAATTTTTTTCCTCTGTGTGCGGCAGTGTAGGGTCTCTGTGCGCTGCAGCCATGGCAATATGCGCCAGGAACCAGACTGTGCGTGTGTGCAGCGCCAAATATCCCTCCAAACATTTGCTTAAAAATCTGGTGATGGTGCATTTCCACACATACAGTGTCACGTTAAACTATACTGTGTTGTGTGGTTAGGTTTGCCGTAATTTTTAGCTGACAAAATAGCAAATACAAGTTAAAAGCACTTTAAAATCATTTTAAAGTTGTGTAAACTAATTACATCGGTGGTACTCATAGTACGGCCCGCAGGCCGCCAGAGGCCTAGCAGGCCTTCATTGGCGGCGCACACACCTTGCCTTGTCGTTTCTAGGCAAATTGGAGATGCATGGGCTGTAAGAAGGTGTGAAAAAAACAACAAAGCCTCATTAACAAGTAAATGGAAGCCCTGTGAAGTACTCAAGTACAGCTGTGTGCGCGCCCAGGAAGCTGTCTCAGCCAGGGCTGCCACAAACGAATGGGTAAGTGGGGGGAGGCTGGGGCTTCAGCCCTTTGAGCCCAATGGGCATTGCACGCCTGAATGTAAGCACATTCAAAATTTGGACAGATAGGGACAGAGACAGACAGTTAGAGACAGAGAGGTAGAGAGAGAGAGGAAGGTAGAGGGAGGGAGGGAAGTGGAGGGAGGGAGGGAGAAGGGGGTAGAAGGTGGGAGAGGGAGGTAAGGGAGTGGGGGTAGATGGAGAGGGAGATAGAGGTAGAGGGAGGTAGAGAGAGAGGGAGAGGGAGGGGCAGAGGGGGAGAGGGCGGAACAGAGAGGGAGAGGGAGGAACAGAGGTAGATGGAGAGGGAGGGACAGCGAGGTAGAGGGAGGTAGAGAGAGGGAGGTGCGGAGGGAGAGGGAGGTAGAGGGAGGTAGAGAGGGAGAGGGAGGGACAGAGAGGGAGAGGGAGGGACAGAGAGGTAGATGGAGAGGGAGGGACAGCGAGGTAGAGGGAGGTAGAGAGAGGGAGGTGCGGAGGGAGGTAGAGGGAGGTAGAGAGAGAGGGAAAGGGAGGGGCAGAGGGAGGGAGCGGGAGGGACAGAGAGGGAGATGGCGGAACAGAGAGGGAGGGACAGAGGTAGATGGAGAGGGAGGGACAGCGAGGTAGAGGGAGGTAGAGAGAGGGAGGTGCGGAGGGAGAGGGAGGTAGAGAGAGAGGAAGAGGGAGGGGCAGAGGGAGGGAGCGGGAGGGACAGAGAGGGAGAGGGCGGAACAGAGAGGGAGAGGGAGGGACAGAGGTAGATGGAGAGGGAGGGACAGCGAGGTAGGGGGAGGTAGAGAGAGGGAGGTGCGGAGGGAGAGGGAGGTAGAGGTAGGTAGAGAGGGAAAGGGAGGGACAGAGAGGGAGAGGGAGGGACAGAGAGGTAGATGGAGAGGGAGGGACAGCAAGGTAGAGGGAGGGAAAGGGTGGGAGAGGGAGAGGGAGAGGGAGCTAGAGGAAGAGGGAGCTAGAGGGAGGGACAGAGAGGTAGGAGAAGGACGAAGGAGAGAGAGGTAGAGGAAGAGAAAGGGAGAGGGAGGGACAGAGAGGGAAAGGGAGAGGGAGGGACAGGGGTAGAGGGAGGTAGAGGGAGGGACAGAGCGGGAGAAATAGGTAGAGTCAGAGAGGGAGGTAGAGGAGGGAAAGGGAGAGGGAGCTAGAGGGAGAGGGAGGGACAGAGGTAGATGGAGGGTCAGAGAGGGAGAGGTAGGTTGAGGTAGGTAGAGACAGAGAGGGAGGTACAGGGAGAGGGAGGGAAAGGGAGAGCTAGGGAGAGGGAGCTAGAGGAAGAGGGGAAGAGGGAGGGACAGAGAGGTAGAGGGAGGGAAATGGAGAGTGAGGTAGAGGGAGAGACAGAGAGGTAGAGGGAGAAAGAGGGATAGAGCGGGAGAGGTAGGCAGAGACAGAGAGGGAGGTGGAGGGAAAGGGAGGGAAAGGGAGAAGGAGGTCGAGGGAGGGACAGAGCGGGAAAGGGAGGGAGATAGAGGGAGGGAGAAGGGGGTAGAGGGAGGGAGAGGTAGAGTATTTGCTACTTCTGTGGACATTGTGGACAATGTGCAGCCTTTAATTTTAAACTTTTGTGCATTCTAGGAGAACATTTTAATGTTTTCAGATAGGTTTTTGTCCTACCCTAACAAGGGTGTAAATGTTGATTTAGGTATTTCACTGGTAGTAAGGTCAACATGTCATGTCTTAATTTCGGAGGTCGGTTGTGGGGTAGAACATTAGCATCAAACAGCCTGAGCATTGTTCATAATAATATCAGTGTTGAGGCAATGCTATTGTTTTTAAGAGAACAATGAGACTGTTTTTATTAACCATATTTTGCTTAGTAGTATAGAGTATAGCCCTCATATGCTAGAGTCTGCATCAGGGCCATCGGATACTTTTTAGGTCAACACTATACTTCCTAGAGTACATTCCACAGCACTATATACCACTTCATAACACACCATAACACTCAACTCCGCGCCGCTCCATAACAATGCACTCTACTCTATGTTAGAAGGCTTCACTCCACGCCACTTTGCACCAGTAATTTTTAGCCATACTGGATAGCAGCCACACTGCTGTAAAACATGGCTAAGACATATTGGCAAAGCTTTAGGCAAGATCTATTGGCTACGCCAGTGCTTGTTGTATATAGTTAAGCATACATTATAGGATCTCCTTCATATTTTGTCACTTTTGATGTCAATACCAGCTGGGTAACAGGAGTTTTAAATTCATCACTGCACAAATGGGCCATCTCAGTCTCCTTGCCCACTCCGTCTTGTTTATTGCTCTCTATCAAGGGTAGACCTTTATTAGAAGAAGAGTTGACTGATCTTTTTCCGCACAGTAACTACAAGTTAAAGGCATTCAATGCTCTATTCTTTCAATCTCCATTCTTTTTCGTTAGTATACTGCTGATTTTCTTCGTGTTGTCTGGTACGTTGTTTTCAGATTCCTGGGTATGTTGTGGTAAATAAATAATTTCTGAATGGCCTTCAAGACGATGTGGTTCATTAAAAAAACGATGTCCATTAAACGTTTAATTAAAAGGTTTTGCTTTCAACTTAAGTTCAGTTCAAGATCTAAAGAAATCTGGCCTTGGTTTAGGTTTCATCCGCTTCCCAAGTCGAATTGAAAAGTGTCTCATCACTTCACCTTTGCAGTGTTTCATTGTCACCTTGTGTCAACAGAAGCAGTATAGGTCCAGACGATTTTGACATTGCCAGTTTATAGTTTTTTCGAGAAAGTCAGAATTGTTTTTTGAACAGATACTAACCTATGGCTCCTCTTCCTAATACTCATCAGAATGGGAAAATTGTTCCATTGCGTTAATTACTGGAATTGACATGTAAACCTTTCTTGTCACTACTGAAAACCAAAATCTTTGGACTGCAGTCTTCATATATTGTGCCACTTTTAACTATCTGCACTACAGTTTGGTTTAAACAGAGTGCAGTTGTAATACATAATATTGTCATGATCATGAGGGAGGCACTGATTGCTGACATCATGCACGCCTAACTTAGGTAACATCATTTACACAGTAGGCAGACAGAAAATGAAACATCCTGAAAAGACAGACACTAAACATAACCCTGTTTTCTCGCAGCACATTGGAAAAAATCGTCTTCATGTCAGTTTTCAGTGTTTTTTAGATCCTCTGCACTTTGTTGCTCATGTTCTATTTTCTTCTTTCAAGGGTAGCTATAAACTCTTTCTGGGACTGACAGAGGAAAATTATTTCTGTTTGTGATTTGGATAGTGCTTCTGAATAGTATGGTGGGAAATATAAACTGAAGCTAATGGGCACTAAGTAGGGAACCCTGGCCTTATGGGCAACCTTTTTATTAAATATACAGACTGCACCTATGAATGCTTTTTCCTCACCAACCCACCAGCTGGTGGAACGATGCATAGCATGGGAATCCTGAGTAGAATCACACTGCAAAGTATTCACAGCCTCAGCCACCAAGCACCCTTTTTGTTAGTCCAAGAATCTTTCCATCAACAGCATAAAGTTAATGTCAGCAATTTTATTTTCCATGTCATGCTTTATCTCATCTTCATCACTCAATGATGCTACAGTCCTGCTCTTCCCACCGACTAACCATGCCCCCAAATCCGTTTTGTTCATCTTTTTTTTCCCTGTTCATCAAATTACTCCAGTACACCATGTACTCGTTAATCATACCTTTTTATTTTATTACTGGCTTATATAATTTACTTCACTCCCTAGTCTGACAGTTACTCTAGGCTTACCCTGATCCAGACTTTATAATTTTTTGACTTAAAGCCAATTGCTGTTGACTGACAGTTGCCCTTAAACTGAACAGGAACAGGGTTATGATTAAAATATTAGTGCAGCAATATCTACTGGGGGGGGGGGATACTCAAACTGCTCCTTCTGTGGACAATGTGCAGCCTTTAATTTTAAACTTGTGTGTGTTCTAGGAGCGAAGTTGAATGTTTTCAGATAGGAAACGATGACTTGTCTTGAGGCATTTTAAATACACGTTCTTCCAAAGCTATTGCAGCGTTTTTAAATAAAGGTGCTTGCACTTGCCTCTCCCCCTTCTTTCTTTCCTCTTTTCGTCGCTCCTTTCTCTCTTTCTCCTTTCATTCCACTTGATCACCCATCACCGACCTCACCTCGCTTCTTGCAATCTTAATCTCTGTCACATATTCCTGAATGAAGAGGCTCAGAGGTCAGGGCAGGGCAGAGGCCCGGCTGGGGCCGCTCGTGCACACTGCACTACTTAATTTAATGAGAGAGAGGCTCGGCTGTGTGTGTCAGGAAAAGGCAGGCTGAATGTGATTGGTTGCTGATTTCGATTATGCAGATTTTTAAAGCAGTGAGTTACCCAGGATCTACTGAGAATGCTTTATTTCAAAGAAAGCGTCTGCCTGTACATCTTTAGATAGTTATTTTGTAGTGTTATACATCCCTATGTTTTTGTTAGAGTTAGCGATGTTGAAACATTTCTTACTGTATGTAAGAACGGTTTTTACTTTTCTGTCCGTGTGAGCTGCAGTCGCCTGTATATCTCCAATCTATCAGAGATTGTTTCCATAGTAAGGAAATGAGTTTCTATAGTTTGTGGCATTCGCAATACTGGGGATTCTTTTTTCACAGGACATGAAGGGAGAAATAAACTGGGAAAAGATCCAGACAAAGCTCAAGCAGAAAATGGCGCTCTGGACGACAAGAAAACTTTCCCTGGAAGGGAAAGTCTTGGTGCTGAAAGCAATATGTCTACCAATCCTGATGTTTATTGCCATGATCTTCCCTCCATCATACAGGTGGACAAAAGTGACACAAAGACTTTTTGCAAACTTCTTTTGGGGGTCAAAAATTGAAAAAATAAAAAGAGAGACCGTTTTCAAACTACCCACAAAAGGAGGGAAAGACCTGCCAAACCTCCATGACTTCCTGATGTCACATTTTGTTAAAAACGTACTGGGGAATGCAAAGAAAGACTCACATGTGGCTGCCTACACTCTGTTTGCTACAAGCTTCATCTTATCAAGAGAGGGAATATGTAATCTGGACAATACAAAGCCTTTTTTACTAGAACCACCCCCTGCGTACAAAGGCATCAAGCCTTTCTTTAAGAAGCTGAAAGAGAGACAAATTCAAGCGAAGGACATCACACCCCAGATGGCCTTAAGCAAAGAACTGAAAGAAACAGACTCAGTGACAATGGTAAACAACTTATCAGAGAAGCAATCAGGGAAGGTTTGGGAGATGGTGAACCACAAAGACTTGACAAACTCCCAGAAAGACTTGGCATGGATGATGGTATCCAAATGCCTACCAGTGAAGCAATTCCAACATGCAAGGAAACTGGCAAAAACAGCAAGATGCCCAACACCAGGCTGTGCAGCAGATGAATCCCTGATGCACTTCATTTGGAACTGCGGCGGAGCACAAAGCATGTGGAAGGCAATGGGACAGCTCATTAAAGAATTAACAGGACAGGCATCCCTGTCCTATGAACTGGTTCTATATGGGTTGGGCATGAATTGCAATGCAAATAAAGAAAGGACACTATGGAGAATAATAAACTGTGTGAAAGAGGCGATGTGGGAAAACAGGAACCTTTCCTTGTACAAACACCAAGCAATCACGGAAAAAGAATGCCAAAAACTTGTTTTCACTAAAATGTTCTCTTACATGTGCATAGACACCCATAGATTTGGACAAGAGTGGGCAAAGGAAACCTGGAAAATCAGGAGTTGGTCTGGATGGGTAAAATGAGAAATCTTGATGGAAAACCACCAAAGATAGCCTGATGCGCTTCTTTGAGAATGGTTAATGTACAGCACCCAAATATAAGGGACTGCTTAAAATGTAAACCTGACAAATAATTTTAAATAAAGTATATTTTTACAAAAAAAAAAAATTCGCAAACTGCGAGGAAAACTTTCTGCTTCCGAGTGTGATCGATTGCCGCGTGGTTGACACTCTGCATTACATTACTATTAGTTACATATCCCTTAGCTGTGCACTGTAAGAACTGTCAGTCTCCCGCAAAATAATGGTACTTTTTCGCGCCGCTCGCATTTTTAAAGCAGCGGTGGCGCGAACGGTGTTGCAGGGAGTGCGCGGAAAATACTGTTCGCTGCGCGCTTAGGGTGAGCTCTCTGCGCGCGCGCTCACCCGCGCGGCTCATTGGGAACAGTGTTTGGGGTAATTGTTAATTTTTGGTGTGTTGTTTTTACTTTTAAATGGTAACAGGTAGGTATTAAATACATTTAAATTACTTTATTATTAGTCATCAATAGTAATAGTTACATTTTAAATATAAGTTTTAATTGTGTTGTATTATTTTATTGTTTAATTTAGGTGAGATAGTAAAAGCTGTCGCTAGGCTAGACCTAAAAACAATTACATGCATTTTAAACAAGTAGACTTCAGTTACAAATGCATTAGTGGCTTTAGTCCAATTTCTAGATGTTTTGTCACCTGTAGATAAAAAACAACATCCTTAGTAGCCTTATTTTGTATGTGCACATACATAGCAGGAAAGCAAGAGGATGTCAAACCTTGATGCTGCCTAGCACATAAACGTACCCAGAAAATGAGTATATATGATCTGGAATCTAAACAGATTATAAAGAAGAGAAATCCTGAGCATTCAGAAAGACACAAGTCAGAAAGTGGAGTACCCCTATGAATCGCAGTCATATCTGAGGCACTCAATGTTTTTTGTAGTTCCAGACCTCACTTTCTCACAGCCTCCCAGTAAAATGCAATTAATTTTACATAACATGTTTAATTAACGAATGTTAAAAATAATTCCTTTAAGTTTTGTATTTAGCATACAATCTTAGGTGAAAGAATGCGTGCATTTTGGGAAGCTACTTTATATTATTCATGTTGTCATATGGTGGATTCTGTTGCTTGGAATGATAATAAAACTTTACATTATCACATTGCAACCGATTATCTCACCCATAATTACTTCCGGGAGGAGAATCATGCATAACTCATGGGAATTTTTCAAACGTCTAAAACCGGATAGTAGTAACAACACTACACTGCAGGACTAAAAGCATTTCTCAATACTCGCTGATCTGTATTTTTCATGAATTACTGTTTAGTAGCAAACAAATGTGAGCCAGTTCAATGTTATGTTTAATTTGGACAAGTGATGTTTTTGTTTATAAAAAAAGATGACTAACAGGAAATGTTGGCATTTTAGAAACCCACCCATCCTTGTAAAAATATTCCTCCAGCAAATTGCATTTGCTGGAGTATATTTACTCTTATTGTTAGATATCTCTCTAATGCCAGTGAACATTAAATTAAAGAATAATTTGTGTTGAAGTGTAGCAATGGACTTTTACAAATATTATGTTGCAAAAACATATCTAACAATATCTATTAAAAAAAATCAACAATAGAGGGGTGGAACCTATGCTAAAAGGAAATGCTGTGACAATTGCCATATTTCATTTCGGTTCTTTGGACTTTTATGGTGGTCAGAATATACCAAGGAATCCCATGATTGTTAAGGTACAGTATTGTTTCTTTTCATAGCTATGAAAGACCTTATTCTTATGAAATTGAAGAAGCTCCTGGTAACAAGTACAGCTTTAAGTGGAATACATTTGGTTGCAGGTTCACAACTCCACACATGGGAATAAGGTCAAATTTGAGGGATTAAGAAGCACAAACCCCAAGTTTCTAGTTTTATTATCGAATCAATAGAAAGAGAACTGCTCAGGATCATCCACTCCCATGATAACAACGTTCACAAATCATGTGAGGTACCTGAAAGCGCTTGCTGTCGTGATCTATGGCTTACCTTCCAGCGCTTGGCGGGGCGCAAGGGCACTACTCCAAAGTCAATTCATTCTGCAAAAAGAAAGGCTTACAGTGGTGCCACAATGTGACCCGCCTGATGAAATGTTTTTCATCTGTGGCGAGCACATTAACTATTGGTGCCCAAACGCAAACTATATTTCCCATAAATTCACTCAAATTGGGATCATTTAGGATGGAGGGCGGACACCTTATTTCGAATCGGGACCGCCTGACAGTCTGTCAGCAGTCCCGACATAGGCATTACAATGCGACCACCACCACGGGCGTCGAAATGCCTATAGTTGGTATTGCGGATGGTGCTGCTGGCTGCAGCAACCACCGCAATGCAAAATAGGGACACTGCATATATCGCTACACTACCTGGCAGGCACCATGCGGAAACTGACTTTGGGGGCCCGTAGCAGGCCCCCCCTTCACCCAGAGGCCTTTGGTTGGGGCCCCTGGGGGTACCCAAGGGACCACTTTGTGCAACCATGCACAGTGAGGCAGGCACCATGGTGTGCCCGCCACAGGGTGCAAAGTTTTCTGCAACCTCCCCTTTCTTCAATGGAGGTCTGTCTTGTAGGTCAGAACACAGGCTCCCATTGAAGTCAATCGGAGTCCAATCGAACGATGTTTGGAAGCATCGTAATTTGTCGATCGGACTCCCCAAACCCTAGTTAGTCAGAAATTATTCCAACAAGGAGACAGTCGGAATGCTTTCCGACCGACATTGTAATGAGGCCCTAAATGTTTATTAAATCATTAATTTAAATTTATTAATTTTACTTCTAAATATGTTTTAAACATTATTTAAAAAATAATCTCACCCTTGCTAACATTTTCCATTTTATTTAATATGTAGATAAATGTATTATTCTATTTTAAAATACTGAAATAATTATTTAACAATTATTTATAAACCAGTGGTGGTCGCCCCTGGGTAGTCATAGCTAGGATCGTGTTTCTATATGAAGTGCCTTTTTGCTGTGCTAATAACTTGCTCAATTTCTTCCCCCCAGCAGTAGTATGATAGGTATCCATTCTAATCTATCTATTTACACTTTCTGCAAATTATATTTAAAAAAAATTAAGCAAACATTGGTAAAGTCAATATGACAGGGCTTGGTAAGATTCTGCACTGACAATTTCTTTTATTTTTGTTTGTTATTGCAAGCATATGCTATCAAAATGCAAATAAAAAAACAAATACCACATGTAAAGATGGCAACTGAATATAATTTTTATAGAACAGTAGTGATACTAAGTGACAAGTACCTATATTTAGTACATGTATAGAAACCCTTTTAGTTTTAATGCAAATCACTAGAAAATATGTGTTTTATCAACACAAAGAAAAGGAACACAAGGCTTTAAATTACTATAACTAGAATAAGTCACAAGTATGATAGAAATAAAAAAGAAATAATCGAAATTAAAAACAAAAGATTATCAAAAGGCAAAAAAACAATGGCAAAGTCCAGCATTTTCCTACTTGCCATGGCTCTGACGTGCATTTTTTTCAGTGGCTCTGGATAGGTGAGCAGTCAAAATACCGTCACTCACAATGCAAGACAGCCAATAGCTGTGGTGAGATGACCCATTGTCCCATGCTGTATGCTATGATGTGAGTACACAAAATATGAGCGGCAGTTAAACAGACTAATAGATGAAGGGTGCAGACACAAAGTCCCTAAATATATTTATATATATTTATGCATTTTGTATTAATTGTTTTGATGCTACAAGGCTAGTGAGACAGGTAAACCTGTCTCTAGGCTAGTCCTAAAAACAATGAATTGCCTTTTAAACAAGTAGACATCAGTTCCAAATGAATTAGTGGCTTTAGTCCCATTTCTAGACGTGTTGCCATCTGTAAATAAAAAAACAACATCCTTATTTGCCATGGACCAGGAGTACGACCCTTTTTAGTGGTCGCAAAAGGAAAATCAGCCTGTTTGCAAGTCAGTAATCTATTACCGGCTCGCAAAATAGGGTTTGCGAGTTGCTATAACTAGGGGAGTGCCAAGGGCATCCCTTCCTAATAGCGAGTCGTACTGGTATGTACAATTGTTTCACGATGGCAAATGTGGTTGCAAAACTTCACTGTTGACACCTACTTCAAAAAGGTTGTAAGCCAGTCGCAGACGGCAATGGATCCCCCGGGGACCCCTTCTCCTTTGTAATGGGCTGTGAAAATATTTTTTAAGAGCAGGCAGTAGTCCCACGGATCACTGCCTACTCTTAACAAATGGAAAAGAAACATTTAATTTTTATTTTTTAAATGCATACCGTTTTCCTTTAAGGAAAACAGGCTGCATTTAAATAACAATATCTGCTTTATCTAAAAAGCAGTCACAGACGTGGTGGTCTGCTGACCCCCGCCCCAGAAGGCCACCATCCCTGTGAGTGCTGGCTATTCCCAATGCTTCATGAGTATTGATGAGGCAGGTCATTTACAACCCCATTTGGGTATTGCTAAATGTGTCTGAGGCGCACAAGTACATTCTATTTTGAGAGTCGCAAAATGGAATAGTCGTATATATCTGGCCCCATATTGTGCACATACATAGCAGGATAGCAACAGGATGTCAAACTTTGATACTGCCTAGCACAAAACCTACCCAGAAAATTAATATATAGAATCCGGACTCTAAACAGATTATAGAAAAGAGAACTCCAGAGCATCAGAAAGACACATGTCAGAGAGTGAATTATTGTTAGGGCAGCACTTCAAGTTACCCTTTGACTAGCAGTCACATCTGAGGCACTCAATGTTTTTTGTAGTTCCTGACCTCTCTTTGGGCCATATGTATGAAGGTAGCAATTAGCGATTCTGTAAAAGCGATTTTTAAGAAATCTCTATTTCAGAATCGCTAATTGCTATGTATCAAGAAAATCGCATTTTTTAGCGATTTCTTGATATTCCTTAATTGCGAATTCGCAAATTGCGAATTCGCAATTAAGGAATACTTTCCCATTCATTTCTATGGGCCAGGAGGCCCATAGGAATGAATGAGAAATTTGCGACTCGCAATTTGCTAATCGCAAATTGAGAATATTTTCAAGTGTGCAGGGTGTCCACACCCTGTTGCACCCCTGAAATATGCATTGGTGCACATGTGGCGCACATACATGCCCTAAGGGCATGTATGTGAGTCACATGGCATTTTGAAAAATGCAAAAATATGCATTTTTCAAGGAATTCGCAACTTAACACCAACTAGAAGTTGGTGGCAATTTGCGATTCCTTAAGGCCAATTTGCGATTTTTTTCGCTTCTTACATTGCATATAAGGAATCGCAAAATTTGCAATTCCTTAAATGCAATCGCAAAATAAGGAATCACAAATTTTGCGATTCCTTATTTTGCAAGCAGATTTCCTTGATACATACCATTAGGCTAAATTGCATTCGCAAATGCCGAAATTCTGCGGATTTCGGCGTTTGCGAAGTCAATTTGCTTGATACATATGGCCCTTGATCACAGGCACCCAGTAAAATGCAATTAATTTTACATAACATGCTTAATACACAGGTGTTAAACAGAATTCCTTTAAGTGTTATCTTCAGAAGACAATCTTAGGTAAAAGAATGCAGGCATTTTGGGAAATTACTTTACATTATTCATGTTGTCAAATGGTGGCTTCTGTTGCTGGAAATGACAATAACATTTTACATTCTTACATTCCATCCGATTATCTCACCTCTCCAAAGGAGGATCATGCATAAGTCATTGGAAATTTTCCAAAGTATAAAACCGGATAGTTCTGGTTTTATGTCAGAAGTCACAGCCCTACACTGCAGGACTGACAACATTTCTCAATACTGTCTGATTTATGTTTTCCATTAATTGACTGTTTAGTAGCAAACAAATGTGAACCAGTTCATTTTTATGTTTAATTTGAACCAGTGATGTTTTTGTTTAGAAAAAAGATGACTAACAGGAAATGTTGGGATTTTACAAACTCATGCATCCTTGTAAAACTATCCCTCCGGCAAATTGCATTTGCTGGAGAATATTAACTCTCGTTGTCAAAAATCTCTCTAATGCTGGTGAACATCACATTAAAGAATAATTTATGTTGAAGTGTAGAGGTGGATTTTTTAATTTTTATATTGAAAAACATATAAGACAAATCTAGTTAATAATATCTACACTTTTTTTCAACCAGAGAGGGTTGAAACCTATGCTAACAGGAAATGCTATGAGACTTGCCATATTTTGTTTTGCTTCTTTGGAATTTTTTGGAGGTCAGAATGTACCAAGGAATCCCATGACAGTAAAGGTGCAGTACTGTTTCTTTTCATATCTATGAAAGACCTGATTCTTATGAAGTCGAAACAGCTCCTGGTAACAGGTACAGCTTTAAGTGGATCACATTTGGTTGCAGGTTCACAGCCCCACACATGGTAAGAATGTCAAATTTGGGGATTAAGAGGCACAAACCCCAGGGTGCGGATTTAAAAGCCCTTTGCAACAACTTTACACCGCCTTTGTGCCTCTGCTGTGACGCAGCTGCGTCGTAAACAATGTCCCACGATGCAACATATTTACAACGTGACGCATCTAGGGAGATGCGTCACGTTGTAAAGCCCTGCGCTACATTATACCTGCGTCAGCTATAATGTATGCAGGGTGGGCGTTCCATCGCAAGGAAGCCTCATAAAAGTGACGCAGTGAAATCTGCAAGATTTTACTGAGTCACTTATACAACGCCACTGCGTCAAAACCTTGGCCTGCTTGAAGCAGGCGTAAGGAGTGATGCAGCATGATGGGAATAGGCATTCCTGACCATTGCTGGAGTTGCGTAGTTCTTACGACACAACTCCAGCAATGCGCTGCTTTTCCGGCAGAAGATACTTCACACATGTGTCTATCCTTGCACCACAGTGCGCTGCATTGTAAATGCGACACAACCATGGTGGCGCACAACTTTTTTCCATCACGCAATTTAGCTGACGCATCTCTGCTAATATGCAGAGATACGCCAGTTCTTGTAAATCTGCTCCCAGAGGTTTCTGGTTTTCATGTCAAATCAATAGAAAGAGAACTGCTCGCGATCATCCACTCTTATTGCAACAACTTCTACAAATCATGTGAGGTACCTAAAAACGACTAAATAGTTTGTACCTTAATTGTAGCTTACATTTCTAAACAAGTTGATTCTTATCCTGGGCCCTTTTGCTTCTCAAGGTGCTTGCTGTCGTGTCTATGGCTTATCTTCCAGAGCTTAGGGGGGGCACAAGGGCACTACTCCAAAGTCATCGGTCCTCCATTCATTCCGCAAAAGGAAAGGCTGTCAGTGGTGCCCCAATGTGGCCCAACTAACGAAATGCTTTGCATCTCTCTAGAGCACGTTAACTATGGGTGCTCAAACGCAAACTTTATTTCCCATAAATTCACTCACATTGTTTAGAAATGGTGGTGACTATTCAGAAGTTATCAGGTACAACTTTCATTGTGGTTCACCGCGTCCATGCCATTCAATCAAGATTTTGATCCGCAGCAACGACCTTGCTTGCAGAACTTGCACAGATGTCTTGTTATCTGTTTGAAAGCCTCTTTGGAAGTGGGAGCTAATATGTGGAATTATGCTAAGTGCCTTATTATGACTTTGGCGTTCCATCAGACTGCCGCAGCCACAGTGGTAGTGCGGGCACTGCCGCACCGGTGGCCCGACTACCCTATTACAGCTTTGGCAGTCAGACCACATTGGCACCACAGCAACTGCCAGGGATATGTCGACATTGACGAAGGCCAGGAGACAAAAATGCGTTTGTCAGTTGTGGTTGCACGAAATGAAATATTTACAAATTACTAAATTGAAGAGCCCACGAGTGCCCAGTATCATCCTTTGACTGTATCCTGAATAGGTGCGCGAGTCTGTCCTCTCTAACTGTGGCACCCGCTGCACTTAGAGCGGCGATTCGGGATGGAGAACGTTACTAAAATATGTGTGTGTGTGTGTGGGCGGGTGTGTGTATATATTCAAAGTCATTTCATTCATTTAACATGAGTTCCTTTGGGGTGTTAGTTTATTTCCCTCCCCCCATTATTATTGTTTATGGGAGTGTGTTGCGGTAACAGTGGTTGGCCATCTGTGGTGCTTGACTTACTCAAAGCAGGGATGGAGTGCATTTGAGATTCTTTTGATCCTTTTAGGGCTGTAGTAACCTTCAAAGTGTAGTTTGTGAATAGAACTGGCTTTAATATTGTGGGTATGTGCATGCGCTAGCATGTCTCTCGCTAAACTGCTCCTTCATTTTCCTTAAACTCCTTATATTTATTTATAAATATTTCCCATTTTGTCACCATTTTATTCCCCCACACATTTAGAACTGAGTAGTAAACTTAAAAAGCTTTTTGCCTAGAAAAGGTAGGGGGGATCTATTCACAAAGGTGGATTTATGCATGTACTTTTAGGGCTGTAGTAAATTTAGAAGAGTAGTGTATGAATAGCAATGGCCTTATTTTCTTTAGGGTATGTGTTTGCAATTCCATCCCTAAACCTCTTCTTAAATTTCCCTAAACCCCTCGGGGCAGATTTACAAGCCCCCTGCGCCACTCTTGCGTCAGATTTCCCATGTTAAAAATGACGCAAAAGTGGCGCAAGTGGCTTGTAAATAAGCCCCTCCTATTTAACATAGAAATTCGACAATTCCCACCATCCTCCCACCACTCACCCTTCCCCCTCCCCCTTATACTACTGAGTAGGAAATTTATGTATACCTACTTCACCCCATATAAAAGATACGGTGGCCTATTCACTGAGATAAACTTACATGTATAGATTTACTCACATGTACATCTATTCAAGCACCTAAGAGAAAGTCTACACTTATTCACTACTCACCATTTGCAATTCTAAATTGACACTAAGGCGCACATTTATATATCTTCACCCCTGAAATCAATATCAATACCTAGGGTAACCATCCCCCACATATAATGTACTCCCTACAAACAAACATATAACACCACAAGCCCCCAGCATATAATGCTAAAATGAAAGCACGCTAAAGCAAATCTTAGTTTAATGGATTAAAGAAGTAGTCCCATGCCAAAGGAAAAGAGTCAATGATCACAAAGCCTAAAGAAAGGATTCCAAACCTCATCAAACACATGCATTTGATCCAGAACCCTGTAGATTCGGTGTTCATATGTAGTTAACCTATAAAGCTCAGCCATTCACTCTTGATGGTGGGCACCAGTGCAGTATGCCAATGCCTCAAAATGCAGATCTTAGCCACCATAAGAGCCACTGACATCCATCTACGCCAATGGAAGTCGTATTATCCAAATCAACAAAGCCATGTAACAGAGCAATTTTGTCTGACTCCTCAAAAGGAATACAACTGTGGTCACTTTCAGAGTTCTTTCCCTAATCCAATATCTGTGTTATCCCAATGTTTGAAAGGCGAGTTAAGAACTTTCAGGACTTATCAAGATGTAGATGCTCCCCATTTCACAAGACATAAAGTGAAGGGTGCCCCTCCTCAGTCTTTGCCTGTTCAAAGCACAACACTCTTCCTATGACATTGAGGTAGGGCACTCCTTTTTGGCTTTTAGAACTAAGTTGAACACTTGGGGCCTCATTTATGAGGTTTTAAGGTAGGGAAGTGCTGCAAGGAATCTTGCTGCACTGCCCTATGTAAAAACAAAAGGGCAGGAATATGCCGTATCTATATGATACAGCTCATTCCTGTCCTTTTCCTCAGTGTCAGCGCACAGTGGCCTGCCATGCACCAACGCAGGAACCCTTGCACTGTGGTGCCTGTGTTGCCGGACTGATTGATTTTGTGCAGGAAGGGACACCGTCCTGCACAAAATCAATCACAAGAGGCGATTTCATTTTTCTATGTGTGCTGTGAAATGCAGCAAACAGAGAAAAGGGTAAGTACAAGGAAAAATAAAAACATTTCTCCTCGTTGTGCCTCTCTAACGCCACCGTTCGGGTGGCGTTAGATTCTGATACATTCCCAGGTTTACGATTTCTCCTAAATCTGGGAATGCGTCGGGTTCCATTGGTGTTGCCTGGGAACACCCACAGAAACACCCATGGAACGCCCCTTTCAGGCAGTTTTCTGTGTGAAAGGGGCACATATTTATAATGCCATGAAAAGCCATGAAGAGTGGCTTTACGATGCCTTAAATATGCCGTGGCACATTGTGCCACTGGTTGTCAAAAAAGTGACGTTCTGGCTGCGCAAAATTGCTGGTAAGGCCTCATCAATGAGACTCTTGCTTTCCCCCCAGAAGTGGTAAGATAGGTATCCATTCTAATCTACCTATTTACACTTTAGTGCAAATTGCATTCTTTAAAAAAAATGAAACAAGCATTGTCACAGTCAACAGGGCTGGGCTGGGCAAGCTGCTGCACTGGCTATTTCTTTATTATTGTTGCAACCATATAGTACAAAAATGCAAATAAGAAAATAAATACCATATGGAAAGTGGGCAATTGCATCCAATTTTGGTACTAAGTCCTGCATTTAGTAGAACAACAGCATAGTGGTGCTAAGTGAGAACTATGAATGTTTAGACCATGGATAGAAACACTTTTAGTTTTAATGCGGGTCACAGTTAAATATGCTTTTTGTCGACAAAGAAAAGGTACAAAAGGCTTTGAAATACAGTGACTGGAAGAATAGTTTATGTACACAAGTATGACAGAATCTTTTTAAAAAATCACAAGAGAAAAAAACATTGGCAAAGTGAACATTTGTTCCACCAGCCATGCTTCTGAAATGCACTTCCTGTTCAGTGGATCTGTCCAAGTAATCAGACGAAATGCTGCCACTCAGAGTGCAAGACAGCCAACAGCTGAGGAGAGCCGGCCTATTGTCCAATGCTGTACTTTATGGTGGGAGAAAGCAAAATGTGAGGGACACTTAAATAGATGAATAGGGCTGGGTCAAAGTGCCTCTGTGTAGGTTATGTATAAATGTAAGTGTCTTTGATGCTACAAGTCTTTAGGCTCGATGTAAACACAATTAAATGGGACGTCACTTCAGTTTCAAATACAATACTGCATCTAACTGCCATGGGATCCCATGATATCTTGTGCCCTTGAGCCTCATAGAACAGAAACTAAATATGGCTATTTTTACAGCATTTCCTTTTAATGTTCGTTCCAAACCTTTCTGATTAAAGCAAAGTCTATATATTTTCTGTTAGATCTGCTTTATATGTTTTGCAACCCAATATTTAAAAGTCCATCTCCTCACTTCATTATAAAATACTATCTAATTTAATGTTCACCTTTTTCTAACTAGGCGAAGAGTAACTAATAAACGCAATAAATATTGTCCAGAAAATGCAATTTCTCATTGCGGGATACATTTACAAGGTTGCAAGATTGTATTTCCTGTTAGTCATCTTTGTTTTTTTTTAACAAAAACATCACTCTTCGAACTTACACAGTAAAAAAGAACTGGTTCACATTTGTTTGCAGATAAGCAGTCAATGTGTGAAAAATACAAATCAGTCAGTATTGATAAATGCTGTCAGTTGTGCAGTCGTGAGTTGTCACTACTGATATAAAACCAGCACCAATCCGGTTTTATGCTTAGAAAAATTCCCATGAGTTATGCATGCTCCTCTTTCAGGAAGTTATTGAGGATGAGTTAAGCTCATGGAATGTGAGACTGTAAAGATTTATTGTCATTCCAAGCAACAGAAGCGCCATAGACAAAATGAATAATGCAGAGCAATTTCCCAAAATGCACACCTTCTTTTACCTAAGATTGTCTGCCCAAAACAAAACTTACAGGAATTCTGTTTAACAGCCCTGAATTAAACCTGTTATGCCAAATGAATTGAATTTTAACGGGGGCCTGTGGTAAAGAGAGGTCTGGAACTTCAAAAGGCATTGCGTGCCACAGAGGTGGCTTCGATAAAGAGTAACTTGAAGCACAACCCTTACAATTTTTCACTTTTGGTAACGCTCCGGATTTCTCTTTTTTTGTAATCTATTTAAATTTCAGATTCTGTATATTCATTTTTTGGGTCTGTTTTCGTGCTACGAAGAACGGAAGTTTGACATTCTGTTTCTGTCCTGTTTATATGTAAACACACAAAATGTGCTAACTAGAGATGCTGGGCCAGATGTACGACCATTTGGAATTGCGACTCGCAAATTGCAAAAAATAGCGAGTCACAATTTGCGAGTCGCAATTCCAAATGTACAACAGTGTCACGGACACTGTTAGCGATTCCCAATTGGGTTGCAGAATGCGAGACTCATCAATATTCATGAGGCACTGGCATTTTGCGACCCCATTGAGAATGGCTGGCCCTCCCAGGAATGGTGGGCTGCTGGGCTCAGCAGACCACCATGTCTGGGACTGCTTTTAAATAAAACAGCTTTTTATTTTTAAATGCAGCCCTTTTTCCTTAAAGGAAAATGGGATGCATTTAAAAAAAAAAATGAAATGTTTTTGTTGAATTTTTTAAGGGCAGGCAGTGGTCCTTGGGACTTAAATATTTTCGCATTCATTTGCAAAGGAGAGGGGGTCCCCTGGAAACCCCTTCCCATTTGCGACTGCATTACCACCTACTTGACGTAGGTGGTAAATTGCGACTGTTTTGCGACCGCAATAGCGGTTGCAAAACAGCCATACATAGGGCTCAGATTCGCAATAAGGAAGGGACCCCCTTGAAACGCCCCTTCCTAATTGCGAGTCGCAAACGCTATTTAGCGAGTCGCAAATAAATTGTGACTCACTAAATAGCGTTTGTACATGGCCCTGTAGGGTTTGCGTATGCAAAAACGGGTCATACATCTGGCCCGCTGTTTTCTATCTACAGATGGGCAAGACATCTCCAAAGAAAACTAAACTCACTGTTTCTTATCATAGCTCCCAAAGACCTATGCTTATGAAACAGAAGTAGCTTCTGGTAATAGGCATAGCTTTAAGTGGATCAGGTGTAAGTTCCCTTGTTGTTCACAGCGTCCATGCTATGCAGTCGAGATTGCATGGTTGCAACTAGGACCTAGCTAGCAGAACTTCTAAAAGCGTTGGAGATTTTTTGTTTTCCTTTTGAAAATGTATTTGGAAGTGGAAGCTGCGTACATAGAATTATTCTAAGTATTGAAGTCATACATGGAAACAAACATTAATAATTTGAATTACTTTTTCTGAGTTTACGTTGAAGAAGTATAGAACTTAGGGCCTTCATTTCCAAAGCTTTTTATCGATCACAAACCCTCTAGTTCAATAAATAAGAGGGGTTTCGATCAAATAAAAAGCTTTTTCTACTGTACTACTATTTAGTGATTTGGAAACAATTTTTGGAATCACGAAATTGGTTTAGAAATGATCACCAATTTGCTATTTGGATGGGGCATGTTTGGGTTGTTCCTTCCTAATTGCAAATAAGTAAGCAATATATCGATGGTTAACAATTCAAATTCCAGTTGCAAACCATTGACAAGTTACAGACTCTCAAGTTGGAGTGACAACTGATTAGGGAAGGGCTTCATTTTGGATCCCTTCTTCTTTGGGAATCATTGTGGCAGTTGCAGCACGTGTCGGAAGTGCTCCAAGGGACAACTGCCTGCTTTCTCTTGTAAAAGCAGCCCATTTCATTTAACAAACTCAGGCTGCTTTCAAAAATATAAATTTTGAAATATTCTCACATGGATGGTGATCTGCTGTTTCTTGCAGATAAGCATCCCTGTGAAGGTAGCTAATTGCAGGGAGCTGTAATTTTGAACCTGCCTGTTAGGTGTGGAAGGATGGCACAAACTCAGCTAGGAATGAAAAAAAGGAAATTCTTTATTGAAAGTTTGTTTTCCGTCAGAATTAGGGTTTACACATCATTTCCTTCTAGGTAGCATTCTCTTGTTCACACCGAGTTACTGTGTTCTTTTCCTCTTCGGTAGGTCCTTCTGCTGATCCTTGGATAAGAACACAGAGACCACTGCTAAACATATTCTTCCTGCTTTCCCTATTTGACCCTTCCCTTTCGCTGCAGGGTTTTATCTTCTTTTCTGTCTCTTATCTTTCCTGTCTAATCTCTTTCATGTATTCTTCCTGTGTTCTCTTTTTCCCCCCACCTCTCTTCTCATTAGTTTCTTCTGTCTGGGTTTTCTCTTCCTCAGCTAACCCTTGGATTCCCTTACTATCGGAATTCCACCTATTCTTTCTTCTGTCTCATCAAGCCTCTCGTTAGTCATAAAAAAAATTCTGTAATTCCCTCTTTTTTAACTTCGTAAATACAAAGGCCCATTTTTAGCCCCTGAATAAATGTAGAGACAAAAACTCAGAACCAAACCACAGCTAAACCCTTCAAAACATATATTGAAATGAGGGACCAGTAACCGGTTGGTCCCTCCCCTAAAATTCCCCTTTCTTCACCCCTGTCTCCCCTGAATGACCTCGTCAACCCCCTATACATGCAGTAACCGGAGCACGCCGTGCTCCCCAGTGAGTGTGGGTAGGGCTGGGCACCTCTCCGGTCCCTCTGACTTCTGGAAGGGCCTGCGGCAAATGTGGTAGCCTCCCAACAACTACTTTGTTGTTCTTTTCCTGGTAGGAGTTGTAGTCCAGAGGATACAGCATTGGCGTGTGTGTCTAAGGTTTTGTTGTCTGCTGCATCTCTCTGTCGTCCAAGATTCAGTCGCTTCTCTGTCCCCTACAGTCAGCTCCTTCAACTTCTTGCAGTCCCACTTGTGCAATACCCCTTCTCCCTCCCGTCTCCTTTCTTACATTCTCCTCCTCTTACTATGTCTCTTCCTGTCAGGTAATCAGGAGTCTGTTTTTTTTATGTTTGCAACATAGTTTTTAATTGTTCCTTCTTTTTTCTTTCAGGTAGGATCAATATGGATGCTGCGGGGGACATTGACGACATGATCGGTAAGCAGGGGCTCTTGCTGGTCTCTGATTCACCCGCTTCCTCACACTGCCTAATACATTGCCTAATACATATTAATGAAGCAGCTGGTTCTGCCAGCCTCTCCTATTTCCTATGTTGCTAGCCGATTTATTAGTACATAGGTCTGTTCGCAGGATTAGATTGAATTTACAAAAAGTTGTTGCACAATTTGCATCCTCTATTTGCTAATCCAATCTTAGTACAACTAGCTATATATTCTTTGAACTTTTTTATTTCTGTATTACGTGAGGAAACAGAAAAATAGGTTTCACTTTAAAAGTCTGTGGAAATATTTCTGATGCACAGTTCAGGACTGATTCACAAATATACATTTGCATGAGTAGATTTACTCAAGTGTATATCTACTACTGCACCTGGGTGTAAAGATACACTGTTTTGATATGCAGCATTTCTGAGTGCAGGTTTACACCGATGGTGTAAATTTACATGTCTCCAGCACATCAAGTTAGGGAATGGAGCCTCCTCCAACATAACTTACAACTGTGAAGTTACTACTAGCAGCATTTGATACGCAGGTGGAGAGCACCCTATCTGAAACTATAGGCAACATTATTAAAGTTTATTAGCCTATTAAAAAACAATTACAAATATTTCAATGTTTAAAAGTAATGTCAATTCATTTAAACAAGCTATTATTAACCTGAAGCTGGTAAACTAACATGTAACAGCACATTACATCATTTCCTTAAATGTGTATTAAATAACTGATTAATTTAGATATATTATTTAACTACTATATAATTTTTGACAATAATATTTAAAAAACGTATTCTCACTAACATTCTTGGTTGTACTTAATATGTAGTAAAATGTGTTTAAAGTTACATGTTAAATTGCTTTAAATAATTTTTACGTTTTTACTAAAAGTTAAATACGTTTTTTATTTTGTTTATTATTACATTTAAAAAAATTAATAATTTATTTTCTAATTATATATAGTATTTTAACATAGAAATATATATATATCAGCTCCATCCAAAAGGATACGAAGCATACGTGGAAAATATTTATTATAAGCAGTTCTCCCAAATGCATTTCGGCGTTATGCCTTCCTCAGTTTTTGAACTGCTAAAATATGGTAACTGGTGTCCATTTGGCTCTTATACTATGTTCCCCGTTCTAATTGGTCGAATCACTGCCAATGAAATATAAATATCAAAATAATTTTATTTGTTTACCAATAGTTCCTTTGGGGTGTTATTTTATTTCCTAAATATCAAAATAATTTTATTACTTTACCAATAGTTCCTTTGGGGGTGTTATTTTATTTCCCTCCCTATATTATTATATTGTAAGGGAATGTGTAGTAATACCTGTGGTTTTTACTCTATGGCGCTTGACGTACTCTAAGGATAGGCTGGAGTACGTTTGAGCCTCTTTTGATGCTTTTAGGGCTGTAGCAACCTTTAAAGTGTAGTTTGTGTAGAGCAATGGCTTTATTAATTTGTGGGTATGTGCATCTGTTAACATGTCTCTCTCTAAACCGCTCATTAAATTTCCCTAAACCCTTCATACTCATTTATAAATATTCGCCATTTCCCCACCACCTCCCTTTTTGTCTCCCACATTTACCACTGTATTAATACATTCAGTTTGCGAATCCGGCCCAATGTATTTAAGGTTGTGGTGAATGTTAAGGCTAATAATTAATTGGTATTCATGTGGGCTATAGCATTCTGAAGACTGTTTGATATATTACAGTTGTAAGAAGATATTTATTATATCTAACACTATTTATGTTCCAGTATCAGGAATATGAGTGTTTTCAATCTTTTTCATATAAATAATTATGAAGACAGTATCATCTTTTTAAAATCTGTATAATTCATCCAGAGACTCTATAGAATTTATTTCCAAACAAGAGCCAATACAATTCCATCTCGTAATGTACCTCACCGAGCCAAGTATTGTACAACTTGACAATGTACCCTCCCCATCCAGCTTAGGTTCTGCATGACATATACTGACCCACCTGTACAAATCCCACATTGTGCAGGTTTTGATATAGACACCACAGTGTTTACACTATGAAAGGTCTGTTCTGTAGTATCAAATGCAGGGAAGCGTTGCCATTGTAGGTACATGCGAAATCGAGAATATCCTTATTTACTGAAGTCAGCCTTTCATTGTGACATCGGTATTAAATTCTCTGTATAGTGTAAGCCTGTTTAGTACATTCCTCAGAAAAGATTCTACATTGGAACTCTATGATGAAAATGGGGTTTGGAATCTTGTAAGGGGATTGTTGACATATTAACTGCATTTGGAGTGTGGCGGAGCCTCTCTATGTTTGCTCTCCATGTGCTCTACACAACCGAGTAGCTTTTCTGAGAATTAAAATACTTTGTGACTAGTGTCCAGTCACTACAATTGATCCTCCAGCAGTTTGTGTGACAGCATATTCCACAAGGTTACATGCTTAATGTAGTTATGGTGTCAGATTGTTTGTAGCCCAATTAGGAGTCCTGTCAACTTCCATCTCCATTTGTGGAACAACAGATGTGTATTGGAAGCTATAACTGCCTTCCAAAGATTTGTTATTGGCAAGAGACTTTTCTGGCATTGTTTTGGGTGTACATGTGTGTAATTGCCAGGTTTACAAGATTGTGTTTTTTTCATTTGGCTTTAGGATTGGGTCTGAGAGTTCCAAGCATATCCAGAAAAATCCTGCAGCAAACACTCAGCTAGTGCAGCCATTAGTGCTCAATTCTTATCTTCTTTATGCTCACGAGAGCCAGCATTTCCCTAACTGTGTAACTGTAAAACTCTAGTTCCTGGATGTAGCTTTTTAATTAATCTGTTAATTTGTTAATCTGTAAAAGCTTTCAGAGTTGTGTGGGTGCAAGCACGGCTTCTGCATGACAATGTGGAGGGAATTATATTACTATTGAGTTAAGGTCCTCCCAGATGGCACTGAGCGCAGGGTCTGTGCGTCTTCCTGGATGGAAACCGGAAAGTATGAATACATTGTGGCATCTGGGCTAATTCTATCAGTTAATAATGAGCAAATGCATCCCTTTTTTGTAAGTCTTCTGGAAAGCTTCCTGTAGTTAAAAATGGTGAACAGTCAAACTATCGAGTCCAAAATATCGAAAGGACATAATATCAAGTTTTAAATATAGAATGGACAAAATATCGAATGGACAGAATATAGACATCAAAAATATCGTTTTTAAGGTAAGTAATGTAATATCGAATGTTAAAAATATAGAAAGTTAAAATATCGAAGTATATAATATATGTTATTAAAATTATCGATTTTTTAATAATATTGAATTATTTATAGTGTTTTTTATGTTATTATATGTCAATGTAAATGTACAGGAATTTATATAGCGCAAATCACCGAGCGGTTTCTAAGCGCTTGCTTAGGGAACCCGTCCTGGTATTCCCCTGTGAGATAACCCCAGCAGGGTATCCGCAAGGTGAAAGCCAGGCATCCCGCCGCGAGGGGCCGTTGTGGAGATTAAGCAAGCTGTTGCCCAGAGTCGCAGAGTGTGAACCCGTGAATCGAGAAGGCACCGGACCGAGAATTGTCGAGTCCATGGACATTTTAGGACTCAAGACCCCGCCGAGCCAGGAATTGAACCCTGGTCTCGGGCTGACCTCTGCTTCCAGGTCTGCCTCCTCTAACCAGTGAGCCACACTTCTCCACTCCTATATGTGTGAAAAGTGTGTATTTATGTTATAATTAATTTTAATTAATGAATTTTGTTTTTATAATTTTTGCGTAATGTAATTCTGTAGCGGGTTGTGGGTTTATAGGGGAATATGGTGGGAAGTAATTTAATTATAATTAATTAAATATGTAATTTTTTTATTGGTATTATTTTTAATTAATTGTTAATTAATTTATGTTTGGTAATTAATTAAATTTTAATTGGTAATAAATTTTAATTAATTGATTAATTGCTAATTATGTTAATTTTACTAATTTATTTTCTCTAGCGGGTTGTGGGTTTATAGGGGAATTGGGTGGGAAGTAATTTAATTATAATTAATTAAATATGTAAAATTATTTATTGGTATTTATTTAGAATTAATTGTTAAATAGGTTTTTATAGGTAATTAATACAATTTTAATTGCCAATTAATTTAATTTAATTGATTAATTGCTAATTATGTTAATTTTACTAATGTATTTTCTGTAGCTGGTTGTGGGTTTATAGGGGAATATGGTGGGAAGTAATTTATTTATAATTAATTAAATAATTAAATTTATTTAATTGTATTTAATTCGAATTAATTTTTAATTATTAAATAATTAATTGTTAATTTGTATTATTAGGTAACTAATTGTAATAATTAATGTTAATTAGTAATTTTAATAGATTAATTATTACATTGGTAATTACTTTTAAATAATTTTTTATAGATATTAATTTATATTTTTTTAATAATATATGAAGTATTTACTTTCCCTATGCTATCCAACGCTTTCCCTACTGTTACTAGTTCAGAAACGGTCGCTCCCTGTGTCCTGCTCCTGCGAGGTATCGTTTACATTTAACTCATCAGCTGCTTTGTATTTGTGCTCTGCCTTTTCTAGCGCCTAAGCTCTCTACATAGCGCTGCAGCGCGAGTGCCATTGCGACGCTACTGAGACATTTAAATAGCTCCTGGGGGACTATTTACACAGTGCTTCTAGATCTGGGCATTGCAACGCTCTGGGGGCATTGTAGTCACGGCGCTTTGATCTGGAACCCTGATTCGAGGAGCGCGATTGTGCAACTAGCCTAGTCAATTTCCTGAGCCCCAGCCTACCTCCAGTTTCGTTTTTCCCTACGCTGACGCCATATTACGCTTGTTGTTGTTGGTGCCTCAGAGTCTGGCCCCCACAGCCCGCCCCGCCTCCCTGCTGACCCTCCCTCGCCCCCTCCCCCTCCTCCATATATGACATATGCATTCTCGCGCAGCGATAACGCGCAGCGATCGCGCTCCTTGCGCGCCGAAGGTGCGCCAAAGGTAAGTCCGTCTACGCCCGTCCGCGCCTGGACCGCGCCCAGCGCCAGTCCCCCTGCCCCTCGCGCTGCCCAGCCCCCCCGCGTTACCTACGATGCCGCCACCCTCCTAGCCTTTAACCCCGGTCGCGCCCCCAACTGCGTCCAAGCCGCTCCTGGACGCACCCATGGACCGTTCTCCTGCCTCTCCTGCAAATTTAGCGGCACCGACAACATCTCCGCTGCGACCACAACACAGATTACCGACCCCAACCACCTAGAATGCATCCTTCTCAACACCCGCTCGGTCCACAGGCACGCCATTGACCTTTGGAACCTACTAGACACCATCTCTCCTGACGTCGCCTTCCTAACGGAAACATGGATGAACGCTTCCTCCGCCCCTGACATCGCCATCGCTATCCCTGATGACTATAAGATCACACGCAAGGACCGCACAGACCATACAGGAGGAGGAATCGCTATCGTCCATAAGAAATCAATCCGCATCTCAACCAGCTCTGACGCCAACCTCGCTAACTCCGAACACCTTCACTTCCAGATCCACATCGACCCCAAAACCACACTCCGAGGCACTCTCCTCTACAGACCACCAGGACCCCGCGCAAAATTCAGTGAAGACATCACGGACTTCATCACCCCACACGCGCTCCCCTCCAAAGACTACATCCTTCTGGGAGACCTCAACTTCCACCTTGAAAAGATCAACGACCGCAACACTGCCACCCTCTTGGACAACCTCGCCAACCTCGGACTTAAACAACTGGTCACTTCCCCCACCCACATCGCAGGTCACACACTCGACCCCATCTTCACCTCCAGCAACCATGTCTCCTTCAGCCACACTACGGATCTCCTCTGGACTGACCACAGCTGCGTTCACTTCACCTACAACAAGCCGAAACCCATCATCCACCTCCAACCAACTCTACAAAGAAACTGGAACAAAATCACCACGGAGCAGATCTCCACATCGCTCCTTCAAACCTCCCCAGCCCTCTCTTCTAACGCCAACGAAGCCGCCTCCAACCTCACCCTCTGGCTATCCAACACCGCCGACACCTTAGCACCACTGAAAAAACGTCAACACAAACTTGGCATCAAGAAGGCCTCATGGTTCAACGATGACCTCAAGAATTCCAAGAAACTGTGCCGCTCCCTTGAAAAGGCCTGGAAAAAAGAACCATCCACCAACACCAAGGACGCCTTCAAAAGCGCCATCCGTACTCACCACCAACTGATCCGAAAAGCCAAGAAAACAGCATTCAAGGATCGACTTGACAACAACGCCCACAACAGCAAGGAACTTTTCAACATCGTCAAGGAATTTTCCAACCCCTCGGCCAACTCCAACGACATCACCCCCTCTCAAACCCTCTGCGATTCCCTAGCCTCTTTCTTCCACAACAAGATTGCTGACATCCACAACAGCTTTGACAACCAACCCGGAAGCAAACCCACCCTACCATCAGCTGACCATCTTCCCCTCGTTAACACCCTTAACGCCTGGAACCCAATCTCCACTGAGGACACCATCCGCCTGATGAATTCCATCCACTCTGGATCCCCCACAGACCCATGCCCTCACCACATCTTCAACAAAGCAGACTCCATCATAGCTCCGCACCTCCGAGACGTCATCAACTGCTCCTTCAACTCCGCTACCTTCCCAGAAGACTGGAAACACGCTGAACTCACCGCCCTTCTGAAAAAACCAACAGCAGACCCCACCGAACTCAAAAACTACCGCCCCATCTCGCTTCTTCCATTCCGGCCAAAGTCATCGAGAAAGCTGTCAACAACCAGCTCGCCGCCTTCCTCGAAGCCAACAAATCACTCGACCCCTCACAATCTGGCTTCCGAGCCAAACACAGCACTGAGACCGCCCTCATCGCAGCAACAGACGACATTCGAACTCTACTGGACAATGGAGACACAGTCGCCCTCATCCTCCTCGACCTCTCTGCAGCCTTCGACACAGTCTGCCACAGCACCCTTTTACAACGCCTCAGAAACATCGGAATCCAAGGAAAGGCATTGGAATGGATCACCTCGTTCCTCACCGGAAGAACCTAGAGAGTCCGCCTCCCACCATTCAAGTCCGAGGCCTCTGAAATCATCTGCGGCGTACCACAAGGATCCTCACTCAGTCCCACCCTCTTCAACGTATACATGAGCCCCCTCGTGGCCATCGCCCGCCAACACAACCTCAACATCATCTCTTACGCGGATGACACTCAACTGATCCTTTCTCTCACCAATGACCCCAGCACCGCCAAAACTAACCTACACGAAGGAATGAAAGAAGTTGCCGAATGGATGAAACAAAGCCGTCTAAAACTAAACTCAGACAAAACAGAAGTCCTCATCTTAGGTAAATCTCCCTCTGCATGGGACGACTCCTGGTGGCCGGAAGCCCTCGGAAATGCACCCATCCCGACAGACCACGCACGGAACCTTGGCGTCATCCTGGATTCTTCACTCTCTATGAACAGACAAGTCAGCGCCGTATCCTCTTCCTGCTTTAACATTCTTCGCATGCTCAGAAAAACATTTCGCTGGATCCCCACCGAAACAAGGAAAACAGTCACCCATGCCCTGGTCACGAGCCGACTGGACTACGGAAACACCCTCTACGCAGGTACCACCGCTAAACTCCAGAAGAAACTACAACGAATCCAAAACGCCTCAGCCAGGCTAATATTAGACATCCCACGCAACGAACACATCTCTGGTCACCTTAAAGACCTCCACTGGCTACCCGTCAATAAGAGGATTACTTTCCGTCTGCTTACCCACGCACACAAATCACTCTACGACATCGGACCAGATTGCCTCAACTATCGACTGTCCTTCTACACCCCCTCCCGCCAACTTCGCTCTTCCAGCCAAGCCCTCGCCACTGTACCTCGCATCAACAAGACCACCATGGGAGGCAGATCCTTTTCATACCTGGCTGCCAGAACATGGAACTCACTCCCCGCTTACCTTCGCCTCACCCAGAATCACCTAGCGTTCAGAAAACAGCTTAAAACGTGGATTTTTGACAAATAATCCTCCTCCCCTTCCTAAGCGCCTTGAAACCCTCTGGGTATGTAGTGCGCTATATAAATTTTATGACTTGACTTGACTTGACTTTGGAGTGGGAATAGTAATTTTTACCTCTACGCTATCCAACGCTTTCCCTACTGTTGCACTCTTTGGAGTGGGAATAGTAATTTTTACCCCTACGCTATCCAACGCTTTCCCTACTGTTGCACTCACTGGAGTGGGAATAGTCCTTTTTACCCCTACGCTATCCAACGCTTTCCCTACTGTTACACCCACTGGAGTGGGAATAGTAATTTTTACCCTTATGCAATCCAATGCTTTCCCTACTGTTGCACCCACTGGAGTGGGAATAGTAAATTTTACACTTACGCTATCCAACGCTTTCCCTACTGTTGCACCCACTGGAGTGGGAATAGTAATTTTTACCCCTACGCTATCCAACACTTTCCCTACTGTTGCACTCTTTGGAGTGGGAATAGTAATTTTAACCCCTACGCTATCCAACGCTTTCCCTACTGTTGCACTATTTGGAGTGGGAATAGTAATTTTTACCCCTACGCTATCCAACGCTTTCCCTACTGTTACACTCCTTGGAGTTGTAATAGTAATTTTTACCCCTACGCTATCCAATGCTTTCCCTACTGTTGCACCCACTGGAGTGGTAATAGTAATTTTTACCCCTACGCTATCCAACGCTTTCCCTACTGTGCACCCACTGGAGTGGGAATAGTAATTTTAACCCCTACACTATCCAACGCTTTCCCTACGATTGCACTCTTTGGAGTTTTACACTTCCGCTATTATACGTTAATAATATTGGATATTATTTAATTATATTATGTTACTATATATATATATGTTTTAACAAATATGATTTACATTTTTTTTATAACTTTCATTAATTATTTAATTATTATAAGTTAATTTAAGTATTTTTAAGTATATTCTAGTAATTAATTTTTAATATTAATTTATTTTAACATTGTTTTTAATAAAGTCGATATTTTTATTAACTATATTTTAGTAAACAATATTTTTTACTCGATATTTTTGTACTTACCTGTTTGTAGATACAAACTCGATATTCTGTCTGTCGATATTTTTTCAACGATATTTTTGATAGTCGATATTATGTCCCTCGATATTATGTCATTGATCCGTTAAAAATGTATTGATAAGTCTTCTTGTGTGGGAGTAGAGATAATTAAATAAAGGTTCTTGAAGATTTGCGGTGGACAAGGATCAGAAGGGCAGCCGGCTGGCCTACTTGCTTTAACAAGATCCATAAATTCACTTTGTGATAGTTGTTTGAAGGATTGCACAGGCTGGGCTAGAACACACTTGTAGGGGATTTTTGGAAATGGGTTGGTGCTGGTGGTTTTCCCTTGTTTTAAATAGGAATCCAGCATGCTAGCTCTTTGGTTGTGTAATGATTTGCCCATTTGTCAGTAAATTGAGTAATGAGATGAGTTCCTTCTGTGCATTTAAGTGTACGAAATTCAGTGAACATGATATGAATTTCTTTATTTGCACATTTAGCATTGTGAATACCATCTGAATAGTACCTTTTTTTGGTTTTTTGATTGTTGACTTGTTTATTCTGTTAAGTTTCTGTTAGTGAAGTTTGTTTTGATTGCTATTTGTTTTAAGCCTGGTGTATTGCAGCTTTGTAATTTGTTGTTTTATTTTTTTTCGTCCTGCATGCGTCCAAGTTGTTTTCTTTCTTTTATCCTGTGTTGTTGTTTTTAGTGTTATTCGGATATCAAAAGCTTCTTTGAGCCACTCACAAAGTGTTTGAAAGTAATTTAATGTCTCTAGATCTCTGTTGGATGCTAGCTGTTTTTCTAAGTATTCAAATTTGAGTTTGTTCCTTTGTTGATATGTTGATGCATGTAAGGTGGCTTTGGGTGGGTTGATTTATGGTGTTTTATGTTGGAAAGCTACCAGATGATGGTCTGACCATGTGACAGGAGTATTCCTTTGAAAGGTAACTAGTTCTGGATTTGTAGAAAATTACATAATGGATGTCTCCAGCGATATATGTGGGTTTGTGGATGACCTGATGTAGGCTCAGAGTGTCTAGGCCAGTGATGATAGTTCTAGGATGGGGCAAATTGGGTTTGTTAAATCATATGTTTAGGTCACCAAAGATGCATAGGTTGGAGTGTAAACATGTCTGGGAATGCTGCATTGCTAAGTGGTTGTGCTCTGTAAAGAAGGAGGAAATTACAGGAGGAAGTTGGTGTAGGGTTTTATCTGGCGACGAGGGCCTCACAACCTTGTTTGGAAATGTTGTCAGCTTTGGAGTGATTTATTGTTTCCTCAAGCATAACAGCTAGTCCACCTCCTCTTCTGCCTATGCGATTTAGCGTGCTAGTTTGATAGCCTGGAGGAACGGATGCATGCGACATATCATCTCCAAACCATGATTCAGTTATGAAGAGTAAGTCCGGTTGTGTGTCAGTGAGTAGGTCACAGATGCGGTGCTTGTTTATAGAGACAGATCGAGATTTTATTAGTAAGCAGTCTAGAGATTGTGTTTTGGAAGTGGTGTGACTTTGTTTTTTAGAAAAGTGAGAAGTATTCTTTGAACTTGTAACCGGTGTGCTATTAGTGTTGGCATTAACTGCATCAGGAAAGCAACAGTATTGTTTGTCTATATTGTAATCCTCGTCCAGCACGCTTAAAAGGCAGTTTGTTGGGTCTGGGTGTGTAGGTGGTGGAGAAGGTGGTTGAAAGTGAGTTGGTGAGCTGTGCTGTTTTTGCAGAGTAGACTTGTTGTATAATTGACAAGTAGGTGAAATGTTGTTAAGAGTTGAATGTTGTTATTTTGTTTGTTATGTAAAATGTTATGTAAAAGCTTTTGTAAAGCGCAGCTAACACCTGACGGTTTCTTGGTGCTGTGAGCAGGGGGGAGCATATAGCAACAAATCAGGGGGCACTCAGTTGTGTGCTTTGCGAAACAGATAGGTTTTGAGAAGAGACCTAAAATGGGTGTAAGAAACCGTAAGCCTAAATTCCGGGGGGAGTGCGTTCCAGAAGGAAGGGGCAAGAAAAGAAAATCTGAGCCCTCCGTGTTTCTTACGTTTAAAGACAGGAGTCTTGAGTAGGGCTAAGTGGGAGGAGCGAAGATTGCGGGGGGGCACGTAATGGTGAAGCAAAGAGGAAATGAATAACTGGCCAAGGCCAGCTAGGGCTTTAAATATGGTACAGCCTAGTTTAAGTAGCAACGTTCCGCTACAGGGAGCCAATGAAGGGTCTTCAACAGGGGGCGCACATGCTGGTGCCTGGGCTGGTGGAAAATTTGCAGTGCCACCTGATTTTGGACCAACTATAGTCGGTTCAGTTGATAGACAGAAATACCAACATAGAGGGAGTTGGCGTAGTCTATTCTAGAGATGACCAAAGCCAATAAAGTCAGGGTGAGGGCATCAGTGGTAAGGAAACAAGCAATTTTGCGGATTTTACTTAAATGAAAAAAACTTGAAGAAATTACAGCATTAATCTGGGGCTTCATCGAGAGATCATTACTGATGATCACCCCAAGACTTTTAGCTGAAGTAGTAGGGAGAGGGGGAGAACCCAAACTTGAGGGCCAAAAACTTAGATCTCCACGGGTTAGTTGCACCCCGATAAGAACCAACTCGGTCTTATCGGGGTTAAGTTTGAGGTGATTTGCCCCCATCCAGTCACTGATGTGGCAAAGGGTGGACTGAAAATTATGAATAGATTGGCCTGATGAGTCGATATCAAAAACCAGCTGAATGTCATCCGCATAATTAAATGCGGTGATCTTGCTGTTTTGTAAAGACCGGATAAGGGGAGTAAGATACAAATTAAAAAGAAGAGGGGAGAGGGAAGAGCCCTGTGGGACACCACATGTCATCCCAACTTTCTCAGCAGAGAACTGGGAGAGACGGACAGCCTGGTGACGGTTGCTCAAGTAGGTGAAATGTTGTTAAGAGTTGAATGTTGTTATTTTGTTTGTGTCTGTTTAGGGTGGAAGGTTTATAGGTGGAGCATGTGGATCATGTTTAATGCTCTAAATTGTGCAATGGATGAGAGGCAGGTGAGTGAGAGTTGTTGTGTTGGGGTATTTGTGCTGGTGTTGGTAAAGATAGAATATTCGCGAGTAAAGATGGTTTAGGATCTGTATTATTTGTGTAGTCATGAAGGGGGAGTAGGTGTTTGTTTCTATTTTGTGACAGAAAGTAGTATGAAATTGTGTGTATGTGAAATTGTGATGTGCTGGTGTGTGTTATGTTTTGTTTTTGTGTACTGAGATGAGATATTGATGAAGTCAATTTCAGTAAAGGATTTAAACGTAAAGTACTGTTGTTGAGTGGGAGTTGAATGGTAAACGGGTGGTGATGTGAGAATGTAGTGTAGTTCCTATGTTCCCAATAGGCTCTGCGTATTGGAATAACATAACCAGCAGTGTAGACATAGGACTGAGGTCTTCTAGGTCTCTACTGACTATGTTAGACTTAATTTAGGTTTGTGCCAGCTAGCTCAGAGGTCACTGGAAACTTTCTTGAATGAATAGGAAGGGATCAGCTTCCCTTGCTCAGACAAGCAGGGATTAAGCTTCCGACAACCGCATAAACATGACAACTTTGCTCCCTCAGAATAAGAGTAAATCTCTAGAGTCGTGTGAAATCAATAGACAGCTATTTCACTCAGTCAGATGTGCATTATTAGGTTCACCAGAGACCAGAGTGCAGAGAATAGAGAGGCTGGCGTTTTCAATAAAAGGTATTATTTATTGAGC
Source organism: Lissotriton vulgaris (assembly GCF_964263255.1). Classification (NCBI taxonomy): domain Eukaryota; kingdom Metazoa; phylum Chordata; class Amphibia; order Caudata; family Salamandridae; genus Lissotriton; species Lissotriton vulgaris. Next base: position 249,622,350 of record NC_141694.1, read on the forward strand.
AGTCTTCCTTCTCATGCAAGAGAAATGAATGCCGCTATTGCAATACTTAATATAAAGTAAAGTACGTACAGTAAAAGGAGTATTATGAAATAATACTGTAAAAGCATTGATATGGTTTCTTAGCCATAAGACACTTTAAAATGGATAAAATGGATAAAATATATACATACATATACACATAGGCTAACGTGCTCAACTGGTGCTTCTAAAATACGCCTACCCCGGTGTACATGACCTAAGCCTAATACGTGGGAAGGAGTAAGTAAGTAGCAGTTTATGTTAAGTTGGTTTTGCCAAGAATCTGACTCAAGAATTCTCTCTAAGGGTTTAGTCAGCACTGTACCTTGGGAATAGAATGTAGGAGGTCTGGTATCTCTCTCTCAGGACTCGATATCCCAGTTACCCGCAAGGGTAGGCTGGAAACGCCGGAGCTGGATTTTCTCGGCAGGAGAAAAGACAGCGTCTTTCTCAGCGCGTCAAAGAGGAGGGGTAGCTTCCGTGGGCTCTTCGCATCTGCTGGGCTCTCGGCAAGTAGATTAGCTGCTCTGCTCCAAAACCACCACCGTGTGTTTGCTTAAGGCAACGTTGGTATATTTATTCCTGAAAGGTGCCAAGTTTGATGTAAGGTTTGGACATAAGACGTCAATAAAGATGTCACTTAGAACTGGCCGTTCTTACAGTGCTCGCAGGAGTTCTATTACAAATCAAAACAAAGCAAGCGGGGGATTTCCCAGGTTGCTGGAGGTTTGGTGTGTTGAAAGCACTCGTTGTGCTTTCTAGCAATCTAAGGAAGTAGCTTTTTTACCGTGCCTTGGACTGCAAGGGCGATTTACTGAAATATGGATCTGATTCTTATGCCATTATAGGGATATTATTGATTATAGCCGTACAAGGGCATAAAATGGTAATATTGATTCAGGTTCCTAGATAAAAACACAATACCCACTTCACGATCTAATGTCCATCAATTACTAAAACTAAGCAATATTAAACATGTAAAGGTGCATGTGTATTCCAACCCACCCCAAAATACATTTTGCATTCGAAATGGTATATGAGAAATACAAGAAAGATTAAAGGTACTGTACGTTTTTAAGCAGTGTAAATCATTCACTAAAAAAATGATGCATATATATTTAGCTGAACGATTTGCAAAAATTACACATGAAATGTCTCTTAATACAGAAAAGAAGGTCGAGACTATTTCATCACATATAAATGAAATTGCTTGTAAGTGTGCTAGAGGCTGAGGTAATATTTTGTCTCTAGAATTACTAAAAATAGAAGCTCTGTTCTTTATGAATAGTTCTACTGTAAGCAGAGTACATGTGCCAAAAAAAAGGTAAATATTTTGGAATTTGGAAAAAATAATTTCCTGTTCAGGGGAAAAATAGTTCCAAATGTTTTCAGTAGCTTTTGTTTATCAAAGCTGGAGGCCGAATTCAGAGTTCAGGGGAACGCTGTGTGCCGGTTTGCTTAGAAGTTATTCTTTCGGTTCAGGGGAGAACATTACTTCAGACAGATGTGCAAAAAAACAGTCTACAGCTTCAGGTGAAAGTTCGACCATGGTTGAAAATGCTGTAACCGGGCAGTCGTGAGAATGATTGCTATCATTGGTGTCAGGATCAGCAATGCTCACAGAAGGTCGTACCTGGGTGATGTTGCTCTCATTTCTTGATTCACTGCTACCTAATCGTAGTGGTGAAGTTTCAACCAATGCCGTCATCAGGATTGGTAACCGCTGGGGACAACATGATGTATGAGCCATTACAGGACTTAGCAAAGTATCGATATCCATTGGTACTGCTGATTGTAGTGTAAGACAGGTGTCTAACACGCATTCTTCTCCGTATAGTATACATTGAAGCACAGGTAAGATGCAGTTCTGCCATATAAGACTGAAAGAAAGAAACCAGGTCATATTCAGATCTCTTAGCCGGGCTAATCCAAGGACTTTAGTTATGCGGTCCCGATAGCGTATAGCTAGGATCGTTTCTTCCATTGTTGCTGGAGTCTTGTCTGCGTTTTGGCTTGCCATATCGGAGCAGAAGGGTCAAAAATAAAATTCCTGCTACGAGTCCCAAAAGTAGTGGTAGGCCGCCAAAGACCGAATGGACAAAATTGGGAAAGATGCCCAGGACTGCTTCGAAGGGTGTTAACAGTCCCGAAAAATTTGTCTTAAATACATGTGCGATACCACTGACATCTGACATATTTAGGATTTGGCTTAGCATTTCTACAAAATGCACGGGGCAATTAGTTGATAAAAGTGTATGTATCTCTGCCGTTGTCCTTGCAACTTGAAGATCATACGTTTCTTTTGATGACATAATAGGCACTGTTGTCTGTAAAAGCACAGACTTCATTCTGCTTAAAGTATCAATTCGTATAGAAGAGATATTCAAGGGAGGCCAAATCGTCGCCTCTGTATCAGTAGGGACGTTTGGATACAATGCTTGCATACAGCAAGTGACCATGGAACTAACGCTTATGAGATAAGCTTTCCCTGGCACCATGCCACAACAGCTGTGATCCGTTATTAGAACGTAACTCCTGTTAGAAAGTTGTCTAAAGAATGGCTCTATTTGTGCTGCAGGTGTGCCGTGCTGGTGGCATGAAAGGTTATTTGAAGTCCCCTCACAGGCCCCATGTAAATTAATACCTTGGCACAGAAGTATACCGCTTAGTGATCGTTTACAATTATTACCACTAAGAAATACATTCTGGTTTTTGTCACTATAACATGTATATGTATAAGGTAATTTCCATGATGACTTAATGTACCCTTTACCCAACCTTTCATACTGGCCTGCTGGTATATACTCTTGGCAATTTTTAAATTGGAAAGTTATCGGAATTGTGATTATTCCGTGTATTATCCATTCAATGACAGGTCTTTCTGACATTGTCAACGGCAATCTCTCAAGTTTTTCAATGCTCAGAATCGTATAGTCTGCTCCTTTCTGTGCCAAACTGATTTGTTTATCAGTAAGGTTAAAGATAGAGAACAATGACGTTGTGTTGATTAAACGCCAAGGCACATAGCCTGAACGCAGATTTTGCAACGTCCAGCCTAGCTGTACAATAGAACGTAATTGGGACTGACCGTGTTGTAACATTAGTAAGTCCTGATCTATTATATCTATAGCAGATGATACAATACTGTCCAGTGAATATATTCTGGAGGACAGAGTCATTAACCCATTGTCCACAACAGAAAGTGATTTTTCCAAATTAATACGATCAATTTCTCGTATTTTCTCTGCTGTCTCAATTTGAGTCACTTTCCAAGCTTCGTTGTACGCAGCGCATATACTGGCCGCTATGAAATGTTTCTGACGCTGTTTGCGTGGTCCCATTATGAAATCGCGCAAGTCAGCACCATCTTTAAGTAAAGTCAAGTGTTGCTTAACTTCTGCCAGTGTGGATGTTTGTAGCCATTCAAGGCATAATTTCCCTACACTGTATGTTGTTACTATCCCTGGATGTTGTCTCTGGGAGTATCTAGGGTCTGGTCTGGTCATTTTTAACCCCTGTATTTTGTTCAGGAATCTATCTTGACATTTATTTTTTGTCTGTTGGCCAGATTAACCACTTTTTCCAATCAGGATGTGTTCTGTTTTTGATGTAAAATTTGGGATACGTCTATCTCAATATCTGTGGTTGTATTATCAGGTATTGGCTTTGGAATAGACGGTTTGTTTAAGTCTTTGATCTTGGCTAGGCCAAGACAGGTAGTCTGTTGAATGGTGTCATTCAAGAACATTATTTGTTCTGGGATCATGCAGGCTCAAAATAATGATTCTAAACCTTGGACCTGCCATTCTTTTGTACCCCAGATGGTTTTTGTTTCAATGTTGTTTTTCCAGAAATCAAAACCAAATGTAATAATTTTTTCATAAAATGTTTCCGAATAAATCAATTTAGTATTTGTCAGCATAGTTTTAGTCCCTGTTTTATCTAACAGTTTGTAATAAAATGTTTCTGCATCACTTGTGTTAAACCCTGAGAAGTATGGAAAATTCTCATAAAATGTTTGCGAACTGCTTTTAGGTGGAGTTGCACAATGTTCCTATTGATTATATTTAAAAACATGTCTAGGTTGAGCAGATTTATGAAAATAGTGATGTGCATAGTGGTTATAGCAATACATCTGTTCATAGTTCGATGAACCCTGTAAATAATCATGTTCTGTAAATTTTGCTGACATTACTAAATCTGACATCATATTATTTATGCTTTCAAAGTCCCAATCATCAGAGAATGTACTTGGTTTTACAAAGTCACTTAATGAAACCTTAAACTGATGAGGATATTTCAAGAGTTCGACCGGTCCATAGATTTCGTAATCCGTTTTGTCCCAAACTACTCTGCCGGGTATTGGAATGGCTGTGACATTCACTGATGATAGTTCTCTTTTCTCAATGTGAGATGACTTGTGTGGCTTTAGGACCAAGTTGATGTTCTGACTTGCTGTGTCCATTGTACTGTATTTTCCCTCAATGAATTTTCCCAAACAAAGTACCATGATGAGCCAAAGCAGGAAGAAAAGTACACGTAACACAATCCAAAATTCAATCTATGGAGAAATCAGATAGGTGTCTTTGAGTTGATGAAAGAGTTCTGTTACTTTGTCATTAAAAGTTTTTGTTGCTGGCGTTACTTCAGGGTCGCTTTGATCTTCAGAAAAGTTATCGAAATTGATGAAGTAGCCAGATGCAGTTCTGTCAATTGTTGGAATTGCTTTTTCAATTGGTCTCTCATTAGCACAGTCTGAGGCTACATCGTTGTAGACTGGTATTTCTTGACAAACTGTTTCAATTTGGGTTTCAAGAGGCACAAGTTCCATGGCATTGTTGCATAGTCCTTTTGTATTCACTGCAGGTTTATCAAATGTGATTAGTCTCTCAGTTTGCACCTCTTGGATGTAGCAAATTTTGGTATTCTGCTATTTCTTGGGAGTCCACTGGGCCTACTACTTATTATTGGCCACATGATTGTGGTTTTATCAGGTCGATGGATACAACTCTGTGCTCCTTTTTACCAGCAAGGGGCGGTAGTACAACTGATCTCGTTCCGTTGACAGCTAAGACAGGTACTGCTTTTCTGTAAGAAGGCCCAAATTCCTTCTTCACCGCTATCTTCTCTCTGACCAGATCCCCAATCTTTGGAATCCACACAGGTCTTGCTGGGACAGGTGGTGTATCTTCAGTGGTTGTTGGCTGTTGTTTTAAATTTATGTTGCTCAGGGCTTTTCTTGTTTCATTTAAGTCCTGTAAAACAGCCAAACGATCTTTGATGTCAAAGCATTTTTCATTATCTTCTACCACTGAAGTCTGACTATCTAAATCCTGAATATACATTCTGGTTCCGAATAATAGTTCGTACGGGCTGAAACTTTTTAGAGAATTTATTGGCAGATTGTTAAGACTACCTTGGACACTTATTACATGCTGGACCCACCCATCACCCGTACCTAGTACCTTTGCCGTTATAGATTGCTTTATGTCTCGGTTTTTCTTTCCACAATCCCATTTCCCTCAGGATGGAAGGGACAAGAGTACCGCAACTCAATGCCCATGCTGGTCATGACCTCCTTATAAGCTCGAGAGCTTATAAGGATATGGTCAGAATGTAGCATGGCAATTGAGTATGTGCCGATAAAGACTCGCAAATCTTTTATAACAGTTCTGGCATCAGCCGAGCGCTGGGGCCACATTTTTAAGTGAATCTAGTCTTAAAAGGAATTAATGGGACGCTGGATTTTACATATAGATAGCCTTATGCTAACTACAGAAATGGCCATGGCAATACTCCTGTTGGCTCGTTACTGTAAACTCTGTTGCAGTTTGGACAGCTTTTTGCAAATTTATAATGTTTCAGGCTCATCCCCGACCACCAGTATTCTGATTGTAATTCTGTCAGAGATTCCTTGATCTGTTTGTGCCTAGGACCTTCACCCATGTGTGCGTCTGCTATTAATAAGACTCTCCTGTTCATGTTTGGAATTACTCTATCCCCCACTCCAGGGATTTGAGCAAAAGGAACGGAGTTTGCGTCAATTACGTATGTATAATTGAGTGGATAGTTCACGGGTAGTGCTGCACAGTTGCCTTTTGAAGACGTTTTTACCGCCAGCATGGTTTCCCTGTCTATGTATTTTTCTGAACGCTTTTTTGTGGCTACAGAAGCCGGTTTAGTTGCTTCCGATGTGGCTGTATTAGCCAATGAATTCCCTGCAACGTGAACGCCATCACGTTGATGACACCAGAGTATGTATCACGTGAGTCTTCTGTAGTTCTTTCTGTAACAGAACTACCTGTTTCCAAAGCATTTTATGCTTGATTGTGGCACCTGTGTCATCTTTGTAATCGTTTTGAACCCAGTTCTGCAAATCATTATTGTAAGATTTGACGCAGAAATGCGAATCGCACACTATTAGTGTCGGGAATTCACAATCGATTTAGAAAAGGGGGTGGTGATGAACAGAGTGTCTGAGTTAAGCAGACCACTCTTACCCAGTCCAAAGATCAGGGCTTGATCCATCACCGTTATTTATCTCACTGCCCCATCCCAGCTCAGAACCTGGCTATATGCAAATCAGTCTGTCCCTGGCCCAGTGCATCATGGGAACAGGGCAGACTGAACTACCAAGCCAATTCTTCACCAGAAAGGAGACAAGCTACCGGGGACCGGTTTCTGGCATTTCAGCCTTCTTCGGCCCGGCTTGCTTGAATCCTGATGGAGCAGTGAGAAAGGGACTCATGTCTGAGAATTCACAATCGGCATTTTCAAGCGCCATCTTTAAAGATCTGATTTCAGCTCGCTGAGCCGAACAGTTTCTCAGTGATTCAGTGTTTGTTATTTACGGTCTGAATTTACTGCAGAGCAAGCGACCTTTAACAATCGTGCAGGCTGCATTGTAGGATTTATCATCTACATTCTGTCCGTATAGATTATAAAAGAGTACTGTTGGAGAGGCAGAATTTCGATTGGCAGAGGATATTCTTCTTCATATTTCAAATCATTCAGTTTTTTCATGTTCGGGACAAAATAGTATGTCACGCCTTCTGCAGCAAGAGAATCTTCCCACTGTATCCATTTTGGATTTAGTGCCACCGTTTTTAGATTAACTGGGCTGAATAATGCCTCAAAGGCTGATTCTGCTGTAAAAACAGTTATTCTTTTGCCTTGTGCTAGGGCTCTATCTTTTGCTATAGCCGTCTGAAACGCCGCCTTTACAGTATTTTCTGTAACACTGAATGTTTTCTCTGCTTGTGTGTACAAATGGGATTTGTAAGCTATTGGTACCGTTTCTCCCTCATTAGAGGTCAGGTACGTGAATCCGCATCTTCCTGGGATGACTCGGATTACAAGGTTGCGTGTATTGTCGCGAGTTTCTAATTTTGTTTTAGCTAACATGTCTGTTTGCAATGATCTCAAAATTTCTGTGTGTTTCTGAGTCCAATTGATTGGTTTAAAATCAGGTTTTATTAATTCGTAGAGAGGTTTAACCCTCTCTGCATAATTAAGAATGTAAGTTCTTCTGAAATTCAGGAAGCCTAGTATTGATTGTATGGCTGAGATACCCGCCACCCCCTCTCAACACAATCCCCCAAGGATGGGAAGACGGAAACGGTTCTGAACTTGTGGAAGGCGGGAGGGAGTTACCCTCCCGGCCGTATTTATTAAAAATATGAAACAAAATTAAAAACGTTAAAATTAACAGTTTCATATCATGTACAATTTCATTTACACATTACGATGTTCTTGGTTGACCTTAACACATCTCTAATACAAAGGTTCTCCTAGCCGATACTAAACATCCTACAAATGCATTTACTCAAACTTTGAAATTGTACGTCCTAACATACGGGCCAACGGCAAGGTCGTAACCGGTGTCAGATCCCCAATACCAGAACTCCCCCCTCCACGTGTGAGGGGCGGTCGCACAGAGGACTGTACCTCTGTGCCAACTTCCAATTTCCCTTGTCTTAGCGGGGGCCCCCTGTTAGCTCGACGCCATCTTTAGTGGTCGTCCGAGGACTCGTGTGAGGTGTCTAGAAGGTAGCGTAGACCCCCCCTCCCACCCCACACAACTTACCACATCTGCCGTCGCAGATGTCCTGGCCCCGGGAAATTCCTATGAGGAGCCCTAGCCCCTCTTCCCCAGGGAGGGGCCTATGGCCGCCTTCCCTTTCGGCGTCCCCATCCTTAGAGGGGACCGCCTCCCCGTTTGAGGGGCCAATGGCCGCCTCCCCCCGGGCGCTCCCATCCATAATGGGTGACGCCCTACCTCTAGGGATCTTCTAATTCCTGCTCACCGAAATGGCTTCCCGGGGGGATCGGGGTACTCCACCATACGTTCGGGGGGACCGAGTGGTCGCCCCTTTCCATAAGTTCTTCAGCGTTTTTGGTGCTTGGAGTACAGCACACTTCTCTAAGAAGTTGTCCGCTATGCTTTTGCCTTCACTTGATAATTCATATCCTAAAAATAGGACAGTTAGATGGGCAATTCGTGACTTTTTAAAGTTGAATTTGTAACCCTCTGCTGCGAACCCAAGTATTACGGTGTTCACTCTTTTCAGGTGAGTATCCAGGTCGTCGTCTGTGAGATAGATATCATCGACATAAGATAATGCCTCATCATCATACGTTTGTAGTAACTCTGTTACACTTGCTGAGAATAATCCTGGGCTGTTCTTGAATCCCTGTGGGAGTAGACAGAATTTTTTCTGTGACCCCATTATTGAGAAAGAGGTTAAATACCTGCTTTCGGGTGCAATGTTTTGACAAAAGAATCCATTAGAGATGTCTAATGTTGTTTTGTATTTTTTGCGAACTATGTTATTCATTAGTGCCGCACTGTGCGAATTTTGTACCATAAATGTTTTGCAACATGAGTTAAGGTGTCTGTAGTCCAAGACTAGACGATATGAATCGTCTGGTTTGGAGACAGGAAACAAAGGATTGTTCATTTGAGAGGTGCATGTTTCAATCACCCCTTGGTATTCAAGTTGATCTAAGATCTCCCTGACCTGTTTTTTAGCTTCTTGCTTAATTGAGTACTGTCTTTGTGCAGTCGGTTGATTTTTTAACTGGATTTTGTGAGGAGGAGAGTCCTCATCCCATCCTACATGATTCTTATATAATGCAGGTGCTTGAGCTACTGCCCATTTTCTGGCATATATGTATTTTCTAAGTATTGGAATATGATTTGAGAAGGCAGGCATAATCATTTCTTCGCCATGAGGGCACTCCCTGACAAACTCTGGTGGCCAGTCTTTCTCAGCTAATAGGATGTCATAGCCTTTTGAGAGGTTATCCCAAAACAGACCCCTTACCTTCCTAGTCTTATCTCCCTCTATACGCAATGTCAGTTTGTATATTTTAAGAGGTTCGCTAACTCTGGTATCTGCAGTTTGCACCTGAATGTATTCATTCGTGTCCACTGTCTCCAGATGATTCATAAGGATCTTGCGAGCTATGGTGACTTCTGCTGCGCTGTCTAGCATTGTCTGTGCCCACTCTCCGTTTTTCAGCTGTGTCCTTGGTATCCTCGGCATGTTCGATTATTTTAATACTGGCTACCTGTCATGAATCACAGGCCTTGCACTCATCCACACATTCGCACTCACGCAGGGGTAGTTTTGCCCACACTAGAAACCCACCCCTGTCCCGTGCTACCAGCACACCAATGTAATGTGAGTGATTAAATGTGTAGTGTTACTGTACATCTTCTGTAATTATGCTTTTCACGTTATGTACATTTTCATAGCATTATTTGTTTTTGCCAAGTGCTGTTTATTGATGTCGTTATCAAAGTAGGAAACGCAGAAAGGATTTGGATCCAGTGCAGAAGTTTAGGTAAGAATGCAGGAGAGAATCGTAGGCAAGCAAGTGAGATTGAGAAGGGAAATGCTCGGACTGAGAAGGTTCGGGAGACGCTGGCGCTGCGCACGCTGAAAACGGCACGCAGGTATTTGGTGTGCGATGCGTCAACGCTCTCTGGGTGTGGCTCTACTATAAAAGGCCACACCCAACGTTGTTCAGCGCTTTGCCTTCTGCCACCGCTCTCCAAAGGTTCGCCGAGGAGAGTCCTGGATTCCGAAGACGACGGCCAACGCCCAGGAAGCTTCGAAGGTCGTCATCCTGCCTGCGCACGCCTGACTTTCAATTCTGAAAAAGAAGAAACACAGAACAAATAAGCTAAGTGGAAAACTTTGTTCTTTATTTGCATTATCTGGCGCCCACCGCAAGCAAGCTGCAATAGATCTAAAGAACTGAAAGACTTACCTGGACAGCAATTCTAAGGCTTAAGCCTTTGAGAACCTATAGATAAAGACATTGTTACAAAGAATTTGGAAGAAAGAACTTAAAAGCTTTGAGAGGTATCAAAGTGATCTTTTGAGGGCAATTGTTGTTGTTGATTGTCATTTGGAAATTGTCTCTCTTGTTTAATATTGTTTATACTAGGGTGTGAAGGAGAAGAACGGCACGGTGAGAATACTGAGTAAGTGGCATATATAAGTAGGTGCAGTGTGTAATGCAAATATTTGAAAGGAAGTAACTCATAGGCCTATTCTTCATTACTTGGTTTTTCAGGGGACTATCACTTATACAACAACCCTTCCACATCATCACAACCCTGCTCAGCTTCTACCCTTCACGACGTCAACACGGACGCGACGCCAAAACTTTACCAGTCGCAGGTAGGCTCCTACTTAAGAGTAATTACAAACCCTTAAGAATATTTGTGGGGTAGGCAAATAGAAATACAGGAAACTGATTTTACAAAAGTTCTCCTTATTGCCTCGCAGGTCGACAATCAAGGAAGCAGGTAGCGTCCACGATCCGGCCTACCTCCCTGATTTCTATTTAATTACCTCAGTGTTATCAATCAATCACTAGGTATTGCCTAGAATTTGGGGAAGTTGGTCCATAACGTCTCTGCGAAAACCTACAACAAGCGACCTACAGGTAAGGGTGCTTGTAACCTTGACAGAAGGCAAAGCCCACGACGACATTTTCGCCCAGACGTTATGGATCCTTCCATTACAGATTCTTTGCAAGACATTGCAAATTTGATGACGGCAATACAAGCTGAAAACGCAGCCCTTCGTAGAGATGTTACTGATATCCAAAGCAGTATACAATCCGGTTCTAGACACTGGAATTTTTCCCCAACTCAGAAATCTGTATTGAAACCAGCCACATTTCAGCCGGGGTTTCAAACCTTGCACTCTAGTTCTAGTTCATCTACAACACCAACCCAGATTCAGGTAGTGACTCCGGTATCAGTCCCTTTAGCACCACCTGAACGATTCCTGGGAGATAGTAATAAGTTCTCAATCTTTTTAAATCAATGTCATCTGCATTTTATAGCTAAACCAGCAGCCCTTCCTGATGACTCCTCTAAAATAGCTTTCATTCTGTCGTACTTAGGAGGTGACGCAGCCTTGTGGTCAGTACCAATTGTAGAGCGAGATGACCCAATACTTTATAACCTTAGACTATTTAAGAACACTATGAAAAAATTGTTTGCCAAACATGTCTTTGTCCAATCTGCAGACCGTGAACTATTACACCTCAAGCAAGGTTCATCGGACTTACTACACTACATATCCCAATTTAATAGGCTGGTTATTGAAGCCCGCTGGCCCGAGAAAAAAAAAGGGTTTCTCTTTTTTACAAGGGGCTTAAAGATGAGCTAAAGGATATGGTCACGCAAATTTTAGATCCACCAGATACCATCGAAGACTTCATAGATTTAGTAGTAAAATTAAACCATCGTTTACTAGAACGCAGAGGGGAGAAAGGTAAAACTGAAGTTAAAATGTTCTCCTTTAAAGAGAGATACAACAGTGTAAAGACAGAAAGCACATCCAAGTTGGATTCAGGAGTAGAACCTATACAAATAGGCACGATTAAAGGACCTCTGAGTAAAGAAGAGAAGGACAAAAGAAGGAAATTGAATCAATGTTTATATTGTGGCAAGTCTGGCCATTTCGTTAAAGAATGTCCGGTACGCCCAAATAAACCTAAGAGTAAGAATTCTGAGGTAGCTCTAGTACAGCAGTCGGAAAACTAACTGGCTCGACAAACCAAGAGGTCAGTTTGTCGAGTAAGTTATCTAGTTTGGCCTCAATAACCCCTGAGATAACTTCCCATCATCTTAGTATAAAAGTTACTTTACAATCTTTGTCTGAAAAGGGGAAGGAATGGACGGTTGACGCATTAATCGATTCAGGGGCTACAGGCAATTTCATCGATACCATGTTTTTGAAAGAGTTAGATTTTAAAACCAAGGCAAAACAACATCCGGAGGTGGTTAAAGCGGTAGATGGTAAGGAATTATCGTCTGGTCTGATTCAATTTCACACTGAAACTCTTTTGATGACTTGCTTACATAAACATAAAGAGGACATAACCTTTGACATCATAGATGCCCCTCAATTCCGCTTAATTCTAGGCATACCTTGGCTAGTTAAGCATAACCCTAAAATCGATTGGGTAGAAAGAACCTTGCTATTAGACTCAGATCATTGTGTATCATCTTGTCTGACGACACAAGATTCCAAAGTATTGATTCGAGGTAGTAATTTCCCCTTGACTTCAAAAAGTGTATTACTATTGGAAGGAGTTCCTAAAGAATATTCTGACCTTCAGGACGTATTTGACAAAAGAAGGGCCAACACTCTACCACCTCACCGGGATTTCGGTTGTCGAATAGATTTAGTACCAGGGGCTACCTTGCCGTGTAGTAGAATATATGCTCTCACCGAGAAAGAAAATGAACATCTAAGAGAATATTTAGACGAATATCTGGCCAATGGATTTATCCGACACTCCAAATCTCCTGTATCCTCCCCTCTCTTTTTTATTCCAAAAAAGGGAGGTGAGTTGCGAACGTGCCTCGACTATAGAGCTTTAAACAATGTTACCATCAAGAATAGATATCCACTTCCCTTGATTCCTACACTTTTAGACCAATTAAAAGATGCCACCATTTATACTAAATTGGATTTGCGAGGAGCTTACCATTTGGTCAGGGTTCGCAGTGGAGACGAATGGAAGACAGCATTTCATACCAAATTCGGTTTGTATGAATACCAGGTCATGCCATTCGGGCTCTGTAACACTCCCGCAGCTTTTCAATTTTTTATAAACGAGGTTTTAAGGGAATTCTTAGATATCTGTTGCATTGTGTACATAGATGATATTCTCATCTATTCTAAGAACACCACAGAACATGTACAACAAGTAAGAGCTATTCTTCGAAAACTTCTTGACAACTCCTTGTACATCAAGCTTGAAAAAAGCACCTTTCACACCACAAGAGTTGAATTTCTGGGATATGTTTTGAGTCCAAATGGTATAGAAATGGATCCTAAGAAAATTCAGGCAGTCCTAGATTGGTCCAGTCCCTCCTCAGTTAAGCAGGTACAACGTTTTTTGGGGTTCGCTAACTTCTATAGGCGCTTTATATGTAACTTTTCTCACTTGATAACCCCAATTACTAAATTGTTAAAAAAGTATACAAGATTTGAATGGAATAATGATGCCAAAGAAGCCTTTCAAAATCTAAAGAATCACTTCACTACAGCACCAGTATTAATGCACCCAGATCCTTCCAATCCGTTTATTGTAGAAGCAGATGCTTCTCAGTTTGCTATTGGTGGCATTCTATCACAAAGACACAAAGAAACAGGTCAGATGCATCCAATCGCATACTATTCGAGAAAACTAACCCCTACTGAGCAGAATTATGCCATAGCTGACAAGGAGTTGTTAGCCATAAAAGCAGTCTTCGAAGAATGGCGCCATTACTTGTTAGGGGCAAGACATCCAATAACAATCTATACAGACCATAGAAATCTGCAGTTTTTGCGTTCAGTAAAAGCTCTCACTGCTAGACAGTTAAGATGGACATTGTTCTTCAATGATTACAATTTTGTAATTACTTATCGTCCCGGAAAAGAAAATCTAAAAGCGGATGCATTGTCACGTTTGGGAATCATGGATGATAAGGAGTGTTCTTTTGAAAGAGTTCAACCTGTACTGCCCGATAGTTGCTTCAAGGTGGGAGTGGTAGTTACTGATGTAATGGAAGACATTAAAAAAGAAGTACAAGAATGGAATGCTTTGTATCCTCTGATGCAGTTCAAAGAAGGTTTAATGTATATGAATGAGCAAATTTTTGTACCTACACAGGAACTGCAAAATAGAGTTATACATTTACATCATGATACTCTAATGTGTTCACATCCAGGAGTTGCTAAAACCAGTCAATTAATTAAGAGACAATTCTGGTGGTCTTCTTTGTTAAATGATGTAAAATCTTATATTGAGACTTGTGTAGTCTGCACACAGAATAAGACACAACATCAAGCACCTAGTGGTCTTTTACTTCCTCTCCCAATTCCGCCCCAACCTTGGCACACAATATCGCTTGACTTTATAGTGGAACTTCCTGAAGACCAAAGAAGGTTTTGACACCATTTTGACAGTGGTTGACCATTTTTCTCGAATGACTCATTTTATCCCATTAAAAAAGATTCCTTCTGCAAAGGACTTAACTCAAGTCTTCTCTAAAGAAATAATTAGATTGCATGGTATTCCTTCAGTAGTAATTTCTGATAGGGGACCACAATTTGTCTCTCACTTTTGGCAAAATTTAGGAGAAACTTTAAACATGGACATCCGCACGTCCTCTGGTTACCACCCCCAAACGGATGGCTTAACCGAAAGGACAAATCAAACCATAGAACAGTTTCTAAGATGTGCTTTAGCTGAAGAAGAAAGAGAGTGGTCAGACATTTTGTGGGTCTTAGAATTTGCTTTCAATAACATAGATAATTCTTCCACCACTCTTTCACCATTCTTTTGCAATTATGGATTTCATCCTAAAAATATCCCGGGAACAATACAAATCCCTTCTGAAGCACCATCATTAGAGGATCACATTACAAAATTAGTTCATGTTCAAAGTCAGGCTCAATATCATTTAGCCCAAGCAAAAGAAAGCCAAAAAGAGACTACAGATTTACATAGAAAACCGCCACCTGACTATTCAGTCGGAGATAAGGTGTGGTTATCTACAAAGAATCTAAGAATGAAAATCTGTAAGAAATTACGTCCCAAATTCATCGGCCCATTTGTTGTTGAAAAAATAATCAATCCTGTTAGTATTAAATTAACCTTACCAACTAAGTATAAATTTCATCCGGTGTTTCACGTGTCATTGATCAAACCTTGTAATCCCATGACTAGGTTTAAAAAGAATCCAGCACCCATACTTATTGATGGAGTCCCTGAATTTGAAGTTCAAAAGATTGTAGATGCAAAGAGAGTTCGAGGGAAATTGTTTTACTTAATACATTGGAAAGGTTATGGTCCTGAAGAACGAACATGGGAACCTCTTTCAAACCTACAACATTCTCCTCAATTACTCAGAAATTTTCATCTTCGTAATCTAAATAAACCGAAGCCTGTTCCACAGATTTTGGGAGGGCTCTTGAGAGAGGAGTACTGTCATGAATCACAGGCCTTGCACTCATCCACACATTCGCACTCACGCAGGGGTAGTTTTGCCCACACAAGAAACCCACCCCTGCCCCGTGCTACCAGCACACCAATGTAATGTGAGTGATTAAATGTGTAGTGTTACTGTACATCTTCTGTAATTATGCTTTTCATGTTATGTACATTTTCATAGCATTATTTGTTTTTGCCAAGTGCTGTTTATTGATGTCGTTATCAAAGTAGGAAACGCAGAAAGGATTTGGATCCAGTGCAGAAGTTTAGGTAAGAATGCAGGAGAGAATCGTAGGCAAGCAAGTGAGATTGAGAATGGAAATGCTCGGACTGAGAAAGTTCGGGAGACGCTGGCGCTGCGCACGCTGAAAACGGCACGCAGGTATTTGGTGCGCGATGCGTCAACGCTCTCTGGGTGTGGCTCTACTATAAAAGGCCACACCCAACGTTGTTCAGCGATTTGCCTTCTGCCACCGCTCTCCAAAGGTTCGCCGAGGAGAGTCCTGGATTCCGAAGACGACGGCCAACGCCCAGGAAGCTTCGAAGGTCGTCATCCTGCCTGCGCACGCCTGACTTTCAATTCTGAAAAAGAAGAAACACAGAACAAATAAGCTAAGTGGAAAACTTTGTTCTTTATTTGCATTATCTGGCGCCCACCGCAAGCAAGCTGCAATAGATCTAAAGAACTGAAAGACTTACCTGGACAGCAATTCTAAGGCTTAAGCCTTTGAGAACCTATAGATAAAGACATTGTTACAAAGAATTTGGAAGAAAGAACTTAAAAGCTTTGAGAAGTATCAAAGTGATCTTTTGAGGGCAATTGTTGTTGTTGATTGTCATTTGGAAATTGTCTCTCTTGTTTAATATTGTTTATACTAGGGTGTGAAGGAGAAGAACGGCACGGTGAGAATACTGAGTAAGTGGCATATATAAGTAGGTGCAGTGTGTAATGCAAATATTTGAAAGGAAGTAACTCATAGGCCTATTCTTCATTACTTGGTTTTTCAGGGGACTATCACTTATACAACAACCCTTCCGCATCATCACAACCCTGCTCAGCTTCTACCCTTCACGACGACAACACGGACGCGACGCCAAAACTTTACCAGTCGCAGGTAGGCTCCTACTTAAGAGTAATTACAAACCCT
Organism: Lissotriton vulgaris; assembly: GCF_964263255.1. Classification (NCBI taxonomy): domain Eukaryota; kingdom Metazoa; phylum Chordata; class Amphibia; order Caudata; family Salamandridae; genus Lissotriton; species Lissotriton vulgaris. Next base: position 249,639,035 of record NC_141694.1, read on the forward strand.
TAAGAATATTTGTGGGGTACACAAATAGAAATACAGGAAACTGATTTTACAAAAGTTCTCCTTATTGCCTCGCAGGTCGACAATCAAGGAAGCAGGTAGCGTCCACGATCCCGCCTACCTCCCTGATTTCTATTTAATTACCTCAGTGTTATCAATCAATCACTAGGTGTTGCCTAGAATTTGGGGAAGTTGGTCCATAACGTCGCTGCAAAAACCTACAACAAGCGACCTACAGGTAAGGGTGCTTGTAACCTTGACACTACCTTCTTTCTTGGAAATTGTAATTTTTTACTTTGAGCAGATTCCTTGTCTTTGGAATTGACGTGCTCCTCCCTGTGTTCTGACCGTCCTCTTCTTTCCGATTTCTGCGAAAAAGATCGAGAGGGACATGTATCAATATTTTGATATCTATCAGGCTTTTTCAAATTATCCCTATTTCTAAGGTTGTATCTTTTCTCAGAGGGCTCCCTTTGGGGAGACTGGTGTTCTCGGTTCGAAGTTCTTTCCCTCCGCCGAGGAGACCTTCCACTGGACTGGAATCTTTTTTCTTTGGGAGTGGATTGTTTATTTCCATCCCAGCTCTTTTTTGGAGTATTTAGATTATTTTTAATAAATATCTTTTCAGGATTTTCAAGTAGTTGGGGTTTTACCGGTTTCCCACCCAAACTATCTCTACCTAGTTCTTCATACGATTTTTCTATGATTCTGGCAAGTTCAATTGGTTGGTCTGCTATATCTGTTTCTTTCAATTTTTGGCAGATCGCCACAGATGCTGCTTCTCCTTTTATGTTGGCCAATAATATGGCCGAGACCTGCTTGAAGTCTTTCAGTAATTTTATACCAAGAGTTAAAGCAGGTTCTGGACCGTATTCATTTTGAATCTGTCTTAGCACATCTGGTATTACCGCCAGAGACGGAACACCATGTGTTTTTGTGTAAATGGAAGCAAAGACTGTGCCCCAAGTGTCACAGTCCTCCACATGTGGTGCGACCCCCATTGGAAGGCATATAGTCAGAATTCTGTGTTTCTCACTAGGGGTAGTATTCGGGAATACCGCCTCTATTTGAGTTATTTTCTGTGCTAGCCAGAATGGAATTTTTTCCCGTTTTGCGGGTGTTTTACCAACACATGATTGTATGTTCTGTGGTGTAATTTTAATTGTGTTCCCCTGATGAGGGGTCAGCTGTGGAATGTTAACAGCTGGTTGGACTGTTGCGGTCCGCATTACATATTGGACTAACTGTGAATTTTAATTAGTAATTTTAGCTGGGCTAAAAGTTCCTTGTCTGACATTTTTTCGATGTCTGGATGTGGTGTGTAGCTGGCTACAACCGGCCACGTTGCTCCTGGTCTACCTAGTGGACCGAGCCTGGTGATGTGATCATTATGTTTTAGGGCGCCTTTAAACCAGAGCAGGTGCTCTTGGTAATTTAGTGGAATTTCCACATCCTTGAAAGGAGTGTATTCATCCGGAGGTTCCTCTATTTTGTAATAGTGGAATTCGTGTGTTGTAGCGTTTGCCGCTGGAAAGTTTATCCATGAATAAAATGCCTCTGTCTGCCGATATTCGTGTGCCTCTATCACGAAAATGACTGTACCACCTTGCGATGTCAGTCTGTTTTCTATAAGTTTTAGAGTTATAGTTTCTCTTATGTTTGCCGGGATGATAATTGCACCCGGTTCATTTTCATTAAACCCTGTAACATCGAAACCCCTTTGATTCGCATCTACTGCGGCTTCATCGGTTTCGCTGTTGTTGCCGTTATTTGACATTCTTTTAATGAAAGTTTGCAGAGCAGGTTTCCAAGGAAACAAAAGATTAGGTGCACAATATTTTGGAACACTGTATCCTTCAACGTTCACTAAACCAAAAACTCTACATAGGAATCTCTTCCTACTAAGTTCCGGCGGATTTTAACCTTTCACCCACTCCAGACGTCTATTTGAGTATCTACGGGAAAAAGGGTCTGCGTGAAAAAGCACGACTGAGTTACTCTAACGTCTTGCGTTAGTTTTATCGCCTTACCAAACATTGGGCGCCATGTAGTGTAGTTCCTATTTTCCCAATAGGCTCTGCGCATTGGAATAACATAACCGGCAGTGTAGACGTAGGACTGAGGTCTTCTAGGTCTCTACTGACTATGTTAGACTTAATTTAGGTTTGCGCCAGCTAGCTCAGAGGTCACTGGAAACTTTCTTGAATGAATAGGAAGGGATCAGCTTCCCTGGCTCAGACAAGAAGGGATTCAGCTTCCGACAACCGCATAAACATGATAACTTTGTTCCCTCAGAATAAGAGTAAATCTCTAGAGTCGTGTGAAAACAATAGACAGCTATTTCACTCAGTCAGATGTGCATTCTTAGTTTCACCAGAGTGCAGAGAATAGAGAGACGGGCGTTTTCAATAAAGGGTATTATTTATTGAGCAGTCTTCCTTCTCATGCAAGAGAAATGAATTGCCACAATTGCAATACTTAATATAAAGTAAAGTACGTACAGTAAAAGGAGTATTATGAAATAATACTGTAAAAGCATTGATATGGTTTCTTAGCCATAAGACACTTTAAAATGGATAAAATGGATAAAATATATACATACATATATACATAGGCAAACGTGCTCAACTGGTGCTTCTAAAATACGCCTACCCCGGTGTACCTGGCCTAAGCCTAATACGTGGGAAGGAGTAAGTAAGTAGCTGTTTAAGTTAAGTTGGTTTTGCCAAGAATCTGACTCAAGAATTCTCTCTAAGGGTTTAGTCAGCACTGTACCTTGGGAATAGAATGTAGGAGGTCTTGTATCTCTCTCTCAGGACTCGATATCCCAGTTACCCGCAAGGGTAGGCTGGAAACGCCGGAGCTGTATTTTCTCGGCAGGAGAAAATACAGCATCTTTCTCAGCGCATCAAAGAGGAGGGGCAGCGTCCGTGGGCCCTTCACATCTGCTGGGGTCTCGGCAAGTAGATTAGCTGCTCTGCTCCAAAACCACCACTGTGTGTTTGCTTAAGGCAACGCTGGTATATTTATACCTGAAAGGTGCCGAGTTTGACGTAAGGTTTGGACATAAGATGTCAATAAAGATGTCACTAAGAACTGGCCGTTCTTACAGTGCTCGCAGGAGTTCTATTACAAATCAAAGCAAAGCAAGCGGGGGATTTCCCAGGTTGCTGGAGGTTTGGTGTGTTGAAAGAACTCGTTGTGCTTTCTAGGAATCTAAGGAAGTAGCTTTTGCCGTGCCTTGGACTGCCAGGGCAATTTACTGAAATATCGATCTGATTCTTATGCCATTATAGGGATAATATTGATTATAGCCGTACAAGGGCAAAAATGGTAATATTGATTCAGGTTCCTAGATAAAAACACAATAAGAAGGGATGGATAGGGGTTATGAGTGTGTTAGATTTGATAGAAGGAAGGTAATATGTGTGGTGAAGTGCAGTGTATGGATTGTTTTGGTTCTGTGTTTTTGGCAAACAAAGAAGAGGAGGGTATTTTTGGTGGAAGATATGAGAGACAGTTGAGTATAAGGTCGATAGTAATGGAAATATGTCTGCTAGGAGCAAGTAGAGGGTAGAGCTGATGTTTCATATGAAGAGGGAGTGTGTGTTTGAAGAGAATAAGGTTATGCATAATAGGTGTTTGTGTTGTGCTGGTGATGTGTGGATTTAATAATAGAATAGGAGAGAGTGATGTTTTGTGTGAGAGTGAAAGTGCCATTGTGAGGCTGTTGAGGCAGAAGGGTCTATAGATGTGGTTTGTGGGGTTTTGGAGTTGTTGTTGAGACACCGCAATGCGCTTGGAGTTTCTGTGTTATAAAGCAGCAGTGTGTGTCTGCTGAGACTGTTTATTTGTGCCCTAAGCCTCCGCACTTGTCATCTCTACCCGTAGCCTCGATGCCTGGGCTGAGAAGCCCTGAGCCATTGCATCGTGCCATTGGGAACTTTAGTCCTAACCCAACCAGTCAGAACCCTAGCCCTAGCGCCAATGGGAGACCTTTCCCTATTAACCAATAACAGCCCTGGGAACTCAAACCACAACCCAAGGTCCAATAGAAAGCCTAGCGTCAGGAACAATCAGAACCCTAGCCCTATCAGCCAAACATAACTCAAACACTAAGCTCTAGGTCCAATAGAAACCCTAGCCATATAAACCAATCAAAACCCTAGCCTTATCAGCCAATCAGACCTCAAACCTTTAGAACTAGGTCCAAGAGAAGCCCTAACCCTAGGAACCAATCCAAATTGCAGTCCTATCAACAAATGAGGACTCCAACCTTAAGCCCCAGGTCCAATGGAAACCCCAGCCCTAGGAACTAGTCAGAGCATGAATGCAACAGCCAGTAAGAAACATACATAGGGAGCATGTGACTTTGAACACAAACCGGTGTGCAGGGAGATAAGAAGGTTCTCTAGAGGTCAGAATCACCTTGGATACAGACAGACTCAACATTGCAAGTAAGGCCCAAATCTAAGGCCACTGAAATGCATCCCATTCTCTTAAAAATGAAACAGACAAAAGAAATTGCAATAATAATAACATCCACATTTGTAAAGCACAAACAATCACCCGTAGGGGTCTCTAGGCGCTGGAGTCGTCAGGAAGATTAAGCAAGCTATTGCCCAGAGTCACATGGTGCTGGGCTAACCTGCCGCTGGAGCCGGGGATCGAACAGTGATCCCCAGATTCCAGCATCAGTCGCCCTGGCCGCGGCGCCACACCTCTCCCTCAGTAATACAATAGCAAATCACCCTCCCCTTAACACAAAAAAACTAAAATATAAAAATGCCTATTTTCATCCTTCAATAATAAAATCCTTTAACCATGAGGGTGGCTTCTTAACTCTCTAACTTGTCCTACCCTTATCCACATTAGAATGAGACATTTTCATATGCTGAAGTTCATCAGCACACTCTTGTGATTCATCCATAGCATCAGCATTGCACAAATCCATAGAACTGTTTTCAATTCCATAAGATGAACTGGAATAATGTATACCAGCCCTCCTAGACTCACCCAACGAAGGAGGAATGGATCCTCTAACCGCTGCATCCACTCGCATTTCAACTTCTTCCCAAATGTCATCTACTGTTGGCCTTTCCATCACAACATGCATCCTTGCTGTACAATGCCACATTCTTGAGGTTCCATTCTTTGCCATTGCTCATGCGAACAGCATTGTGCAAAACTTGAACAACGTCTTCAGGTTCATAAAATTAACTTTCTCCTTTTGCTATGAACCAGGGTTTCAGTATGCATACCCAATCACCAATCTTGACATTAACTTGTTTTGAGAACTGTTTTGTGATATGATAATAGTACTTGCTTTTTGGTGCATAATGGTCATGGTACATCTCACTGTTTCCAAAGACCAGCGTTCTACACAAGAGTCAAACAACCAACCAGGGTTGTACTTTGTTTTTGGGTTTCGGACTCTCATAAACAAAAATGGAGATAACCCAGTAGCTTCATTCCTGGTAACTCTGGATGCCCATATAGTCTTAAGCTATTGAACTTCTTGATCTTTGTTACTGGCACAAGCAGATTGGATTGCCCCCTTAATGACACAATTGAATCTCTCAACCATGTCATTGCCACTTGGGTTATAAAGTGATGCGGTTTTTAATGCAACTCCAGTCCTACCACAGTACTGCTTAAATGCACAGGACTGAAACTGCACTCCTTTGTTACTCGAAATGGAGGCGGGAATTCCCTTCCAGACCAAATTCCTTTTCTAAATACAACAAAACAGCATTCAGTAACTGCTTGCAAAGAACTCCTTTAACATTCAAGAACATAGAATACATTAGAAAAATAACTCTTTCTGAGCCTATAACGCTAGAGCGTGTCAAGGAACATAAACCAACACAAGCCCACAACAGCAGTCTCTTGAATACACTCTGGTTAGGCGTAGGGGTGTATTTTGCCTTTTTGGCTTCTAAAAAGCAGGGGTGGGGATTGCCTTCTTGAGGCCTTAGCACAGTTTAAAAAATATATATATTCTCTATTGCATTTCAAAAATATAAATGTGACAACCAATGACAGTGGGAGTTACAAGGGTTTCACCATCATATTAGTATGTAATCAGATCCATGGCAAGTATATCTACATCACTATACTGTATCAATGTGAGTGAAAGTTTTAGTACAGATACACAATCTCCCACCTGTAGTATAGTGCTGGGAGAGTGTGTGTTGATTGTGGTTCTGTGCGGGCGAAGCGCTGGACTGTAATGCACTTGTAGACAGACATATAAAGAAAGAGGATCACTAGGGAGGGAGACACCTACACAAGAGGTGGGCTCAAAGCCAAGGCCTCATCATGTAAGTTGGAGATTGTGTGGTGGCCCTATGGAGTCGATGGTCCGTTGCTAGTGCGGCGCAATTTTTATTTTCATTTGATGGCTGCAAGGAATGTGATTCAGTCTGGGGGATTGGAGGGAGAGGCGGTGGGGTCTATTCAAGCACTGCATGTTAACTGCTCTGCTAGTGGGTGCTCTGCCATTAATGCTTTGTGGAGATCTGTAAGCCCCTCTTGTATGTGGGGGGCCAAAGAAGACTTACAAGCCCCAGCCAATTTCTGTTTGGCTAAGCATAGTGCTCGGTCCCAAAATTTGTTGAGAGTTTTACATTGTGCAGTGAGCTATGTGACCCCAGTGAGAAAAGTGGACCATGTGCCGTTATTTCCATGCCTGTGGCCTCAGTGAGCGTGGTGGCCACTGCATCACAATATGATGACAAAAGTGGGCTGTCCCATACCTTAGGTACGAATGTGACATTTGGTTTGTGGCAGCGTGGGCAGATATCAAGATAGTTCGGGTAAATTTGTGCAAGCCTGTGAGGGGTAAGATATGTATAATGAAGGTAGTTGAATTGTGTGTTTTTTAGCCTAGCAGTCGATGAGATGATGTTTGGGACCCCCAGGCCCTGTGCCTATTGCTCATCCAGCAGCGACACCGAGAGAGCGTCGTCCCAATATCGCCTAAGGGTGGCTCTGTATCAAGCCTTTTAGAGTTCTATAGCATAGTCATGGCCCGTTTGGCCGTGTTTGAAGTATTCTGGATACTGTACGTTCTTTGTGTTTTGTGCCCTGTAGGAAGGTACATCCTGACTATGGTTGCCCCCAACTTTTTGCCCTGTGTTTTAGCTGGTTTTGGACATAGTCGACCTGGGACCCTGCCGATCAGGACCCCAGGCCTACTGCTCTCTCTTTAAAATGGATTCCATGTACCCTAGGTGCATTTCCAATTGGTACTGGGCCACCTTATCAGACCCCGTAACGCAGGGCATAGGTGTACCCAGGGCCGCCAGGGGCTGCAGCATGTATTGTGCCACCCCTGGCTGGCCTCCTAAATTTGACACAACTGGCTGCATGACAGCTGGGGCAAAGTCGTGTAATCACCCTTTGCTTTAGGTATAGTAGCCCTATATCTAACCGTACAATGGACGCCCGAGTTCCTATCAGTCACTCCTATGGCAGGCCTTGACAATCCTGAAGGCAGAGTGCGTGGGCTCGTGTGAACTAGGTTCTGGCCCGAGCCGAGCCCGGTTGCAGCTTGCGGAACAAAGACCCAATGGCTGTTCCATGATAACGCGTACCACATCGGTAACTTCGGTGTCGCGTTATCAAGACATGTCGAGTAAGGTGTCATACGAATCGGGATGCTGCCCCCTCACCAATTCTGGCGACGAGGTTAGCATTCCACCCTTCTAGAGGGACACGACATGTACGTAACTGTGAACCCCGGTTAAAGTTAACTAAAGCCTCAGCTCCACAAAATGGATGCTGCCACCACAGACACGAGTCTGACCTCCTGCTGCTGGGAGTCCTTCCAGCGAGGAGCGCTTGGACAAAGGGTTTCCTGTCGAGGGCGGTGTTCGCACCGTCCCAGACAGGGTTTGTGTATTCTGGGTAGGTAGGGCTTTTGCGAGAAGGTGACTGCGGAGTGGCACCCCGGTGCTCACTACGCATCTGCCGGTCAGAACCAATTCCAGGGGCGCCAGCCCTGGCCTGGGGAAAGTCCGGCAGGGGAGAGGGGTGTAACTACCCCCTTCCTGGTCCCACCCTTAGGGCAGGACCTAGTCATGTACCCACCCCTTTCTTTAGGATAAAGGCCGGAGCGGGGACCCTTCCAAATTAGATCATCTTTGAATCAAGAACTACTTTCTACGAAAGGACATTCGAGACTCTTCTCAAGATTTCTCCCTTGTGACTAAGGAGTAGTCACCCTGCATCAGCGGGCACCATCTAAGAACTCTGCGGTTTGCTGCAAGTCCTTCCTCAAGGAATCCGACGGCCCAGCTCGACGAGAACCGGCTTCCCTGGCACCTCTGACCTCTACCCACGTCATCAGCTCAGCTGTGATCTGTGTGGTGCGACGAGACCTCGAGGGACCGGCCATCATCAAAACCTGCACGCTCTTAACCAGCACGACCATCGAAGCAATTCTCTGGTGAGTGCTCTGGGGTCCGAGAAGCCCCGACCCTGAGCCGCTCCAGCACCGAAGTGCAGTCTCCCAGCATCTCCACGATCTGCGTGGGGCCCTTCTGCTCGCTGCTCAGCACGTTGTCCGGTCACTAGCCGCTGGCTTGTGCCCTTCCGTGACGACATCCGACAATCAACACTGCTGGTCTGGTTGCTCCAGACTGGCCCTTGCTTCCATCTTTGCGAGAAGCATCCCGGACCCTCCTGGTCCACTCAAGACGCCATTTTAGGCCCACCACGTGGCCCTGAAATCTGCCAAGGCTTGTTGCCCCAATCCTGGGCCCAGCGACGCCGACAGCATCATCCTTCGTGGGACAGCTCGCACCTCCATCCTGGTCGCCGACAACGCCTCCTGGTCCGTGAGACTGCAGAGCCTAGCGTCGCCCACTCACCTAGTCGAGGTGACGGCCAACCGGTGCCCTCCTGGTACCCTCTGACTACTGGCTAGTAGTACGAACTTGGTCCCCTCTGCTTTCAGGTGTCAACGATCTCTGATCCAGGCTTGGATCTCTACGAACTAATCATCACTGGTCGCCGGCCAGCAACTCCTTTTCTTCCGGCTCCTGGCTCGTCAGCGAAGACCCCGACACCTGTAAGACTTGTGCAGCCGCAGCCCTCGTGGCTAGGTAACTCGGCATTTCGGTGCCTGCATAGCCTCTTTACTCTAGGGTCCCGAGTCCCTCGCTTCCGACTTGCCTTATCGGGTCCGCCCGAAACCTCTAAACTGTACGTGTCCTCGGACACTTGTTTTAATTGTGCACTTGAAGTATTTTCCTAAGAGATTTGGTTTGTGCTTAGTACCCTGTCCTCATAAAGAGTACAGGGCTGTTGTGATTCTTAATAAATATACTGTTTATTTTCATAACACTTGTGTGGTGTCCTTTCACTTGGTGTTCAAGGGGTACATGTGTGGTAAACAGCTGGCTTAACGCGCCCTCTCGAGTCTTTAGCCTTAGACTGCTCGTATCCACGCTACTAGGATAGCTGGTCTATAGGTTGACTTACAACCAATCACCATAAGGGTCGTTTGGAACGATACATAGCGGTCGCTAGAATAGCGAACGCTGCATATCGGGCCAACTTCTCACATTGGTGAGCAGCGGTTGAGATTTGAGCTTGCTGTTGTTTTACCACACGTATCCTAAGAATATCTTGTTGAAAGATCACATAAGTACTGTTAGTACATATAACTAAGCTTAGAATACTCTGAGTTCTACTGAACCAGCTGTTGCAGCTCCTCAAGGCGTAGCACACCTTGGCTGCAACTCTTAGCATGGGGATCAGTAGGTAAACACATAGTGTAGGTAGGTGCATCACTTACACCACACTAGAAACAGTATGTCGGACAAAGGAGGAAACTCTGAGTCTCCCCTTGTGTCAGTTGACCCTCCACAGGTCATCCCTTCAAGATATACTGTGCTTAGCTTCCGCGAGTTACGACAAGTATGTAACTCTAGGAAGATTAAGCAAGGGGCTAACCCCACCACCTCCTTTCTGATTGGTCTCCTAGAGACTTATGATGCCAGAAAGGCTGAGAAGCTTCTTAGCCCTTCTAATCCAGAAGGAGACATGCCTCCCCTCGAGGGAACCAGAGGTGACCCTGACCTAATCCTCCTCTCAGCCGAGAATGAGAATGTGGAGGAGGATGAGGATGAGGATCCCTCTGGGGATGAGGCAGACAAGGGACAGGTAGAAGTCAGTAGACTAACCCGGTCCAACTTAAGCAAACATGATAGTGGTACTGGGGAACCCCCAGGGCTACTGTCAGGTCAGCTTAACATTGGGAATGGACGAGCCAGATCTCTGTCAAGAGACTCTGGCAGATCCCTTCAAACCAATGGCTCTCTCAACTCTTCTCACAGAGGGATGTCTTCCCCTAAGAGGAGAGTGTATGAAGCTGAAGAAAGGGCAATCAAACTGAGGATTGAAAGGGAAGAACTTGCCCTGGCCAAAGAGAGACTTGCCCTTGCTAGAGAGCAAGAATTATGTGGGCTACAGCCCACTGGTGGCAGCAATAAACCTAGCAATAGGGAAAGGAGTTTTGATACAAAGCACCTGAATAAGATAGTGCCCCCCTTTAAAGAAGGGGATGACATCCACAAATGGATTACTGCTTTGGAGAGAGCCTGCACTGTGCAGGGTGTTCCCCAAAGTCAGTGGGCAGCTATCTTGTGGCTCTCCTTTGATGGTAAAGGTAGAGATAAGCTCCTCACCACAAGGGTGGAGGATGCTAACAATTACAAAATCTTGAAGAATACACTGGTTGATGGGTTTGGTTTAACCACTGAACAATACAGGATGCTGTTCAGAGACACCCAGAAAACTCAGTCTCAAGATTGGACTGACTTTGTTGATTGTGCCACTAAGGCTTTTGAAGGCTGGCTACTGGGTAGTAAGGTTACTGATTTTAAAGGATTGTATAATCTAATTATGAGGGAGCAAGTCTTAAATAATTGTCAGAACCAGCTATTACATCAGCACCTGGTAGACTCTGAGTTGACCTCTCCACAGGAATTGGGTAAGAGGGCAGACAAATGGGTCAGAACCAGGGTTAGGCCTAAAAACCAGGGTGGTGACCAGAAAAAGGAATCAACCAAGCCTCAAGAGAAGGGTGGGGATAAATCCACAGAGAAGACTTCCCAAGGGCCCCAAAACTCCAACAAGGGTGGTGGGTCCCAGAACACTCCTTCAGAACAGAAGAAACCTTATTGCCATACCTGTAAACAGGTGGGTCATTACAAAAGTGATGCCAGTTGCCCTAAAAATGGTAATAAGGGAAATATACCCCCAGGTAATACTCCTAAACCTCCTGTTACCACTAGTGGTAATCCCCCAGGTGGTGGGAGTGCCCCCAAGAATGTGGTGGGCATTACTTTGGGCAATCAGGAGGACTATGGCCTAGCCAGGTTCCCTGACCACACTCTTGTCTGTGAGACTGGCATGGGGTTTGCCAACTTCACTACTGGACCCCACATTTTGGGAAAGTATAGACAAGAAGTCTTATTGAATGGTCAGAAAGTTGAGGCATTCAGAGACACAGGGGCCAGCCTCACCATGGTGAGTGACCATCTGGTCCCCTCTGCTCAACTGACCCCTGGTTTTACTTATCAGGTGACAGACATTCATGGAATGAAGAGAAGGCATCCCATGGCAGTAGTCAAGCTCAGCTGGGGTAATGTCACAGGGCCCATGAGAGTGGCAGTGACAGATAACCTACCTGTAGATTGCTTACTGGGGAATGACCTGGAACTCTCAGCATGGGCTGAGGTGGAACAAGAAACTCATTCCAGAATGATAGGCCTATCCAGACAGGTTAGTGGGGCAGTAATAGCTACAGCCCCAGTCCAAGCACCAGTCCTCCCTGAAAAGGTTGGAAGGGCAGTGGTAGCCACTGCCCAGGCTCAGACAGACTTTCCAGAGCAGGATAGGAGGGCTGTGACAGTCACAGCCCAAACACAGACTGAGTGCCCTCCTGAAAAGGTTGGCAAGGTTGAAATGGTCTCAGCCTCTACTCAGACAGATAGTGAGGTTGTGAAGCCTGAAACAATGGATCACTCCACTCAAACAGAGAGCATTGAGGAGGAAGAAGAGTCTTCCCCCTCCCAGACACTAGGTGAGAGCCAGCCTCCTCAGGGAACTGACTCTACCCCTGTTGAAGGAACGGCCCCAGAGGTAGTCAGGCCTAGCCTGGCAGAGCCCCTGATGGCAGTGGACCCTTCCCAGGTGGGACCCAGTCTGGAGCAGGTAACCTGCACCTCTCTACCCTGCCTCAGTCAGCCCAGGGCTGAAGAGATCAGGGAGGCCAGTGGTGGACCCAAAAGGGCCCCCTGTCCAAAGGAACCCCTTAATCAGCAGATTATGATCACTGAAGCTGGTCAATCTAGCCAAGTGAAAATAGAACAGACTCCTGAGGGATCCCCCTTAAAAGTAGTTAGGGAACTCCCACAGCTGGACACTGTTGGGCACAGCCAAACATGGGGCCTAAAAACCCCAGACCTGACCTGTCCCTCCAGTAAGCCAAACAGAGGGACTCAGCCTCCAGCTTTAGGTAGCCAGAGGCTGACCCTGAGAGCTCAGTGCATCTCAGCTAAAGAAAGGAAGGCACACAGGATGGATGGTGATTGGAGGAAGTTGAGCCCAAAGGTAGAGGAGCCTCACTTCAGTACTCCATCCCAGCATCAGCCTTCTTCTTTCCCAAGACACACCAGAGACAGAGATTCCCTATGGTGGAGACCCTCAGATACCCTTAGGGTGAGGGGTTGCCTAGTGGACCATGACACAGGGGGAAACCAAGCCAGAGCTGGTCCTTCCTTATATGGCCACTTAGGTAATAGAGGCTTACCTGGACAAGGATAGCCTTATCTCCTTTCGTTTGGGGGGGGGTTGTGTAGGAAGGTACATCCTGACTATGGTTGCCCCCAACTTTTTGCCCTGTGTTTTAGCTGGTTTTGGACATAGTCGACCTGGGACCCTGCCAATCAGGACCCCAGGCCTACTGCTCTCTCTTTAAAATGGATTCCATGTACCCTAGGTGCATTTCCAATTGGTACTGGGCCACCTTATCAGACCCCGTAACGCAGGGCATAGGTGTACCCAGGGCCGCCAGGGGCTGCAGCATGTATTGTGCCACCCCTGGCTGGCCTCCTAAATTTGACACAACTGGCTGCATGACAGCTGGGGCAAAGTCGTGTAATCACCCTTTGCTTTAGGTATAGTAGCCCTATATCTAACCGTACAATGGACGCCCGAGTTCCTATCAGTCACTCCTATGGCAGGCCTTGACAATCCTGAAGGCAGAGTGCGTGGGCTCGTGTGAACTAGGTTCTGGCCCGAGCCGAGCCCGGTTGCAGCTTGCGGAACAAAGACCCAATGGCTGTTCCATGATAACGCGTACCACATCGGTAACTTCGGTGTCGCGTTATCAAGACATGTCGAGTAAGGTGTCATACGAATCGGGATGCTGCCCCCTCACCAATTCTGGCGACGAGGTTAGCATTCCGCCCTTCTAGAGGGACACGACATGTACGTAACTGTGAACCCCGGTTAAAGTTAACTAAAGCCTCAGCTCCACAAAATGGATGCTGCCACCACAGACACGAGTCTGACCTCCTGCTGCTGGGAGTCCTTCCAGCGAGGAGCGCTTGGACAAAGGGTTTCCTGTCGAGGGCGGTGTTCGCACCGTCCCAGACAGGGTTTGTGTATTCTGGGTAGGTAGGGCTTTTGCGAGAAGGTGACTGCGGAGTGGCACCCCGGTGCTCACTACGCATCTGCCGGTCAGAACCAGCTCCAGGGGCGCCAGCCCTGGCCTGGGGAAAGTCCGGCAGGGGAGAGGGGTGTAACTACCCCCCTTCCTGGTCCCACCCTTAGGGCAGGACCTAGTCATGTACCCACCCCTTTCTTTAGGATAAAGGCCGGAGCGGGGACCCTTCCAAATTAGATCATCTTTGAATCAAGAACTACTTTCTACGAAAGGACATTCGAGACTCTTCTCAAGATTTCTCCCTTGTGACTAAGGAGTAGTCACCCTGCATCAGCGGGCACCATCTAAGAACTCTGCGGTTTGCTGCAAGTCCTTCCTCAAGGAATCCGACGGCCCAGCTCGACGAGAACCGGCTTCCCTGGCACCTCTGACCTCTACCCACGTCATCAGCTCAGCTGTGATCTGTGGGTGCGACGAGACCTCGAGGGACCGGCCATCATCAAAACCTGCACGCTCTTAACCAGCACGACCATCGAAGCAATTCTCTGGTGAGTGCTCTGGGGTCCGAGAAGCCCCGACCCTGAGCCGCTCCAGCACCGAAGTGCAGTCTCCCAGCATCTCCACGATCTGCGTGGGGCCCTTCTGCTCGCTGCTCAGCACGTTGTCCGGTCACTAGCCGCTGGCTTGTGCCCTTCCGTGACGACATCCGACAATCAACACTGCTGGTCTGGTTGCTCCAGACTGGCCCTTGCTTCCATCTTTGCGAGAAGCATCCCGGACCCTCCTGGTCCACTCAAGACGCCATTTTAGGCCCACCACGTGGCCCTGAAATCTGCCAAGGCTTGTTGCCCCAATCCTGGGCCCAGCGACGCCGACAGCATCATCCTTCGTGGGACAGCTCGCACCTCCATCCTGGTTGCCGACAACGCCTCCTGGTCCGTGAGACTGCAGAGCCTAGCGTCGCCCACTCACCTAGTCGAGGTGACGGCCAACCGGTGCCCTCCTGGTACCCTCTGACTACTGGCTAGTAGTACGAACTTGGTCCCCTCTGCTTTCAGGTGTCAACGATCTCTGATCCAGGCTTGGATCTCTACGAACTAATCATCACTGGTCGCCGGCCAGCAACTCCTTTTCTTCCGGCTCCTGGCTCGTCAGCGAAGACCCCGACGCCTGTAAGACTTGTGCAGCCGCAGCCCTCGTGGCTAGGTAACTCGGCATTTCGGTGCCTGCATAGCCTCTTTACTCTAGGGTCCCGAGTCCCTCGCTTCCGACTTGCCTTATCGGGTCCGCCCGAAACCTCTAAACTTTACGTGTCCTCGGACACTTGTTTTAATTGTGCACTTGAAGTATTTTCCTAAGAGATTTGGTTTGTGCTTAGTACCCTGTCCTCATAAAGAGTACAGGGCTGTTGTGATTCTTAATAAATATACTGTTTATTTTCATAACACTTGTGTGGTGTCCTTTCACTTGGTGTTCAAGGGGTACATGTGTGGTAAACAGCTGGCTTAACGCGCCCTCTCGAGTCTTTAGCCTTAGACTGCTCGTATCCACGCTACTAGGATAGCTGGTCTATAGGTTGACTTACAACCAATCACCATAAGGGTCGTTTGGAACGATACATAGCGGTCGCTAGAATAGCGAACGCTGCATATCGGGCCAACTTCTCACATGCCCCATTTTTGAAGAGATGATGAGTGAGAGAGGCATACCACAGAAAGAGCCCGATGGTATCCAATAATCTCCCATCAGGGCATCAAACGTGGATAGTGTTCAATTAACGACTAGGTCCCTCCATGTCGTGATGCCCACGACTGACTATTCCTTCAACTCTGGGTGTGGCCCAGTGACGAGCCATCAGGTTGCTCCCCAAGCGGTAATCCAGGGGCATAAGGTGGAATGGGTGGCTTCTTCCATAGATATTGGTGCCAGCTAGAGAACACTGTCTTAAATATAAAATTGGCAAAATTCGTTCAGTATGCCAACAGGCTTTTAGAAAAATTGGACCACTGTGCAGAATAATGTGTACCTAACCCCACCGGCATTGTCTGGGAGTGCTAACCTTTAAATTGACATGCTGCAGTAAGCACTGACAAGAAAGCCACATTGTATTCTGTTTTTATTCTCTTTCATCTTTTAATCTTTTTTAAACTGTAAGATTGTATTAATGTGCTGGTAGAAACTTTTAAAGATATGTTTTTATATATCTAAATAAAGATGCTTTGTTGTGTTGTTGGTGCCAGCAGGCATGAGCAATGCACATCCGGCCTTAGCACAGTTTAGGGGAAAACCAGGGGAGAAATTTAAACAGTCAATTATAGAAGAAAACAGCAGCGTTATAGGGATAAATTGCACAGAATTCAAGAGATAAAACAGTCACAGGTAAAGGAAAAGAGCAGTTTGAAAATTTCAAAATACACAGCACAAAGTCTGTGTTCTCACCACATTCCTTTTCACCTTGCTCACTGGGCTGTTCAGGGCTCAGAGAAGCAGGGGCTACACAATGGAGGTGGCTGACTTGGGCTCCCTCCACAAACTTAAAGGCCTGTGCAGGTGTGAGGGAAAGGGTCAGGGCTGCTTAGGTGCTTGAGGGCCAATCACTAAAGCACAAACTGGTCTGCAGGAGGGTTTGGTCATGGAGTCAGAATCTCCTTGGATACAGAAAGGCTTAATCCACACAAAATAAATAAATATAACAAGATATACATAATCTATAATAAATAAATTAAGGAATTAATACTTAATTCTTACTTAACTAACTTCCCGTCCTATACCCTACTACCTAGACGCCCACAGCTAAAACATAACAAACATGCATGAATATTACACAATTTAACTAATTTATAATCAGTTAAATAATTATTAATACAACAATATTGAACTGTTAATTAACTATTAACCTTCCCATCCTATACCCCTACAGACCTAGCAACCAGTACCTAAATATAACTAAAAGAAATCAATATTACATAATTTACATAATTAATATAAATCACATAATTAATTTAAAAAGTAGTAAATAATTAATAATTAAGTTTTGCTTAATCAACTTTCCACTCTATCCTCCTACAAACTCAACAACCAACTATGACACAATAAATTGCTATGAGAAATGAACTTAAAAATTCTAAATCAATTAAAATTACAAACTTTATTTAATAAAACACAATTAATAACAATTACATAAGCAACAGTAACACATAAAATAATACATAAACTAAAACGCATTAAAATAATTTTATTGCAAGTTGCATTCTTTATACAAAATTACATTAAACAAGCATTGGCAAAGTCAATATGCCCGAGCTTGGCAAACTGATGATTACTTTTTATTTTTTATTTTTACTACAGCCATCTAAAGGTGGCCATTGCATACCATTTTAATTTAACAAATTGTGCTTTGTGACAACTAGGTATGTTTAGAACAAGTATTGAAACCTTTAGTTTTAATGCATGTCACAGGAAAACATTTTTAAACATGTAAGTATGACAATAAAAAATAATAATAATTAAAAACAAAAGAAAACATTGGCAAAGTAAAACAACGTCCTAGCAGCCATGACTCCGAAGTGCCCTTCTTTTTCAGTGGGCCTGCAGAGGTGATCAGATGAAATTCTGACAGTGAAAGACAGCCAATACCTCAAGTGAGCTGACCCATCGTCTCGTGCTGTATGCTGAGATAGGAGGAAGCAAAATGTGAGTGGTTGTTAAACTGACTAATAGATGCAGAGGGCTGACTCAATGCCCCTTTATGTATGTAAATATGTATGTGTATTTTTTTTAATTGCTTTGATGCTACCAGGTTGGTGAGAAAGTTAAACTGGACTCTAGGCTACACCTAAAAACAATGCAATGCATTTTAAACGAGGAGACTTCAACTCCAAATGCAATACTGGCCCATGGTATATTGTGACCTCCAGACTCAAAGAACGGAAATGAAATATTGCTTATTTCACTGCACTTCCTGTTAAAGTAAGTTGCACGCCTCTTTGGTTAAAAACGTTTAGATAGTATTAGTTACATCTGCTTTATATGTTTTTGCAACACCAGATTCAAAAATCCTCCTTCTACTTCAAAATAAATTAGTATCTAATTTAATGTTCACAGACAATAGATAGACGAGGAGTAGCTAACAATGGCAGTAAATATTATCCAGCAAAAGCAATTTCTGGCTGATGCATACAAGGATGCACGAGTTAATTTCCTGTCAGTCATTTTTTAACAAAATATCCATTATCTAACTTGAACATAAAAAGAACCCGTTCACATTTGCTTGCAGCGAAACAGCCAACATGTAAAAAATACAAATCAGCCAGTATTGAGAAATGCTATTAGTCCTGCAGTGTTTGGTTGTCACTACTGACATAAAACCTGTACTATCCGGTTTTACCCTTTGAAAAATTCCCATGAGTTGTGCATGATCCTCCTTCAGGAAGTTATTAAGGATGAGATAAGCGGCTGAAATGTGAGAATGTAAAGTTTTATTGTCATCCAAGCAACAGAAGCCACCATATGACAACATGAATAATTCAGAGCAATTTCCCAAACTCCACGCATCCTTTTACCTTTGATTGTCTGCTCCAGACAAAACATAAAGGAATTTTAACATCCATGGGCTAAGCATGTTATGTGAATTTAATTGCATTTTACCGGGGGCCTGAGATAAAGAGAGGTCTGGAACTAGCAAAAGACATTGAGTGCCCAGAGGTGGCTTCGATTTATGTAGAGTATTGTATGAGCAGATATGGTGCGCTGCTCTTACATTATTCCACTAACTGCCTTGACTCTTTCAGAATGCTTCAGTTTTCTCTTTTTTGTTATCTATTTAGACTCCAGATTACACATAATAATTCTTGGAATGTTTTTTGATAAGAAGCAATGAAGTCTGACGTTCAGTTTATATTGTGCTATGTAAGTGGACATATAAAATGTGCCAACTAGAGATGCTGTTGACTAGCTACAGATGGGCAGGACATCTAGAAAGTGGACTAAACCCACTGTTTCTTATCATAGCTCCCGATGACCTATTCATATGAATTTGAGGCAGCTCCTGGCAATGGCGACAGCCTTCAGTGAATCACATTTGACTGTAGGGTCATGGATGAGAAGAAGGTCGAATTTGAGCCATTGATAGAAAGAGAATTGATCAGGATCATCCACTCCCATTACAACAACTTTCACAAACATGTGGGGAATTTGCAAACAACTAGGTCGTTTTTTTCCTGATTTGCATCTTGCATTTAAACACAGGTTAATTCTGATCCTGGTCCCTTTCTTTCTCCAAGCACTTGCAGCCATAAATTATGACTTATCTTCCAGCATTAGGCAGCCGCGCATGAGCAATATGCAAAAGTGGTTCTGTATTGTGGCCACACTTATTGAAATGCTTTGCATTTGTGGAGGACATACGACTCATGGGCACTCAAACGCAAACTACATTTCCCATGGATCTGCGCACATTGCTTGGAAATGGCAGTGGCCATTCTGAAGTTATCAGGCATAAGTGGCTCGTGATTCTCAGCGTCCATGCCATGCAATCGAGGTCGAGTAGCTCTAGCCAGGACCATGCGAGCAGAACTTTTAAAAACTTTGGAGATTTTCTGTTTTCCTTTTGAAAGCGTATTTGGAAGTGGAAGCCGAATACATAGAAATATTCTAAGTAATAAAGTCAGATTAGGAATCAAACTTTAATAGCTTGAAATACTGATTCTGTGTTTACCTTGAAGAAGCATAGAACTTAGGGACAGATTCTTACTAGTCACAAACCCTCCAATTCACTGAATCAGAAGGTATGAGACCAATAAAAAGCTTGTTCCAAAGTATGACACATATTTAGTGATTTGGAAAAGATTTTCCGAATCACTAAATTGATTTAGAAACGATTACCAATTTGCAATTAAGAAGGGGTGCTCCTTCCAAACTGCAAATCGGTAAGCACTGTATCAATGGTTAACAACCATAATTATGGTTTTAAACCATTGTCAAGTTACAGACTCTTGTGTTGAAGTGTTTCCTGATTTGAAAAGTGGATAGGTTTCCTTTTGGACCCCGTCCCCTTTGGCAATCATAGTGACAGCTGCCAATGGAGAAGGGAGTGGAATGAGGCACCAGTACTTGCTCTCAGTGAATTTTTTCAAAATGGAAAAGCCTTTTTTTTAAACCATCCCCTTTCCTTTAAAAACTCAAGGGCATATTATCAAGGGGGTTTATCTACGCTTTTTTGGCTTTAAAAGTCAAGAAAGCGGAGATAACATTTTCTCCCTATTACCTAGCTCGCTAACAGTAGTTAGCGACAGCTAGTAGGAGATGGCGACCATCTTGGGCCCCGCTTTGCATGTCAGTGATATTTATCACTAATGACATGCAAAGTGGGCGTGCCAAGATGTTAGCGACTGGAAACAGTCGCTAACATCGCTATCTCCTATTATCAACTTTTGGAGATATTCGCGCTAAGCGCGAATATCTTCAAAAGCTAACACCTGCCCCTGAGCAGTTCTTAGCCATGTTATCCAATGGTAGGTGGATAACATGGCTAAGAGCATTAGCTCAGTAATGCATGAATATGGCTGACTTTTCAGCGATATTCATGCATTGCGGCCGATTTTTATCGCTTAGGAGATAAACCTTGATAATAGCAAGGTTCCTAAGCGATAAAAATCGCCGAATCTCGGCGATAAAAATATTCCCGCTAAGCCAACATAGCGATAATTATCGCTAGTTGTTGGTAATATGCCCCGTAGTCTGCTTTAAAAAAATATTTTGAAAAACTTTCACAGGGAGGGGGTTCTGCTGTCCTTGCAGGCCGCCATCCCAGTAGAGGTAGCCAATCAGAGGGAGTCACGATTTTTTGATCTGCCTAATCAATATGAATTAGGCAGTTGGCTCTGTGACCCCCTCGGATTTCCTATTTTGCTAACTGACGCCTACCTGGGCCCACTAGGGCTATACTTCCTACAGCTGGCCTTCACGCCAGCCCACACTCACATTAGTCTTTTCGTGCATGCCTTCACTTAGCTGCAGTGGCTTTGCCTTTATGTGGGCCCAGCAGGCAGCTATTACGATTCACTCATTAATTGCTTGCTTCTCACAGAGACATGACCTCCCGCAGCCGTCACCCACTGGGGCAGTATTTTGTAACATCAAAACTTTATAGAAGCTTACCATGTTTCTCGTGATATTTGCCCAGCAGGGCTATTACTATATTTAAACACTGGATGTCTTACACTAGGCATTAGTACCCAGTATTAACTGAACATCCTTGGCAGTGATGTAAATCTTCCTTCTTCCCTATTATAGCGCCTGGGTTGCACCAAGCCTCTGCACCTCCAGTGTAGTATTGTCAGTGTGGGCAAACACTGCATACAATGCTCAAGCGTTTAATTAATTTTATTATTAGGTACTCATTATTGTGTATGGGGCTTCTTTACAGAATTGGGAACATATCATTTTTATGCTTCCTTTGGTACCTTCTAAGATGATGGCTTATTTTATAGACCACTGACAGCCATACCGACTAGTCCTCTTCTGATGTTTATGTTCACTTAGACTATATGTGGTATGGGTAGCACAGCCACCCATGTATGAAAAAGGCTGTAGTGTCAAAACACATAGCAGGGGCTGGATTTCTCCCAATAAAGCAACTTAAACTACTTTGAGTGCACATGTATTCTCTTCACTGGAGACTGTTGGCTTTACGGAGCCAGGGGCCACACCCGACACCATGTGCCTCACCCACAGCGGCAGCTCAGCATCTGCGGCATCACAAGTATATGTATATTCACTTAAAAAACCATAGGTTTCAGGCCTTATATAGTTAGGAATTAGCATTTATAAAACCATTGAAATTGCTCCTATACAGTTAGTTGTACTAACTATATTTCTCGCACTCGCAATCCACTGCTGATGATGTCACATAATACATCATTCATGACATGGTCAGTGACATCACCGATGACATCACTGATGACATCTCAAATGACATCACTGATGACATCTCTGATGATGTCATCCAGTGACTGGGTGTTTCTGTAAAGTTTAAATATGTTTTACATATTGAAGAATGAGTGGATGTATAAGTGTCTGGATGAAGGATTTAGTAGGTGCGTGACTGACTGTATGAGTGAGTGATTAAATGTGTCTTACTAAATGCATGGGTTAGTGACTAAACTGTCTGAATGTGTGCATCAGTATGTCTGTTGTTGTGTAAGCTGCTGCATGTGTTGATCAGTAGCTATGTGAGTGGCTATATGGGTTATTGATTGGCTGCCCAAGTATTTGAATGGGAGACTGAGTGTGTGTGTGGGTGGCTGGGAGGTGTGTGACTCTGTGCATAGATGTGTGAGCAGTTGATTCACTAGGTGTATGAGTTCAAGAGTGCATGTGGAAACAGCTATATGGGCGGTTGACTGTGTGCATGGGTGTGTTGGTGAGTGAATGGATATCTCAGTGCTACATGTGCAAGTAAGTACATATGTAAAACACAGTGCATGTGAGAGTTGGCATATATAAATGACTATACATGAGAGCCAGTGAATGTGTGAGTGGCTATATGGCTTATTGTGTACTTGTATCAGTGATTGTATAAGATAGTAAGTATGTGTTAGTATATGTTTGAATAAGTAAGGTGTTGTGTGTATAACTGTATAGTTGAGGAAATGGAAGTGTGATTGATTCTTTGCATGACTGACTAGGTGTGTGAGTAACTCCATGGATGAGTGGCAGTGTGTGAGTGTCTGTATAGGTGTATGAGTGCATATGATAGTGTTGTATTGATGAGTGATTCTATGGGTGAATGAGTGAATGTGTGTGTAGACCTAGGAATCAGTGAGTGCGTATGTAGTAACTGGTATTGATGTGTCAATGGTTTCAAGAATGGTAGTCTGTATTTAACACTGGGTGTATCAAAGGTTATATTAGAGTGTGAGGAGGTGCATCATATTATCACATGAATGATATCATCAGTGATGGGATCAGTGATGTCGAATGAGATGTCATCAGTGATGTCATCAGTGATGTCACTGACCATGTCATGAATGATGTATAATGTGACATCATCAGCAGTGGATTGCGGGTGCGTGAAATATAGTTAGTACAACTAACTATATAGGAGCAATTTCAATGGTTTTTTAAATGCTAATTCCTAATGCCTGAAACCTATGGTTTTTTAAGTGAATTTGCAAGGTTTTTAAAATGCTAATTCCTAACTATATAAGGCCTGAAACCTATGGTTTTTAAGTGAATTTGCAAGGTTTTTTAAATGCTAATTCCTAACTATATAAATCCGGAAACCTATGGTTTTTTAAGTGAATTTGCAAGGTTTTTTAAATGCTGATTCCTAACTATATAAGGCTTGAAACCTATGGTTTTTTCAGTGAATCTGCAAGGTTTTTTAAAAGTTAATTCCTAACTATATCAGGCGTGAGACCTATATTTTTTTTCAATAAATTTCAAAGGTTTTGTAAATGCTAATTCTATTAGCGAATAACGTTTAAATATGTTATTATCCTTCTGGGACCACCTGAGCAGCCATCTTGTTTCTCAGGAGAAGTGAGGCACAAGAGAGCACAAAACAAGAGTGGAAAACACGAAAAGGGGGCAGGGTTGAGACCCCCTGACCCACTAGCCCTTCTCAGGGGGTCCCAGAAGGACCACCAAGTGCAAAAAAAAATTATTTTTTTTTTAAATCCCGGGGTACACGCGTACCCTACACGTACGGTGCGCGTACCCCTCGATTTTAATTTTTATTTTTTTATTTTTGCCCTTGGGGCTCCTTTTGGGACCCCCTGAGAAGGGCTAGAGGGTTGGGGGTCTCTACCCTGCCCCCTTTTTGTATTTTCCACTCTTGTTTTGGGCTCTCTTGTGCCTCAGTTCTCCTGAAAAACAAGATGGTGGCCAACACTTCCTGGTTTGGACAGTTTGTAATGTTGACAGTCGACTGCCAGCCAATCAGAAACTCGCTCGCGCACGTATGGGTACGCACACGTACGTGTACGGTACGCGTACGGTGAGCTCATATAGATATATAATTTGATCAAATTCTATTTTCTCAACAACTACTGGAGGGATTTTCACGAAATATAGAAAAGGTACTACTGCATACCTGTCCCTACCATTTTGCCAAGTTTGGTGTAATTCCGTTCAGCCGTTCGGGCTGTAGCCGTGCCTAAAGGTCCCATAGAAAATGCCATTTGGAAAATTTCAAATTCAATTTTCTCAAGAACTACTGGAGGGATTTACACCAAACATACAAAAGGCACTGGTGCATACCAGTCCCTACCATGTTGCCAAATCTGGTATAATTCCGTTCAGCCGTTTGAGCTGTAGCCTTGTCAGAATGTCCCTATGGAAATTAACATAGGGAAAACACGTTTTGGGACCCCCCTTTTTTCTCAGCCCCCGCTTGACGAATCTCCCCGAAACTTTCAGGGAAGGAGCGGAGCGTAGCGAGGCAAATTCAAGGAAAATTACAGGTAGATCCCTCAATTGACGCCAAAGTAATTCCTAATAGAATGTTTGGAATTTCCTATGGTAACTAGGTCCTAACTATATATACCTACTGGCAACCGCCAGTAGGTAATATATGTATATGTATATATATTGAATCACCTATCTGCAATACGGGAGTCGAGTCCGTCGCGTGTGAGAAATCTGACGGCGTTGAAGACAATCCGTGAAAGGTAGGACGCTAACCCAGAATTTCCAGTGGAGAGTAAATGCTTTTGGTGAAAGCTTAAAACGAGCTCGGTGACCCGAGGTTTAAGTGTTTAGCCTGAATTTAGTGTGTAACTTCAACAGAAATAATCACCCGTACATCGGAAGCAGTTCTGCTTCGAGCAAGAATGTCCGCAGATACGTTGCGAAACAGGGAGGAGGCGGCGGAGAACATGTTCGATAAGGCCCCGGCTGGGGAGTCGAACCCGCAAGGACAATTATCACTAAATGCCAACTTGAGCGCCAACCCCACTTTGAGAGACCTTTTTAAGCAATTAGAGAAACTCACAAAAAAAGAACAATCTAAATGGTGGGAAAATAAGTCCCTATCTAGATATTTAACTGTCGGTAGATTCCCAAGAGGTCTCAGAATCAGTCTTGCACCAAGTTATGAAACGCCAGATCCCGCTATGCTTACGGAATGGGCAGAAATAAATCTGGAGTGTTCTGCTGAATTAATGGGGGTTTTGGTCCGCTATGCCGAGAGTGACCGCCTGAAAATACAGGCGGAAATTGAAAAACTTGAGATTGAAATAGCAGGCTTCGGATCAAGTGACCAAGCTGATAAAATGAGAAGTGACATGATACAGAGGGTGAAAAAAGATGAGGACATAATAAAAAAATGCAAGGCTTTTAAAGTTGAACGTGACCGCCTGGATTATCTTAACGGCCAAATTTTCACGTATGCGGAAAAAATATGAAAACGTGAAAGCCCGGGCAAGGAAAACCAGACAGGGTACGGCGGATAATACAACCGTATCTGTCTCTTCCACAGATGCAAGTCTAACCTCGGGAAGTGAGGCGGAAAACGAGGCTGCAGGGCCCTCCACGGTGGGGCCAGGCAAATTGACACTAGCACAAGAAGTGAGTTGCCTGTGCCAAGACCGGAGCGACTCTTTAAGACCAAGAGTGAAAGGGAAGACTCAGGCAAACAACATCGCAACAACCAAAAGCGGCGTGCAAGGAGAAAATGCCGCAAATACAAAGCAGCCCAATTCAAATCAGGCCGTGAGGGGCCGATGGAACAAATCCAAGAAGAAAGTGAATCACAACTAATAAGCAAAAACAGTCATAAAAAATCGATCATTAACCTCACGAATGTCACCCTTACACCTAATGAAGAAATGATCCTAGGATTGGGATTATCTAATTGCCCTCCAGCAGACTTTAACTATGTTGATGCAAGAATGGACTCTTTTAGGTTTATAAGAAAATTAAAACTTAAAAAGTTTTTTCTCCTGCAACCAAAAAGAAAAAAACCAACAGAGATACAAAGAAGTCCTTCCTTGTTGGAATCAGGGGAACGTGACACTTTTGATGAGATCTGGGGCTTACAACAAGAAGGAGAAACACTCACTGATCTGCCCTTGATTACATCAAGTGAAGACAATGCCAGAAGTCAAACTTTGTTTAAACCTAAATCAACCTTTTCACCGATTTTAGTTTATGATAATTTGGAGATGTATCACGAACTAGTTACCAAAGAGCTTAAACAACTATACACTGTCATTAACAAAAAACAGACAGTAGCTGATAAAAAAGAATCAGTGTTATCATAACTTAATAAAGAAATTGGATTCCAAAAAGGATGTGATTGTCCGCCAGGCCGACAAGGGCGGGAACATTGTTCTGTGGCCGAGAGAAATGTATGTTGCTGAAGCAGAGAGTCAACTATTGGACACCACGTGCTATAAGAAAAGCAATTCAAATATTTTAAGGGCAGCATGGCAAGAACAAAATATGAAATTGATGGCATGGAGGAGTGCAAAACTCTTGAGCAACAATGAATACAACTTCATGAAAAATGATCATCCAGTTATACCAACATTTTACCTAATACCTAAGGTACATAAATACTTTACAACACCACCTGGGCGTCCGATTATATCGGCTATGAATAGTGCAACTGAAAACATTTCGCGCTATATAGATTTCTTTTTGCAAGACTGGGTAAAAAACCTGCGATCATATGTACAGGACACATCGGACTTTATTAGAAAATTGAGCAATGTGGTTTGGAAAACTGACTATCTACTCATAACATTGGATGTAACCTCACTTTATACATCGATAAGACACTCCGATGGCCTCAAAGCAATAGAGTTCTTTTTAAATCAAAGACCTATGAATTTCTCGGCGCACAACAAAATGTTATTATCAATGATTGAAATGTGCCTTCAGCAGAATTTCTTCCTTTTCAATAACCAGCTATATCAGCAGGTCAGAGGGGTCGCAATGGGGGCCTGCTTTTCCCCGAGTCTAGCATGTTTACACATGGGACTTTGGAAGGAGCAGGTCCTCAGAGGGACAATGAATGAAACAATGCAGAAACATGTTCCCTTGTTTTTACGATACATTGACGACTTATTTTTAATATGGCATGGTACAATGAGTGAAGCTGAAGACTTTGTAGAAGCCATTAATAACAATAGTCTTAATTTGAAATTTAAATCCAATGTCAATGCTAAGTCAGTAGTATTTTTAGATACTGAGGTATACATAACTGAAACAGGTATGGCAACGAAGATGCACAGAAAACCAACGGCTGGAAATACAGTCTTGCACGCGTCCAGCCAGCATCCCCATCATCTGATCAGCAGTATTCCCTTTGGGGAAATGCTGAGGATCAGGCGAATTTGTAGTATAGAAGCAGACTGTAAGATAGCACAAGAAGAAAGCAAAATTCGCTTTCTGTCAAGTGGCTACTCTAAAAAGATTGTCCAGAAAGCAATAGATCGGGCAAATGCGATCACTAGACAAGAAGCCTTAGCTATTAAAGCCAAGCCAACTGAACATAAGGAAGGAGAAACTGTGATCAAGCCACGGGTCATCAATAAATATAGCAAACAGCATAAGGAAATCCGTAAGATTTTCTATAAAAATTGGAATTTGATAACTGGGGACCCTATTATTGGAAAATACATACATGACAAGCCTTGCATTACTTTTAGAAAGTCTGTTTCTATGGCAGATAAGTTGGTACATAATTTCCTAGAGAAAGAAGTCTCGGATACTTGGGGCGCAATTGGAGGGGGATTCAAGAAATGTGCGACTTGCAAGGCGTGCAGGTATGGGTGCAATAAGACGCAATATACTGTACCCTTTAAAAAAGATCCTGTGATGATAAGGAAACGCATGTCCTGTAAAACTGAATTCGCTGTATATGTGCTGCAGTGTCCTTGTGCTCTCCGGTACATAGGGAGTACTCGCCTTCCGGTGCACAAGCGGATACTGCAACACATTAGGGCCATCGTAGGAAAAGATCAGGCATACCCGGTAGCCCGCCATTTTGAAAAGCAGTACAAAAGTGACCCCAGTTGCCTACAATATTATGCCATAGACTGTGTCCTCCCGTTAAAAAGAGGAGGAGATAGAGATGCAAAACTCCGGGTATTGGAAACCAGGTACATAATAGAATTGGACAGTAAGACTCCGCATGGGATGAATGCGAGTGAAGATCTATATACTTGTCTGTAGTCCTATTGTTTATGATATACCTGAAAAATGAATTATGAATTCGTATAGATCAGAAACCTGGACACTAAGTTCTCTCTGTTCCTCCATACTTCAATGGTTTATGACCGAGTCTCCCATAGTGAGTGTTGGTACTCGTTGTCTGATGGTGATATTGGGAAGTCCTATAAAATCTGAAACCTCTTCCCATACCTTATAATATTTTAATTAAAAATCTTTTTCATGATTATTTTACCAATGGAATTATGAAATATAAATCATTAGCATGCACAATATTGTTTTGCACGTATAGGGTGATAGTCTGTATGAGGGATAACAACTAGAATATGTGAGTTCAAAAGATTTTGATATCCCAATTTCTATCTATAATATGATTTTGTTTTATTCTGAGAAGCAACAGTGTCCTTTTTTCAATACACAAGAAATTATAATGATGTATGTTGTTGACATGATAAGTAACACCAAACTACATGTTAGGTGACATATTGCTTTTTTGTCAACTAACTATGTTACTAGCAGGACATACAATTTGTAGTAGGATTAAGATAATCCACTTATGCACAGGCACTTTGTCTTTTATTGTGAGTATTATGTATATAGAATAATAATGAATTGGATTTTATTCTTTTTATATGTTTTTTTTAATTTTATGTGTGCAGATATTTATATTATTGTGTACATATTATCAAATTATATATGGATTGTGTATGTAAAATTGTGAAATTTGCACAGTGCTTGTAAGGCATAGAACTACAACACACAACATAACATCAAAAGATTTCTTGTGATCTAGGAATATGGCACTACGCCATATACTCAGTTTTATTTAAAATGACACTAATCGCATTGTATTTTCTCTCTATGTGAATAGAAATGGGCAAATCAGGTAAAAGTGGACATTTTTAAGTCCCACCCACTATTTGTTGAACTCCTTAAGTACCCTCATCTATGTTTTGGCAACTGTATCATGTGATCAAGCCTCGAGTCAGAGGCGAAACGCATCGTGAGGTCTTGCTGGGTTCTATGAAAATAAAGCACTAAATTGCACCAGTAACTTGGGTCTGGCTTGTTCGCTTTTTTTGGAGAGCTGTCTGGGTGAAAGGACAGTGATGTGGCGGCTGCCACGTCGAGCGGAGTACAAGGAATGTATATATATATATATATATATATATATATATATATATATATATATATATATATATATATATCCCAAACAAAGCTGCTTCTACTGCAACTCTGTGACCCATAGAAAAGTGGCGTACTCTCCGGTACTTTTTTGTAATGTACTCTCCGGTGAAGCACGCCGGTAAACATTAATTCCAAAGCAATAACGATATCTTGTACGGTCTCAGGAACCACACAACAATCCAGGAGTGTTAATTCTTCGGTTTATTCACACAATATATATAGTGTCATATAAATTATGCAAAAAAGAAGCAGAGATAGATAGTTACCAAGTTTAGGTGGAGATCGACCTCTTTATGGAGCACCCTACATCTACAGCGGCACTCTAAAATCTGCTCACCTCAAATGTCTGTTTTTCTAGCAAGGTATTTAAGGATAGGATTAGCATAGTGCCATCCACGCCGAGCAGTAAAATGACAAAAGTCTTTTACAACTCCCGGCACAGTATTTCAGCTTTAGATTGGTAAAATACCATCCAATCCAACCTGTAATGAATAAAAGCAACCTTGGACACGTGTTTCAGAGAGGTTTAGCTTTGTCCAGACACAAGGGAGCACCCAATAGAAGTTAAAAAATTCAGTTTCAGGCTTAGAGTGCCACATAAATTATGTGGAAAAGAAGCAGAGAACTTTGAGTAGTTCCCACAATTAGGTGGAGAGCAGCTCCTTTAGATAGCACCTTACAGCACCAGCAACACTCTAAAATCGCTCACCTCAAATGTCTGTTTTTCTAGCAAAGTTTATAAGCAAAGAATTAGCAAAGTGTGTTGCGCTTGACTTTCTTCAGGCTGGTTGTTGGCATGTCCATCTCTAAATTCCTCCTTTAATTTCCCTAAATCCCTCCAATCCAGTCATAGAAATTCCCTATTTCCAAACCATTCCCCCTGGTCCCTCCCACATTTACTATTGAGTAGTAAACTAACATGTATGGTGTTATCCACATAGAAAAGATTGGAGGACCTGTTCACAATGGGAAATTTATATTTGTAGATTTACTCAAATGTGAATCTACTCCTGCACCTTGGTGTAAGTAAACAATTGTTTGCTATTCACCATTCCCAAATGTAAATCTACCGCTGGGTGAAAATAAACATGTCACCACCCCAAAAGTCAAGTTGTGCATAGATCTAAGACAGAATTTCCGAGGGTATATTTACAGATAGTAACTTTTCACATGTAGCCAGAAATCTCCACTGCTCGCGTATATAGCTGAGCACAGGAAATTTTCAGGAAAATAAATAAAGTTTATTAATTTTGTTTTAAAAATTTGTTGTAAAATAACATTAATTTAAGTTCAAATAAGTACTGTTAATCTATAACGAATAAAATTAAAAGATGCAAAACTATTAACTGATCAAATTCAATGAAATAAATAAATAATTTCAATATATTCATTGTAATCAAATTAAGAAACGCACACACTATAATTTTAATCTATGATTAATATTTAGCATGTTTAATTAATAACGTGCTGTGAAAATAATGTAAAATAATGTAAATATTTAAAAAACAATTAATTTAAATATTACTATTTAATTTTCTAATGTAATCTAAATTTTAACACTAAAAAACATATACATATGGCATTAGGACTCTTGTACAGCCCAGAAAGTAGTTTTAATTATTCAGAAACACGGATGGACGTTTTTAGATTTATCAGAAAATTAAAACTACGCAAATTTCATCTATTGTGGGCTAAGAAGCAACCAGACACTGGGAAGAAATACTAGGTAGCCCATCCCTTTTTACAGCAGGTGATGGTAACCTATTCCAAGACCTGGCGGCTCTCCAAAATGAACAATCGGCGGCAACAACCAATTTAGGTTTGGAACTGGTCGATATAAGTGGCACTGTGAAAACACTGTTTAAACCTAAGTCCATTTTTCAACCGGTTATGCTTCATGACAACTTGGACGTCTAACACGATCAGGTTGTACTCGAGTTGAAACACCTGTACAAGTCAATCAACAACGCAAGCCAGATATGTAGTCGTCAACATCAATGCTACATACAACTCATGAAGAAGTTTCAAAACAACAATAACCTCATAGTGAGGCAATCAGATAAGGAAGGGAATGTTGTTTTGTGGCCGCGTGAACTATATATGGAGGAGGCTCACCTCCAATTGAGTGACAATGATTGTTATAAAAAGAGCAATATTAACATTGTCAAAACTGCTTGGAATGGCTAATACGGTAAACTATTGGCTTGGAAGAGTGGGGGATTGCTGTGTAATGATGAATATCTCTTTTTTTTTAAAAGAGCATCCAGTTATCCCTTCCCTTTATTTCATCCCCAAAATCCATAAGAATAAAGCCAAACCCCCTGGCAGGCCAATTATTTCGGCCATTAACAGTATAATGGAAAATACCTCAAGGTATATTGACTACTTTCTCCAAGAGTGGGTTAAGAGCTTACCCTCCTACCTGCAGGACACTTCAGATTTTCTTAGGAAAATTAAGGGAATTGAATGGAGTTCAGACCTGATTTTAATAACTATGGATGTAACTTCGCTATATACATCTATTCGTCACCAGGATGGCATTAAAGCCATAGAGCATTATCTAAACCATAGACCGGCATACCTTTACATACATAACAAAATGTTGGTCAATATGGTCACTACCTATCTGGAGCAGAACTTCTTTTCTTTTGACAATCAAATTTACCAGCAGACTAGGGGAGTTGCGATAGGGGCCTGCTTCTCGCCCAGCTATGCTTGTTTGCATATGGGGCTGTGGGAGTAGCAGGTCCTCATGAAGCAATTTAAAAACACTATAGACCAACATGTACTCTTATGGTTGCGTTACATCGACGATCTGTTCTTGATCTGGAGGGATTCTGAGACACTTGCCCACCAGTTCATTGAACAGATCAAAAATAACCAGTTAAACCTACAATTTACGGCAAGTATTAGCAAATCTTCAGTGTGTTTTCTTGACGTAAAAGTTTATATTAAGGAATACACCATTGCAACCAGACTGTATCGTAAACCCACTGCTGTAAAATTCGCTGCTGCATGCCACAAGCCATCACCCGCATCATTTGATT
This sequence comes from Lissotriton vulgaris, assembly GCF_964263255.1. Classification (NCBI taxonomy): domain Eukaryota; kingdom Metazoa; phylum Chordata; class Amphibia; order Caudata; family Salamandridae; genus Lissotriton; species Lissotriton vulgaris. Next base: position 249,671,132 of record NC_141694.1, read on the forward strand.
CAAAGCATCCCCTTTGGGGAGAGGCTACGGGTGAGGCGTATTTGCAGCAGCGAAGATGACTGTCATGCAGCGCCGGAAGCTAGTAAACAGAGGTTTCGAGAAAGAGGCTATGCTCCGGAAGTCGTAGACAAAGCTATGAAAAAACCAAGGCTCCTTACTAGAGACCAGGCGCTTGCAATTAAGAATGGCGAACAACAAAAAACAGGGTCAGACCAATTGGAACTGCCTTGTAGGGGGATCTTGACCTACAATAAACAACAAAGAAATTAAACAAAAACTGGAGTTTGGTACTTAGTGACCCCGTTGTGGGCAATCATTTGTCCAAAAAAACAGAACTAACATTCAGGAAAGCCAGGTGAATGGGTAATAGCCTTGTAAAGATAGTCCAGAAACCAGAGACTCTACTAATTGGCTCACCTCGCATAGAGGATTTATAAAGTGCGTGTCATGTAAAGCTTGTAAATTTGCTAAAAATAAGACAATTTACACAACCTCTTTCAAGGCAGATCCAGTATTTATCAGCAAAAGTTTGAACTGCAAAACAGAGTATGCTGTATATGTGCTGGAGTGTTCTTGTGTTTTAAGATATATTGGGAGCACTAAGCTCCCAGTACACAAAAGGGTACTCCAGCACATCCTTTACTTTGTAATAGACTCCATTCCCCCTCTTAGAAGGAGTGGGAATCGTGAAGACCTTCTCCGTTTACTTGAAACACGATGCATATTGGACCTCGACACAAAGACGCCGGCAGTCCTCAATGCGAGTGAGGACTTGTACACTTGTCTATAGGATGTATAGTATAGCTAATCCATTGTTTTGAAATACTGTAAAAGCACTATATCTAAATGAATTTTCAGAAATTAACTCCCATATACGTATATATTCGATATAATTTCCCTTGCTTTGCTAATTACTTTTTAATCACTTATTCACATATGAAATTGTTATTTAACATTTCTAACACTTTTAGGCACTGTAGCACTTTTTTTGAACCCGCTGGTTTAAGTGGGTAACACGTTCTTTGCTTAATACAATTGCTGTTCTTTCTAAACACTGAGTGATCATTTGCCCACTGGGGCTGGATTTTTGTGAATGTATATATGCAAAGATATTATCATCTTGCCACCGGATAGACAACATGAAACTGCATTCACATTAAGCTGTATTGACAGCTTGGAAAAGTCAAATATCATACAGTAGCAGTCTTTCGGTATTATGGATTAATTTATTCATGTTTATAACCTACGTTATTTATTTTGCCATTTTTAGCTTTTTTACATTTTTGACAGAATGTCTTTATAGATTTTAAATGCCACTAAATTGGGGTCCATATTTTACACTTGCAACAATATTTATTTTGGCATTCATGTGTATATTTATTGATCTATTCATTATATTTATCATACAATCAAGTGTATTGCAACCTTTGCACATGGTGGATGCTTTGTAATAAGTTCAAGCACTATGCAGTATGTCTTCGATGTGTTTGTTTGAACAACTGTTTTCAATGTGCACTAGCACTTTAAATAATGGTTAAAAAAAATGCAACGCGTCATGTGATCAAGGCCCAGGTGGGGATGAAACGCGTTATGGCGGCGATGCAGGGCAACAAATAAAATATTTTCTGCACGAAAAAAAAAATGGCAGAATTGCAGGGCAACAAATAAAATATTTTCTTCACGAAGAACTTTTGGGTCCGCGTTTGTCTGTCCGAAATCAAGTGGATGTTTTCAGACGAAGTCAGCGATATATATATGTATATGTACCTTTGGCAGGTATCTATCTTTCTATTTGGTTCCTGTGTGTGTGTATATATTTGTATATAGAAGTACATATACTTATTAATTTACATATATATACTAATATACATAGAGACATATAAACATATAGATATACTCAAAGTAAAAGTTGAAACAATTGTAATTAATGTAATATTATTTCCTAGGTGATGTATATTAAGTCCATGTCTCCATTATTGTGAGTTGCAATACCTCTGTGTAGCCATGTGTAGTGTTAGACGTGCTCCAAGGCTAGGCTGGGGTACTGCTGTTTTGTTGGGCTATAGTAACTTTAGAAGTGTAGTTTGTGAATAGCAACGTTCTTATTCTTCAGTGGGGGGTTGTTTGTCTTAGAATGACCCTCCCTAACCTGCTCCTGACACCTTCCTAAACCCCTTACTTTTATTAGTAAGTATTTCCCATTTTCCAGTCACTCAGCCTTGTCCATCCCAAATTCACACCTAAGTGGCAAGCATACATGTGCAGAGATCTTTGCTATGTGGGAGGAGCGCTCCGCATATAACAAATAAGAGAGGCCGAGGTGGAGGTCTCCACATGTAGCATTGTAAAGAGACTTTTGTAGTATCTGGGTAATACTTCTATAGTACTTTGTTATGTACTACAAAATGCAATTTGTGAAAGGCACCAGGGTACACAGAGGTGGAGATCTCCACCTGTAGGTTTGTGAATTGCATTTTTGTAGTAAGTAAGTATTATCACTGTAATATCATAACCTAGATTCTGCATTTCAAAAACTGACCCACCTGTGTGCATTCCACATTCCGAGGTTTTGATGTAGATACCGCTGTTTTATAATATAGACAGTGCAGTCTGTAATATCAAATGCAGTGAACCTTTTCCAATGGTTGCACATATGAAATGGGGAATAACTTTATTTGGTATTTCTATAGCCCAAATATAGCCAGGAGACATCGTAGCACTTCTCATGGTGACAAACAACACCTTACAGCCTCCTGAGCAGTAGTTTCATCCACAGGGTTACATGGTGAATGTGCCTGATATTTTAGATTCTTTATGGACTTAATTATGAGTTAAACAACAAATGGCCTGCCCTTATTCAACATGGAATCAATGATCCCTGGTTTCTATACTATACCTATTCAACAGAGCGTATACTACAACCTCCTGTCTACATGTGCTCAATAAAGTCACAGATTTCAAGAATAGAGTTGTGTGCGTGACAAGCGTGTACCTAAGCCCTCACCTCACTGTGCCTTTCTGAATAGGTGTATCATTCAAAAAAGGGGGGAGGGAAGTTAGCAGAGCCTCACGGGAGCAACACCCGGAGAGGAATTCACAGGCTTGTACTCGCCTGTGTACTCACGTTCTCATCATCAGCATCTGCCAATCTTAATATTGAAGCTTTTGATGAGTGTAATCAGAGGTCTGAGATAAAGGTTAAAAAGGATTGGGCTAATTGCTGAGCCCTGGGGAACCCCATCCGAAATCAGAGTAAAAGCTGACTGAAAAGGGGGGATAGACACCGCCTGCTGCCTATCCTGCAGGAATGAGTGGAACCACTGCACCGCCGACCCTCTTACTCCCTCCTCAAACAGCCGCTTTAGCAGAATCTTATGGTTCACCGTATCAAAGGCGGCAGACATGTCAAGCAGGATCAGAAACGCTGCCTGCCTTCTGTCTGCACGTCTCTGAAGCTCGTCCATAGCGGTGATTAGGGCGGTTTCGGTTCCGTGGGCAGGCCGGAAGTCAAATTGATCAACATCTAGTAGTTGATGACATTCCAGATGGTTGGAGAGGGTGTTACTAACCAACCGTTCAACAATCTTGGCTGGGAACGGTAGCAGGGAGATGGGTCGATAGCTTTTAGAACAATCCGGGTCGAGAGAGGGCTTTTTTAGCAAAGGAGATACTAACGCCTGCTTCCATTGAGCTGGGACAGTACCAGTCACAAGAGATTGATTACAAATTAGATGGAGTGAAGGGAAAAGTTCCTTCTCAAATTCCTTCCAAATTTTATGAGGAACAGGGTCTAGGGGAGACCCCGAGGAAATCCCTCTGGCTAGTTTACTGAAGGCCTCGTACGTAAGAGGTGGGAACTCGAGTAGAAGTTCATTCGGAACTGAGGCTGGCCCCGCCAACTGGTCCACTGAGGATCCCAATCTCAGGTCGGAGAGAGGGACAGAATCCGGAGAGATTTCCAGGTCCCTAATGATGTGTTCAATTTTTTCTTTAAAGAATACAGCAAGGTTCTCGCAGAGTTCTTGGGACGGGATGATGACGTTTTTGGCGCATTCAGGGTTAGTAACACTATTCAGTATATTAAAAATGATTCTAGAATTGTTGGTGGAGTTACAAATCATGGAGGAATAATATTCTGCTTTTGATTTCTTAATCAGGTTCTTATATTCACGAACCTTATTTTTCCACAACTCCTTAAAGGTTTCTGTGTAGTCACGTCTCCACCTTCTCTCGGCTTGTTTGCAACCCTGCTTCCGATTTTTTAAGGTATCGTTGAACCAAGGAGCGGAGTCATTACCCTTACAGCTGCGAGTTTTTAGAGGAGCATGTGCATCAAGGATAGCTGTGATACCGGTGCATAGTGAGGTGTAGTTTTCCTCTACTTGCTTTTCCTCATCAAAGAGTTGTTCCACCTGGAACACTTCACCAAGGGAGTGCAAACGTGTAAGGGCTCTCCAGTCTCTGCAACTAAATTTCCTAGTCAACACAGGAGCCTTGTGATGGCCACCGTCCATGTGTATAAAAAATGTGACAAGTGAGTGGTCTGTCCACTCCATAGGTAAGGTTTCCCCTATCGCCACCAAATGAGGAGCCGCGAACAGCAGATCTAAAAGGTGTCCTGCCTTATGGGTTGCCCCAGTAACCAACTGGGAGAGGCCGAAGCTTTCGCAGGATTGAAGTAAATTGCAAAGACCTGAGTCAAGGGCGCCAATTCAACTTTATAATGTAGATTTTCCTAATCAGTTATGAATGAAAGACTTAATTTCATTAAAAACACGGAGGCGAGTAGTATGCTTTGCTGATCTTGCTTTATTTAAATAGCAGCAGTCAAGAAACACATGAAGAACTGCCATTCTCATGAGGCCTGGAGACAACCAGCCTATGTGTCTTGCTTTGCCTTTCAGATAATACAGAATCTGTCACACAGTGGCTCAAACACAACAAAGCAGGAGACATAACAAAGTAACACCTTTAGCAAAGGGTTTTATTTTACAAAATGCAAAGACTATCTTTTTAGAAAAAGGCTTGGGGTTTTATTTTACACAATGCTCTCTAACAGAAAGGCTTTCCCAGATGCCAAATGCACAACATTCAAATACACAAAGTGATATATATGTTTATATGCAAGCAATAATAACACACTTGGTAAATGCAACAGTTAAATGCATGAATAATATGATGAATAAACAAGCAGCAAATAATATGAGATAAGACTCAAGCAAATATTATGGGATGTCCTGCAAGAGATCAGCAAGATATATACACACTAGATACATCAAATTCTTACTTTGGATGTGCACCTCACTCAGTCACACATCACAAAGAAAACACCGAAAATGATCCAAGCCTCTGGCCAAACATCACAATGGCAATAATCAAAACTCACCATTGACCTCAAATGGTCAAAGCCACTGGCCAAAAATCACAATGTAATCAAAACTCAACACTTCACCTGTTGCAAACACTGCATCTTAGCCCACTCCTGACCCGGGGATTAAACATCCGTGGATAAGAGCCTCAGCAACCAGGGTTCTGCTGTACCGAAGTAGACGTGTCCATCCCAATTCGGATTCCAAAATCTCGGTTTCTAGGTCAACAACCCTCAGCTTTATAATCTCAAAACACACTAGAACGTTCGAGAATCTCCTCCCCGCACCAAAGACATTTTACCAAGACTGGCCAGCTTCCAAGCAAGCCTTCCATGGCAGGAAGGAGTTCCCACGTCCCCTCTCCAATCTCGCATGTTCCAGCCTTTATCTTGACGAGGCTCACAAAAGCGTTCCAGGGTACATTAAACAATTTCTCACAAAAACAATCCTTGAACGTGATTAACCCAAACAACTTGAAAGGGTGGCTGTGCACACAGATAAAGCTCAAGCCAAGCAGAGTCAGAATTCAGGATGACATAAGGCCATGTGAAAGCCAATAGTAAGAACTTAGTAATAATTGCAACGTGCAACACAATGCACATTTGTGCACCACTGCTTATATCATCACATGCTTCATCTCTCAATGTACAACACAGAGCACATTTGTGCAGCAGGGCTTATAGCATCGCATACTTCATCTCTCAATGGACAACACAATGCACATTTGTGGACCACTGCTCACAACACTGCACTTCGAGACCAAAAAGTACACCCCACACCTCACTCTCTCTCTCATGCTTTCAAATGCGCATCCCACACGTTCTGTTCTTGGAAAAGCTGTTCTACTCCGTGACAGCTCCCACTGAAAGACAGCAAGATTGCAAGAAATGAACCTTTAAAAGAAGCAAGGCATATGCGGGACGTTGTAGATTCAGGCTAGGATACAATAACACACTTAAGTCAATTAAAATAATGGTAGTCAAAGGTCATCACAGGGTGTCAGACCACAAGAGTGCCTCTAGCACTACACTATGGGAAAACAAGACACAGCAGAACACTCACCAATGGCAGTACAGTCCCACTATAATACTCAGCTTGCCTTCGGACAGTCCTATCTTCTTGTGTGAGAAGTTAATAATGAACATTAAAAAAAAGGAAAAACGGATAACACAATTGAAAAAGACAATACAAATGTAAACAGATCTTGGCAAAAGTCTATAACACTGGGTCCCAGGAAGCGAGTGAATAAGGTGAGGAACCAGGAACATCAGGAAAATCCATAGAAGAGGAAGTCTGAATGGAAGAACCAGCATCAGTTGCAAAGTCCTTAGGTAGCAGAAGATGGAGGTGTCGGAGCTATCAGTGGGAAAAGTAACATGAAAATAAATCAGGTTGCGGTGGGATAATATTCGCCCTCGTGTCTTTCATAACTTACTAGGCAAATCTACATTTTATTGCAAGAGTGGAGGCTAATTTTTTAAAGCATAGTAATTACAACAGAAGATGCAGTATGTTCAGGTTTACAAATAAATGGATGGAAAACATTATGATTAGGCCAATTAACTGATCTCAGAATATCTTCGAGACAAGAGCCTGCCCAGAAAGCTTCAGAGGCCATAGCTCCTCTGCTAGAATGGGCACCGAAAATGGAAGTATCAATACACGGTAGAGACATAACCCACATAGCCCTGTGAATAAGGGTAGGTGGGAGACACAAGTTTGTGGGGTTTTCTGAAGGAAATGAGAAGCTGAGTGTCTGAGGATGTTCTGAGATCAAATGTGTTCTGTTTATATTTTTTGAGACGTTGCCCAGTGCAAAGTTTGGGATGATGAGGAATGTAGGGATAAAAACAGAGATTACATTTGTTTTAGTATGTTCACGAACAGTATAGAGTACACCTGTAGGAGTAAACTGTTGAGAGGAGATATCCAGGGTTCTAACATCAGATGAATGCTTGATGGATATCAGACATAATAACATGGTAAGCTTTGCACACAACAACTTTAGGGAGAGGTTAGCTTCATCGGGCCATGAAATAAACAAATTTAAGACAAATTTTCATCCTATAATGTACTGTACTTAGGAACAAACGGATTGCAAAATTGTACTCCCTTTAACAGTTCACAGATGAGTGGGTGCTCTCCCACTGGTTTTCCTTCGATGTAAGGATGATGAATAGAAATAGCATATCTGTAAAGATTTAGTATACAAAACGTTTTCCCCCCAGAAGCTTCAGGTGTCAGGAAATTAACGAGGTGGGTTATATCAGCTAAAATGGGATTGACACATTTTCCCACATACCAGTTTGTCCATAACACCAAACTGACTGGTAAGTCTAGGTGGTACCTTGAGCCCAGGATTTAATAATGTACTTTGAAGCTTCTGGTGAAATGAGAAGAAAAGACCGGGAACTCCTGATATTTTCCATGCCAACAGAACAGAAAGAGGGAGTTGTCTAACACCAGACAGTGAAGAGGCCACATAGGTCTAGGGGAAGGTCGAGGAACAAAGGTAGAAGAACTGGAAAATCCATTGTTAGCTTCAAGAGAGGAGGGAACCAAACCTGTGATTGCCAGAAGGGAGCTACCAAAACTAAGGTTGCTTTTTGGCCTCTGACCTGAGCCAAGGCCCTGTTGATCATGAGACAAGGTGAAAAAGGTACTTGGTTGGCAGGGATTAAACCTGAAGAAAAGCATCTGAGGCTAAAGCTAAAGGGCCTCATTTATGATGCCCTTGCGCCATCGGAACATCACTTTTTGTGACGTTTTCATGGCGCAGAAGCCTGCGTGATATTTATCAGGCAGCACTAAGCCACTTTTTGTGGCTTAATGCTGCCTGATAAATATCAGCCCCTTTGACACAGTGTTCTGCGTTAAAGGGGCGTGCAATGGGGGTTTCTGGGGACATTCCCAGCAACATCCATGGCCTTTTGACACTGCCCCAGATTTATGAGAAATCGTGAATCTGAGGCAGTGCCAAAAGCTTACGCCTCCCCAGGGGAGGCGTAAGGGAGGCGCAACGGGGTGAAATATCTTTATTCTGCAGCACACGTAGAAAGAGGAAAAGCCTCTTGTGATTATTTTTGTACAGAAAGGTTTCGCTTCCTGTACAAAAATAATCATCCCCGCAACGCAGGCACCCTTGCACCTTTGCAAAGGTGTCTGTGTTGGCGTAAGCAGCCCACTGTGCGCCAGCGCAGGGGAGAATGACAGGAATGTGCTGTATCTTATAGATACGACACATTCCTTTTCTTTTGCCGTGGGAAAGTGCAGCAGGAAGGCCTGCTGCGCTTCCCTATGGCAAAACCTCATAAATGAGGCCCAAAGGATCTGGATGCCAGCTGTAGAAGTGAGGAAGTTGGCAATTCAGTCTGGAAGCGAAAAGATCTATCTGGAAAGGACCCCATTTGTGAAGCAAAGACCTGAATACCGAAATATGAAGCTTCCAAATGGTTAAATCTCGAAGGTGGCGGGAATGCAGTCTGCTACCGAGTTTCGATCTCTTGTCAAGTATTCTGTGCATATAGAAATTTTGTTTATTAGACAGAATTCTCAAAAACATTTTGCTAGTTCCACTAATAGCTTTGATCGGGTTCCGCCAAGGTGATTGATGTAACAACTGATGTATTGTTTAACCCTTCAAAGAAGAATGGAGCAATGAACCCTGTTTTTTGCTAGGCTTTTTCTTGCAAAGAAGCCTGCAAGCATCTCTAAACAGTTGATGTGCAATCTAGACTCCTCATGAGCCTAAGTACCACCATTCGAGATTGGTCCACATCGGGCACCCTACCTCTTCTGACTTCCATCTGATACTAACACAGGATTGGGGCCTGATGCGAAGATGGTTCTGCCATTCCAGGTGTCTAAATCGTCTATCCACCAATACAGTACTAAATGGGATTCTGGATCCAGCGTGAAGGGGTCGGAGTAAGCAAGGCCTCTGTGTAAGTGGTGAATTTTTATTCTTTGGAGAGCCCGTAAATAGTGAGGGCTTGCAAATGGCCTTTATGCAAGACAAGAGAATACCTTCAATTCTTGGTAGAGTCCTGAAAGAGATTACTGAACTCCGAAGGGTCTGGAGGATTTCGGATTTGATGGTTTTGACCTTTGCCGAGGGAATTTGAAGTGTTGCGCTGGAAGAGTTTATTAGGAAACCCAAGAACTCTATTTGTTTGGAAGGGTTGATCATTGATTTTTCTGTGTTGATGAGAAAACCCAAATCTGAAAGGAAAGAACATGTAAGATGAATTTTTGACCTTGCCACTGAAATTGGAGACATTTCCTATGATCTGGAAGAATGCTAATGGTAATATATGTATCCTGAAGTTCTAAACAAACCATCCAGTCATGTTGTAGCAGAGAATCCTTGAGATGGATGACTGGTTGAACTGCCTGAGATTTATTACAGGTCTAATTTTTTGGTTTCTTTAGCACTAGAAAGGGAGCTGAAGAAACATGAAGGATCAGGAAAGGTGATTTGGATGGCCTGTTTGCGTAAGAGACTGTATCTCTAGACACATGAGGCCAGACATCTCAGAAGAGAATTTTGGAGTGGAAGAAAGCACTGTTTGAAAAGGTCTAGGATACAGTTCTACAGCATAACCTTGGACGGTGTTTTACACCCAGGATCTGACGTTATAAATTGCCATTTCAATAGGAAATTCAGAGCTGGACCCCTATGGGAAGGCCAGAAGAGAGACTTACCTGTTCAAGGATTGTATCTGAAACCTTTATGTCCACGCCCTTGAAAGCCTCTGCCTCCCAGAAGATGGAATTGATGCGTGTAGTCTTGAGAAGTTGAGTTGAAGCAGCCTCTGAATCCTTAGTTGTGGTAGCCACAGCTTGTAAAGCAGCTGCCTCTACCAGCCCTCATGAAAACCCGCTCAGAGAAGACCTTCATAGGAGACTGTTGGGCATATCAAGGAATACAAAAGTCTGCACATATTTACTGCGCTCTTTTATGAAAGAATCTCCAAACAAGAGATCTTCTGCTTTTCTTCCAGGATCCAAGGACGTAAGATTTACAAGCTCAATAAATCAATCAATCAGTGGGTTTAAAGCACGCTACTCACCCATGAGGGTCTCAAGTCACTGGGGGTTGGGAGGTACAGCTCCGGATCAGATGAAGAGCCAGGTCTGGAGGCCCTCCCTGAAGGCGTGCAGAGTAGGGGATAGTTTGATGCTGACTGCAAGCTCGTTCCAAGCTTTGGCTGCAGTGTATGAGAAGGCTCTTTCAACCATTCTGGTTCTGCGGATGCGCGGGGTTTCTGCCAGGGTGAGGTTGGCGAAGCAGAGGTTCCTTTTGGGTACGTTGATGGAGACTCTTTCATTGAGGTATTTGGGTTTGATACTGTAGAGGGATCTGTGGGTGTGGGTGAGTAGTTTGAAGGTTACTCTTTTTTGACTGGGAGCCATTGGAGTTCTCGCAGGTGGTGGGTGATGTGCTCTTGCCGTGGGATGTCGAGGGCGAGTCTGATCATGGTGTTCTGGATGGTCTGGAGTTTGCGTAGCAGGGATTTGTTGATTCCAGCATAGAGGGCGTTGCCATATCCCAGTCTGCTAGTTATGAGTACTTGGTTGGCGGTCTTCAGGCTTCTGGGGGGATCCATTTGAAGTTCTTGCGGAGGGTGTTGAAACAGGTGGGTGTGACGGCTTTGATCTGTCAGGTCATGGTGAGGGAGGAGTTGAGTATGATGCTGAGGTTCCGAGCGTGGTATGTGGGGGTAGTGCCGATGGTGAAGGGCCACCAGGAGTTGTCCAAAGCAGAGGGGGAGGGTCCGAGGACTCAGACTTCTGTCTTCTCTGAGTTGATTTTCAAACACCTGCTACTCATCCAGGATGCAACGTCGTTCATTCCTTCTTGGAAGCTGAGTCTGGTGGTTTCAGGGTCCTTCATGAGGGAGGGGATGAGCTGGGTGTTGTCAGCATAGGATACAATGCTGAATCTCTGCTGTCGGACGACGGGGGCCATGTAGACGTTGAATAGCATGGGACTGAGCAAAGATCCTTGTGGCACTCTGCAGTTGAGCTCTGTGGGTTGGGAGAGGAATGATGGGAGTCTTATCCTTTGGGTTCTGCCAGTGAGGAAGGAGTGGAGCCTGTTGTGGGCGGTTCTCTGTTTTCCGGGGTTTGAACGCTGCTGAGAGGTCGATATGGATGAGGGTTGCGGTGTGGCCTTGGCCAAGGAGCGTGCGGATATCGTCTGTGACAGTGGTGGTCTGTCCAGAGGGGCTAAGGTGTGGCTGAAGTGGATGTTGTTCCTCTTTTGAAGATGGGGTCGAGGGTGTATACTGCCTTGTGGGTGGGAGTGGTGACGAGCTTCTTCAGTCCGATGTTGGCAAGGTTGTCTTGGAGGGCGATGGAGTTGAGGTCACTGAGGTTGTCGGGGTGGAAGTTCAGGTCACCGATGAGTATGTAGTCCATGGAGGCGATGGTGTGGGGTACAATGAGGTCAGCAATAGTAGTGTGAACACCATGCAGGGCCCTGGGGTCTGTGGGAAAGGGTGCCACGAAGAGTGATTCTAGGGCTGGTCTATATCTGAAAGTGAAGGTGTTCGCTGGTGGCGGGCGAATCGCTTGTTGTGGAGGTGGACAGTCGAAATGGGCTCTTGTGTTCGATGGCGAGTCCTCCTCCTGGGCGGTCGGGGTGGTCCTTCCTCTGTACCTTTTAGCCATCAGGAATGGCAGTGGCGATGTCGGGCGGAGAAGACGTTGGTCCAGGTTTCGGTGAAGAAGGCGATGTCTGGCAAGAAGGTGTCAAGAAGGTCCCAGATGTCTATGGCATGTCTGTGCAGGGGGCACACGTTGAGGAGGATGCACTTCAGGGCTTCAGAGGTGTTGGCATCCGGTGTGGGGGTGGCGTCTGTGGCAGTGCAGGGGATAGTGAAGGTTTGCAGCAGTGGCAGTAAGAGAACTGGCTGTGGGTGGTGTTCAGTGTGGACAGATGGCAGTAGTTGCTGCTTCCAGGGTTGAGTGTGAGGCAGGCAGCTAAACCGTAGTGGAGGGTGATGGGAGAACCAGGGTTCCTGGCAATTGTCACGGTCAGGTCGTGGAAGAGCGTAGACGGGCTTTCCTTTGGTGCGCTTTTGGTGCGCTACCGGCGTGGCCGCACAGCGGCCGGCATTAAATAGGGAAGGCTGGGAGGTGGGAGCTGGAATGGCAGAGGGAAGGGACGCAAGGAAGCAGCAGCGGGATAAAAGGGCGGCGAGTAAACAGGGACGGAAACAGGCACAGAAATTAAAGTGAATATAGGCACAGAAAGGACAAAGAATACAGGCACAGTATATTAAAGTAAATTGAAGTAAATACAGGCACAGAAAGGACAAACAATACAGGCACAGTGCAATAAATACAGTGAAGACTGGGAGAAGACAACAAGTCAGAGTGGACACAACAAGGCCGGCAGGCAACAGAGGACACGGCAAGGCAGGCTCAAACACCTATAGACCCCTGTCAGTGCACAACAGCTGAGCTGCTGGGGGAGAGGGCAGGTCCCTGACCAGCTGGCGGTCCAATGTTAATAATATTTCTTTCCGACGTGCATGAGTAATGGCAGAGTTAGTATTGCCTAGTAAACAGAAGGCTCCGTGAACCCGGAAAGAGAGATCTCCAGGGTCAGTGGAGGAGTTATCATGTCTTGCAGCTCCCACCAGGTCAAAAATACATGCCTGGCGACCAAATTGTATAAAATGAAGGAGGAAGATAAGCAAGGCTGAACCCCACCTGATTGGTATGGCAACCCTGATGAAGCTGAGGAAAGTTTTAGAGGAAACAAGGGGAAGCTGTCGAGGAACTTAGGCCACACCTCTTGAAGGGGCAAGAGTCCGAGCTGGAGAGAGACACTGACTGGAGCGAAGCAGAAGCCAGGAGGAGAATATTGAAGCAAAAGTGCTACTAATATTACCAACACTAAGTCAGTAAGGCTAAGGAGATATGAGCATCTTGTACTGCAGACAAAATGGCGGACACAATGTGAGACGCGTAGGAGCGTGAGGAACAGGCGCTCGGGGAAAAATGCAACAACATGCTGACAGGGACTTGAAAAACAACAAATCAGTATGTATATGGTCAGAAATATCAGTAGAATACCATAAACCCATTTATAATTGCAATGCATGAAAATAAAATAAATAATAATTAACTTGACTGCAAGGAGCAAGAAAAGAGGACTGTTCGCAGTCAAGCTGATTATTATAGATGTTACTGTACTGCCATTGGTTACTGTTCTGCTGTGTTTGGTTTTCCCCTTGGCCAGTTGTCTCATGGGATTTGTAGGTCTTTATGTGTTTCTTGACTGCTGCTATTTAAATAAAGCAATATCAGAGAAGCATAATGGAACCCCGGTCTTGCAGTAAATTTGTGCTTTCCTAAAAGAGGATCCAGACTCCTAGAGAGGAGCAGTTAACCACCCAATATTTAAAGGGAGAGCATAAAATATACATTGAATTATGAGCTGATAACCCTTTTAGATATTGAAGCCAAATATTATGCACGCCTCCTACTACAAAATCTCTCCTGGTCATCAGGATATAAAATAATCATGGGGCACCAAGCTGACTTTCGGCAAGGCATGGGCACGATCTCAAATTTTATGGCCCTATCTTCAATTATGGACAGACCTTTTTGAAGTGATCTTTATTATACCTTAGTTTTTTGGGGGATTTTAAGGCCACGTTCAATTGAGTATCTAGAAACAATTGATGGCTAAAACTCTCTCACTGGGGGATCCAACCAAATATATTGAACGGTATTCTAATACACGGGTGTGAATAAAAATCTGTGATGGCAAGTGGCTCTTACAGAGAGAATCCAAATATAAGTATCTAGGAGTGATTGTTGATAACAGAACTCCATGTAATCCTCTTCTGTCCTGCATACCATAGGTCTAGATCGAAGTGGGTTCTCCAGCTGTGCAGAAATTTAGGCCTTAGAAATTATCTCGAGGTTTTTAGGCTACTTAAATACAAAACGCTACCATTATTTGTAGTCGCCACCTCGAAATTCCTTTTTGCAATGTGGTGTACTCGTAGAGGTATTTTAAAGGGGAAAGAGACGGGAAACAGTTGATGTAGCCCTTTATATTACCTCTCCATTGCTTGCCCTTTGCTGCTATATAGTATTGTTCAGAAAATATGATAACAATAATTGTTTTTACTTTGTTTGTATAGGAATGTCAATTTTTTATCTTATTACTTTTAACTTATTTTTTTTAACAAACAGTTTAATTATTTTTGTATGTGACTTGATATTGCCTTCTAATAGTTTTAAAACTTTTTAACTATGAGATCTGGGACTTCTTGACATCCTTCTCGCCACTAATTAGGGGCCTGGGTAGTTAATCGTAGTTTGTTAAGGCTGTGGTATAGACTTAATTTATTTTTGTCTACAAACAAATGGCTGTTTTTGATCATCCACTTTTAATTGTCCTTTTTCGTCTAATGCTTTGTTTTATTCTATTCAATGTAAAATGTGTTGTGCTTTTATGGCTGTATAGCCAAAATAAAGTATTTTTTACTTGACTTGACTTGATTGTTGATAACTGTGGAACTCTGCAAACTCAAAAGCAGGCTAATGAATTCAAAGCAAACAATCTCTGGATGGCCTTTCTCTCTATTAGTAGGAGCTTGAGGGAAATGACAATGGAGACATTTTGTCAAAACAATAACTACAAATCCGTTGCTAAACATCACCTACAGTTTCAAAGCTTTCTGCGGCAAAGTTTCCAATTTATTGGATACCATCATCTCAAATACATAGAGACAATTATTTTGCCCCCCAATAAATCCTTCTTTGCTTGAAATGTGGCTTCTACGGCCTATCCAAGTGCATTAATAAAGATGTGCTTTAAATTAAGAGCTGCTAATCCAGAGCAGATGAGATAACGCAATCTGGAGGGAAGTAACCAGCGTGAACAATACTACGGGGCTCATCTATGAAAAGTGGCGCATCTCTGCGAGAAAACAGCGATGCATCACTTCTCATTGCGCCCTCCATGCGACACTAATGATGCGTCATATTTACAGTATGACGCATTATGTCAGAAGGAGTGACAGATATGTCAGTATTTCTGACATATCTGTAGGCGCAAAAATGACACATTGCTGAAGTGTGTCACAAAAGTGACGCAACTCTAGCAATGGGTAAATACCCATGGCAAGTCCCATGTGAAATGTGCCTGCGTCAGTCTTACACCTGCCATGAAGCAGGCGTAAGATATGGACGCATTTGCGTCCTAGAAGTGGCGCAGTGAAGTCTTATACATTTCACTGCGTCACTTCTATGACCCTTACTTGCGTCGGACCATCCCCCCTGCATACATTACACCTGGCGCAGGTATAATGTAGCGCAGGGGTTTACAAAGTGACGCATCTACATAGATGTGTCACGTTATAAATATGGTGCAACAAGGCACATTTTTACGCAGCTGGTGCGTCACAAAAAGTGACGCACTGGCGGCGCAAAAGTGATGCAAGGGCTCATAAATAAGCCCCTACAAATTTTGGTAAATACTCCGAAACTACCTTAGACACTTTAAAAATGAGGAGCCTGGGGGCTCCGCTCTACCTGTTTCCTTCCCGAAATTTAAAAGACATGTAAATAAAGTTAAGCAACGGTTATTAAGGATGTATTATCAAAGGGCCCACCTGCATGGATGATTTTAAATAAATATGCAGCTCCACACAGACAACCTTATTTGGGATCATGTTATTTATTTATTTTTTAAATTACATTTATGTTTTACAGATTGGGGCAAGATGGCGGCCGCACGGATGGCAAAGTGAGCTGCTCTCCCTGCCCTCCACCGCTGACCTGACTGCTCGAACAATGAAGGACGCTGCCACATGAAGCGCTCGGTCCATGAGAAGTCGTGAGGGGTGACGGTGCACACTTATCCAGATGAGCTGGCGCCTGTGGTTTTCACTGTGGCACACCCTGCTCCCTTGTCATTTGGTGTCCTGGTCTCGACCTAACCCCCTACTCGCAACAGTATCCAGTCAGCTATGCCGCCAAACACTGCGGGCTTCGGGAGCTGTAGGGAAGATTTCCACTACTGTAAACAGTTCTGAGGGTCAGTAAGCCGCCGTCTTACAGCCTAAGACTGCGGTCTCGGCCAGTAAGAGTAACATTGCTGACCACAGCAAACAAACAGTACCTGCATAATTCTAAGCTCAGTCTGGTAAAATTAAAGCATCAGTTAGCGCTCCTGCTGCGACAAAGGGCGCTGGCTCCACAAAATCTGTGCTTCTACTATGGCACTGTCAGCTTGTACGAACTGGGGGGCTTCTCCGGCTCCCTCCATCTTGGTACTTTCACCAGTGCCTTTATCAGTAGCTGAGGCAGCACTTCGAGATGCACCGCTTGTTGCTTCCATTTCTGGGGAGCTTGTTTAAGACCTGCCTGAAAGCTGTAAAATGGGTGCTGCTCAGCAGCCCAGCTGCATTCTCGGTAATGGAGTCTCTTTAGCAAAGAAAGAGGATTTAAAGGGCGCAGGGCTATGTGAAACTGCATTTTCAACTGAAACGCAGGACCTGGAGCTTAATAAAGAGGACTACCCAGCAGATACATTTATCTCTCTATCAGATGTGTCTAATTTCTCCAAAGAGGATGTCCAGGGCAAGGACTGGGCCGGCTATGACAGTGATACCAGCAGTTTTCACTGGGATGGTGAAGGCGACCAATCTCAGTTGAGGACAGAGACGGTCAAGAAATTTAGTGCAATCTCAGCTGGCCCTATCCAGAACGGGACGACCCCAGGAGGTATGTCTTGGGATTCCTCGTATTCATCCGGCTTGGTGGATAAAGTTGAATTTGTGGACAGCGTAGCATCTGGCAGTAATAGTGCAGCCATTGCCTCTCCTGAACAAATCACAATTTCCACCATCTATCAGGTCATGATGGCACACAGAGAGGAGTCAAGGATTGAAAGCTCCCGGACACAAGGGGCTTGTAGGAAACTACAAAATTCCATCCACAGGATTGCAGAGACATGTTCAGACTTCTCCTCCAGAATTACAGAGGCACAAACTAGGATCTCCTAACTTGAGGACGATCTTGCTGCGCAGCAGTCTAAGGTGGAAAGCGTACAGTCAATCAGGGATGACACTGTGTTCAAGCTAACTGATTTTGAGAATCGGGCTAGGCGTAATAACCTGAGGATTCTAGGTATTCCAGAGGGTTAAGAGGGTGCCAACGTTCGCCAATTTGTAATCGACCTATTTGAGGAGGCCTTCCCGGATCTCTCGCAATGAGACTGGAAGATACAAATCCAGAGGGCTCATCGCTTTCCTTTTAACCAACGGAGCTCGGGTGCTCAGTCTAATAATCACCCTTGTGTCATTCTGAACTCTTTGAATAACTTTTTAGCCCGGGAATCCTTGTATGATTTGTCGAGACCGAACCGCAAAAGAACTGGGAAAGGCCACCGTTTTTTCGTGCCCCCTGACTTTTGTCAGAAGACAGCCGAATTGCGCTGGCACCTTAGCCAATTGATTTCAAAATTTCAGGCAAAGGGGACTCAGGCTTTTCTTTTGAATCCTGCCAAGCTAAAAGTGATCTGTAAGGGGCAAACCCAATTTTTTCATACAGAGGTTCTGGCCAAGGAATATCTACTTACTTTGAAGACAGGCTAAAGGATCACAGTTGTTACCGGTAGATCTCCTTGGTCTATAATTATTATGTAGGATCAGACTGATTTTGTTCTAATGCTTGTTCTAATCCATGTCTAATTAATTTTCAGCTCCCTGCCCCTCATATTTGCTCTGTGTCAGATTTTGGCTGTTTTCCTGTTTTTTTTTTCTCGTCTCTGTCTTTCTATATAAATAAGCTCTTCATTGTTTCTATAGACTGTTTTGAGTATATTCTGGGCGCAGGTTTGGTCTGAGCGGGGGGTTTGCTACTCAACATCACAAGGGACAGTAGGTCCCCATACTTTGAAGGTGGGGTGAGGCATGGTGGGGCTCAGGGGTGGGAAGGGGTCAAAGGGTGGGGGTAAGGGGATTGTTGGGGGTGGGGCTGGCGGGGTGTGTTGGAGGGGGGTTCAATCTACTCTTTTACAAGATGGTTATGGCAATGTACATAAAAGATTTTTCAAGTTCTCTTCTTTTCATTTCATGTCAGGTGTTCTCTTAAGTAGGGACACAGGATTACTGGGTCCGGGTAATGCCAGGGTGATTAGGATTCCTATTTTTAAAGATGGCGGGTCGGCACAACTTTATTTGTATCTGTTCTCTAAACTGTTGTGGCTTAAATGATAGGAGGAAGAGGGGGGTGCTAGCAAAACTTGTTAGACATTGGGATTTAGACTTATTGTGTTTGCAAGAGACACACGTCCCTTGGAATAACCGTGCTTGGCTGAGGGAAGTGGGCCTTGATTTGATTGCCTGCTCCCGGCAAGCTACTACTACTAGGGGTGTAGCTATAATGGCCAGGCGAGGTGTCACTGCCATTAAGCAAGTGAAGGTGGACAACTTTGGACGATGGGCTCTTGTCGATCTAACGGTTAGGGGATCTCCATATAACGTCTGCTCAGTGTACGGGTCTAATTTGAATGATCCCTCTGTCTTGCATTTTTTTAGTATCGAACTCGCCCAATGGCCCTCCCCAAAAATCTTTTATGGTGATCTGAATATTCATTTGAATTCAAACTTAGACTTGAATAGCAATAACCTGTACCCCGGGAGGAAAAGCAAGACATTTAAGGCTGTTCAGGGGGTTTGCCTGGAACATGCTCTGGTCGATGTCTGGCAGAAGTTATACTCCGGCGACCCCGGCTACACCTTTTACTCAGCCCCCCACAGCAAGTTTGTTCACTTAAATTATTTTTTGGTTTCAGATTTGATTCTCGAAGGTGGCAGGTGTGAGCTGCAATGCTAGAGTAATTTCGGATCACAACCCACTGACCTTGCAACTTCCGACTAGGGGGATAAAACCACCTCGGTCAGCTTGGACTTTCAAGCGGAAATTATTGCTTGACCAGCAGTACTGTAGTCATCTGTCTGAATGGATAAAACATTCTTTCAGCGAAATAAGGGTTCAGCCCCTGTGGTAATTGTTTGGGATGCCTTTAAGGCAGCAGTCAGGGGGGAGACTCTCAGCTTTTCACTATACCGCCAAAAGGCTATTAAAGAGAGGGTCAAATGTTGGAATGACCAGTTGCGAAAGGCCGAGGAAGCTTTAATAAGAGTTATTACTGATCAGGCAAAGTAAGAGGAATGTCTTAGGCAGATAGCTATTTGCAGGAATAGAATTTACCAGCATTTTGGGGAGGAGCTTGCCGCTAATTTTATGCAGTATAAAACAGATATTTATGAATTTGGCGAGAATTCCCACAGACTGCTGGCTAAAAGGTTAGAGAACAAGGGGGTTCTGAATCGGATATGTCGCATTAAAAACAGTACAGATCAGGTTCAAGACCAACCGGATAAAATCCTTGAAGAATTCTGGGAATTTTATAAGGCCCTTTATTCCTCTAAAGAGGAGGATGAAGTTGATTTGGGGGAGGAGTATCTGGGTATCTATGTAGCTGCAAAGGTGACACTGGTGAAAAATCGGTTGTCCTTTCTTCCCTGATTTCTAGGGAGGCACTAGAATTAGCTCTAATGTCATTGGCAGCTGGTAAAGCTGCAGGCCCTGACTCATTGCCCCTTGAGTTTTATCGTACATTTCGGAATATTTTACTCTGGGAGTTAGAATCACTATTTACACTTGCCCAGAATGGTCAGACCCCTGATTCTTGGCATAAGACCACTATTGTGGTTTATGACCATGGTAAGGTCCATTCGTAAGATAGAAATTCCAATATTATGAGACCCAAGGATTGTTCCTCCTGATTCAGTTGTCATATGATAAGTTTATGACCATGGTAAGGTCCATTCGTAAGGTTCCCGGCATACGTTGCCCTCCATAGTCATACCAGTCCTCCGGTTGCACGAACGAGGACCTCAGTGCAGGTATTATCTGAAGGCTGACGAGAACATTGGTGGTATAATTATAGTCAAGCCCTGAAGAAGTCCCAAGAGGGATGAAACGCATTGGCTACAAGCAATCCTGTAATGTTTTAAAGAATTTTGAATAATAAAGAATGAAATAACCTTCAGTCAAGTTTCTAAAATTGATATTTCTTGGGAAGCCATTTACTGTTGCATTGTGTTGTTCGTTGAGATCTATTACACAAGTATATTGATATATAGCATATGTATGTACTCTGGTGCGGGGTCATTTATTGTTTTTAGGTTACAAGTGATTTTCAATCACTATTTGGGGATGTATATGGGTCATATCCCAGACACCACGCACAGAGAATAGAGAGAAAAAAACAGACTAACATTAGTAGTGAAATTTAGTGCTGGTCTTGCATAGCCATGACCCTTTGTAGCATATTGTTTCTAATGTTTTGTTTTATTTTTGTTGTTTTAATGAATTATTTTACTGTGTACCTTCTTATGTTAGTTAGCTATATAATTTCTGAATTATGTAATGCCATAACTTTCTGTTGATGTTTGAAGACAAAATAAAAAATATTTAAAAGGAAAATATATATATATGTTTTACAGATTTGGAGGCCTACTGACAAATGATTTTGTTCTGGTGACTACATCGAAGCTCAGAGATTTCAGCAGACAATCCAATGAAGCGGCAGACGCTACAATCCATATTGTCTGCATTTGCCCTGAATTTGCCCTGAATTATTAGTCGAGCAGTTGAGAACATCCCTAGATGGAGGGGGCATCTGCACCTATAGGCAGTCAGCTACTGTGTGCTAGGATCCGAATAATTTGTACTTAAATATTTATTTTACCAAATGGGAAATAGATTACTTAAAAATATTCATAGGTGCATTCCGTTTGGTTTACATAGATGGCTGTATGATTCACTAACATTAGTAAATCATAGGTTTCAATACTTCCAGACGTTTTAAATATTGCAATTGTTCATTATGTATTCGGATTTCTGCCATTGTTGGGCTCTTTAGTTAATTTTTGTGGAAAATGCCTTCTATTGCCATAGAAATGTAAACAACAAACTTCTGAAGGTAATAAATATCTATTGTAAATTACCCATTTTTATTGTGATGTTTGTTTTAATCTGATGATTTTAAAGTGGGCTTCAACTTCTTGTCATTTGTTTTGCCTTTTTTCTGCTGTAGCTATACAGTCACAAAAAGCCTTTAAATTCAAAGTATATTTTTTTGTTTGGTATAATAAATGTAAATGTGAGATGCTTGAAGACTGCTACAGTTTAAATGCAGAATAGCAAGGAACAACCACACATTTTTATGAAAGATGAAGGAAAACTATAATTTATGAATACATACTGTCTTTAATATAAGGTGAACTCCTTGAGATGGGCAAAATAGGACCCCCGCACTCCGGTATGGGCAATATATGTACATTTACCCAGCCAGACAGGGTGATACATTGCAATGTAAAGGTCCTTATCAGGGATTGCTAATATTATACAGAATGATCAAAGTGTTGAGATAACTGCTCGAAAGGCAGCACTACATTTCATCTAAGGTAAGGTCTAGTTCGTAGGTACATACACAACATTCCCTGAGGCTCGACCTATACAATGTTTACTGACAGAGTTCGTTTAGAATTGTCAACATTGTCCAGAGCCTTATAGGACTTGATAGACCTCCTTCTTATCATAAACCTATGTCAAGAAAACAACATCTTAATACCTAAGTGCATAAAATCATATATTGAAATTACGAAGCTATATTTTCAAATGTGACTAATAGATATGCTAACGTTTTATTTTCTTTATGATGTAAATGGCTAATCCTTATTCATTAATTTCAATGGAATTATTTGCAATGCATTTTGCAAAGTTCTGTGGTCCAAGAAAATGACAAAATAACTTCTTGTTCCAGTTTTATAATGTGCTCTTTGTTTAGCTTGCAAAGATAAGGCGCACACCGCATCCTGTGGAAGTATACAATATCTGAACAGTAGGCGTCTACAGTAAATGTGACTAGCCTTTAGCTACCATTGACGGGAAGCATTACACCTTCAAATATTAAAATCTCATGGACAAGACATGCTTACTCTTGTTATTTATAGCCTTTGCTACGGGAATGGGGGTTCTTTCGAAAAGGCAGAACATTTTGACTGCGCTGACTGTATCTTGTTAGTCAAACAATTTTTTACACAAACCATGAAACAATGTTTTACATTGAACATAATACATGTTCTTGACTAGCAGCTAATCATTTGTTCTAAAGATGTTGAGAAAAGCACCTCCTCATTCCATCAGGTCACGAGGCGGGTGATCACGGTGCGTAAACATCCCTACAGATACTCCAAAACTGCCAAGGTTTTCAGATTGCTATGTGCTACATTTTCATAATTTCAATGGATTATGAGTGACACTTTCTCGCGCACAAAATCAAGCAACGGCGAAGAGGGAAACATAAATATCAGAAATTTAACCCATTTGAGCAACAAGAAACTCTAAAAAGGTCTTTCCCAAAATTAAATTGTCCTATATATAATCTGGAAACCCCAGTGCTCTCATTGGGGTCTCTCCACTTATCATTGTGTGATCCTTGTCAAATCACCCCAAGTCTCTGATTCTATCACACAACCTGAGTCGGATGATGTCTCGGTAGTAGCCCTTGGGCATCACCTCGACATGACATCAGTCAAAGCTGCGCTTCAGCGGGAATCTCCTTATATATTGATACATTGTAGCAACCAGCTGCAACTAGCTCAGCCAGATGGCCCCCAAGCCTGTGGAAGCAGCGCGAGCATGCAGGGCCGGACTGGGAACAGAAACCGGCCCTGGCAAACTGCTCAGCTGGCCCCCCTCAGTGCAGCTGAGCAGTTTGTGAGGGTCGGTTTCGGCCTATTTTGTTACAGGGGGCTAATATTGCCGACCCCTGGTAACAAAAATGGCCCCATAGGGGCCTAAAACTGGCCCCCATCCTAGCAACCTACAGGGGAAATGCCTGGTGCCCGCAATGGCCAGTCCGGCCCTGCGAGCATGCCACGGTGCACTCCAGCATTAGTTTAGCATAGTAGGCAGCGCTAACGGCTTGACAGCTGAGGTGCTATGCTTATAATTCATGACCATGCATTTCAATTCGGTGATGCCGAGCATCACACAAAAATGTGTTAGTCTAAAGCCTGATGTGTGATACACTTGGGAGGACTGGTACTCATAATTAGCTATCAAGACGTAGTGAATGATGTGGTGAACCGGAATATGAGAAGCTGTGCCTTGGTGACAACTCTATGCCCCGGAAGCACATGCTGTATCTCCATAAAACAGAGAGCAAGTTCTCAGAAGACACCTATTTTGATGTCCTAATATTCTCTGGCCAACAGAAGGCTTACAGTCATCGCAGTATCTATGTTGCCAGGAAATCCTTCTGCTTAAACAAGGCACTGTTTTGATGATGTAAGTCTGTGAGATGATTTGATCGATCATGCAGTCACTGAATACTCAGTTTAAGCAACGAGACAGCCTGATTACCCCATCAGATGACATTTGTATCCTAATGTACAGAGGAAAATCAGTCATCCTGATCCTGCTAGATCTCTCTGCAGCCTTTGACACGGTTTACCACCACACTGTTAAGGGCCTACTACAGATCGGCATCACAGATGATGCTCTCAAATGGATGGAATATTTTCTCAGGGGACAAACTCAGATAGTCTGACTCCCCCTTTTACATAACCCCTTCCATGCTCATGTCGAGCTCAGCTCGTCATGCAGTACACTGGTCGTGTGCTTATGACGAGCTGAGCTCGTCATGAAACATGGAAATCTGAAAAGTGCAGCACCGAGCGGGAATTGCTGCAGCAGTCAAGGTGATAACAGGCAAAACACAACATCTGTTAATGTTAATGTTAATGTTAAGAGACATTTATTTAGCGCACTGTCACCATGAGTTTCCTGGCGCTGATGGGATACTGCGATTGAACAGTAGGAGTTTAGTGAGGATGAGGGAAGAGCAAAGTTTTTAAGGATTTCCTAAAAGAGAGAAGGGAACAAGAAGTCTTGAGTGAAAGTGGGAGAGAGTTCCACAGCTTAGGGGCCAGGTGAGAGAAGCTGCGACCACCAGATTTGGTGAGTTTAAAACGGGGGACGACTAAGAGCTGGAGGTGGGTGGACCTCAGGGTACGAGGGGGACAGTAAGAAGTGATCAGGGACTTCAGGAATGCAGGTGAGGGGCCGGTGAGAGCCTTGAACACCAGGCAGTGGACCTTAAAAGCAATTCTTTCATTGACTGGTAACCAGTGGAGTTGATGTAATAAAGGTTGGGACGACTGCCATCTGGGGATTTTGAATGCAAGTCTGGCGACCTGGTTCTGAACAATCTGTAGCCTGGACAGCTGGGATTTGGGGAGGCCATGATATATAGAATTGGAGAAGTCCAGGCGGGACATCACCAGGGCTATTAAGACTTGTAACAAGGCTTCGGGAGTCAGGAGGTGGGCAACTTTCCGTATCCTGTATAGCTGGAACATACAGGAGGATGTTACCGCACTCACCTGGGCCTTGAGAGTGAGCCCAGAGTCAATGATGACCCCGAGACTCTTTACACAGCCAGCAGGAGAGGGAGGTGTACCAAGCTCAATAGGCCAATACTGGGGGCCCCAATAGGGGGCGCTTCTCCCAGGAAGGAGAAGCTCAGTTTTGCCAGGATTGAGCTTTAATTGATTTTGGTTCATCCAGTGCTAGATGTGTGTCATGGCCGCCTGAAAGTTGATAACAGCGTCAGGGGAGGTGAGGGGGAAAATAATTTGCAAATCATCCGCGTAATTAAACACGGTAGTATCCCACCTACCTAAAGAGTGAAGGAGGGGTTGAAGGTACAAATTAAAAAGAAGGGGGGACAAGGAAGATCCCTGAGGGACCCCGCAGGATAACAAAACGAAGGTGGCGCTGAAATGACCCAAACTAACTGCCTGAGATCTCCCCTCTAAAAAAGACTTGACCCAGGACAAGGCAGGCCCACAGACTCCAGCGGACTCGACACGGTGGAGTAAGATGTTATGGTCCACCGTGTCGAATGCCGCCGATAAGTCAAGTAGGACTAATGCCTGCCTGAGGTTATCCAACACTGCCAGAATCACAGCCTCTGTAGAATGGGCTGGTCTGAAGCCGGCCTGGTTGGTTTCCAGGAAGTTGGACTCCTCGATGAATTGCGAGAGGCAAGTAGTAACATGTGCCTCCAAGATCTTAGACAGGTAAGGCAAGAGGGAGATGGGCCGATAGTTAGCGAGGACCGCTGGGTCCGCGCCGGGTTTCTTTAACAGGGGCACCAGTACGGCCTCCTTAAATGACCTGGGAACTGTGCCAGAATTGAGGGAAGTATTAAGTAGAGGTAGGATGCAATGTGGAAGGGTGTGACAAATGTCACGGAGCACAGAGGGGGGTAACAGTCCTTAGGGGAACCAGATTTCACACGGGTGGACAGCTTGGCAAGGGAATCCGGATCAAGTGTAGGGAACCAAGACAAGGTAGAAGTATTGGCGAGGGGGGTTACTGCTGTGGCTGAAGAGGAGGAGTGGGGGATGGAATTTTTAATTGTGGTGATCTTGTCAATAAAGAAGGAATTTAAAGCATTGCATGACTCTGCAGAGGGAGGCAAGTTCGGGAGTGTCCTGGCGTCCGATGTTAATTCGCCAAGGACTTTGAAAATCTCTTTGGATTTATTAGGAGCTGTTAAGATTCTCTCAGAAACGAAAGCAGACTTGGTTGTAATGATGGCTTTTTTATAAGCTTTCCGTGCGGACACGTACGCCTCCCTATCGGCGCTAAGATAATTACGCCTCCATCTTCGCTCCAGTTGGCGCAGCTCGAGATGTTGTTGTTTCAAGGCTGAATTGTACCATTTGTGAGAGTTACTATGGCGTGTTCGAGGAAAGCAGGACAGGGGTGCAAATTGGTCGCTAGCCGTTGTGAGCCAATGGGTGATATTGGCGTCCATGATGTTAACATCTGGGATGTCAGTAATTGGAGGCTGGGTCTCAGCAAGGGAGGAGAGGAAGGCAGATGAATCAAGAGCCTTCCATTTCCGAGCAGTCCCTCCCTCCAAAGGGGGAGTCCTAACCAGAACCCTTTACAGAGATGGAAGACTCGATCAGTGAATGATCGGACCAGACACAGGGGGAGATAATCGGACAAGAAAGCGACACCCCCTGTGTCCAGATGTGGTCCAGGATATGACCCCCGATGTGAGTAGGGGAGGTGACGTGCTGAGTCAGGTTGAGGCTAAGGAGCGCCTCGAACAATTCAGTGGCATGAGGGCCAGCGTCAGCGTGATTGAACCAATAGTTAAAGTCTCCGAACACAGCAATGAGGGCTGAGGAAGTCATCAAGGCAGAGAGCTGCTCACAAAGAGCGGCAGGAAACAGGGGCATGGGGGTAGGGGGGTGGTATAGGACAATGAGGGTCAGAGCACCAGCTTCGGTTGCCAGGCTGATGACGTGATTCTCGGCATCGGGGAGACATAGTGAGGAGGACGTGATGAAAGGCAAGTCTTTGCGTATGACTGCCGCCACCCCACCGCCACGGCGGCCTGTAGGCCGATTGGCGTTCAGCATGTGATAATTAGGGGGTAGAGCAGCCAAGATGTCGGGAAGGGAGAGATCAGACAGCCAGGTCTCAGTGAGCAGCAGAATATCAGGATTCTCAGCTGTCAACAGAAGAAAGATATCGGCATGATGTTGAGGGAGAGACTGTGTGTTGAGATATAATATACGGATGCAGGTCTCGGACGGGGTGGGGACAGACACGGATGCCCGGGTGAGTCTGGGAGAGGGCAAGTCGGCCGAGATGCCAAGAGACAACAGACGATCCCAGGTTGTGGATAGAAGAGCACAAGGGGGATGCTGGAGGCTTCTGAGCGAAGCAGAGGAGTAAGTGATGGAAGGGGCGGCATCCCAGGGCCCTGGGCCCGTCTGGCCGCAGACGGGCGCAGACGGGCTGGACTTTGGCGCGACTTCGGCGCACTGACGGCGTGCCCGCTGCGCCCGTCCGCTGCGCTCCCTGTAAAGGGGCGCCATTTTATACGGCTGAGGTCGTGAAGGGCCGAGCGCTGGACCGCTCACCTACTCACCCTCCTCACCCAAGATGGCGGCCAACTGCGAGTCCCGGCAGGAATTAATCTCCTGCGAGGGACGAGCAGTGGCGAGAGGGCAGCGGACAGCAAATGCGGCGATTAGTACTGCCCAGCGAGCAGTAGGGGTAATACCTGCACAACAAAAAAATTAATGACACAACACAAGCATTAAAATGTTGATAAAATGCGTGGAAGGCGCAGAGCACAGCGCGAGTGAGGCGAGTGGCTAAGATCCCACTGAGCAGCTCGAAATATCCAATCAATTGGGGGCTAAGGCACAATGATTTTTATAGGGCTGAGGTCGTGAGGGGCCGAGCGCTGGACCGCTCACCTACTCACCCTCCTCACCCAAGATGGCGGCCAACTGCGAGTCCCGGCAGGAATTAATCTCCTGCGAGGGACGAGTAGTGGCGAGAGGACAGCAGACAGCAAATGCGGCGATTAGTACTGCCCAGCGCGCAGTAGGGTTAATACCTGCACAACAAAAAAATTAATGACACAACACAAGCATTAAAATGTTGATAAAATGCGCGGAAGGCGCAGAGCACAGCGCAAGTCAGGCGAGTGACTAAGATCCCACTGAGTAGCTCGAAATATCCAATCAATTGGGGGCTAAGGCACAATGATTTTTATAGGGCTGAGGTCGTGAGGGGCCGAGCGCTGGACCGCTCACCTACTCACCCTCCTCACCCAAGATGGCGGCCAACTGCGAGTCCCGGCAGGAATTAATCTCCTGCGAGGGACGAGTAGTGGCGAGAAGACAGCGGACAGCAAATGCGGTGATTAGTACTGCCCAGCGCGCAGTAGGGGTAATACCTGCACAACAAAAAAATTAATGACACAACACAAGCATTAAAATGTTGATAAAATGCGCGGAAGGCGCAGAGCACAGCGCGAGTCAGGCGAGTGGCTAAAATCCCACTGAGCAGCTCGAAATATCCAATCCATCTGAAGCGTACCACAAGATTCACCCCTCAGCCCTACCCTCTTCAACAGCTACATGGCACCACTCATGGACATTGTCAGATCTCACTACATCAACATCATCTCCTATGCTGACGACACCCAGCTCGTTCTATCACTCTTAGCCAACCTCACCTCTTCATAAAACAACTTTCACAACTGTATGAAGAACGTCTCAACCTGGATGCGGTACAACTGCCTCAAACTCAAGACAGACAAGATGAAAGTCCTCATCTTTGGCAAGCATACCACCGTATGGAACGACTCCTGGTAGCCATCAAAACTCGGACCCAACCCCACTCCAAATGACCACACCCACAACCTCAACAGCTGAAACATCAAGTCAACACCCTCTCCTCAGCCTGCTTCTACTCGCTGCGCATGTGCCACAAAATCTTCAAGTGACTCCCCAGGCCCTCATCACCAGCCTTCTGGAGTATGACAGCGCACACTATGCCGGCACCACCAACGAATGCATGAAAAGACTACATTCAATCCAGAACGCGGTGGCCAGACTTATCATCCACCTGCCCAAAGGAACCCACATTACCCAAAACCTGAAGGATCTCCGCTGGCTCCCTCTTTAGAACAGATGCCAGTTCAAGCTCCTTACCCACACCTACAAAACCATCCATAACCAAGGACGTGCCTAATTGAACCACTGCCTACACTTCCACTAGCCACACAAGAACCCATGCTCAGCACACCTTGCCCTCACAGAGATTCCATGCTTTCATCACAGCCATAACGGAGGACACTCCTTCTTCCACCTCGCTGCCAAAACATGGAACACACTACCCCTCCACCTCCACTCTGCACCATCACTGACCAAGTTCAGGAAGGGACTCAAGACCTGGCTGTTCGACTGAGACCAGCAGCAAGTGCCTGGAGACCCTCCGGGGTGACAAGTAGCACTCCACAAATACGACCTGATTGATTGATTGACCTCAAATTTTAAATTCTACTATATGGACATTTGATTAGGCAGCAGATGTTTAAGCCCAAGTTTCCTTTCTCATAACTGATAGAGGGACCGTTATTGAAGATCCCATGTAAATATAGTTTTAAAGGGCATTGGATGGTGTAACCTCATGACAAGTTACGTAGAGAGGAGCTTTACCTTAGGAATTCTGAAAAATGCAATGCAAATAGGCCTGGCCAGGACAAACAACATAGGGACAGTCTTTACAATGTTTAACGATGTGAGATTTTCTTACACAGATATCTGATTTTAATTGAGTACATTGGTAATTTTAGTTTACGTTTTAAGTTACATTTTAATCAAAGTAAAGTCACTGGCTGGACATTGATTTAGAAGATGTTAATGTGTGATTTATGGAGTTCTGGGTTTCAAACCTACACCACTTCCCTGAGTAAGCATTGACTTTACTGCCTGCTACACTAAGGGTGAAGTGTGAAAGGGCTTTACTTGGTGCTCAGTGGGGTTCCAACATATGTATGTATGTATGTATGTATGTATGTATGTATGTATGTATGTATGTATGTATGTATGTATGTATGTATGTATATATATGTGTATGTATGCAGGATCTGTAAAATGCAAACATAGCTTAAAGGCAGTTTCCTCCAAGTACAGCACCCTTCCTAATATACATGAGTCAGAACTCTCTTTTTTGGCTTTTAGAAAAAAATTGAAGACTTTCTTTCCCACCGCAGTAGGAAGATCGGCATACATACTCATCTATCCATTTACACTTTTTTGAAAATTGCAGTCTTTTTATAAAATAAGGCTAAACAAGCACTGGCACAGACAACGGGACTGGCCTTGGCATGCTGATTTGTTGATATTTTTTTGGGGAAGCATATGCTACAAGAATGAAAATAAGAAAAAAACATAATACCCAGGGGCGGCTCCCCCGCCTTAGTAGAGGATCGTCACCCCACTACTCTGTGAGCAGGGGAAAAGAAAACATAAAATGACAATAATGCATTATTATCGTTTTATTTTTCTGGTTAGGGGTGTGATGTGGCTGGGCAGGGCTGTGTCAGAGGAGCAGGGCGAGGAGTGGTGGCACTCTGTATGTGTGCATGACAGTTTGGCCTGCGGCCTTGAGCCAGCCAAACAGTCATGTGCATTTAGCATGTTCTCCACCGGGCTGTGTTGCATAGCCTGTGTGGAGAACATGCCCGGCTCCCAAACCTCTCTGAGTGCCAAACCTCGGTGCTCAAACCAATCACATTGCTGCTATCAGCAGCGTCGTAATTGGCTAGGGGAGTCTGGAAGCCAGGATACTTCCTGTTCCTGCCCCTGGAGTCCTGGAAGTGTGCGAAGAGGACCAAGAGGTGGCATCACACAAGCAAGTGATTGTTTTTTCTCACCCCTGCGACCATCCCCACCTGGTGCCATTAAGTAGCAGCCGCTATTGATGCTTCCACCTAAACATGGCCAATGCATAAGATTTTAACAGAAACGCAAGTGGTGTAGTTTTGATGCACATCACAGGAAAGTAAGGTTTTTATCGACACAAAGCACAGGCAATATAGGTTTTGAATTGCTGAAGTTGAAAGACATAATCTAAGCACACAAGTATGACAAAAATAAGAAAAATAGGCAATCAAAAGGAAAAAATGGCAATTTATAACATTATCCAATCAGCCAGGGCTCTTAAGTGCATTTCTTTTACTATGACTGTGCACAGGTAATCGGGCAAAAAACTGTCACTCATAGTGCAACACGGGTGAAGCGGGCTGAACCAATGTCCCATACTGTATGGTATGATCCAAGGGAGCAAAATGTGAGTGACATTTAAACAGGCCAACATATTAAGAGTGCTGATTCAAAGCCCTTGCATATGCATGTTGTTTTTTTTAAATTAATATTTTTGATGCTACACGGTTTGCAAGATATTTAAAGCTGTCTCTAGGCGACATCTAAAATCAAATGCATGCATTTTAAATTAGGAGACAACCGCCAGATTAATTACAAAAACCGATCGAAACAATGCTTTTTCCACATCTCTTACTTTTAAGGTGGGTGCCGAACTTCTCTTGTTAAAAAGTGTAGATTTTAATAGTTACGTCTCTTTATATGTTTTTGCAACGCAATATTAACAAGCATTTGCAATGCAATAGGTCTCGATTATTAAAGTTTGAGCTATTGGCATTGCTAAATATTGCAACACTAATAGATCAAACTTTAATAATGCGCAACCTATTGCAGTGTAAATGCGTGTTGCTAATACTATAGTAAAAAACATTCAAAGATGGATATTTTTTGCCCACATGTGTGTACATACACATGGGGCCATCTTTGTGTTTTGTTGACTTGTAACATGTATACAGCGCTTATTACTCCTATGTAGGACGTAGGAGAGCTTACCTAAAGGAGTAGCACGCTACAATGAGAAGGATGTGTGATTGTAAGGCTCTTGTGTTTGTTTTGATCCTATGTGGGAAGTGTTTCAATGTCATGCGTGATGACCACTGAGGTGCAGTCATTGTGTTCTGGGATGCAGCACTTAGCAGTGTGATGGATGAAGAGGTGTGAGACACATCGGTTGCTAGCATTGAGTGGCTCTGATGGTCCCTTTGATGGTATTTCCTATTTTATAGTCCACTTAGCTGGTTAGTGCACTGGGATGTCCATTCTCAGATATCTTCTTTCAAGTTTATGGTCATCAACAGGCCATAGGCTGGAGGGAGACATGGACCACAGATCTTCATTCGAAGATGTCAATAGAGGTCATAGCTTGTAGCTAGTTGGGGCTTGAAACAGGGGACAAATTATAGTCCTCCATTGGCCAGCGATATGTGGCAGATGTCCAAGACAGTGGTGTCGCTGGAACAGCGTCTATGCAGGCCTATAAAATGGCAGTTACAGAAAATGCAAATCATTAAAAAAAAGAGCAGCAAGAACGTGCCATAAACTCAAAAATACCAACCACACCTGCACTGCTGAATTTCGATTAGTTCCCAATGCGACACAAGATCAAATTTATTAGGCCATATGCATAAAGTACCTTCGATCACTGGCTTTGCCAGGCCAGCCAACAAGTAATTAGGGATCACCCAACACAGTCAACATGCCAAAGAAATGAAATTCAGAGGAAAGTCATTAACACTCATAACACTCAGGATGAGGTATCAAGAGTACTTTCGCCAATTAGGGAAAGATATGAAGATCTTCTTGTTCACAGATGCATTTGTTTCTTCCCCTGCTGACACCCCCACGGTTAAAACTATGGGCCATATTATCAAGAAAGGGCGATACATTATCGCTGCTTTTAACGGCAGGAAACTGCAGCTAAAGCGGCGATAATGGGCTTGATAATATGCCCTTGTGAATTCCCATAGAAGCCCAGGTTCACACCAGAACCTGGGCTTCTATGGGAATTTACAAGGGCATATTATCAAGCCCATTATCGCCGCTTTAGCGGCAGTTTCCTGCCGATAAAACGGCGATAATATATTGATAATATGGCCCTATGCTTTATTTGTTTGTCTTTTTTCCGGTTTGCAGAACTGCAATTCTTTGAAACCTTAGTTCTTGGAAGATAGAATCAAAGCACAAGCAGCAACTGTTTTCATTTCTGCGCAAAAGAACAATGTATGTTTAGAGTCAAGGTTAATTTGGGGAGGGGGTATGCGTCAGGCATATCACACTTCATTGCTCTGTCAAATTGGTACCATTTGCACAATGTTTTTTAAAAAAAAGAATTATTGGAGAACTGTTTGTATAAATGTACTTTCATGACCTCTGCAGAAGTCTGCGATGTTGATATCTTTGATTAATGAATAATAGAGTGATAATTAAAAGGAACAAAAAGAGACATAACAAGGAGGAAAGAGAAAGAATAACTACATTCCCAGTGGGGGGGGGATTTGGCAAGTAGGTCATTTACACAAATGGAGTAATGAGACGATTTATAAAGAGCAACAGGAGTAAGGAGGAGATTTAAAAAGGGAACAGTGGGTTAGGGTAATGAGGGAATATACAGGTTCAATTTGGGTAGTCAGGCGCTGCACCCAGTGAATAATACTAAGATAAGATTCCCACAAATTAAGGGGTCGATTAGGATGGCGATGAATCTGCATCCTCCGGCTGGCGGAAGCCACCGCCAGCCCGGAGGATGCCGATTCACCACTGCGGACCTCCAAAACACCACCAGCCACATTAGGATGGCGGCGGGATCAGCGGCGGACAGCAAGTCTGTCTGCCGCTGATCCGTGGGATGTTGTCCGCAATTTGGTGGCAGTGTCTGCAAGACACCACAAGCCAAATTACGAAGGGTGAGGAAACATGCTTTTCCGCTGCAGATTTTCCGCTGTGGAAAAGCATGTGGACCAATGCCTCTTGGTGCCCGTTGCGGGCCCCGAGGGTGTTGTGAGGTGGGGGGTGCACATGGGGGGTACCTATGGTACCCCCCTGCATATGCATGCACAAAGCAACAGGCACCGAGCGGTGCCTGCGGCTTTGTGCATGCATATGCAAAGCATGCAATTTTAACCTTGCGGCGGTGCTGCTTCAAGCAGCACCCACCGCAAGGTTACAGATACGGGATGTGACCGCCAGGGTGGCGGTCACATCCTAATTTGCACAGAGGGACCGCCGCTGCCCCTAGGGATGGTCACTCCACTTCGAGGGTGGCGGACGGACGCAGGTCTGTCCGCCATCCTAATGATGCCCTAAATTAGGAGAATCATAAAGAATAAATAAGGAGGTTAGCATAGGGTGAATGTGGTAATGAGGATATCCACACAAAGTGGATGGCACAATAAGGGTGTTCACAGGATGAATGCGCTAATGATTAGATGCGCACTGAGTGGCTGCGCAAACGAGGAGACACATGAGGCAAATTGTGATCATAAATAAACTCACACATTGGGAATGGTATAGAGGGTAAACAAATAATAATAAACATTTGGGTAATGTGGTTATGTATAGATTTAGGTTTCAATGTATTTCCTCTCAGATTGAAGGGGGGGGTTAAGGGGGGGGGGGGGGCACTCTGAGCTAGTTCAGAAGCCCCAGAGCCCGTGCTCCTATGGGTAGATCAAAGACTCACAAAATTAGGCTTCTGTTCCTGAGAAGGGAGAAAGGGTATTCTTTTGAAAACTTTTTTTATTGGCATTTTGAATCATCATACGCATAATTGGCACATCACAGTTAATTTTCCACCCCACCAAGCACCCCCCCGCCCCTCCCCCTCATCCATCTCAATGGAGTTGCAAACATCAATTCAACATTGTCCATTTCCGGCCCATCAAACACCAGGTAACCACATGTTTCATCTTTCAAAGGGGGCCCGCAAGTCCCAGTTTCTTGAACCACAGACCATGGACCAGGGGCAACACCCTAGCCAGTGTGCCCAGGAGCTTGTCAGGCAGTCTCCAGTTCCACATCAAATCCATGGTACTTCCTCCACTTCCCCCAGACCTTGTGAAACGTTCGAGGGCAGCCCCTAGCTTTATATGTCACTCTCTCTGCCGCCATGTACATGTCCATTCCCCTCTGCCAGTCACCCACCTTTGGAGGTAACGGTGCTCCCCACTCTCATGCCAAATCTCTCTTTGCAACCACTAGGGCCAGCATGGCAAAGATCAGGTCCGGGCGAGTCAGATCTATCTCCGTAGTTATTCCCAGTAACACAAACTTAGGGTCCATCGGAAGCGTCACCTCCAAGATTTTACTCAGCTCACCCAGGATATGTGTCCAGTAAGTGTTTATGGTGGTGCAGTCCCATAGGGTGTGGAAGAATGTTCCCTGTGGGTGTCCACATCTGAAGCAGCAAGGATCACTAGCTCTGCCCATGCCGTGCATTCTGAACCTGTCATAATAGACCCTGTGCAGTATTTTATATTGGATAAGGCGTAGAATGGTTTTGATCCCAACCTCCCTGTGGTGCATCAGGGCCACCTTCCAGTCTATGGTGTCCATGTCGCCCACGTCCCGCTCCCAGATCGTCCTCAATTTCCCTAACCCATCCGGTGCATTATTATTCAGTGTTTTATATGTCAAGTATACCAGTTTATTGGAAACCTGTTCCTGTAACTGGCGACCCTCCAGCGGGGCATACTCTGGTAGTGGGGATGCTAGCTCCGCCTCAACCTTCCAGGCATGACACAATCGTGCATCGTGTATAACTGCGCTGGGGTCAGCCCCATATTCCACGCTTAGGGACTCATATGTCTTACGCTCTCCTCTTGCCACTAAATCCCCAAGCGTTGAAATCCCTATGGCGTCCCACCCACCAAAGCCGGCAAGCTTGTGCAATTCTTTCAGCCACGTACAGGTCCAGATCGGTGTCTGTTTGGTCGGTTTGTGTGTTCACCCCGTCATCTTCCTCGCCCTGTCCCATACATCTATGGTAATCTGTGTGGCCGGTAGTTGCCGTCGCCTCCCAGTTCCCCCATATAAATAGTGCAGACAAGTGCGGTGCATCATGGTGGCCCTCTCCAGCCTATAGGTCGGGTGATCCGCCGGTGAATTTATCGGTGCGAGATGCTCGGCCCAGTAATAGGCCTCTACATCCGGCAGGGAGATCCCCCCATTATACTGATTTTGTTGGAGTGTACCTAGGGCTATTCTAGGTTGCTTCCCTAACCATAGAAGGGTGCGCAGTTTGGCTTTTATTGTCTGGAATGTTTGTCGAGGTAGGGGAAAATATTCATTCTGTAGAGCATACAGAAATCATGGCAATGTAATCATTTTGAACATTGCCGCTCGATATAGGATCGTCAGAGGTAGAAACTTCCACCGGAGGGCATCTTCTGCAAAGTTCTTAATCACCCTACGTATATTTTTTTGATAGGAGACTTGTTTGTCGGTTGCCAGGTAAACCCCTAGGTATTTAAACCAAGACTGGGTGACCTGTAAAGCTCCCAGTAGTGGGGGCCAATCTTCTTCCGGGCACGGGCTATATAAAATTGATTTGTGCCAGTTTATCTTGTTGCCTGAGAAGAAGCCATACTTGTCTAAAAGTTTGAACAACTCTGGGATCATAATCGTTGGCTGTGTCACGTACAGGAGGATATCGTCTGCATATAACAAAATCTTCTCCTTCTGTAGGTCCACCTGTGTGATACGGAAACTGTGCACCCCTTCCGCTTGACGGATAGCACACGCTACTATTTCGACCATGAGGGCAAACAGCAGCGGGGACAGGGGGCATCCCTGGCGGGTCCCCCTCCAAACAGGGAAATCCTCAGACAGCACACCATTTATTTTAACTCGGGCCCTAGGATCCGTATATAACAGACCCACCCATCTTCAAAAATTGGGGCCAACCCCAAACTTGATCAGTGTCACCTCCAAAAAGGGCCAATGAACTGTATCAAACGCTTTCTCAGCTTCTAAGGAGAGGAACATATGTGGGTCTTCCCTCTGCTTCACCTCCATGAGCCAGTTATGGGCCTGCCGGAGGTTTTGCCTTGCCGCCCAATCCGGTAGGAATCCCGTCTGGGTTGGTGCACCAATCCGGAAATCACCTGACGTAATCGGAGGGCCAGAACCGTAGCCAACAGCTTAGCCTCCACATTGAATGAATGAATGAATGAAGCAGTACTTGTATAGCGCTATCTACCCGGAGGCCTCGTAGCGCTAGTGACAGAAATTCAATTAGCAAGGGCTCAGGGCAGGTCAACAGAATGTGGTATACAAGTGTGTTTTTAAAGTTTTCCTAAAGGAGAGATGGTTTAAAGTTTCCCGCAGAGGCAGGGGGAGGGTGTTCCATAGCCTTGCCGCAGTGTGTGAGAAGGAGCGGCCACCCCATCGAGCCTTCTTGACTCTGATGGGAGTAGCCAACTGAGAAGAGCTGGACCGAAGAGAACGAGATGGAGCATAGGGAGTGACCAGGGACTGAAGAATTGCAGGGCCGGTGCGATGAAAGGCCTTGTGTAAAATACACATGGCCTTAAATTGTATTCTTCCAGCTATAGGAAGCCAGTGAAGTTCCCTCAAAGCATTCCTCGCTGACTGCCAACGGGGAAGGTTGTAAAGTAGACGGGCTGCACTGTTTTGGGCGACTTGGAGCCTGTGGATGGTATAGGCAGGAGCTCCCATATAGAGGACATTCCCATAATCCAGGCGGGATAGTATAAGGGCCTGGATCAGGATCCTCCTTGCCTGAAAAGGGAGCAGAGGGAGCACCCTCCGTAGCATCCTCATCAACATTGAGGAGGGAGATCGGTCTATACGACTCGCCAACGTCAGGCGGTCTACCCTGTTTATATATCGGCACAATCATGGCCATTCTCAGGTCCAGCGGGAGCTGACCGTCTTGGGTTGTGTCTCCATACAGCGCCAGAAGGTAGGGTATTAAAAGGTCTGCTCCTTTCTTAAAGAATTCCCCTGGAAGCCCATTTGGGCCTGGGGCCTTCCCCAGTCGAAGCTCAGCTGTCGCCTGCCTTATTTCCATGGCAGTGATGTTGGCCTCGAGGGTCTCATTGTCTTCCTCAGTTAAGACTGGGGTGTGTATCTCAGCCAAATAGGCCGCTATGTCATCAGTATCTCCCAAGTCCCTGGCAGCATAAAGATCTCGGAAATAGAGGGCAAACGCCTGGGCGATCTGTGGGTCTCCCCTATGCAATTGTCCCTGCCATTCAGTCACGCCCTCTACCCACCATGTGTCTCTCGCCCTGCAACTCAGCCAAGCCAGGAGCTTCCCAGATTAGTCCCCAACATCATACAACCTGTGCAGAGTTGCAAGTGCCTGTGCCTTTGCTTCGTTAGCGGCCAGGTCTCTGTACTGTTGCTGGCTGTCAAGCAGGCGCCGATGCGCCTGTGGATCTCTGTCTATCAAGTGCTGTCTTTCAAGGCCTAGAATTTTGGTTTCCAGTGCGCACAATTCCTCTTGAGCTTTCCGTTTCTCCCAGGATATCCTACTCTGCTCCCTATCCCGAAGCACCACTTTGTAGGCTTCCCATAAGTTTACCCCTGACTGCAAGAAGCCAATATTTTTGGCAAAATAAACCTTCATGTCTGCCCAAAGGCCCTGTAGTATCGTACGGTTTTGTAGGTCCCATGGCGTTAGTCTCCAGCCCCCGTCCGCGGTCGCGGCCTCCCTCCCATCGGGACCAGCAGAGGCGAGTGGTCCAAAATACCCCGCGCCAGGTATTCAGCTTCGTCGTCAGTCCCTAGGGCATGTCGGGGAAGGAAGATATAATCTAGGCTGGAATGTACGTCGTGTACCCCCGAGTAGTAGGAATAACTTCTCGTGTCTAAATGCAACCATCTCCAGACATCTGTCAACCCCAGCGTTTCCATGGTCCTGCCTAGAGGTGTCGTATGGGAGCTGTCAAGTCGCATCCCAGACCGTTCCAGGGGGGTTGACATAACGTCAATGATATGTAGCGGATCTGGCGTGTCTAGCAATATTTCTGCCAACCCGGTCAGCATCCTGGCCTGTAGTTTCGGGGGGCATAGACCGAGACTAAAGTAACCCGTTGTCTCCCCATGTTCTCGTCACCCCCACATAGGTCCTCTGTAGGTCTATCCAGGTCCGATTCACAGTTAAAGGTGGGCATTTTTTATCAGGATAGCCACCCCCCGTGACCCCGATGTGTACCTTCATAGGAATCTACACTTCGTGCCCTTAAGGTGAGTCTCCTGGAGGCAGACTATGTCTGGGTGCAACCGTTTATTGTGTGCTGTCACCAGCCCTAGTTTTATCTTGTCCCCATGACCAATAACGTTCGAAGTGAGTATCCGACAGGGTCCCGACGCCCATCTACACCCAGTGGCACTGTGTGTATCTACAGCAGTCATATCGTAATAGCAGGTAGGTGTAAGCCAAGGGTGGGTGTGACGGCGTGTGCGCCCGGCAGCGTGGAACTTTATGTCATATGCCAATCAAACAAAAAACAGAACACAAAGCAACTTTCTCGTAACCCAGAGCCCATTGTAACTCCCTCCCTCTCCCAACCCCCCCCATCCCCCTCCCCAATGACCCCCTCCCGGCAACATGACGTGGAGGTAAACTCTAGGGTAGGTGGAGGTCTGTCCCCCTCCCTCATCAAACATAGTCCACAAGTTCCAACTCCTGTGGGTACCCCTGAACCATCAGGGTCGAGCCCTGAAGAACGTGAACTTAGGAGTTAAAACACTAAGGAAAGAAAGTAAAGAGCTAGAAAGGGAAGAAAAAAGCAAGCACAATCAGATAGTTAGAACAAAGAAACAGAACAAGCAAGGGGGGGGGGTGTCCAACATGCATGCTCCAGGCATGGTCTATCACTGCTTGGTCAGCCAGATCGGTCCCAGCTTCATGAATTAGAGTCCAGGGGGTCCCCCTGAGATGCAACAGCGTCCGGCGTCTGTCCTTGTTCCAGTTCATTTATTTCAATTGCTAAAGTGTGCAGAGACTTCTCGTCTGCTTCCTCTCCTTCTGATGAGGTACCCTGCCGATCTTCTTCCCCCCGGAGTGTGTTTTCCCCGCCAGACACTGAAAGCGAACCCCGAGGGTCGGTGGGGGTCCAGGGAGGCAGTGCTCCGACATCTCCACCTTGCATATCCGGCCGTGTAGTATGGAGTTGCAGCCAAGGAGCGGGCTCCCCGTCCCTGTCGAGAGCTCTGTGGCATCGGCGCCCCACTGCGGGCCTCTCCGTCGTATCAGTCTTTGTAGCCCCAGACTCCCGCCGCGTCAACATTGGGCGCTCTTCCAGCCATTGCCACGCCTCCTCTGGGGTTTGAAAGAAGAGAGTCTTGTCCTTATAGATCACTTTTAGTTTTGCTGGAAACAGTAACATGTATTGGATTTGGAGGTCTCTCAGTTTGGGTTTTATCGAGTCATAGGAGCGTCTCTGCCTCTGTACTTCCTGAGTGAAGTCTGGGCAAATCATTATGTGGGCATTATCGAGATGGATTTCCCCAAGTTTTCTCGCTTCCCGTAGTATAATGTCTCTGTCTAAAAAATTCAGGAAACGGGCTATGACTCGCTCCCACTGGTGGTTTAGCCAGTAGCGCACGATGAGCCTTTTCAATGATGAAACAAGTCGAGAATGTATCCTTGGGGAAAGTGCGCAGTAGCCAGAAGTGTAGGAATTCCACCATATTTATACCCTCGATTCCTTCTCTAAATCCCACAAAGCGGAGGTTGTTGCATCTGTCCCTATTTTCGGCATCGTCCACCTTCCGCTGTAGTTGCTTATGAGACAATTGGAGCTCCGTCATCCCTTTTCTCAAGTCTTGTAGTGTATCCTCCGCATCACCTAATCTCGTTTCTGATTCTGTCACTCTTGCCGCCAGATTTCGGAGATCCTGTCGCAGGAGAGTTACTTCTGATCCCACCACTCCAATCTAGTTCTCCAGGGCTTCTCAGGAGGCCTGTATTGCGTTCATCAGCAGGGCTGTATCCGATCGGGTGGCCGTAGAGTCATCCTCCGTTGGGGGGGCCATCTTAGTATAACGATCTAATGTCCCCTGCTTGGGAGGTTTGGGGTCCTTATCCCTTGGATTGCCCATGCTGCCTCGCTGCACAGCACGCACCCCCAGGAACCTCTGTGGTTCAGTGCCGTCCAAGCCTGTTCCGCAAGCCACCACTCCCAGGCGTCTCAGTTGGAAAGTCTTCCTGTGCACTTATTCGGGCTTCCAGCACACAATCGCCACGGGAGAGAGGAGGGAGAGGGAGGGGGGAAAAGCGGGCAACCGAGTAGGGGGCAAACAGGTATCTCCGCAACCCCAATTGGCAGGGTCTAGTGGGGCCCGGGGCCAGCTCCACCACAGCAGTCTGGTCGCGCCCAAGCAGGCCACTCACAG
The DNA here is from genome assembly GCF_964263255.1 of Lissotriton vulgaris. Classification (NCBI taxonomy): domain Eukaryota; kingdom Metazoa; phylum Chordata; class Amphibia; order Caudata; family Salamandridae; genus Lissotriton; species Lissotriton vulgaris. The sequence goes on from NC_141694.1 coordinate 249,712,251, forward strand.
CTTGCGTAGCTCGGGGGAATCATGCAGTAAAGCACTGGAGACCAAGCCTGCACGTACCCCGGTGCGGCTCGTCAACCGCCTTTTTAGGACTGCTGGCGGTTGCCAGGGGATGGATCTAGGGAGGAGCCCTTCGCAGTCCGAGCAATCCTTCACACAATCAGGGCCTCAGGGGCTATTCCTACCTCTGGCCGCCGCGAGGGTCGTCACTGTCCCCCGTCGTCCAGGGGCTTTGTGGCCAGCAGAGGGCACCTCACTGCCTCCCCCTGGACACAGGGCCTTCTTGCCTGTCCCTTCGGGTGCCATGCTCCCTGCTGCCCGCCACCCCTGGGCCGTAGTCATCACCAGCCGCTCCTTCACGTACCTCCAGGCCGGCCGCCAGAGGCAGATTCAGGGCCTCGCGGGCGCGACCCCTCCCGATTCAGCCTCGGGGATAGGGTCTCAATATGGCGCCGAGCTCTCACCGCTGCAGGCAGCCTCTTCTTTCGGCATTTAGTCACAGACCGCGGCTGCCGCTCGTCGGCGTCCCCCAGTGTACCGCCTCCCCGCTGCTCACATCAGGCACTTCGCCCGTCTTTGCTTGCCCCTGCCGCCCGGCCCGGCGCCCGCAGCCCGGCCGGCGGTTGCTCCTCCACTCGGTGTCGGGTCGGGTGTCTGGAGCAGAGTCAGAGCTTCTTAGGCACTCCCCAACTTTCTGTGGCTTTTCTGGCGGAGCGGCAATGCAGCGCCAGGCACACACCACTGCAGACCGCCCCCACAATCCTCGTCCGCCTCACCGCTCCTCACAGTTCTATGGCGCCGCCATCTTGAAGGCCGCTCCGGGGCCCACGCACCGGTCTCTGCTGCAGCGGATTACCGACGGTACGTGTCTCTCCCTCGTCACCTGGTGCCGTTGGAATGTGTACGGAACCCCCGGGATGCGTTTGTGTCGATTTTAGGGACCTCGGGCCGCCAGTATTTAAGTCGGATTACTTAAGCTTGCCGGAGCAGAGCTGGAACACGTCTCACTCGGCCATGTTGCTGGCCACGCCCCGAGAAAAAGTATTCTTAACAGGTGAGTCTAGACACAGAATTGATGGGGCACTGAGGCCGTCAGACAGTATATTACAACAATGCAGAGGCTCCTAGCAGTTGAATGGAGCTGTGGTGGTATTATCAGACAGGATGGGTCATGTAAGGAGCCTCCAAAGAATCCAACCCCCTGGGGAAATGCCGGGTGGGATAGATGCCCATTCCGGCCCTGAGAATATCTGAAGTTTCCACCATATTAAGGAAATTATTGGGACCAGCGAAAAGCCAGAAAAGGTTTTCCTACTTTCAAAGTAAACATTGTTGTTGACTCATAATGGAGAGCTTTAAGCACTTCCACCGATTTGGTTTACCATTTGCAGGAACCACCATATGACCCACTCACGACCCTGGAAACTGATGACCACACAGATCCAGATCACAAACACATCAACTTCAAAACCTCATGGAGTCCATCAGCCATTCTGGCATAAGAGGCACATCACGAGCATCAATCCTGGATGAACCTCAATGGCGATAAAACGCAAAAGACAACCTTTAGCTTCAAAAAACAATATGAGAGGTATCTGTGGCCTACTTCTATGGACTACAAACTAAGAATGTACATATTATTATACATAAAAGAAACAGCAAAACTTCTCAAACAGGATAATAGGACGCTTGGGTTGGGTCCGGTAGCTTAGTAGACTAATGCATCTGCTTTAGAAGCCTGTGTTCGATCTCTTGTCACAGGTTCAAATCCTGGCGGGTCCACTCATCCTTTCATTCCTCTGTGATCGATAAAATGAGTACAATTGGGTCACAATAAACATCTGGTAGTATTATGTGAAGGTACGCTTTACAAATGCACGTTATGTTATTACTGTGGGTTGCCCAACCATGGGCCTTGCACAAGCCTAGTTTTCTGCACAGTCTCCTGAGATATATTTTCTAAAGTTTCCCTACAGTAATTGGTTATCCTGAAGACCTGGAATGGATCATCGATCCATGCACCAATATTGAACATAGAAGCGCATATTTAAATACTGTCCAGCTACAAAAAAAACCCTTAACACCTTGGCTGCTAATGGTTTTCCCCTCCTGTGCTGATCCTGATTGAACCCCATTGTTCATGACGAGCTCAGTTCATCATAAGCACAGCTCCACTGTACCTCATGACGAGCTGAACTCGTCATGAGCATGGAAGGGGTTAATTCACAGGATATTCGTCATCTCAAAATGAGCTCTCCTGAGCCCTTTAGGCAAGGAACAATAGTGCCTGAAATCTGATACAAGGATGAAGTTCAAAGGTTACTTGACCTTGCCCAAAGAACTGCAGAATCCAAACCTCTAGCTTGCATTTCCCCACCAAATGCAGGGTCCACAATGATTGCCATAAAACAAAGCCCTTCCCTCAAAGAAGGAGGCAAAGCAAGGAGCGTTTTTTTCTTTTTTCTTAATAAAACATCGGTTTATAGAAAAGTAATACTCAGAGACACAAGACCGTCACATATATGAATATGCCTCAAAGATTCATACTGGTGGTACGGTACTCTAATCTCTTGTCTTTTTTAGGTCTCGCGCCAAGCGTTGCAGTGCGCAGCATTGCGCGCGCAGCACGAGACCTATTATATGGGCTTCAGAAAGCTGACCACACGTATGTGCATGTGGTATTGCTTTTCCAGTCCGCAATTGGTTATAGCGTGCTTTTTTAAAAAACATACAGCACGCAATTGGGCAAAGGCGGGCGCATGTCCCGCCTTTGCTCCGCCCATTCCCACCGGTGTCAGCACGCGCAGCACTGTGTGCTCGCGTCGCTGCTGCGCTCCCTAGCCCACACTCCTCTGTATTAAACATTTCAACAGCTGATTATTACCATTACTAGTTTCTATAAAAGTTGTTCATTAGCTGCCTATGACAGGTGCTTACTCGGCCTTGACAAAGAAGGTGAGGGTCCTATATTTATGGTTGTGCTATACATTGGATTGACCATTCCCTGTGATCCTTTGCACGAATGAGCCGCCGTGAAACTACGACAAGTGAAACTCCTTAATCACCTGTAATGAGAGTCCACAGCGGATTGGCCCATCAAGTTTTGCGGACATATAGCGAATAGCTGGCATTGGCTGTTGCTTAGAGATTCCACTTTGCGTCGTGAGCCTTAGAGGGCTGGAGTACGGAAGCTGAACGTGTTCAGAAATGTGTGGCCATCAATCGGCACGGGGGGTTCGGGTCCTGGTGCGGAGCGTACAGATTTGACTAGCCCTTCTTTGGCTGCAACAACATGGCGAAGGAGGCGAGTGGAAAGGAGGCGTCCCCAGAGTGTCAGGTCAAATACTTTACTCTTGAAGAGGTTAATAAACGCAGCACATCAAAGGAGGCCTGGCTGGTCAGTCACGATCGGGTGTACGACGTGACACGCTTTGTGGAGGAGGTGAGCTTGACAGAATGAGAAGGTGAGACAACAGGTGATGCGGACACTGCTAGGCTGGTAGTGGGTTGGACCTTAGACCTGAAGAGGAAGGATGTGGGCAGGACCTTAGGCAGGAGTTTAGGTTTTAAAGGCAACCAATTTAGGAGAGGTCTAAGAGTTAACTTTGTCAAATAAAAGACGGAACTTATTATTTATTTATGTGCGATTTTAAGTAGGCTGGGCTTCATCCAAGGGAATTCCGGTTGCTGGACGTAGTCGAATGTGAAAACATCATACAGAAATCAATTGCGATGAATGGCTTCATAATTAGGTTAACCAGATATTCAAAATGAAAAACCGGGATGGCCATAGGCATAAAAATAGGACTATGTCATGACAGAGGCTGTATATTGGCCACAGAAGGACTGCAATTAAAATGCTATATATATATATTCTTTCCTCCATGTGTACTGTGACCCAGGAGCACTCGTTGGGGTGATGGGACATGGGTTCATCCCTCATTTAATCATGCTGGGCTACATAAGTGAGGCGAGGCAGAACAGCAGGCAGCTCTTTTGAACAAGTATTTGCAAAGCAATAGGTCTTGCATTTTCGGAACTTTGACCTATTGGTATTGTAAATGTCAATGCCTTTTATTATTGCAGGTTTTTTAAACACGTAAAAAAATGCTTTTTCATTTACAATGCCCATAGCTCGAAATCTCGCAAATGCGAGACCTATTGCATTGCAAATGCTTTTTATGTATATTATGATTCATATGGAAACTTAAGCTCAATGCCAGCCCACCCAAGAAAGATTGCTAGCTGTGCTTTATGAGTCAGGCTGTCCCCGGCCCCTAAGGGCCAGCGCTCAAAGGAATTGTTCCTTTTGCAGCTTATACTCCCTTAATACTGTGCCAAAAACTCATAGGCAAAGAACCAGTGCTTGCTTTTCGTTTTATTTCTCTCTGTTGCTCCTCTATTTCTCTCTCACGCTTTCTTTTTGTTTTCCCCAAACCTCCTTCCTCTGAATTTATGTTGTCCTCAGTTCACCTTCCTTTCACTTAGTTTGCCCTCTCACCTCTTTGCATTGAATTGCTGCATGTTCTTTTCCCTTTTCTTGCGCGTGCTCTCCCTTCTCCACATGTATCTCACTCTCTCTCCACCTTTGATACCCCATTCGTCTTGATGGGCACTAAAAGTCACTGTAGCTTGCCATCTCCCTCTAGCTCACTGATGCGCCTTCTTCTTCACACAGCATCCTTGCTGCGCTAATGGAACCCTCTTAGCCTTGTGAAGCCCCTTCCCGCCTCCTGCAGTGAGTCTCCACAGGACACAAATAAGAGACACAATGTAAATGAGTGCGTACTACTTACCGAAGACCCCCCAGAGCCCCAGGAGGGTCCAGAGGCGCAGCATGGCTCCTAGAAGCTGAGCAGATGCTGGTTTCCAGCGTTGCGCGTTGCTCCTTGGCTAGGGCCCGATATGCGACTATACCCTCAACTGAGGTTAAGGGCTCCGCTCCTGAGCTGAACCGAGGTTTAGGGTTCTGCTCCCAAATGGGGGGTTCAGTGATTAGCTCCTAAGCCTGAGGTGTAGCGCTGGATGTTCCTGAGGGCTGTGCCGCTGAAATGTGAGGTGGCTGCTCGGATCCTGAGCTTATGGGTAGAGAGGCTGTATCCCCCGAGCTGCGGGCCCCTGAACTGGGTGGAGGTTCTCCTGGCATTGAGTGTTTCTCCCGTGTAGGGTTTCCGAGTTCTGCTCCTCAGCTGGAGGTGTTACACCCGAGCTGTGGTGCTGCTGAGCTGGAAAGGGAAGCTCCGCTCCTGGGGAGGAGGCTCTGCTCCTGAGGTGGGGGTGTCTCCCCTAAGCTGGAGCCGTGGCTCTAAGATGCAGGAAGGAAGCTCTGCTCCTGAGCTAGAGGTTTTTCTCCTGAGCGGGGGCTGCAGAGCTCCGGAGTTCGAGGTAGGCTCTGACTGCTCCTGAGGTGGACGGAGGCTCTGCTCCTGAGGCGGAGTTGTCTCTCTTGAGCTTGGGCTGCAGCACTCCTGAGTTGGATGGAGTCCCTGCTCCTAAGGCGGAGGTGTCTCTCTTGAGCAGGGGCTGAAGCGCTCTGAGTTGGATGTAGGGTCTCCTCTTGAGGCGGAGGTGTTTCTCCGGAGCTAGGACTTCAGTGCTCCGCTCCCGAGCCTCGGTCAGCATAGACTGCTGCACTCAGCTGCTCTCATCGCTTTAAGAGCCGCTGCTTCCCATCCTGTAGCAGTCAGTCGTGTGTGAGTCACAGCACCCTGCCCCCTCCACCCCTGAGTCAGGCCCACAGCGCCCCATGCACCGGAAGGCACAGGGGAAAGGAGATGGTGAATGGACAGTCCCTCCTATCACAAACGATGGGGCGAAGAGCGAGGACTGGCAGGGCAGGGGTGTCTTGGAGGACCGGATACATTAAAAGAGAACGGGACAGGGTTTAGTACTCATGATGAGACAGGCTAACTATGTGTGTGTATGTGTGTGTAGGGGTTTCCCAGGGGACATATAGTTTTGAGGGTGTATAGGGTGAAGAAGGACCAACGTGCATGCTGTGAGTGTAAGCCAAACCAGCGGTGCGCGCGTACCACAGAGGAGCAGGGGCGAGGGAGCGCTGCAGCGAAGCGAACACGCGCTGCTGCGCGTGCTAGCCACGGACAGGAATGGACGAAGCAAAGGCGGGACATTTGCCCACCTTTGCCCAATTGCATGCCGTATTTTTGTAAAAAAAAGGGCTAAAACCAATGGCAGCCGGCGAAAGCCTGATCACACGCACAAGCGTGTGGTCAGCTTTCAGCACCTAATACAAGAGGTCCCACGTTGCGCGAGCAATGCTGTGCACTGAAACGCTAGGTGCGAGACATAAAAAGGAAATCTCTAAACTTCAGCATAAAATATTATCTAATTTAATGTTTACAGGGATTGGATAACTAACAATGACAGTAAATAATGTCCAGCACATGCAATTTCTGCTGGAGGGATATTGTTTACAAGGATGAATTAATTTGAAAAACAAATCCATCATTTCCTGCTAGTCATCTTTGTTTAACAAAAACATCACTTATCTAAATTAAACATAAAAAAGAACTGGCTCATCTGTGCTTGCAGCTAAACAATTAATATCTGAAAAATACAAATCAGCTGGTATTGAGAAATGCTATCAGTCGTGCATTCTGGTATTGTCATTGGTGATATAAACCATTACCTCTCCTGTTTTAAAAAAAAGAAAATCTCATGAGTTATGCATGATTCTCTTTCAGGAGGTTATTATGACTCAGATAAGCTGAAGGCATTTGAGAATGTAAAATGTTATTGTCATTTGAACAGAAGCCACAATATGACAACATGAATATTGCAGAGCACTTTTCCAAAATAAACGCATTTTTTGACATAAGATTGTCTGCTCCAGACACAACTTAAAGTAATGTTGTTTATCACTCATGAATTCAGCATGTTAGGTGAAATGATTTGCATTTTACTGGTGAGGTCTGGGACTATCTCGGACTACAAAAGACATTGAAGGCCATATACACTTTTATTGTATGCAATGCAGTGCAACAAGGGAACTTGCTATGATGCACGAAAGGAAGGGAGTCAAAATACTACATGTTTACAAAGATATGGAGCATTTCTGCTCTCTTCCAGTGCTGGCGTACTGTGTGCTGACACCCTTGGTTAACAACCGTAGTGGCTGTCGTTTGTCTGGTGGGAGACTTTTTGGAGAAAAAATGTAAATGGGGACTTGCGCCCAGAGACGGAGCCCCAGCCGGTTGGTGAAAGCATAATCTTTCAGCAAGTACTTTAAAGTGTAAAATAGATAGATAGATAGATAGATAGATAGATAGATAGATAGATAGATAGATAGATAGATAGATAGATAGATAGATAGATAGATAGATAGATAGATAGATAGATAGATAGATAGATAGATAGATAGATAGATAACGGATAATAACTTTGGCGCTGTTTGCCAAATCTTCGCGAAACCTTTCAAAAAAGTGAAGCTTTTTTACTAGTTTGTATTTGGAAGGATTTGGGTTGATCCGTGAAGCGGGCAGTGAGAAAAAACAGGGGTCCCAAAACGTATTTTCCCCATTCATTTTCCCATAGAAACTTTAGACACAGCTACGGCTAAACCGCAGAACAGATTTACACAAAAATTGGCAGAAACCTAGATCTTGGTCCAGATAGAGTGGTTTTTGTGTGTTGGTGTAAATGTGTTCAGTACTTTGTTTGAGCAATAAATGCTCAAAAACGGTATATCTAGGGACACAGATCCAGACAGATCTCAAGTGAGATATGATTGGGATCTGTGTGCCTAGATACCTCAACCAGAAAGTGGTGGCAGCCATCTTATGACTATTCCAACAACTGTTTTTAAAAAAAACATAGGGGCCATGGTAGGGATACTCTGACCCCATAAGCAGGGTCGTGGAGTCCCAGAGAGACCCCGCCTGGGGTCAAAAAAGATTTTTGTAAAATAAAATGCTGCCACGAATTGCAGAGGATCCCCGAATCTGCCGCAAAATGTTTAAAAAGCGCCGCTGTTATTTTTAAATCCTCCTGAGGTGGGCCAGGGCCCTGGGAGAAGGAGTTTATTTTTTGGGTAGGGACGTTCCTGGCCCTCTGCCCCTGGCTGATTTTGGTCCTGGGGACCCCATTCCTCGGGTGTCTGATGCCTTTTTCAAGGGGATGGGGTATGTGGGCCTTCTACCCGAGCCCTTTTCGGCCTCAGGTAGCCCATCTCCAGGGGCCTGACATCTTTTTTTGGAGGAGGGCGGAACATGGACCCACCCCCTGCCCATTTTTCAGCCCCAGAGACACCCTCCAGCATTTTCAGCACACATAGAAAGTGGAAAATACCTCAGGGTGCTTACAATGCAGGCACCCTTTCACTACAGTGCATGGGTGACTGTGTTGGCTCTAGGCAGCACATTGTGTACTAGCGCTGGGAAATGATAGGAATGCACTGTATATTGTTACGTATGGTGTATTCCTGCCCTTTCCCTATCACCTAAAGCAGCACATCAAGGTGACTTGCTGAGTGGCATGATCATTTCATAAATATACCCCCATACGCTCAAAAGTTGCACTCTAATCTGCTGGGCCTTGGAAAGTCATCAGAGCGCAGTTTGGCCGCACAAGACAGACACTAGCCTTCATCAAAGGGAACTGCTGGTTTCTTTGTAACTGGAGACTACCAGGCCAGTGGTGCCTGGACTTCTGCTGGACCAAAGTGGACTTCGAGGGACATTGACCCCTGTGTCAAAGGTCAACCCACCTAGACTGAGGAGAAGCCACAGGAAGACCCCACAGACTGCACAGCATCCTCAGCATTTTACAGCATCATCAGCATCTGGTAATGCTTTAATGAGACCCAGTCATTAAAGTCTATGGTGGTTCAAACATAGAGCCTGGAACTGAGCATGGGACTGCTTTAGTGACAAATTAACTGTCCTGCTACTCTTCATAGACCCTCTGACCTTCCCTCTTTTGGAGTTGATCGCGCACAGCGGGCTGGAGTAAACAAACACAAAACCACACCTTATAATACACCAGATTTCCTTACAGTCCCAGACTATACACCCCATGTTGAGAGCTCAAAAATGTCTCTCCAATTGAATAATTGACCTTACGTCAGAGGACCATTGTGTTCACGTATTTGTACTTTAGCATTGCACTTTTACATGTGTTGCTCGTTGTCAGTAGTAACCCACTTCTTAGCAAAAGTGGCCATATCTCTGATGCATGTGCACGGTATGGGGAGTGAAAATGTGTAATGCATCATGAAAACGTCAGTAATCAGTTAGAATGTATTGAACTTTACATCGCAATTTACAGTGACTTCATTTCTACTTTACATTTATTTTGTCTCATTTGTTTTTTCTTGATTAACGCTGATCTTTGTTTGTCCTTATTTTGGTTCTGGGAGAAATTTGTGGCTTTGGTTGCTCACACTTCATATGTTAATTGTTATGTGCAATAGTCTCAGCGTCCACATCATCGTTCTATCATTCCAAAGATATACTACCTCCACTAAAATAATCAATAATTACAAAAAATGCAAAGCAAATTTAATCACATACAAATCTACTAGTATCAAACGTACCTGGGCAGCACAGTACTATTTATGTAACAAGCAATACTGTGAAAGATTTGTAGGAGACAAAGAAACAATAATGAAGAATATAACAGGAAGGGAATACATGCAACTCTAAGGCTCTCTTGGGAAAGTGTAGTCTTTCAGATAGGGTCTGATTAGGTGGGTCTTCAGGTGTCTTCTGAGTGGCAGTAAGTTGTTATTAGGTCTGAGATCCTCAGGCAGATAGTTCTGAAGCCTTGTAACCAGGGATGAGGAGATTGATTCATCTTGATTTGATTCAGGCGGGTTGGGCCAAAGAGGTAGCTGGCATTATTTCTACTGGAAAACTGCCTGTTTTTAAAATACTGTATGCCAAATATGTCTCCATTGACTTTGATGGCAAACTGATTTGAAAGCTGAAACTGACCGCAAGCTATCAAAAGAGACTATTGAGTTTTCGTCACCGCAATTTTTGAATTCGCACAGATTGTTTTTTAACTCTCACAAGTGTTATTAAAATTTGTATTTAAAAAGAAAAAAACTACGATTCACAAGAGTACCATTAGACTGTGGCTGATTATTAATATGCACTTGGATGAAGCACCATCACTTGCGCTCTGTGGAGCAGTGAGGTAATGTCCAAGGGAGGGGCACTGAACTCAGAGGCAGCACAATAGTGTTAAGGAGCCCACACTAATGAGGGGCTTAAAAGCCTGGTTGTGGCGCAGACATGCTAGGCAAGTTTGGCCAAGGAGGTAACTGGCATAATTTCAGAGGGTGGGGGGACTTTGCCTGTTTTTAAAATACTGACTGCCAAATATGTCTGAAGTGAATTTGATGCCAAACTAAGTTGAAAGCAGAAACTGACCACAAACTACCGAAAGAGATCATTGTGTTTTCATCTCCTTCGCAAATCTTTTTAAATTTGCACCGATTTTCTTTTAAACTGTCACAAGCATCGTTAAAATTTGCATTTTTAAAAAAAAATAACTATGATTCACAAGAATACCATGTTTCTACGCCGGATTATGAACATGCACCTGCACTTGGGTTCAGCACCATCATTCACACTCTGAAGCTCAGTGAAGTCATATCCAAGGGCGGGGCACTGAACTCAGAAGCAGCGCTCTAGTGTTCAGGAGCCCACACTAATTAGGAGCAATAAAGCATGCCTGTGGCGCTGACGCGCTGCTGACACGCCAAAGGTGAGCCTAAAGCAAGCCTTTCTGCACCCGACTGTGTCCCGACGGTGGCCAGTGGCAGCCACACTGAAAATGCCAATTCAGAGGGCAACTTTAGCATCACCTACAGAGCTACTACACCTTAAGCCCCACATTAAATTGTGTATTAACACTATCCGCGTAGATAGTTTGGGTCCGGTCTGCTGTGGCACTTGCAAAATTCTCCTGCACCCACTGATCCTAGGAAATTGAGTCTACAAAGAGCGGTTTAATACCCTTAGTAGATTCAAATCAGTTTTAATGTACATGCGTTCACTCCCAAAACATGCTTTAGATCAGGGGTCCCCAAACCGGTCCTGGAGGGCAGGATCCATGCCAGATTTTTTGGATATCCCCATTGAGATACATGTAGTAATTTAAAAAATCTGGCATGGATCCGGCCCTCCAGGACCGGTTTGGAGACCCCTACTTTAGATATTTATAATTTGGTGTTTGTTATCTACCCCTCCACACAATGCTCCTTTGTGGGAGTCTTGATAAACCCCACCCCGCAAGTTATGCTAGTGATTTCCTTAATTCAATTTCCCAAGCTCTAGACCACAAAGCTTTCATCTATACACACTTCACCATTTTAGAGGAGTTTAACACACTGCTGGATAAATCTGCAGACAGCCTAGTACCAAAATTGTGTGGCTCCTTTGCGGACATTGATATGTCTACATCCCTAATGGATCCCACTCATAAGGCAAATCAGGACGATCTGTGGTCGGATCACTTCCTACTACCATTCACATGGTCTTGGTCTGCTCCTAAAATCGTAGGTAGAATGGATGCCCTCATATGAACTGTGCCGGGAATAAGGTAGATATTACCCTACTGAAGGATATCCTCGATACCACCAAGTCTAATCTTATGGGAAATATATTTGCTAACAAAGTCAAGGTTAACAACTGGCTTACCAAAGCCGCCTCTACAGCTGCTCCAGTAGCCAAGATAGGAACATCCAAACATTTACAGTCGGGCCCTAGATGGCTTAGTGAAAGAAAGAAAGCACTGTAAAAAATTGGAACACCTTTGGAGGAAATAATATGATGACTCGGACAAAAGCCAATACAGAGCGGCCTTTAGTATATACCATATGCACCTGAAATAAGAATGTCACACTTTTTACACAAACACAATTGATAAAGCTAACAACAACTCTAAAGAAATGTTTATAATTGTGTCTGATTTTACTGGCCCCTTGGGCTCCACACCACCTTTGCAAACTAGTGTTTCCCTCCGTTTTCAACTGAGCTTCTTCTTTAAAAAGAAAATACCAAAAATCCAAGGCAACCTGGTAGAATCACCAAATACTGCTCCCACCAGGAGCAAGAATTTACCAACGCATAGAGCACAGAACAAACTGCTGAATGATTTGGAAAGTTATTTTCCAAAAGTAAATCTGGCTCCCTGCTGGATCCCCTCCCCCTTAAATTACGAGAGTAGTAGGGAACAACCTAGCACCTATCTACCAGGAACCTCTTTCTACTTCCCTGCTTTCAGGGATTGCACCCGCTTAGAAAAGGGCCAATGTCATTCCTTTGTTGAAAAAACCTAACGCTGCCCCAAAAACACTCTCAAACTTCAGACCAATCTTCTTGCTCCTCGGGATTTCCAAGATTTTGGAAAGAAATGTTAATACACAATTGACATCTTTCCTGGAAATATCTAAACCCCTCCACCCGTCTCAGTACGGCTTTAGGGTCTTACACAGTACTGAGACAGCACTTATGGAGATCACAGACTCCATTAACTTCAAGTTGGAAGCAGTCCAGAATGCTGCATTAATCTTGTTAGACCTCGCGACAGCATTTGAAATGTTCTCTCATGAGATCCTGTTACATTGCCTTGCAGACATCGGGTTGGAGGGGAAAGCGCTTGCCTGGCTAGTTTCCTTTTTAAAACTCCGGGAAAAGGCTATGACCTGAGCCCCACACTCTTCAACATATACCTGACCCCCGTGGCTTATTTAATTGAATCCTTTGACATCCAGGTTGTCTCATACTCAGAGGATACCCAACTGATGCTAACCTATAATAACAAAGAACCTGAGGCTAAGGCTAAATTTGCAGCCAGCATGACAGCAGTTTTATTTATCTATTTTATAATCTTAAATTGCACAGTTACCCAAAAAGGGGTTTCATGGCACTAAGCATGACAAGAACCAGATTGTCAACTTAAAATAGCCATGTCTTCAAGCCTTTTTGGAACGAGTTATCTCTAGCGCTGGTGCACTGTGCCTGTGTTGAGCGAATTCTATTTTATGTAGAGGAAGGTGTCCAGAAACAGCAAAAACGAGGAGAAATTAGTAATTTCTCCTCGTTTCACCATGTTAAGACTAGGCTTGTTTTGTCTTAATTTTGGTGCTACCCCATATTTACGCCACCCTTGTAAAAAGAGGGCAGCGTCAAAAGCAATGGGTGTTGCGGCGGAACGCCCACCTCAACACCCATTACAGGCCCCATTTCACTCTAAGTGCTGCGTCAGAGGGGGCCTTATTCACAAGGAGGTTAAGAGTTTATCGCCACAAGGACGTCATGAAAAGTAAAGTTCCTTTGGCGATAAACTCTGAATATGTCCCTAATTTTCTTTAGGCTGGACATATACAATGTTTACTGAATCAGAGTTATTTCAATATTGCCAACTTTCACCAGAGTCCTACAGAACTTGTTGGAACTCCTTACTATAAATGTATGTAAATAAAAAACCTTAATACATAACTGCATCAAATCATATTGAAATTAAAAGGCATTCCTTTCAAATGTGATGTGTAGATATTTACATTTTTTTATGTTCTTTATAAAGTAATAAATGTAATATTTAAATGTTGATTTCGGAGGAGTTAATTGAAATTCATTTTACAAGAAAATGACAAAGTAACAACTTGTTCCAGTTTTATATCGGGCTCTTTGTTTAGCTTGTAAAGATAAGACGCAACCTGCATCCTTTGGGAGAATAAAATATATGAAAAGTAGTTGTCAACAGTTAAATGTGACCACACTTTAACTACCAGTGACTGGAAGCAGTGTATATTAAAATATGAAAAAAATCATGGACAAGAGGTGTTTACTCTGATTCTTAACAGCCTTTGCTACGGGAATGGGAATTCTTTGAAAATGACAGAACATTCTGCAAAACTGTGACTGTATCTGGTTAGTCAAGCAATTTTTTACACAAATCATGAAACAATGTTTTTCTTTTGACATAGAACATGAACTTGTCTAGCAGCTACTCATAACACCTATCAAGACTCTATGAGTGATGTGTTGAACCAGAATGTGAGAAGCCCTGTCCTGGTGACAGCTCCATGCCCCAGGATCACATACTGTATCGCCATAAAACAGAGAGGCTTTCCCATTAGACACCCACTTCTATGTCCTAATAGTCTTTGTACAGCCGAAGGCTTACAGTAATCACAGTATCTCTGTTGCCAAGGTATCCTTCGGCTTAAACAGCCACTGTTTTGATGCTGGCAGTCTGTGGGCTGATTTGATGGATCACGAAGCAGCTGAATACTAAGTTTAATCACTTATTATAGGTCTGGCTAGAGTCATCTTTCTCTGTTTCCCCGAATTCAAGGACTCACAAAAAAAATGAACAAGCATTTGCAATGCAATAGATCTCGCATTTACGAGACTTTGAGCTATTGGCACTGTAAATGTCAATAGCTTAAATTCTTACAAATGCGAGACCTATTGAATTGCATATATTGTTAATGTTAATGTTATGGTGTGTTTTATATAGCGCTCGGCTACTCCGAGGAGTGTCCCGGTGCTTTAAACCCAAAATGAACAGGGAGCAGAAACAAGAGGGAGAAAAAAAACTACTGAGCGAACAACCATGATTTCAGATCCTTCCTGAAAGCCAACAGGAAAGGATTCCTTCGGAGACTGACCGGCAGAGTATTCCACAGTTAGGGTGCTAAGCGCCTGAAAGACCGGCCGCCAACCCTCCCTCTTCTTATGACCGGGACCGAGGCCAGAGCCAACGACTCTGACCTCAATGATCTAGTAGGTTGATAAAAGACCATCCGCTTTTGGATGTACTTGACCCCGGACAAATGAAGAGCTTCGAAGGCCAGAGTGAGCGCCTTGAAAAACAATACATTTTCGAATGGGCAGCCAGTGCAAAGTCTGCAGCAGATCAGAAACCCTGGTGTGCCGATGGAATCCAAAGATGGCACGTGCCGCAGAGTTCTGAACTATATGCAGGCGCTGAAGAAGATATTCTGGCAGACCCAAGTACAGAATGTTCACGTAATCAAGATGCGATCCAATGAGCGCCTGAACCGTGGATTTTCTGTGAGCCAGCGAGAGAAGAGGAAGAAATTTACGAAGCATCTTGAGAATGCCGAAGCATCTCCCTGTGAGGCCAAGGATCTGGGGCTTCATAGACAGAGCATTATCAATCTTTATCCCCAGGTTCTTGGCCGATGTAGAGGCAGCTGAAGGCGGAAACATATTCTCAGGCCACCAGGCCTGCCAGATGGGATCCGACTGGCAGCCAAAGAAAAGCACTTCGGATTTGTCAGAATTGCACTTGAGGTTGTGTTGCTGGAACCATTTAAACACAGCCCCAAGGCAGCCTCTAATACTCTCCCCATCGAAATCAGCTCCCTTTCCACACGTGAAAAGGAGCTGCGTATCGTCGGCATATGACAAGATCTGGGCCCCAAAGGACTCCGACAGCACTGCCAGAGGGGTCATAAAGATATTAAAAAGGGTCGGACTGCTAGAAAAGATCTGAACCAGTTGTACACCGTCCCCCGTAGACCGATCTCATTAAGTCTGACAAGGAGACCCTCATGGGGGGACGGTGTCAAATGGCGCCGATAGGTCGAGCATTACCAGCATAGCCTTGCCACCTGTATCCAGTACCTCCTTGATGGCTTCTGTAACTTCCAGCAGCGCAGTCTTAGTGCTCAAGTTGGTACGAAAGCCTGACTGCGTTCTGTGAAGGAGGTTGTTGGTCTCAAGGAAACTGGAAATGGAAACCTGAACATGTTTCTCAACTACTTTGGCAAGGGCTGGCAGAAGGGAGATAGGCCTATAGTTAGAATACACCCCCGGGTCCAGATTGGGCTTCTTTAATAATGGTATAACTACCGCCTGCCTCCAGGCAGGAGGGACCACTCCGGAGCTGAGCGACAGATTCAGCACGGGGTTAATACTGGGATTCACTACTCCCGCCATTCTCGCCAAAAATTTTGCTGGACACGGATCCCGCAGGGACCCTGACTTTAGTTTAGATATAATATCTAAAGATGTAGCAACCGTCAAGGGGGGAAATTCCGATAGAATGGGCTATTTCACCCAGGAAAGACCGAGCAGCAAAGGCTCGATTTCTCCTAAGAGAAAGCAGCCCAGAAGTCGTATAAGTCAACATGGTACAGCCACCTACCACCAAAAAATCCAGGTCCTGCCGTCCGCACCCGCCCGCAACCGGGACGCTGATGGGCGCAGACGGGCTTTCCTTCGGCGCTCCTTAGGCACGAAGGAGGCGCGCCCGCAAGCGCGACCGCTGCGCGGTGGAAAGAGGCTCTAAATTTATGCCGTCTCTTCCCCGAGCAAGCGCACCACTAGTCTGCCGACCAGCGTGCCTAGCTTCCCCCAAGATGGCCACTCCCCAGACACTCCTCCTACATGTACCACAAACCCCCACGGTGCCTAATAGGTTGAGAGGATGAGGGACAGTAAAGATTTTAACCAGCACGGCGCCACCCGTGCAAGCCAACAGCAAAGGAGGACTGCGGAGGGTTAGCAAAGGACAAAGCTAGGGCGAGATGTTACCCGGCACCGCTTCAGGTAACGAAATGGAAAATAGATTAGGGCAGAGTGCACAGTACACAATAAAACACAATACTACTAAAAGCGGAGCGCTAGCAATCAGCGCACCAAGGCAAGCAGAGTAGGGTCAGGGTTCAACCAGGGCTGTCTCTCACCTCAGATTTATGCTGTCTCCTCCCCGAGCAAGCGCACCACTAGTCCGCCGACCAGCGTGCCTAGCATATATTGTTTGTTTACAAGCGTCCCATGACGGGCTTGCTCCTAATAGAGACCACGTCCCTTTCTATAAACAAGCTGCGTCTAAAGAAAGGGGCGTTGCTTCTAAGTGCAAGTGCAAGCGCGGCATGGGGGCTTGGACAGAACTCACAAAACAAAAATTTGTAAAGCAATAGGTGTCGCATTTACAAGCGTTTAAGCTATCGTCATTTACGATGTGAATAGCTCAAACTCTCCTAAATGCGAGACCTATATAGCATTCCAAAGTAGCACCCGCCATTGTCCCGGCTGCTTGGAAAGTGAAAGCATGCATGGCGCTGAATGTTGCTGCACAGCACGTCATGCCTGCAGTAAGACCAAACTCACCAAAGAAATAGTGCTTACAGACTAAATAACACAGATGTTGAAACACAGAAGTAAAAGGGCCAGTCCTCATGGGAGGTTACCAATAAAGACAAGGCGGTACTAAGGAGGGACTAACAAGCCGATTACCAAATCAGATGCCATCATTTACAAAGGACAAATACACAAGCCAATGAAAAATATAGGCATAGAGTAGGCGGGGCTCCATGTCATATTTTAATACAGCATGCCGCAGAGCAGCACGTGCGCTTCCAAGGCTCGACATCAAAAGCAATAGAGCGAGAGAGTATTAGACTTATCCACTTGAATGATCTCATTTATGGGCATTTTAGTGAGCAATGGTTGAGCCCAAGATATAACCTCTTGACAGACTAGTAAGGAGTTTTTACATTTTGAACTCTGACAAATACAATTGAAAGACATTTTAAATGTTGAAACTCTCATTAATACCATAGGGCTGGTTTTTACATTGATACAACCTTACCTATGTTGCAAAGCCTCTTTGTGCATTACAAATCTCTACAATGTTAGGTGTTACAGAAGGAAGAACTACTGCCAAAGCCATGACAATGGTAGTGTCAGCTGGTAATCTTTGAAAATATGTGGCATAATACTTGCCCTACATTCCAGCAAGTGAGTGAAGTGAGTAAGACTGATTTCTTCGAGAAAGGTTTAGGAGGATTGACCCAGGGAAAATTCTGAATAAATGTGGTGAAATAGTATATTTCAAAGCAGTATTTTCACAAACATGTGCTAAAAAACATAGGCTCTGAAAGGACATTGATTAAATATTCAGGTCCTATCATGGGGTAGCAAGCTAATGAAGTCACCGAAGTTGGGCCCATTTTTCAAAATGTGCTGTGGGTGCCCTATATATCATAAAATACATTCATTGCGCCAAGGCCAGCATTTTGTCGTGGATGCACCCTATGTGCCATAAGAGTCCCTTTATGGAAGAATCAGATCTGACTTATGTGATTTGTCAATATTTTTTAACATGTTGCACAGCAGTACAAGCTGTTGTGCAGCATGGGTTAACGTTTTTAAAAAGCACCATCACATGGCCCTCATAGACCACATCATAGCTCCTTTTTTATTTAAAATCCATGTTGCACCGCAATCCGCGCTGCTTTCCAATATGTTAGAAAAAGACAGGGGTGAAGCAACACGGGGTAGGGAGCAGCAATAATGGGTGGGAGAAGAGGGGTTGAAAGCAAAAAGTGGGCGGTACGAGGAGAAGTGAGGGAGCACCAGATGGGGTATGGGGAATGGTAGGTGGAAAGAAGAAATAGAACCTCAGTCATAGTGCTAGCAGTAGACCGGCACTAATTAAGTTGAACCAATCTGTGCTTGGTCCATGCTCCACTGAAAGGAATCGAAGTGACACTTGCCTGCACTGCCTAATTAGGAGATAGCAAAGAAGAGTGACACTGAAGCCAAAAAATAGTAAGCAATGAGTCGGATCCAAGCCCTTTAATGCAAACAATACACATGCTCTTCATGGGTAAAACATAACAGCCACAGCTATAGTGCTCCTACCACAAATTACATAATATGTGTAATAGTACCCCCACCGCTGCTTGATTTTTGTCACTTAAATGTCAGCCTTAAATTTATTTAAGAAATTCAACAATTTTTCTCCAAACATAAGCTTATGAATTCTGAAAATACACAAATTTTTGTTTCCAATCTGTGCTTTTCAATTTTGATATTCATACATTAATTCAGCCGCAAAAACTTTCAAATTTAGTTCACTGGGCTACACATAGGAGAGCTACAGCTAGGTATCATAATAGGTACCAATTACTCGGTGGAGAGGCCTGATCTGGAATCTCCTCCTACAAGCTTGCAAGTCTGCTTCAACTGACAAGTCACATACCATTTTAGGTGTTTTTTTTCTCTGGACTGCTTGTTATTTTTCAAGTTTCTGGTTACCCCTAACAACTGCCTAGGGCTCTGGAACTTTTAAAATTGGCCCCACATGGCTGTGAATTTTTTTATTCACAATGCAAATCTCACACGTAGAGCCAATATGCATGTCTCAAAATGATGGAAAGAAATGTTAGCCCTAATCCAGCCAACCTCATTTTGTAAAAAATTAAAAATGTGATTAAGAGGATTCATGAGTTATGATTCAGAAAAGTGTTAACTCTTAAACTTTGAGGTTTTGTGTAAATCGGTCTGCCATTATGGCTATATTTTTCTTATAAATTTCCTATGGAAGCTAAAACCTTCTTAATTTTTTCTGTCACCAAACCTACACAAAACTTGGCCTGTTGAAACTTGGTGGATGGACTAAATAAGCAGATTGCTAAATCTCATGCAAATCCCACAACATGGTTTAAAGTTCTAGGCGAATCAATGTAATTCAATGGAAATTGTGGCTGAACTACAACTACACAGTGATGACTACCACTACCACTGTTTAATATGTATATATGCACACACACACACACACATTACCTGCTGGCAGTTGTGAGTGGGTAGTTATAGTTAGGACCTACTTTCCAGAGGAAAAGCATTTTTTGATTTGGAGATATTTTTTTTTATTTTATTTTTTTTAGTCCTCATCTGCCCGACCCTCGTTCCATAGATGCAAAGAAAACACACCAACCACCTCACTGCCTTCGGGAGCAAGGCCCTGATAATTGAGCCACTTCATGAACTAGGCAGAACTTATTACGGATTGGCGGGAGATATGGTGCACCTTGTTAACACTCCTCTAGGCAACTTCATGCCAGTTAGGCCAGTAAATAGATATTGGAGTCGGGGCAAACCACTAGACTGAGCCATGGAGTAAGTGGGCATAATCTTCGGACCTTTGGGGGGGGGGGGGAAAAAAACCCCAAGGAGCCGAAAAAGTAACAAAAAATTCACTTCCAATCTATCAGGAGTTTCCAAAAGGTGAGGCACTGGGTACTACAGGATCTAGCCAAATCTATCTTGGATGTTTCATAGAGTGACATTAGCCAGGCGGAGTGTGCAGGAGGGATGGTATCTACCCAGTGTATACATATTAGCCGTCTTGCCAAAAGGATAGCATAGAATAGGAAAGACCGCGCCACCCCGAAGATGTTCTGATCAAAGCCAAAAATGACTAATGAAAGCGTAAGAGGAATGTTGGTCTTGAGAATTGAATCCAGGGTGACTTTAACCTCTTTCCAATAAGCAATTATGTAGGGGCATTCCCAAAACATGTGGGTATCTGAGGCTGCTGGAAGTTGACATTTATTACAGCATTTCCCTTCCTGATATTTAGATAGACGTAAAGGGGAGAGATATGCCCGGTGTAAAGTGAACAAATGGTTTCGTCTCAGCCAGGCGGGTTTGACAAGTCTATACAAGAGAGAAAAGGATTGTATCCACATATCCTCGTCCACTAACACAATTTCACTTCCCCATAGCTCCATTGGGAGGTTGAAATCTCCATCTATCTCCTCCAAGATGGACCAATACGAAAAAGCAACCTCCTTACCTCCTGACTGTTTTTCAACTAAGTGCTGTTCTAGGGGGCTGGGTCTCCCAATATTAGAATTTTTCCTAATTAGTTCCCTGGCCCAACTGCTGATTTGGATGTACTTAAATCTTGACAAAATTGGCCCTACTTTCTCCTTAAGCTCCTCCCACTCTATCAAGACACCTCCAGATACCAGTTCACCCCATCTTGAGAGCCCAGCTTCAATTAGGGGGGCTGCCAGGGAGTCTTGCAAACACAGTGGGAGCCCAGGAGAGTCCCATATGTGAGCATAGTTGGAGAAATATGCCAGCCCCGCTCTAAGTTTAATTTGCACCCAGGACTTCAATATCATTAGAAGAGTCTTAAGCCTCACCTTTTAAAAAAACTTACGGTCCCCGAACTTAAATAGAAACCCGTCTAACGGAAGGTTTGCCCCCACCAGCATTGCCTTAAACAATCTCCCATTTGAAGAATTATCTGGTGACTTCAAGAGCATTCTTGTGTGGGAAAGCTGGAATGCCCACGCATAATACTGCAAGTCTGGCAGAGCAAGCCCTCCCTTTCCCCTCCTCCTCCTCAATTTTTTCCAGGCCAGCCTTGTAGCCTTATTGCCCCAAATAAAAGAATTAATTTCCTGCTGACATTTATGAAGTTGCTTAGGATCGAAAGCCAAAGGGATGGTATTAAAAATAAAAGTCAGTGATTTGGAGATATTAACAATAATCCAAATTTAGATATCTAGAGTCACAGACCAATCTCAGCGCCTACCCGGAGCTTTGCGACCTCTCGCGTCAGCAAAAGTTCTGTATTTGGCTGTGAAAAGAGTTGTGACCACCATTTTCTTAACAGGGACTGTGTCTTGGGGGATGAGTTCTAAAGGCTAAATAGTAAGAAATGGTCAGGCTAGAGGTATCCTGACCCTACGGGTGCAGTGTAGGGGTGTCTGAGGGACCCCTTATGAGTTTAAAAATGTGTCGATCCTAATTTTTTTCCACATGGATGAAGCCTCAGATCTGTCGCAATGCTCAGTGTGGCCCCGTGTGGCATTGTGGCAGAGTCGTGAATCTTGCCGAAATTTAAAAAATATATAAATTTCAAATTTATTTATTATGTTTTGGCTCTCAAAGAGGGCCACATAAGCATATACAAACAAAGCAACACAATCACAAAAAGTACAAGAATTTAAAAACACAATATTCGAACCGCAATAGCTACACTGCAAACCATCAGTCCAACAAGGCTGGGCAGACACAGTTTTCCAGAGAAATTAATAAATAGCTAAAAATCCTTTAAAAAAGTTAAAAACATAAGCACAAAACATTTCATTTGGTGGGCAGTAAAGTGCATGAAGAAAATCTTGTAAAGTGACAATGCTGAGGCGGAGACAGATTACTTTGAGCCATCGGTTGCGCAACTTACGTAACATAGGACAAATCAATAATACATGCATACAGTCTTGGTTATTCAATTTACATAAATTGCACAAAGCAGAAGTGCCATGCCATTTGGACAGCAACACGTTAAGTGGGATTAAATCATAACGTAATAAAAACCAAAACCTACGTATCCCATGTGGTAAATTCCATAGGACGTAGGGTTGAGGCTGTTTCAGCCTATAGGAGGAAATGAGCGGCTCCACGTTCCTTTTATCTCCAACTGTTTTTTTGTCAGAAAGAAAACAATACTCCCACGAGGCCTCCTTAAGGACATGCTTTAACTGCGTGGGAGAGTAGGAGAAAAGAGCACTTTCATCCAGTTTAAGGATTTTCACAGCCCCTCTGAAATTACTTACGAGTTTAGAGAACTCCTTAAAATTGCCCAAAAGTTCATTTTTGAGTAAAACTCGCAGGGTTCCTTCTCTCGCTCTGGCCAAGCTGGCCACCCACCTTATTAGGGCGCACAGCCCCTGAACCCAGGCACTCCTGAGTCCAAAATCCAGCCTGCAGGCAGCCAGTGGACAGGCATTGTTAAGAGTCGAGAGGGATCTTAGGAGTTTTCCCTCAGTCTTGTGGCAAAAGTCCCAATGTTTTATCTCTATTATTTCTATACCGTACAAGATAGTTGCGGGGATTTTAGCTCTAAATACTTCTAGAAGGCTAGCAAAGTGTCTTTTCCCCGTTGCCAGGTATAGGGACTTTAACCCATTGCCGTGGGCAAGAGCTTTGCGAGAGCAGTGCTCTATATGGAGTTTCTCGCTCATATTGGCCGAGAATATTTTCCCTAAAAAGGTATAACAAGTTACGACCTCCAATCTATGCCCTCCAATAGCCCAACCGAAATTTGTCGAGCGGCACTTCTTCCTACCAGCTATACACATCACTTTACTTTTGTTAATATTGATCTTCATATGATGCTCCCCGGCAAAGTCCTGAAGGGCCTGAAGCCGGTTTGCCAGACCCGTGGGGGTTAAGTCGAGCAACAACACATCGTCGGCATACATCAGACAGGCTATTGGCACCCCTCCTATCAACGGTGCGATCCCCTCACTGGCAGACACAGCAGCAGGGAGGTCAGTTGTATATAGGGAAAACAAAAGGGGTGCCAGTAAGCAGCCTTGTTTAAGGCCATTCTGAGATGGAATTTTGGCCGAAAGCCCCCTTTCGCCCCCCATTAGGACCCTGCACCAGGTCTCAGTGTGCAGAGCCCGCACCAATTCCAACAGGGGAGTAGGGACACCCAGCGTCGCCAATTTTCTCCACAGCGTTCCACGATCTACTTTATCGAACGCTGTGGAGAAATCAATAAAGGCGGCGTACACAACACCCCCTCTCACCTGGACATATTTATCAGTAATCACCTGAAGGGCAGTCAGGTTGTCCAGCGTGCCATGCTCCCTTCGGAAACCAATCTGTTCCAACGGCAGAATGTTGCGCTCCTCGACCCAATCAGAAAGAGAACTGAGGAGACATTTCGCAAAGACCTTTCCGATGGAGTCGAGGAGCGCAATCAAGCGATAATTACTGGGGCTGTACCTTGTACCCTTTTTAAAGATAGGGACCAGAATGCTTCCTCTCCAAGAAGCAGGAACACATTTGGAAAGATGGCATGCCCTAAACAAGGGGTACAAGATTTTGCTCCAGCTTAAGGGATCTTGTTTTAGGACCGTCATCGGAAGCTCATCCGGTCCCATGGCCCCAGAGGATCGCATATTTTTTATAGCCGTCTCGATTTCTTTCTCAGAGGGAAAGAAAACCAGGTCATCAGGGGCAGCATACAGGAAGTTATCCATACCTGTGGTCCCGTTCCCTGCATATAGTTCTCGGATATGGGAGGACCATAGATCTTCTGGTATAGGAATGGGAATAGGGGAGTGGCGTGTACCACATCCTTTCCCAATTATTGCCCAAAAATCTTTAATGTTACCATGTGCAGCAGATTCCCTTAGTTTAATCCATACTTCATCCTCCCTGTCCCTTTTAATTTTTAGCTTAAGTCTGCTTCTCTTTCTTTTTAACCTAGCGATATCTTTCCCACGTTCCAGTACCCTTTCAACATACTGTTCGCGGATTAGTTTATTTAATTCCCTATTCAGATTACGCAGTATCATAGGGACTACCTCTCCTTTCCTAGGGGGGACAGTTTTATTAGCATTCAATAAAATCTTTAACATAAATTCCTCAAAACAAACTAATTCATTGCCGTTCCACTCATTTATTTCCCTAAGGGTATCGGTCAATAGGTCCTGCACCCCATTAATGGCAGCACTACTCCAGAAGCATCTTCCAGATGTAATATGGAAGGTAGCCTCCTTGCCATTTAGCGACCAGGACGCCGTATTCGAAGAGTTTAAAGACACTGATAATAACAATATACTATGGTCGCTCAGAGTCGTGGGTATAATCTTTAAGTCAAGAATCTGGGGAAACAGGCCATAGTCGGCGATAGCGTAGTCCAAAATTGATGACCCAAAGGGGGATTTGTGAGTATAATTAGCGGGGACGTCAGATGGAAATCTTCCATTTAAGATAATACCATCCCCGATCGCTAGTTCTTTTAACAGAATCTTCCCCCTTTTATTTGTCATTAAGTTTTCCAAAAAAGCGTCTGGGGGATACAATGTACTTCCTCCTTAGCTTTATTCCTGAAGAGTTTTAGACTAGCGTTTGAAATTTTACAATTCAAATCGCCTATAAGCAGAATTACAGGAAAAGGAGGGGAATTTTTTATCTTTTCCATATACTGGAGAACCCGCTGCAAATTATCATTAAAACACTCCTCTGGGGGTATATACACATTAAAAATTACCATGGAATATTTTGTATTATCATAAAACAAATTTTCTAGTGTTATTGTGTGGAAAAGTCTACTGGAATCAATATAATGGGAAAATCTCCATTGAAACTTATTTGACAATAAACAGGCGAGCCCCCCCCTAGCATGCCCTTTCTTAGAGGGCGCAGCCGGAACTTCCAGAACATAAAAATCTTTTAAAGGCGTTAACCTATCAATGCACCATGTTTCCTGAATGCACAATATATCAGCCTCCAGAGTAGATAAAAATGCAAGTTTCTCCGGGCTGCTGTGGAATCCGGCCGCGTTCCAGGAGATTATATTTAATGCTGGGTTAAAGATGGTGGAACAATTTGGGGTTATCCTTGGTTTTTGTTGATAATGCACTATGGAGCCAATTCCACCGGTTATTATCATCTTTGAGTGAGGAATTCTCAATTAGTGGAAGTGGCTTCACGTGCGACACTGAGCGTTTTCCCCTGGAAACCCAAATTTTCAGGTCTTTCAGGGGAGAGGTTACCCCGTTTTGCTCACCACCCCCTAACCCCTGCTTACCTAAAGAGTTTGGCTTGCCTGGGTTGGAGATAGGGAGAATATCAATACCTAAACGTTGAAAATTTTCAGCTTGTTCTAATATCAAGTTTGTTATGATAGGGGAATAAAATTTCACCCGTATACTCAAAACCCGACTTCCACCCAACAGAGACACCAATTCTATGTCTCTAGACTGAATATGATAGAGACTTTCAACCTCACTGAAACGCTTGAGAAGCCAAGCTCTATTTAACAAAAGGTCAGTATCAAATAATGGAACAAAATCTAATACACGCACATCCACAGGGGCCTTTAACATATTTACAGGCCGGGCCAGAGGAAAAGAATTTTCAGAATCAAGTGTTACCACAAAGGGGGGGGCCAAAGTGTTTAAAGTCCCGGATGGATAAGAAATTGGTCCTCCTAGTGCACTCCGTGAAGGAGAGCCTGGGAGAGAGCCCCCTATTTGTGGTAAATCTTCCTGGGTAAGCAGGCTACATTGTTCATTTTCCTCCTCCACTGAGGTTGAAGCGGTTAAGTTCACATCCATGTCCACTTTTAAGGAAGTAGATAAGGATTCCCCATTCCTTATAACATTCTCCCTTGCCTCTGTGCATTTTTGGAAAATGATCCTCCGTTGCTTCTTCTTTCTGTATTTTCGGATTGGTTTCCTCTTACTGGCTTTGGTAATTTTTTGTTTGCCATATTTTCCCTTTTCTTCATTGACCTCTGGTTTGTCGGCCAGGGGTTCTTTTCCGCACTCAGGTACAAAGATCGGAAATAACTCCTGGACCGTTTTGGGGCCAGGCAAAACTTTATCCTCCTCCTCTATCTCCAGGACTATATTTTTGATACAGTTAGATGCTGCAGTACAGGGCACCTCCCTATGAGGGTCCATAGAAGGCACTTCATTTTTCCTATCTAGTTCCCTTCTAGTGTCTATGGATTTCCCCTCAGATACAAATTGTTCAGGCTTAGGGGGAGAGGTCTTACTCATATCCGGCGCTTTCTGCAGCAATGTCTTAAGAATTTGAGTAACTGATTCAAGAATACAGTCCGAGCTGCCTACGAATTTCCCTAGAAGCAGTAAAATTGAAGCAAGAAGTTGTTCCAGCGCGATCATGGACTCAGATATCGGCTTTTCTCGCGCTTCCGCAGTGCCAATATTATCCAGGAGATTAAGGTCGGGGCTCTTGGAGGAGTTTAACAAGTCAGATATTTCATGTCTGTTTAACGAAGGGGTGCTACTATACAGCATTAACCCAGAAGGGGTGGCACCCCCCGGAACTTTAAACTGCTCCAGAGATTCCACTTTATCAGGGCTTACGTAGCGTCCCCATAGTTCCAGATCCATGGATAGTGCAGACAGGTCATCCCCTGGCCTGTCATTCATGGGTGACTGAGGAATCGATGGTATGTGCACTGGATCACTTACAATCATCAGCTTCCCGTCTGTGGGGACCCGCAAGGGAGACCCCCCTACCATAGTTTGGGCGGCCCCCTGCTGTACCTGGGGTGGTTGGGGATCTATAGTAGCTGGTACATGTACTTCCAGGGCTTTAATATCTGGTTTATCTAGAGTCGCACATTTGGTTTTTTTTATACCAGATAAATCCCAGAGTTCAGATAACTGACATTGGCCTTTCAGCGGTGGGTTGTTTACTGATTTGTTTCTTGTGCGAGTGGTAGTTAATTTTCGGCCAGGTTTTTCTCCCACTACCCTTCCTGATCGTAGAGTTTTTGACATTTTCCACAGTAATGAGTTTAATTAGGAAATGTAGAAATATAAAACGGATAAAAGTCTGGAATAACGTCAGCCCTTGTCGGGCCAAGTAGGACCAGGATGCAGTATAGCTATCACAGTACTTGAATCAACTCACCTTCCTACTCAAGTAGACTCAAGTTCAAAGAGGTGATAACAAGAAAAATAAAATAAAAGAGCCTGGGCCCAGCCCGGCCTACCTCGGTCACTGAGGGCCACAGAGGGCCCGCCCTTTGCCCGGGCTTAGCCCGGCGTCCCGCTCGCGTCCCGCGAGACGGGGGTGACTCCGCTTTTCTGCGCCTCCTGGCGCAAAACTGACGCGGCCGGTGCCGCTAGGGCTGCTGGGAGTTGTAGTCTCCTTCGCCCAGCACCGCGCTCCGCTCGCCGTCTTCTGGAGCTGGTTTAGGAGCGGGAGGCGGGCGGGTTAAGGCGCCAGTCAGATGCAGGTATGTAGCGCTTGGCGGTTAAACAGCAGCAGCAATCCTCAAAGAGTCAGTGCAGGGGCTACCCCCTCGACCGGGGTGACTCCGCTTTTCTGCGCCTCCTGGCGCGAAACTGATGCGGCCGGTGCCGCTAGGGCTGCTGGGAGTTGTAGTCTCCTTCGCCCAGCACCGCGCTCCGCTCGCCGTCTTCTGGAGCTGGTTTAGGAGCGGGAGGCGGGCGGGTTAAGGCGCCAGTCAGATGCAGGTATGTAGCGCTTGGCGGTTAAACAGCAGCAGCAATCCTCAAAGAGTCAGTGCAGGGGCTACCCCCTCGACCGGGGTGACTCCGCTTTTCTGCGCCTCCTGGCGCGAAACTGACGCGGCCGGTGCCGCTAGGGCTGCTGGGAGTTGTAGTCTCCTTCGCCCAGCACCGCGCTCCGCTCGCCGTCTTCTGGAGCTGGTTTAGGAGCGGGAGGCGGGCGGGTTAAGGCGCCAGTCAGATGCAGGTATGTAGCGCTTGGCGGTTAAACAGCAGCAGCAATCCTCAAAGAGTCAGTGCAGGGGCTACCCCCTCGACCGGGGTGACTCCGCTTTTCTGCGCCTCCTGGCGCGAAACTGATGCGGCCGGTGCCGCTAGGGCTGCTGGGAGTTGTAGTCTCCTTCGCCCAGCACCGCGCTCCGCTCGCCGTCTTCTGGAGCTGGTTTAGGAGCGGGAGGCAGGCGGGTTAAGGCTCCAGTCAGATGCAGGTATGTAGCGCTTGGCGGTTAAACAGCAGCAGCAATCCTCAAAGAGTCAGTGCAGGGGCTACCCCCTCGACCGGGGTGACTCCGCTTTTCTGCGCCTCCTGGCGCGAAACTGACGCGGCCGGTGCCGCTAGGGCTGCTGGGAGTTGTAGTCTCCTTCGCCCAGCACCGCGCTCCGCTCGCCGTCTTCTGGAGCTGGTTTAGGAGCGGGAGGCGGGCGGGTTAAGGCGCCAGTCAGATGCAGGTATGTAGCGCTTGGCGGTTAAACAGCAGCAGCAATCCTCAAAGAGTCAGTGCAGGGGCTATAAAAAATATATACAATCAGACACACACTAATGCATGAACTCTCTGATTCCAACTCAGACAGTTACGCACCCACTCAGACACTTATGCATGCACTCACACACCCACTCATAGACTCATGCACTCCCTTAAAGACTCACTCAGAGAGGCATGCTCTCACTCACAGACCCACTCACGTACCCACTCACAGACCCACTGACAGACTGATACACCCACTCATGAACCCACTGAGACTCATGCACCCACTCACACTCAGAGATTCACACACCCACTCACAGATCCACTGAGAGACTCCCGCACCCACTTATTGAACCACTCAGAGGCCCACACACCAACTTACAGATCTACTCAGAGACTCTTGCACCCTGTCACAGACCCACTTAGACACTCATGCACCCACTCACAGACCCACTCAGAAACTTATGCACCCACTTACAGATATATTGAGACACTCACGCGCCCACTCACAGACCTACTCAGACACTCACTCACCCATTACAGACCCACTCAGAGACTCCCACACCCACTCAGAGACTCCCACACCCACTCACAGATCCACCAAGATACTCTTCCACCCAGTCAAAGGCCCACTGAGACACTCATGTCCCCACTTACAGATGCACTGAGACACTTATGCACCCACTCACAGATCAACTCAGACACTTTACACCCACTTACAGACCCACTCGAAGACTTCCACACCCACTCACAGACTAACTCAGAGACTCACGCACCCATTCACAGATCCAGTCAGAGACTCTTGCACCCAGTCACAGACCCATTTAGGTACCCATGCATTCACTCACAGACTCACTCAGACACACACAGATGCACTGAGACACTCAAGCACCCACTCACAGACCTACTCAGACACTCACACAACCACTTACAGACCCACTCAGAGACTCCCACACCCACTCACAGATCCACTTATATACTCTTGCACCCAGTCACAGACCCACAAAGACACTCCTGCATCTACTCACAGACCCACTGAGACACTCATGTGCCCACTCACAGATGCACTGAAACACTTATGCATCCACTCAGAGATCAACTCAGACTCTCCACACCCACTTAGACCCACTCAGACTCCCACACCCACTCATGGACCAACTCTGAGACTCACGCACCCATTCACAGATCCGCTCAGAGACTCTGGCACCCAGTCAGAGACCCATTTAGATACTCATGCATGCACTCACAGACTCACTCAGACACTCATGCACTCACTAGTAGATGCCCTGAGACACTCATGCACCCAGTCATTGGCCTACTCAGACACCCACGGATGTATGTCATTACATCGCATACTAATACCACGCATGCCATTACAAGGCGTGTATTACTAAGCGATGTCAATGACAACTACATGCCATTACATCGCATACTTTTACCACAAGTATGCCTTTACCACACATGCCATTACAACGCAAAGGCATGCGTGGTAAAGCTATACTCGTGGTTAAAGTTTGCAAGGTAAGCGACAACCCTACCCCTACACTCACACAGCACACTACTCCCACCCCTACACTACCCCTAACCCTAAAACACTACTACACTACAACACTACCCACACTACACCCACCCCTACATTACCCTAAACCCTAAAACACTACTACACTACAACACTACCCACACTACTCCCACCCCTACACTATCCTAAACCCTAAAACACTACTACACTACAACACTACCCACACTACTCCCACCCTTCACTACCCCTAACCCTAAAACACTACTACACTACAATACTACCCACACTACTCCCATCCCATCCCTACACTACCCTAAACCCTAAAACACTACTACACTAACCACACTACTCCCACCCCTACACTACCCTAAACCCTAAAACACTACTACACTACAACACTACCACACTACTCCCACCCCTACACTACCCTAAACCCTAAAACACTACTACACTACAACACTACCCACACTACTCCCAACCCTACACTATCCTAAACCCTAAAACACTACTACACTACAACACTACCCACACTACTCCCACCCCTACACTATCCTAAACCCTAAAACACTACTACACTACAACACTACCCACACTACTCCCACCCCTACACTACCCCTAACCCTAAAACACTACTACACTACAATACTACCCACACTACTCCCACCCCTACACTACCCTAAACCCTAAAACACTAATACACTACAACACTGCCCACATTACACTCACCCCTACCCTACCCTAAACCCTAAAACACTACTACACTACCCTACCCTAAACCACTACCCCCACTTCAAGCACAATCAGCCTAACCTCTTTCCTCGTGGTTCCAGCGTTGCCGTCACTGCTCCTGGTTCCTGCTTCCTGCGTCAGAGGTCTACGTTGTTATGAGGAAACAGCCTCAGTTTCCTCACAACGACGTGGATAGCCATTACATTGCATGCATTGTAAAAGCGCATGCGATATAATGGTACGCGTGGTTTTTACCACGCATTGTAACATTGCATGCGTTGTAACATTGCATGCATTGTAACGCATGTGATGTAATAGCATGGCTGTTCCCCGACACCCAGGCACCCACTCAGAGACCCATTTAGAGACTCATGAATGCACTCACAGACCCACTCAGACAATCATGCACCCACTCACAAACCCACATAGAGACTCATGCACACACTCACAGCCCCTTCAGAGAATCACACACCCACTCACAGGTGCACTCAACGGCTCACATACTGACTCACTCAGACTCTTGCACTCAGTCAGAGACCCACCTAGGCAATCATACATCCACTCACAGCCCCACTCAGACACTCATGTACCCACTCACAGATCTAATCAGACACTCACACACCTACTCACAGATCTACTCAGACACTCATGCATCCACTATGAGGCCCACTCAGACATTCGCACACTCATTGAGACACTCACCCACTCACCCACTCACCCACTGAGACACTCATGGACTCACACACACACACACACACACCCTCAAAGGTTAAAGTTAGGAAATAAAATTAAAAAATCTTAGAAGTTCACTTAAAAAACAAAGGTTACAGGGACGTTATAGTTAGGAAATAGAATTTCTAAAAAACAGAGAAATTTAATGAAAAAAACAAAGGTTATAGAGACGTTATAGTTAGAAAATAGAAACGGTCTTCCCCTGAGATTATGTCTAATTTGTTGATTCCCTATGTACCTACACGCCAGCTGCGCTCGGCCGAGCACTTCCTTGCTGTGGTCCCTCGGGTGAAGCGGCTTAGTGCAGGGAGTCGGTCCTTTCGGTATCTTGATGCCAAATTATGGAACTCCCTCCCTGTGCACATTTGCCGTCTTGATTGCCTTCTGTCTTTCCGTAAAGCGATTAAAACGTTTCTATTCTCTAGTGTCTAGCTTTTTCTTCTAGGGCCTAGCTTCTGCACTCTGTTGGCATGTCTACTAGCGCCTGGACGCCTCTTCAATGAAGCATCTGTTGCACGGTATAAATGTTCCAAATATATAAATAAATAAAGAAATAAATAAATTTAAAAACCTTGGAACTCCATGGGAAAAAAACGTTTACAAGGACTTTATAGATAGGCTCAGATTTCACTGATACAAAACCATAGAAATTCTGCAGTTACAGTTACCTGAGCTAACTATAACCTATGCCCCTGCAATGCACTGCTGATGACCTCACATCACTGATGACATGATCAGTGACATCACTGATGACATCTCAAATGACATAACTGATGACATCACTGATGACCACCCACAGAAGCACTCACACCCTCATTGAACTCCTCATATACCCACTCGCACACAACCCCTCACATGCCCATTCCCAGACTGATACCACACAACAAATCACTCATCCATATAGCCACTCACATATCTACTCATACCTCTGCTCACACACCCACTGACTCACCCACACAGCCACCCCTGCACCCTCTACCTCACAAATGTAGCCACTCACACATCCATTTATACAGACATACAGTCACTTACAAACCTACTCATACACTCTTACAGCCACTCACTTGCCCACTCAATCCCCTATACAGAAAATCACACAGCCACTCACCCATACAGGTACTCACACACACCTATACAGTCACTCGAACTGCCACTCACTCACCAATAAAGCTACTCACACACCTACTCATTTAAACATACATCCAATGACACAGCCACTAACTCACCCAGACAACCACTAACACACACACTCAGACACCCACATAACCACTTACATAACCATCCATACAATTGATATAGAGAGACTGATTGTGTGCAATGCAGACATTTTAAATATTTAATCAAAGAAGCGGCTAAGTGGTTGAGTGAAGTGCGTGACAAGCTTGAAGAACTAGCAGAATTATATGATAATGATATACACAAAAAGAAGGGTTTGCATAGAAGTTTTAGAATGGATTTAAATGAAGCTGCAGTGAAGATAATGGGTCTACTGACTCTGCTAGCACATATTAGTTGACTGCATTAAGGACAGGAGGTATTTGAGGAAATATAGAGATAAGTGAAATAAAAAGGCTGGCTCTAAAAAGAAATACATTGACACTAAAAGAAAAGTAATTTTGGTCACAAGTTAGTCTGAAATGGAGAGTTCCTCTTGCGAGAAGTACCTGATAAAGCAAATGTACATGTGTCTTGGGCCTGGTCTGGTCGCTATGCAGTTACAATGTATTTTCCAAAATTAAGGAAGGAACCGGACCAGTGGTAGACAGAAGTTAAAAGGCTAGTTACTATTTCAAAGCTGCGTTGGGGGGATTTGACCACATTTTCTGAAATTTCTGTTCCCAAAGATTTATGAGCTGAATGGAAAACAGCTCTTACTTCGCCAACAGAGGAGCCTCCAAAAGTGCAGCCTGGTAATGGTTCTATTTCTCTTTTGATGGAGGGATATAAAGCAGTGACAAAGCATAAGGTGTCAGAGTAAGATATGAATTGGGCATACATCATCTACACAGGAGCGGGAAGAGTCAGTGCATAAATACTATGTACTATGAGAGGCTTGTGTAGATCTGTAGAAACTACAGTAGAGTTGAAGAGTTGAACATCCAGTGAAAGAAGGTGTTAGCAGATTTGTATTACCTTTTGTTTTGGTTTTGTGTCAGGAGCTTAGATCTCATATTTAGCAGGATGTGGTGTGCTGCTGGCCAACAGTATCAATGAGACACTAATATATGCAAAGTTTTGCACTTTGCAGTGATTGCTTCTATGCTAAACAGAGAAAGAACAAGGAAAAGTTGATGATCGTTCAAAACTAAGGGGGCGATAATGATAGCGGATAATCTGCATCCTCCGGGCCGGCAGAAGCCACCGCCGGCCCGGAAGATTCGGATTAACCACTGTGGACTGAGAAAAGACCCCCGCCAGATTAGGATGGCTGGGGCATCTTTTTTCCGTCTGCCGCTTTTCCGCCACGGTCGCCTTCCGACTGCGGCGGAAAAGTTCTAACATGGCAGGCGGTGTCTATTAGACAACGCCAGCCATATTAGGATGGCGGCGGTCCTATGCCTTTCCACTGCGGTATTTCCGCCCTGGAAAGGCGTAGGACCTCCGCCATCCTAATATGGAAAGGCATACGGTCTTTTCTTTGGGTGCCCGTTGCAGGCCCCCAGGAGTGAAGGGGGAGTGGGGGGTGCACATGGGGGGTACCTATGGTACCCCCCTGCCTTTGCATGCACGAAGCGGCAGGCACCACGCGGTGACACTACCCACACTAACACAAAACATGCGCATTTAACCTTGCTTGAAGCAGCATACGCAGCAATGTCAAATATAGGGGAAGTGACCGCCAGGGTGGCGGTCACATCCTAATTCCGAGGGAGGGAATGCAACAGCCCCTGCGGACGATCCCTCCACTTCGGGGTGGCAGACGGACTCTGGTCCGTCCGCCATCCTAATTGGGCCCAAAATTACTTCAAAGAGATAGTAAAAACCGAACTGCGAATTTGGGTTATGATTCTGGTATAGTTGATTTTGCAAGTCAGATGTATATTTGAATTTTGGGATGCAAGCAATGCAATGTGCTAGTGTGTTGTCTGCATGGGTTGGGAATGCAGCTCCACAGGGCAGAGATAGGTTTGTGAATAATCCTGGAATGAATGTGAACATCAACATGCATAAGGAAAGCACTGCTTGTCGATTCGGTGAGAAAATTGGACACTAGAGGTGTAAAAGCAGTCAAAATCCAGATCAAATTCAAAATTATTCTGCCTTGTCATCACATTGAAAAAGGGGAAAGAAAAGTGTCAAAAGAACACATTTCTGTAACTTTGAGAATGAATCCTCTAACTACCCAGAGGACATTTAGGATGTTTTATGAAATGATTGCCTTTCGTCCTCAGTGGATTACAAACGTTTCCCTGATTAGAAAGGTTTACTCACAGCGACACAGTGAATCCAGCCCCATTTGATGATGAATGCATGAGTGTCTTCCTAGAATTCAGAGACAAACTCAGCAGTGCATCTGCTCTAGGAATGCCAGATTTCAATTATATGGCATTTGTAAAGTGCATAGCTACCTCCGCCGAGGTGTCCCGGTGCTAGCAGCCTGTAAATTACAATATTTCTTATTGTAGTGTCACGACTGAAATGGGTGTGTGTTTTCTGTCCTGGTGCAGAAGAATGGCTAAGTAAAGAAGTTTGTTGCTTACATCTCTGTTACATGAGATCAAGTAGCCACAGCTCGTCCAATTGGTCTGAAATCCGTAGAAGCTGTTTGCCTTGCAACTGAAGTAAATAAGAGAAATTGTGATGAGTTACACACTTAGGGGCTTATTTACAAGCCCTTTGAGCCACGGATACGTCACTTTCTCCTATATTACGAGTGACGCACCATCCGAGCAAGGGGCTTGCAAATGAGCCCCTTATTGTGTCAGTCCCTAATCCAGCTGAGATCTTGCTGACTTGTACACAAACTCATCACATGACAGTCGCCTAACAAAATATGAGCAAATGATATTGGCAGCTCATAACATTTCAGTCAGAAGATGCTATACTTTGATTCCTACAATGTTGCTGCTGATTCCAAACAATGATGAAGATGATTAAGAGCCTGACAATGATTGCATTGATGTAGCATAATGGTGTACCACACCAAGACTAGACATAAAAACCACTCCCCTTGAAGCAGCTGATCTAACTCTGTTGTTGATTCTTGCATGGGAGACCAACAAGGAAGACTAAGAGCAACATACACAGTCTGTTCCATTTCTGAAATTGCTGAAGCATCATACCTGTGTGACATTACTTCAGTACAAGTAAGATAACTGATTGCCCTGAGAAGAGCATGTTGTGTGACCAATGAACTGAGGGCCTGACTCACAAAGGTAAACTTATACTTTTGTGTAAGTTTACATTTGTTTTGGAATTCACAAAACCCATTTTAATAAAACATTTATGACTCCACTGTCGGGGGGAGAACTCCGCACATTAAAAGGCAAGTTGCATCTTTTGATGTGTGGACTTCTCTGCCCTGACTGCGGAATTTCCTAAGTAATAAACTTAATATTAAATTGGAATTTGTGAATTCCAAAACAAATGTAAATTATGCAAAAGGGTAAGTTTATATCTGTGAAACAGGCTGTGAGTGTGATGATATACACCGGCAGCCTATATGACCTTGGATTGCAGTAGTGGCTGCCAACTACGCAAAGTGGTGGGGCAGGCAAATGGATAGGTGCATGCACGCATGCAACTACATTAACTAATTTGTCGTCTTGAATTACATTACCGTTTTAAAGTTAAAATGTTTAACCATAAAATGTTCATGTAATACATGTAAGCACTTAAGTGCACATTATATAAATCAAATAAGTGAAATAAAATGTTTGCTTACCTTGCTGCACATCCTCTCTCCAGTCCTTCTCCCGTTTAGCGTACGCCCGAGCCAACTCCCCTATCCAATCCTGGTGCTGCTCTCATGCTGTTAACCATCATGCTAAAATTCCCAAGAGAGCAGCACCAGGATTGGATGAAATGGACTCTCTCAGCTTTCCCAAAAGCACTGGAGGCCTGTGCTTAGTTGGAGAGGTTTAAAGTGCACATATTCGGCTGGCCGTCACAAGGCAGACAGCCAAAGTGACATGCGCACTTTAAACCGAAGTACCCAGCCCACCAATCCTCCCTGCAGCTGGTACTCAGCAGCAATGGCCCGCCCTGAAACTCGGCTCAGGACATGGGTTAGTGAAACATAAAATGGTAATAATTTAACTTTATTACCATTGTATTTTTCATCTCTGGGGCATTTTTTTTAGTGGGGCACCACTCCTCTACCCTAATGGAGGAGCCATCAATGAAGTGAAAAAGAAAAAGAAAGTATGATACTGATTGTAGGAGCAAGGTAGAAAATCAAAACATCAGGATAAAACAATTAATACGAATTGGAGAACAAATTTAAGTAAGACCAATTCCTCGGTCATTAACCAATATATCTTCCAAAAAGTGGAAAGAAAGTATGTATATATGTCAAAACAAGGGAGAAAAGAAAAAGAGGTGAGGATCGTATCTCAATCATACTTAATATTAAAGTCTTATTTGTTGTTAAAAGTTTGTGAAAGGTGAAATTTGTACTCTCCCAATGTATATGGTAAAAAAAGGGCAGAGAAATTGTGAGCAACCAAGAAAAAAGAGAAGAATTTCTCAAAGTCAGAAAACAACAACGGCTTCCCAGTGCAAAAACAAGCTGTAAAAAAACTTGAGAAAGAAAAAAGACTTTATTAAAGTCAAACTCATGCTAAAATTCCCAAGAAAGCACCACGAAAAAATGAAAAAGAAGGAGGGAACATATTATATTAAGTGCATAAAGTGAAAGGTACATAAAAATTGAAGGGTTATACATACCCTTATGTCTGTATTGTAACGTTTGCATTGATGAAAGATTCTTAGGATCAATTGTATGTGAACATCCAGAAAACATCTATAATTACAATTGGGAACATCATTGTAAAATATGCTTCTGGAAAACAAGTTTAAATATGCCGTACCCCTGATTTGGATGTAATAAATATTGGCGCTCGTAAGAAAATACTTACATAACTCAAAAAGATTTATACGGCCTAGGATTCGAATCTGTGTTCTGTACACTTCACAGAAATTTCAGTATAACTGCAAAAAAGAATAGAGCACTCAATTTGTCACATTACCAGCGTTTATGTTCTAGAAAAATTCCTCAAAACTTAGAATTAATTATGGAGAATTAGCATGTTAACTGCATTATACTGTACTTTCGGTGCCTACGAACCAAATGCCATAGATAAGTCTGCAGGTGTTCTTCAGTATTGAGTCCTGACTGCAATATACCAGAAGGGTTAATACCAAAGTAATTGTACAGGCGCCATTCAAACTAACCGGCACCCGCTTGTAATATAAATCATGTTGCTGATTTGCTGCATGCGGCCCGGCAACTTTTGCGCTTGAAAGCCTTGAACCAGACAACCTTACGTCAAACACTTCTCAAAAAGGAAAACACACCACACTCCCACCAAGTTAACAATACGCATTCAGGTAACTCACCAGCATAGTAACAGCAGCATAAAGTATCGGTGTTCAGGTGCTTAAACACCATGTATGATCCCAGCCGTCATATAAACAGCTAAAGCACTGATCACATG
This sequence comes from Lissotriton vulgaris, assembly GCF_964263255.1. Taxonomy (NCBI): domain Eukaryota; kingdom Metazoa; phylum Chordata; class Amphibia; order Caudata; family Salamandridae; genus Lissotriton; species Lissotriton vulgaris. The sequence goes on from NC_141694.1 coordinate 249,750,411, forward strand.
TGAGATCCCAAAGTGCACGCAACCAAGGTTAAATGCAACTATGAGAAGAGCCATGAGAATCCTGTACATTTTCTAAGCAGCACTTGTGACAGTAAGTGATAATAATGTGTTGGGTTACAGTAAAAGTGTGGCTGAGGTGGTGAAATATGCCCCTCATCATATAAATGTGGCAAGAGAAGTTCTGTGTCATACACTCCAAGCTGGTTACTGGGTGCTGGTGAAGAAGAACTTTCACAAAAATTGATGAAGCCTCAATGGAAAGGCCCCTAACAGGTCATCTTTGTGACTAACACGACTATGAACTGCGCTGGAATCCCAGAGTGGATACACTGAGCTATTAGAAAGAGAGTGAAGATTGCAGAGTAAGAAGTGGTTTCAAGAACCACTGGTTGACAGTGTCAAGCTCAAGTTTACTTTTGGTATCCAGAGAGAGAAGAGGGAGAAGCAGAAGCACCAAAGGGGTTGATGAAAAAATGAAAACAAAATGTTAAATAAAGAAGAAGCAACATTGCAATATAAGGAACACAAAGAACAAGAGATTGAAACTCCAGTTCGTAAGAAAGTAAAGATCAACATTTGAGTTTCAAGGACCCCCAATGGACAGCAATTCACATTGAGCCAAGTTACTGATGCAGATTAAAGCATAAATCAAGTTGCAGGTGGCAAGGATTCCGCAGTAGTCACAAGAGAATCTGGAGATGAGAATTTGCATTGAGGAGACAAGTTGCCTGAATCAGAAGAGTTCACTGGAAGTCTCGGAGCCCAGAGTAAAACAGAGTAGCGCCAGAGACTGGCGTAAACTCTAAAACCAGTGAAAGGGAATCATCTGCAGGCAAAAGACCGACAAGAGAAAAAGTGACAAATAGAAAGTATGGATCTTCTGAATTGGTTTATCTACCATTAGTTATGAAAATAAAGAATCAGACGTGAAAGTTTATGATTTGACAAACTGCTGACAGTTCAGTTTTGAAGAAAACCCAGTAGAACCACCCCGAAATCAATAAAAAGTATTTTTAAGCCAATATTTTTGATACATGGAAGTGGAATTTCATAATTAAAGCTTGGTTTGTTTTGCACCTTTGGTGTTCAGATGAAAATAGTAGAGTAACTTGTATTCCAAGGACTAAGTCAATGAATTTAGCATTTGAAGTAATTGACTCTTGATTCCTGATTGTATAGCTTTTGAAGTTGGGTTGCAGTGTCAGTTTTCATTTTTACTTAGTAAAAGGATACCGAATTGCAAACAAAGGTGCTGTAAAATGTTGGGAATATTTATGTTGACAATGATATTGATAATTTTAGTTGGTTTATTGTTTTGCTTTATTTCTCCAGTCGGATAAGCTTAATCAGGACCAGTTGAAATGACCACAATACTTAGGGGCTGATTCCGATTTGGTAAAATGCCCTCCAAATAGCCATACGGAGCATTTTTCCCGTACGAATCGTATGCAGAACCGTACCGGTACGAACGATGTAGTACGGTGTGTACCCAAAGCAGTTCTCCATACGAATTGTGCCGAAGACCGTACAACTCACTAATCTGTATGAATCATATTCGGAACGCGCAGTACGCGATGTCCGTACGGATCGAAGCTGCATTTTCCGACCCAGCAAGTGTGAATCATTTCGACAACACTCTGTACGACTCCTTTTCTACGGGAGCTTAAAACATCTGTAAAAGCAGATTTCGCCTGGAAGTGCGTATGAAATGCCCCCCCCCCCCCGGGTACGGTGCGTACACCCCATGGTTGCAGGGGTACGGTGCATTGGGGTACGGTGCGGACACCCCTGGATTTCAGGGGTACGCTGCGTATGTCCCTGTGCGTACACCCCATGATCGTAGGTGTACGGACCGTAGGGGTATGGGTCGTACACACCCCAGTGTCATAGGTGTAGGGTGCGTACACACCGTGCATACACCCTTTGATTTTAGGGGTATGGTGCGTATGTGATAGGGTTGCCCTTCATATGAATTGCTCATACGCGATGTTTACCATACGAATCGTGTACTCATTCCCCGGTCCGGATCGTACTTGGCGGGTCGTACGGCATTTTTACAAATCGTACGGTTCACTGTGCGGGTCGATGTCATACGGATTTACCCTTCATTTTCGTACGGTTCGCAAAGATTCATAGGTATTTTCTCGGAACGGATCGTACTACACGAATCGGGCGGATTCGTACGATTCGTACAGAAATGGCTACGAATCTGAATCGTCGTACAGATTCGTTTCCCAAATTCGAATTGATCCCTTAATGTTATAATAAAAAAAGTTAACACAGGGATAGACCTGTAGGAGAATTTATATTCAAATGTTTGAAATGAGTAATTACTGTGAAATATGGTTTTGTTTGTGCACATCTACCTTATTCATTGGCAGTGGGTGAAACCTATTCACAATTGCCCCTCTCATATTCATTGTGCTACAATGTTTTTTTCTGTCTTTTTCATAATAAAGAATTTCTATCTTCGTATCTTTCGGACGTCAACACTTTGCTGGTATGGCTTCATAAAACTAGAGTTTCTGGGAATTGTAAATTCTTTACTAAACTTATAGAGCCTTATTACGATGTCGTTATAAAACAAGGGGTGACCCACTTATAGTCAAAGGACCTGGGTATCAAGTGTTATAGTCAACAGTTGGTCCTAGACGAAAATTCACCATGCAACACAGTTCCTGTATTAATCAAATAATTCTTTTTATAATCAGCTTTAGATTGAATCACTGTGGTTATTAGAAAAAACACAACATGATAGATACATTAGCCCAAAATGTCAATTGATACATAAGAAGCACTGAAACATTGAAATTTCAATCAAGTCCAGCCGGACTCACTTATTTCATATACAATTCGAAAAAGATTGGCAAATTTATAAAATTTTTACAAAACCAAGGGGTTCTAATATCAATGTAGTGCACAGAGAAGAGTGAAAGTAAGTGCTCAAGTGACTGATCAAAGAGATCAGTGAAACAAAGTGAAAATGATTTATATACAAGAATGAGCCTGCCCTGACTGTAAAAGCTTGCAAAAAATGTAATTCTTTCTCACTGGCTCGTGGTTTTAAAATCCTCCGTATTCCTTGATTTGCACTACTAGCAAGGGGATTAGGGGGGGGAAGGAAGGGGGCAGGAAATAGCAGGTGCAGGCTCCAACTTCTTTTGGCCTTGAACTTGGTTTCCCATGTCCAGGTTCCTACACATAAACATGGTCATGTGTTGGACCAGGTCTGGTCCCTCAATTGCTCTATTTCATCTATCTCTGTTTCCCCATGTCCGTGGTCGGATCACTTCTTAGTTGCCTTTTCCCTTTATTACAGGTCAGTGGTGAAAGTTCCATTATCCAAAAACACCTGGGCACGTAACTGGGGTCGTGTCGACCTCCAGTCCTTGTCATCCTCCCTGCTGGACTCCTCGCCTAAGTTGGCAGGACTTTCCTCCTCATCCCAAGCCGCCACCCTTAACACCTGGCTCGCCAGGGGATGCGACTTGGTAGCTCCCTTACGTCGGATATCAACCAGACGTCCCAACGAATCCAATCGTTGGTTTAACGAGGAGTTAAAGGAGAAGAAGCTTGCTCTTAGGCGAGCGGAGAGGCTGTTGAGACGGCACTACTGTCCTACACTGAGAGTTAGATATACCATCCTCCTGGGAGAGTATAAGAGAGCTATACTCGACGTAAAGACTGCTTATTTTTCCGCCAAAATTCTGGTGGCAGAAAATAAACCCAGAGAGATTTTCTCCATAGTCCATGATCTGGCCTACTCGGACAGGGCATCCCTCAAACCCCTGCCCACTCAGCATCTATGTGATTCCCTTAATTATTATTTTTTGGACAAAATAGCCAATATTAAACTAAATATTCCTCTTCCTTCCCCGGCTTTTGTTGATCCCTCCCCCCCTATTGCCCGGTCCTCCCTCACTTCTATTCCACCGCTCACTGAGGATGCGTTTCTGGCCATTCTCCCAAAAGTTAAATCGGGTTCTCCGATGGATGTTTGTCCAGCCCGCATCCTCAAACACATTTACACTGCCTGTCCTTTGCCCCCCCCTTACTTTTCTTAATAATTCTTTTACACAAGGGGTGGTGACTCCTTCCCTAAAGTCCGCTACTATAGTGCCTATCCTCAAGAAAGCGGGGGCCGATCCTTCCGCTCCAGCCAATTACCGTCCAATTTCGCTGCTGCCCTATTTGGGCAAGGTGCTGGAGCGGCATGTAACAACGGTTTTCAGCTCCTTCATTGAGGAGAATGGGGGCTTAGCGCCCCGACAAGCAGGATTTCGGCCAAGACACTCCACGGAGTCCGTTGTGGTGTCGGCCCTTAACAACCTTAGGGAGGGAGCAGACCAAAACCATCATCAGGCCCTGGTGCTCCTCGATCTCTTCGCCGCCTTCGACGCGGTGGACCATTCCATTTTGTTGTCCCGTGTTGGAGCGGCGGGAATCGGGGGCTCGGCCTTGGTCTGGCTCTCCTCCTTTTTAAGGGACCGCACCCAGGCGGTCCGGCTGGGAGACTTTTCGGCTGCCTCATTACCTGTCACCTGTGGTGTTCCTCAGGGTTCTTCTCTTTCTCCTCTCTTGTTTAATCTCTACATCTGTCCTTTGATTTTTGCTCTTCAGCAGCTGGAGGTCACCGTTTTTAACTATGCGGATGACCTCCAGCTTATCTTTAATCTCTCTTCCTCTCCTCATTCTATCTCTAATTTTCAGTCAGTTATGGTTTTCATCAGGGACTGGATGAACCACAACCACCTAAAGTTGAACCCGGATAAGACCGAGCTGGTTCTTACGGGTGGTTGCTCCAGTCCCTGGAATTCTTTATTTTGGCCTTCTTCTTTTGGGCCCCCTCCTTCTCCTTCTGCCTCAGTCAAGACATTAAGTGTCAAACTCAATAATCAACTCACTCTTCACTCACAAGTTAGCCATGTTGTTTCCTCTTGCTTTCTCACTCTCCGCACTATTCGCACTGTTTCTCGCTTTTTCTCTCCTCTGGCACTCAAGCTGATTATGTCCGCTCTTGTTGTCTCCCGGCTGGACTACGCAAATGCCCTGTACAATGGCATTCCAGCGTATAGCCTACGGAAACTCCAGTTGGTACAAAACCAGGCAGCCCGACTTATTCATGGCCTTTCTCGCTCGCATCATTGTACTCCTCTTCTGAAGGCACTTCATTGGTTGCCTGTTAAAGAGAGGGCCTTGTTTAAGTTGGGTTGTATGGTTTTTCATTCACGGCGGGGCTCTGCTCCCTGTGGTAAATATTTTACCGTATAAGAGTTTGCCAGATAATTTCGGTCAAGTAAAGAAATAGCTCAATCAAATGAGAGGCAGAGTCCGTGGCATCGGAGTCATACGGGCTTTAATCATAAAGATGACTCGAGTCATGGAAATCTATCCATCAATACAAGGGTTCGGGTATGCAATGATGACAGGAAAGATGTCCACGATTTATTAACAGTACATGACATATATAGTAAAATGACACAGTAGCAGTGAATACAGTGGGCGTGACAAGTGAAATGTATATGATAAGAACACATGTGCGTAGCAATAAGGCGTGAACAGGGGTGTGTACAGAGGCGTACACTAGAAACGTCACAGAAAAGTGTCATAAGTGGGTGGGTGCTTGGAGAATTCTTGCAGAGTCAGCTGAAACCTGTGGCCTGAATGCGCGCGCAGCTATTATGACGTGTGATTGACGTGCATCTGGAGGAAGCTAAGAGTCTGACATTTAGCTCTAGTAGAGGAGACAGAAGTCTGGCATGTCAGATCGACCTGTCCCTATAACATATCTGATATCTAGTATTTGGAGAATGTTTAATCTGAAGTAAAAGGTCACTTGGGCAGAGGCTACCCTATACTGAATGTTAGTGCGTGTTATAGGTGCCTGCGTGTCTACGTGCGGGGCCATGGGCCTACTCTGGTAACGGGAACTGTAAATTACTTGCACGGAGACAGGAAGACTTGCTCTTTGCTCTGCAGCCGGGGATATGTTTACCTAAATCACTAGACAGGAATGTGTTTTTCGAGGAGCTGAGCTGGCTACGCTGATAACTTGAAGGTAAAATACTGTTTCTTGGCAGGCAGACCAGGCCGAGCCGGGCACTGCTCGCTTGGCAGGAAGTAAGGCAGAGGTCAGGGATGCGTCTCCATGCGGCAGCTTTCAGAGGCAGAGACAGAAGTGGCTTGAAGACAGAAAATCAGGGCCTAGCTCGGCAGAGCCAGGAAAAACGTGAAAGTGCACCATATAAAGACGGTGGCACGGCATACCTAGGAACTGAATTATCGATCCATTCATGGTGGATCTGATAGAGGACATGTTAACGTTAGACGCAAATGTATTTGCGTCTTCAGATTCGGTTGTGGAGGGAAATTACATGTACTTGAAACCCGTACATGGAGCCGTTGGGGTACACGTTAGGGGACACAATTGACCATAAAAATTTCAATTACCTCATTCCCTCCTTGTCCCCTACGGACCCTTCATGATATGTCGATGTTCATGAGACCATCAATCTGTTCATATAACATCATTTGCTCTTCTTTCTTTCTTCTGGAATGGGAACGTGAACTTGGATGGGGAACACAAGCTGTGGCGCACAAGCCGCAAATCGCTGGCCCACATTTCAGACATAGACAACAACTGAATACTATAGCCAATATGATTCCTAGGAATGACAGTAGCTTCCATCCCCAAGCTGTGATTGTATTCCAGAGCCAACCGGACCAAGTCCAGGAGCCTGGATTCTGGTGTATCAGATGGGCAATTTCATGAAGTCGGGTAATGGCCTTATAGACTGATGGCGCGTTATTTGGAATAAACACGCAGCAACTGGATCCGATGACTCTACAAGCTCCTCCCCTATCGGCCAGGATGACGTCAAGGGCAAGGCGGTTCTGAAGAACGACAAGTCTTATAGCAGACTGCTCCTCTGTTAAGTTGCCCAGGGCAGAAGTAGTCTCATTCACTACGGCTTCAAGTATTCTGGTCAATTTGCGTATCAGTTTACTATTGGAGACAGTGCCTAGATAGGGAAAGAATCCTTTATTGAAATCTGTGTATTGTTCCCAGGTAGTTTCAGTCTGATCAACTATTGGGAGGTCTCTCTTGTGTCTAACAATATTAAGGCGGGAATTCCTGTGATAGTCAGATGGGGCTAGGAATACTGGTGGTAATAAGAATGCAATGAAACAGGTACCATCCCAGTCTGGAGGTAAACGGACATAAGCTGTCTGACCACAAATGAAATAGGAATGTCGGGAAGCTTTGAATGTAGACTTGCCTTTATCACTGAATTCGACCACAGTGGTACAGTCACTGTGACCTAGATGTACTGAACCTTTCTTTCTGACACATAATACACCTTTCGCTGATAGAACTGATATGGATGGCAAGTCTGGACTGGTTTCTGACTGAACATTTAGAATCATGAGGTTAAGTGTAAAATTACCTAATCCATACACTTCATTTTCTAGATCTGTCCCTGTCATTTGTGGATAACCCTCCTTGTCTGGGAAACATGCTTTGTTCATGACTCTGTTCAGATTTCCCCATACCCAATTGCTTTGGGAAACTCTAGATTCGGTGTTTATAGAAGATAGTAAACTAAACCATGCACCACAGGAACCATTATGCGTGAACGGGTAAGGAAAGAGGGGCAGAGCTCCCTTGTAGTTCTGGTAGGGAGGGAGTCAGCCACATATCCAACAATTAGTAGCATTGTTGATCTGGTGAGAATGGTGTAACATACGAATAAATGTATTGTTGCGCAGCGCAAGTCGGTAAGATAATTCGTGTGGAGGAAGAGCACTAAACGTGTGCTCGACAGTGTCATTAGAAAAAGAATGTGCAAGAGGAAAATACATGCATAACATCCAACTTATTGCAATAATCGCAAGACTCAGAAAAAACATAATAAGTAGTGTGCAAACGCATCTGCTCCGGAGACTTTTACAATAATTTCGTTTCTTGGTCTCCTGTCTATCTATCTCTCTATTTGGGTCTAACTTGTACATTGTCAGAAACTGCCTAACCGCTTCACCCAGGAGGGGACTTAAACAATTAAACTGTCTGACTTACTAGACCTTAATTTTTGTCTGTACTCCTCTTGGGAAGTTTTCTCTAGAAGGGGGAGTTTGGTATCGGTCACTGGTACGTGGGAGTTCTGGGATTCAGATTTTGGTGGAAGTCCAAAGAATCTTTTGACGTGGCTGGAGTGCACCCAGCCTTTGCGTCCCTCCAGCTTAACAGCTGTCCTGGTTGTTAACAAAACGATCTTCGGCTCCTTCCAGCGAGGCTCCAAAGGGCTTGACCGGTCGAAATTCCGAACGACGACGATATCCCCCGGGACCAGTTCATGTGGCTTCACCTCAGTGTTGTCTGGGAAGGCTGCCGCGACCTGTGAACGACATGATTGTAGTGCAGACATCAAGGAAGCAAGGTAATCTGTCAACATAGTACTATCAACATCAGTGATTTTTCGCGGCAGAGGTGTCCCCCACATATTAGGAGGTCTACCGAAGACCACCTCATACGGGGATAGCCCTGTCCTAGAGTGGGCTACCATTCTCATATAAAAAAGAGCAACTGGCAAAGCTACTATCCAATCTACTCCCTTCTCTTTACACACTTTTGCAAGGCGAGTTTTCAGAGTCTGATTGTGCCGCTCCACGAGACCTGCTGCCTCAGGATGCCGGACACAGTGAAACTTCCACTGGTACCCCAATAGAAGCGAGACCTGCTTCATAAGTTCGGATGAGAATGGCTGACCGTTATCTGAATACACGACACGGGGCAAACCGTATCGAGGGAAAAACTCACGAACCAACTGCTTGGCCGTGGTCGGGGCAGTGTAATCTGGGACGGGATATGCTTCTGTCCATCGGGATAGGGCACAGACAACTACGAGGACATACTTGAATCCTCGGCATCTTTCCATCTGGATATAATCCATCTGGAGGACTTCAAAAGGGTAGTCGGGAGGATGAAAACCACCTTGTTCTACGGGAACACCTTTTCCTGGGTTGAACTGACAACAGATCATGCAGGTACGCACTTTCTGTTTCGCTGCTGCTCGTAAATGCTTGTTGAACCAGAGATTCTGTAAACTGTCTAACATGGCTTTTTCTCCTAAGTGTGCTGGACTATGTGCTGTATTGATGATAACTTGAACCATAGAGTCGGGGAGAAACCACGTGGTCTTTCCCTTCGTCATCCATCCTTGGTCTGTCTGGACCCCTCCTTGTTCAGCCCATTTCTTTATATCATCTAGAGTGGCATGTGTCTGTATGTCGATGACATCTTGTGTGGGGTCCCTGACTGTCATACAATGTGTCAGTGAGGTTTCATCAGTCTTTGTCATGTCAGTCGTTTGAGTATGAGTCAGTGCTGTATGTTTCGCTATTCGATCTGCAAAATCGTTGCCCTGAGAAATCTTGTCTGTGACTTTCGTATGTGCCTTGCACTTCATGATAGCTATGGCTGTAGGCAAATGTATTGCTTCTAACAGAGCTTGAATGAGGGGACCATGCTGTATCTTGGCTCCGTGAGAGGTCAAGAAACCTCTTTCTTGCCAGAGGACACCGAAGTCGTGAACGACTCCGAATGCATAACTTGAATCTGTGTATATGTTTACTTTCAGGTTCTTGGCTCGTATACAGGCTTGGGTCAGAGCAATGAGCTCTGCTGCTTGAGCTGACAGGGTGTCAATGCGATGTGCTTCTATGACTTCTGTTTCAGTGGTCACTGCATACGCGGCCACTAACTCTCCTGTACTTGTTCTTAAACATGAACCATCCACATAAAGTGTCAGGTCTGGATCGGATAATGCGACATCTGTCAAGTCCTGTCTGGGTTTCGTAACTGTGTCAACTACATCCACGCAGTCATGTGGAGTAGGGTCTGTTGTGCTCGATGGTAAAAGTGTAGCAGGATTCAGTGTATTACAATGTCTGATTTCTACGTGTGGTTGGAATAATGTCAATTCATAACCTGTCAGTCGTGCTATAGTCAAGTGTTGAGTCTGTGTTCTGTTTAGGAGAACCTCTACAGAATGTGGAACTTGTACTGTCAATTGATGTCCTAATACAATGGAATCACTTTGTCTGATTGCTAGAGCTGTTGCTGCAACTGACTTTAAGCACGCAGGCAGGGCCTGGGCTACTGGATCCAATGTACTCGAAAAATAAGCACACGGTCTGTGTTTGTCTGCTTGTACCTGAGAGAGAACCGACAACGCTGTGCCATCGCGTTCTGTGACAAAAAGTGTAAAAGGTTTGCTGTAACATGGTGTTGCTAAAAATGGTGCTTGACATAAGGCTTTCTTTAATTCGTCAAAAGCTTGTGTATGTTCCTGAGTCCAAGGGAGGACAGTCGAAGACGCTGCCTCCTGTGTTGTCAACTGTATGAGTGGTTTAGCTAGAAATGCATATTGTGGAATCCATTGTCTGCAGTAGGAAGTGAGCCCAATAAAAGCTCGTACTTCTTTCTGTGTCTTGGGTTGTGGAAGATGTGCAATTAACTGGATTCGTTCAGGTGTCAGCTGCCTACCCCACTTGGACAGCAAGTGCCCAAGGTACACCACTTGCTGGGCACAGAATTGTAGCTTCGAAGGAGACACCTTGTGTCCCTTGTCCGCCAAGAAATTTAAAACTGTCAGTGATGCTTGTTCACAATCTGGTTCACTACGGGCGGTGATCAATAGATCACCGACGTATTGGAGTAGGGCAGTGTTGGCAGGCATGTGAATACTGTCAAGTTGTCGTTTCAATGCTTGGCTGTAGATACTGGGGCTTTCTGTGAATCCTTGAGGTGCGCGTGCAAATTTGAAGCTTCGGCCATTTAAACAGAATCCGAAAAGGTATTGGCTTTCCGGATCAATGGGGACACTAAAGAAGGCGTTCTTGAGGTCAATTACAGTAAAGAACGTCGCTTCAGAATCAATAGCTGTCAATAAGGATGAAATGTCTGGGACCACTGGATATTGTGGTATAATACATTTATTCAATTCTCGTAAATCGATGACTAATCGATAAACAGGAGGTGCATTTGGATCAGTACGTTTAAGAATTGGAATGATAGGGGAATTACAAACATTCGAGTCAGTTTCTACAACCACTCCTTGTGCAATGAGCTCGTCAATGATTTTCAGTAAAGCCACTACAGCATCTGGTGGTAACTTATATTGTCGGATGCGTGGTAGTACTACTCCTGGCTTGAGTGTGACACGATATGGAGTAATGTGCATACAACCTACATCAGTGGGGCCTTGTGCCCATAAATGTGCAGGAACATTCTGTAACCTGGGGTCAAAATCTCTCAATACATAATGTCCTTTGAAATCACGAAGGAATAACCTTACTCCTTCCGGAGAACAACAAATTACAGCTCCTAGAGCTTTCAGAGTCTTTATACCAAGCAAGTTTTCTGGACATGATTTCGTGAGCAATAAGTCCTTAGTACGAGATAATGGACCAACTGCTAGGGAAACAGGTTTCGAAACTTCATTAACTATAGGCTTTCCTGAAAATCCAAGGGAAACATTCTGTGAGCCTGAGAGGGGTACCCCTGGAACCTCGTCACGACTGATTGTTGTTCTGCTTGCCCCTGTGTCAATCAAAAACTTTCTATCCTTTCCTAATACCTGACTGTGTACATAAGGACCTTCTTGATCTACAGGAACCTCAATAAGGGGCGAGCCAACCTCCCTCTCTAGGCTGTTTCATGTGTATTGCTGATAATCAGGATAGTCAGACTGTGCATACTGGTACATCTGCTGTGTAACATGTTGTGTTGCGGCAATGGGTTGAGGCTGTGGCACCGCTACGGTCTGTTGTGGAATCTGCATAGGCTGGACATTCTGTGGAACGTGTTGTTGGACCTGGTCCTGTCTAGGAGGACGCGGTCTCTCTTTAGTTTTACCTGTGGAAATATTGTGTTTCAAAACTGCACAATCGTTTACATAGTGACCTGGCTGTTTACAATAGTTGCATGTCCCTTTAACAGGAGCTGCTGAATTTGAATTATTGGATTGTGTCGTACCCCTTTTATGACTGTCAGGTGGAACTGACTGAGCCACTAGTACTTTCATTTTCGTGTCTTTCATACGTCTCTGTTCGTGATCATGTTCCTCCCTAATTCTGTTCTGGTGGTACTGTAACATTTGTAACATTTGGGAAGGCGTATTAGCTTGCCATGTGCTCTCGACTTTCAATACACGGTTCTTAACCTGGGGCAGGGAATTCTCGACTAATTTGGATACAAAAAGGTGTGGGTATGACTCGCTACTTGTTTTCAGGCCACTATTAATAATAAAACATTTCTCGAATCGGGAATAAAAATCACTAGTGTCTTCGTCGTGTTTCTGTTTGCAGGCTGAGATTGCATCCCAGTCCTCCTTTTTAGTTGCCAATAACCTTGGCAAGACCTGAACTAGTAATCCTGGTAGTGCTTTAGTTTTGTCCCCAAGACCTAGACCTGGGGTTCGACCAGTTTCTTCGGTTTCTAATTCAGCCCAATTAATCTTTTTGTCTCCCACCTCCCATTCTTTTTCCTTGAGTTTCTCGTAAATACCGGCAGGCAATAACACTTTCAGTATTTTCATAATGTCTGGATAGGTATAATCTCCCATGAGTAACATGTCTTTTATTTCACGATGGAAACCTGCAGGGTCTTTAACATGACTGGGCACTATTTTCTTCATTTTTAACAATTCCATTTTAGTTATAGGCGTGTATACAAACACGCGTTCAAGGGTATCATCGGCTTTCCTGACTGGATGTACTTCTCGTAAAGGATTCTGTTTGTCTAGGTGATATGGTTGCCTGACTGGGGGTGGAACGGAAACAAGATGTGGAGTTAAGAAGGTTCTATAATTGTGACGTTGTTCTAGAATTATTTCGATTAAATCGGTACCTAGACCTCTCCATCTTCTCATGAGTAAGTCCTGCAATAAATTATATAATGGACCTGGATCAGATGCTTGGTTTTCATACTGTATAATGAGGTGTTGGGTCATGTATATACCAGCTAGTTGCTGTTCTTCTGGAGTAAGACTTAAAAATGTTTGTACTACTGAATCGTCTTTATATATGCTGTCATCCCCGGCCCACTGTACCGCGGACCGGGCTAGTTCCTGATCACGTAAGGTATTGAGTTCGTGATAACCTACTCTTTCTTTCAGTACTTTATCAGTAATCTGGAATATATGTTCAAGGGAACATCGTTCTGTTATCGGACATAGGTAACGTTTCTTGTTTTCTAGACGAATGGGTCTGTCGAAGGGCCTATCAAGAGGGTATGGTCTAGGGAGTTTCTCTCTACCTACATATGCCACCATGTCTCCCCTCGCCTGTTGCGAGGTTTCTGCTGGATTCTCTGGTTCTTCCTCATCTGAGGTCTCTTTATCGTCTGATCCAGAATGCCTTTCAGATTCTCGACGGGCATGTATTACTATTATTTCTTTACGGATCTTTCTAACCATAGCATGTATACTTTTCTCTCTGTCATGTTTACCCTCAGCAATATTCTGACTCCATCTTGACAATCGCCCCATCTCTTCTTGTGGAAAACTAGGCTGGTCTTGTTCCCTTATCAGACAATTAACCAAAAACCGCATTATTAAACCTTGTGTCTCGACTTTCTGACGTGACATGGCTTCACCAACACACTCGGGTCTTTCTCCTGTTCTAATAAAATGGTATATATTGTCTAGATGGTCTGGCATTTCTGGTAATAACACCAAGTAATCTGTAACACGTCTTAAACGTAGGGATACTAACATCATGGGTCCTGTTTTTCCCGGCACTGTATCATATCTGCAATCTGTAAGCTGTTCTTTAAGTTTTTCGGCTGGGGCAGCTTTAGGCGTACGTTGCATTGCTAAATCTCTCATTGTCATACGATGTAACTGTGGCGGGGTGCGATAACCTCCTGTAGCACCTCCTGAAGCGGAGGCTTGAGCATAACCTGGCTGTAGGGTCGGTATTTGTAACGGAGTTGGGACCTGAGCAGCGCCAGCCCCAAAGGGATTAAGCGGATGAATACCAGGGGGAACAATAGGGGAAGTGACAACAGGTGCAGGAAGTGGTGCGGGAGGGGTCTGCTGTTGCGGACCTGGGGGCAGATGATCAACAGGGGGTACAGGTACAGGTGGTACGGTTACATGGGTATATGCGGGAGCTACGTCGTCTAAATAGGAAGAAAGGAAAATGTCTGCTGCGGTTCTGTGACGTAATTTAGTCGGAACCAATGGAGGGGGCAGATCTTTCGGTACTTCCGGGGTCGCCTTGGGCAGGCCCTCGGCCAGGACTGGATACAGGCCTGTCAAAATGGCATTACTCTGTCTTTCGTGTTGTTCTATTCTGACTCGCTGTCCTTCTTCTAGTAGTTCTTTTTCTTTAGCTTTTTCGGAATCCTCTCTACTTTTCTCTACCTTTCTGAGTGCTTTCTCTGTCCGTCTATGTGATTCTTTACGCCATAATTCAATGGCATCTTTCTGTGACTGTCTGGCTTTCTTTTTCCATAACGCTTCCTCTACTCTCATGATGCACTCGGCATCCCATGTCCCTGTAACGGGCCATTTCTGATTCTCTGCTAAGTCTTTCGTATAATCCACCCACAAGTCTAGATATAATATGGCATCTAAGCCGTAATTGTGGTACATAAAATGTCCAGGAGTGTCCGTGGGTGGGATGGGAACTGCTTCTTCGAGTATCCCTTTCCTAGTTCCTATCTGTCGTAACTTCGAAAATAATGGCATGGCTACCTCGGTCTAGACACAAACACAGTAAGAAAATGCAAACAATCACTCATACCACGACATTAAAACATATTGAAACATTTCGAAACGAACAAAAATAACTAGATAACTTGATACTGGATGCACTGCTAAACAGTACAGATACACTGCTAAAACAGTGCAGACCGGATTTGTGTACCCAAACCCGTCTTGACCGGACACAAATAATGCACCCGTCTTGATGCGTCCCCAGCAACGGTACTCACCGGGAAGCACGGAACGGAAGGCCTCGGAAACTCGACTGGACTGGACCGCTACGATGTCACTGCTGCTGCTGCGCACTACGCATGCGCCTCGACTCTACTGGTGGGCCTCTCGATACCTCGGACACTGCTCTCTCGGCTGGGCTCTGGTCGGGATCCTCCGCACTCCTCACCGCCTCGTCTGGATGTCGACCGCAGTCTCCGTCGCCTCCGTAGGCCTGAGGGAGATACAGGAAAACCTGCAGATGCGCATGGGGTCCGTCACAGCTGTAGTCGGGGGCAAAGCCTGCGACGCATCACCGGCGCGTGGGGTGGGGGAGGGGTCCCTATTCGGGCGCCAAATTATGTGGTAAATATTTTACCGTATACGAGTTTGCCAGATAATTTCGGTCAAGTAAAGAAATAGCTCAATCAAATGAGAGGCAGAGTCCGTGGCATCAGAGTCATACGGGCTTTAATCATAAAGATGACTCGAGTCATGGAAATCTATCCATCAATACAAGGGTTCGGGTATGCAATGATGACAGGAAAGATGTCCACGATTTATTAACAGTACATGACATATATAGTAAAATGACACAGTAGCAGTGAATACAGTGGGCGTGACAAGTGAAATGTATATGATAAGAACACATGTGCGTAGCAATAAGGCGTGAACAGGGGTGTGTACAGAGGCGTACACTAGAAACGTCACAGAAAAGTGTCATAAGTGGGTGGGTGCTTGGAGAATTCTTGCAGAGTCAGCTGAAACCTGTGGCCTGAATGCGCGCGCAGCTATTATGACGTGTGATTGACGTGCATCTGGAGGAAGCTAAGGGTCTGACATTTAGCTCTAGTAGAGGAGACAGAAGTCTGGCATGTCAGATCGACCTGTCCCTATAACATATCTGATATCTAGTATTTGGAGAATGTTTAATCTGAAGTAAAAGGTCACTTGGGCAGAGGCTACCCTATACTGAATGTTAGTGCGTGTTATAGGTGCCTGCGTGTCTACGTGCGGGGCCATGGGCCTACTCTGGTAACGGGAACTGTAAATTACTTGCACGGAGACAGGAAGACTTGCTCTTTGCTCTGCAGCCGGGGATATGTTTACCTAAATCACTAGACAGGAATGTGTTTTTCGAGGAGCTGAGCTGGCTACGCTGATAACTTGAAGGTAAAATACTGTTTCTTGGCAGGCAGACCAGGCCGAGCCGGGCACTGCTCGCTTGGCAGGAAGTAAGGCAGAGGTCAGGGATGCGTCTCCATGCGGCAGCTTTCAGAGGCAGAGACAGAAGTGGCTTGAAGACAGAAAATCAGGGCCTAGCTCGGCAGAGCCAGGAAAAACGTGAAAGTGCACCATATAAAGACGGTGGCACGGCATACCTAGGAACTGAATTATCGATCCATTCATGGTGGATCTGATAGAGGACATGTTAACGTTGGACGCAAATGTATTTGCGTCTTCAGATTCGGTTGTGGAGGGAAATTACATGTACTTGAAACCCGTACATGGAGCAGTTGGGGTACACGTTAGGGGACACAATTGACCATAAAAATTTCAATTACCTCATCCCGCCTTTATTTCTTCCATGATCAGGGAGTATATCCCCACTCGAGAGCTTCGCTCTTCTTCCCAGTCCTTGTTGGTGGTCCCCCGCTTTAAGCGCAAGAAGTGGTGTGGGTCGAACTTTTCTACTGTGGCACCCACCTTTTGGAACTCTCTACCGGACCACCTAAGACTGGCAACACACTACCTTCCCTTTCGGAAAGACCTCAAAACCTTTCTTTTTAAACAGGCCTTTCCCTTGTGATATGCTCTCACTTTTCCTTAGGCCCACCAGTTCTTAGGTGTGGTGGTCACTCTCCCCCATTGGTACCCTGCCCTCCATAGCGCCAAGAAACCGCTGGTGAATGCTGCGCTCAATAAATATTTTAAATTCAAATTCAAATTCAATTCCAAAGGAGAATGTCGACGTTTCGACCCACAAAGAGACCGGGTGACTGAATTCCTCAGAGCAGGGTCTTCATCAGGACGGGATGAGGGAGGGGCAAAGGATAACTCAATGTGCACGTAGGTTAAAAGGACCCCAATGTCAGTGGGCACCCTTCTGTGGTATGCCACCACACATGCGATGTTTGTCACTGGTGAGCTACGGCGGCGGCGTTGTTTTCCGCGTCTTTACCGAGAGACAGACTAAAGTTATCGGCAGCATTTAGGAGAAGATTGAGTCCTCCCTGCCCTCGGCATCGATTTGAGCAATACCATTCACACCACGTCGGAAAGCTTTCCTGACATAACAAGTGGTGCAAATTCGGCATTAAGTTTTGGTGCGGACAAACGTCGCACGTGTGGTGGCATACCACAGAAGGGTGCCCACTGACATTGGGGTCCTTTTAACCTACGTGCACATCGAGTTATCCTTTGCCCCTCCCTCATCCCGCATTTTTTGCAAGCTTTTACAGTCAGGGCAGGCTCATTCTTGTATATAAATCATTTTCACTTTGTTTCACTGATCTCTTTGATCAATCACTTGAGCACTTACTTTCACTCTTCTCTGTGCACTACATTGATATTAGAACCCCTTGGTTTTGTAAATAATTTTATAAATTTGCCAATCTTTTTCGAATTGTATATTAAATAAGTGAGTCCGGCTGGACTTGATTGAAATTTCAATGTTTCAGTGCTTCTTATGTATCAATTGACATTTTGGGCTAAAGTATCTTATCATGTTGTGTTTTTTCTAATAACCGCAGTGATTCAATCTAAAGCTGATTATAAAAAGAATTATTTGATTAATACAGGAACTGTGTTGCATGGTGAATTTTCGTCTAGGACCAACTGTTGATTAGTACGATGTCGGGCAGACACTGTTGCGGATTGAGAAACGACTGACCTTAGGACGGCGGTTCCGACTGCCTGATTTGGATGCAACACCCATAGGGCAGTCGGAAACATACATTTTTCAATGGAAGCTTGTGCGGTGGCGGAATAGGCCTGCAGTACAATCTTCCATTGCACAATGAAGGTTTGCAAACAACCCAGCACCATGTGGTAGGCACCATGTGGAGTCTGCCACGCAGTGCTGGGATGTTGAGGGGGGTACCATAGGTGCCCTCTGGGCCCCATTGCAGAGGGCCAGAGGGTAAGAAGGCCCTGCTAGAGGTCCCCAACGACACTTTCTGACAGCCTTTTCATGTTGGAAAGGCCAACATGAACTGGCTGTCGGAAGCTGCCATCATTATGCCAACAGCGGACTCGAGCCTGGCTTCACTGTCCTAAGGGGATTATGCTGTGTTCCGACGGTCGGTCTGACGGACTCCTTTAGCCTGTCGGAAGGCGTTGGACGGTCCCTCCGACTGCTTCCCCCGACCGAACGCATTGTAATGCATCGGACGAACCACAGTTGGACCCCAACCATTGATCTGTCGGTTGCAGTCCGACCACATTCATAATCGGCCCCTTAATGTGGATTGCATGACCTCCCAGAATACTAACAAAACTAAAAATTAGTTTGAGCTCTGTTTGAGTGAAGAGTGTGTGTCTATATTGAAGAGTTAAATAAAACAAGAGTGAACATTTTGAGAAATTCGGAGGGTTCAAGTGAATTTAAGATACAAATAGACGCAGAAAATACATTTAGAAATTCAAATGTGCATCCGAGATTGAGAATGGAGCATGTGAGGAATGCGTTGTGTATGGTGCAACAGACGTCTCAAAATACTAGTTCAATAGAATTAGGTAAAAAGTGTTAGTGTGAAAGGAGTTATGTGGCAGATGAGTTTTTGATTGGTGAAGAACTAATATTTAGGCAAATGTATTATGTTTGTGGAAAGACTGTATTGTAATTGAATAGAAAGCTGCAATCATGATTTGATTTTTCCTCTGGTTTGCTATGTGAATGAAAGACTGATGCTGTTGGGTTAAAAAGGGTGACACATGGATTTGGTCAAATTATGTTATATGTGCTTTGTGCTATAAATCTATCTATTGATGTGGCATTCAATGATGTGAAAAGTAGAAGAATGTCAACACTTTAAGATCACCTTGCTTCTAACTCTGCTGGTGCATTAACTAAGGTCAATGACAAACTAACAGCTATGCGTTACGATTATTATGCAAAACGGCCTTGCTTTAAATATCCTCCTAGCACAGGAGGGCAGAATCTGCTTTGTGTTGAAGATATAACAGTGCTGTATCTTTATATCCAATACCAAGCTCATTAATGCTTATATAACAGACATGACTAATATCTCTCAAGAAGCAAAAGCTTTTGATGCGAATAGTTTATGGGAATCAGCTGGTTCCTTGTTTTGGTAAGAATGGAAGGATTGGTGATTGGTTTGACACAATAGAAGGTGGCATGTTGTATTCTATTCTAACTCCATTAATAATTGTGTTTAATGTGTGCAATTGGTTTTATTCTTTTGCTTGCAATATTTAAAACATTTTTTTTATGGGAGTTAGCAACGTCGACGAATAAGGGGAAGCATGACCTTTTACCAAAATAGACATCAAAGCACAACTTACAATGACATTGAGATGTTGAAAGAACTGGGGCGCAAAAGACAGAAAGTGATGCTGACTGTACTATGAATGTAAAAATGAAATATTAGTGATGATTGCAGTCGTCAGAGAGGGCATTTGATGAAGCTTTTTTCGTATTTAACTCAAATTTGCATAGTAACATGAATCTATTGTAACCGAAACAATAATGCTGTGATGTTCAGAACTATTTTTTTCTGACCTAATTTAAACCAGACCTTGCCTCCATTTTGAACATGTACGGCAGCTGCTTCTGAATATTCATTGTGTGTTTATATTTCTCATTGACACTGCATACAATGAAATGTGCACTGTTTGTTTTTGTAATGGCATGCTATTTACAAAGAACTTCAGAGAAAGCCTTTAGATACTTTTATAGGCTCCTCCTGCTTGCTGTAGGTCATTTATTCATGATTTGTTTTGTTGTTTATGTAACCAGATTTGTTCTGACGCCTCTGCTAATATTAGGTCAGAAGGGAAAAGCATTATTTATTTAAGGGATAGTGTTAGAATAATCGGGTTCTATGACCTTTTATTCTGTATTTTGATTTGTTGTTGTATTGTTAAATTTTCTCACTAGGGGCCAGATGTAGGAGCCCTAATACCGGTCGGAAACGGCCGATTTTGGCCATTTCCGACAGGTATTAGGGTTTTCAGATGTAGGGGGCTGAAAAATATAGAATCGGTATATTTACAAATTCGGTAAAATTACCGATTCGGTAAATTACCGAATCGGTAAATATACCGATTCTGTAATTACAAATGTAGGTGGCACATTTTACAGTGCCACAGGCCCTTAAGAGTCGGTATTTTACCACACAATCCTATTGTGTGGTAAAATACCGAATTCAGGTGTGCATGCACATCTGTGCATGCACACCTATGCAATGTGACACACAGACATGCCCTTAGGGCATGTATAGGTGCCACATTGCACACAAGCCTGTACTTGGGGTGCTAGAGGGTGTCAAAGTGACACCCCCTGCACCCTTGCAGGATTCGGTATTTACCGATTCTGTAAATACAGAATCCGTATTTCCCACTGATTCCTATGGGCTTCAAAGCCCATAGGAATCAATGGGAAATACCGATTCTGTATTTACAGAATCGGTTAATACCGAATTTTACAGATTCGGTAATTCAGATTTTAAAATTACCTACATCTGCCCCCTTCCCATTTACAGACTCTTAAATACCGAATCGGTAAAATTCGGTATTTAAGAGTCTGTAAATGGGAATTACCTACATCTAGCCCTTAGGACTGTATTATATGGCCTACTTTCCCTGTTTCAAAAGGTACTCCGCGAAACAGGGAAACTCCCCAGATTGTGAAGAATGTGCTGCCCCCAGGGAAGCCATGAACATATGCTGGCCTTGGAGCAGCGCATTCAAGTGAAGTACAGAGCGGCTGCTTCAAAGCGGATCCTTGTTTCACAGTGAGGTGATATGCCACCTGCACTTTCAAGAGTGGAGAGAGATCTACTTGCAGGCAGGTGAAGTGAGTGATGCGCCTGTCTTTAAAGTGATGTCTGAGGGGTCCATGGAACCCCTTTTGTTCCCCCAGAGGGCTGTCTTTAGGAGGTGCACTTAAAGCGTGCCACCTTTTTGTGGCACATTTTCAATGTGCCTCCTAAATACATGTTTGCCTTGGCACCAATGCTGGTGATACGGCCAGGTGCAGAGGCAAAGTGATTCCCTCATTTGCATGGGGCACGCTAGTGCTGGTGCTACATGTGCACAAGCACTATCCGTATCACAGAAGGGGACGCACAAGCATCTGCGCCTCCTTCTGGAATACTAGTGTGAGTCTGGGGCGTAAAAAGCGTGCATTCACACCATTTGAAAATGCATCCCTGAGGCACAATGTATACTACGCCCCCAGATGCAGACTGTGATTTTCATTGCTTTCTATGGTGAAAATCATTAGAAAAGGCCATTGATTTAGGGTTGAGCCATGACTATTTACTGAGCCTTTAATGAGCCTGACAAATATTCTATCAATTTGCTGCACATGCCGAGACTCAGTTACAAGGCCATTGCGCTGCTGATGCATCTCTGTTGTTTTGACACACCGGCTGTGCAGTGTACCTGCCCATATTTACAAGGCCACGCAAAGTAACCCTGCGTGTAAATATGGGCCCCTTTCACGCATTTCTCTGCTTGAATGGGGCGTTCCATGGGTGGTGCTGTGGGTGTTCCCATGCAACATCCATGGAACCTGACACATTCCCAGATTTACAAAGTTCGGTAAATCTGGGAATGCTTCAGAATCCAACGCCTCCCCAGGGTAGACATAGGAGTGATGCAATGAGGATTGACACTTTTATTTCTCCACGTTTTTAGGTCATTTTGTAAAGGGTAACAAAAGTGCTACCTACCAGAGTTTTGCTAGCCTGAAGCTTGAGTGCAAGTGCGCGTGCACGCGCGGAACAGCCATCTGTCTCCTCCGTCATGGGTCATTAAGTTGCTTTCCCCTCTGCCTCCCTCTGATCACTTTAACTTTCAGGGCTCGGCTTGTTAATACTGCTGGGGTGATGCAAAGCTCCTTATTTTGCCCTTTGAAAAGCTTGCAATGTCCTTGTTTCCCTTGCCTTTGCAAAGTTTGTGTTTGCATTTCGAAGTAACTGTAATTTTATTGCGAAATAATGTCCCCCTTAGCCAAACTTCCATCCCCTTTTCCCCTCTTTTTTGAAAGGAAAAATAGCCACCAGGTCCAGCCTCTGTCCCTTGTTTCTAGTGCCAAAGTGAGGCGGTCTGTTTTTTCACAACCCAAGTCTGCGCCATCTCTTCAACAGATGTGTCAAGCGCGTGAGCAGGTGAGAACGTGCCGGGCTCGTAACTTGTCTCCCGGTGTGACATCTAGGGCTGGCCCGTGCAAACAACAAACACTCTTCGTCTCAAGTGCTGTGAAGGCCCGGGCGCGGCGCTCTCTCTCCCTCCGCTGCCTTTCATGCAGCTTGGCACGGCTCTGCAGCTGCAGCTATAAAGGCATACATACTCCTTGAAAGGGCTTCAGCCCACACGCTGCATGATAAATACTACTCATGTCAACTATAAGACCAGAACACACCAAGGAAGGGTCGATATTAACATTCTGGGTGCCAGTGAGGGTGGAATGGGGTTCACCTCCACCCCTGTGCTTTCTCTAGAGAGCCCTGAGCTCGCACTTTTGAAAAGTGCCATATGCCAAGCTGCAGGGGCGCTCCGGCGTCATCAGCCAGGACTTGAGGGGCCGGCACTCTGAGGCATAGTAACCCAAGACTCAGGGGCGTCAATAACAGTGAGCAGCAGGGGGTGTCACTGCAGCACAGACGTCGGCTCCGTTCACAGTCTCAGCTGAACAGGACTCGGGTACTTTACAGGGAAGCTCACTGCATGGTTGACCAGCTGCTTGAGGCTTTTATTTCGAAGGCAGATTTGTTAAAATCTAGTTTGCGACATTAACATTATCGGCGCCATCTTGTCCCTTTTCAGGCTCATATGTGCACGTAAGTAGCAGCCATTTTGAATGCCATGGCCTCTCTGCCCACTGCCGATAGCCAGCGTGTCTATCTCTCTCTCCCTCTGACCTCGCAAGCATCCCCCGCGCACTGACAGCCCCCGCTCTCACATGCTTGGGCCATAAACCTCCCCTTCAGCGCGACCCTGCCTCGGAGCCACATCCCGTACCCGGCTAACACCTCCCTCCATCCCTTTCATGATCACGCATCCTTTTGATGAACCCCCTTCCTCTGTGCCCGATTGTCCGGCTCGATTCCAGGCCACCACCTGGCCCTGCGGATGCAGTTTATTGCCCCCTACAGTAGGAAGCTGCCCTCTTCAAAGGATCTGCAACTGATCAAAGCCCCCACCCCATGAGATTCGATCAGCCGCACACATTCCGGGAACCAGCGGAATGTCCAGCTGCGCGACAGTCATCACCTACTGAGATCGAGGTGGGGACTTCTACTGTGAATGTGTGTGGGAACGGGCTTGAAGCGGGGATTCCGAGGATGTCTTTCCGTACTTCAAAGTGTTGACAAAGATATGTTTCATGTAATAAAGCCATAAACCTGTGTATAAGAGGCCAGGCGTCAGAGATGCGGTCAGAGCACCTCGAGAAGATACCCTGTTGTCTGATTTGACGTGTTCTGCTCCGTCGGAATAAACTTCTGTTTCCTGCCTTCCAGCCTCCAGCGCCTGCCTCTTTGTTTGATCATTTCGAGTGGTATGAGAGGCGGCTAACTCCAGGCAATACTTAAAGGTTATCGGTTGAAATCGGCCTTACCTTTCACAGATTCAGGCTAAAACTTAATCACATAATCAGTATAAAGGGAAATCAGTCCACCACATAATGTCCACCACCACCACATCCACTACCACCACCACGTCCACCACCACCATGTCCACCACCACCCAGTCCACCCATACCACGTCTACCACCACCACCACCACACCCACCACTACCCCACGTCCACCACCACCCCACCACATCCACCACCATGTCCACCACTACCATGTCCACAACTACCATGTCCACCACCACCATGTTCACCACCACATCCACCACCACCACGACCACCACCACCACGCCCACCACTACCACGTCCACCAAAACCACACGTCCACCACCACCACGTCCACCACCACCACGTCCACCACCACCATGTCCACCACCACCACATCTACCACTACCACATCCACCACCACGTCCACAACATCCACTACCACCACCACGTCCACCACCAGCACATCCACCCCCACCACCACATCCAACCCCCATCACCACCACCATGTCCACCACCACCACCTCCACCACTACCACCTCCACCACCACCAAGTCCACCACCACTACGTCCACTCCCCCTCCACCCCCACGTCCACCACCACCACATCCACCCCCACCACTATGTAGAAAAAGCACATTTTCTCTACTTATCATCAATCTGCTTTGGCATCAATCGCCTCTGATCTACATGATTATTAGCTGATCAAATAAAGAGGCAGGCGCTAGAAAACTGGAAAGAGATGAACAGGTTTATTCCTCCGGAGGAGAACACGTCAATTCGGACAAACGAAATGTCTTCTCAAGGTGCTCTAACAGTACCTCTGTGGCATGGCCTTTTATACATGATTTTGACTGTTTATTGCAGGGTAACACATTCGTGACAGTGGTTTATTACATCCCCGGAATCCCCGCTTCCAACTTGTTCCCACACATACCCAACAGCAAATGTCCCCCACCCCGGTCTCAGTAGGTGATTGTTATCGCACAGCTGGGCATTCCGGCAGGGTCTGAAGTATGCGGAATCAGTCAGATCTAAGAGGGTTGTGTCATTGATTAATTCTGACCCCTTTGATGGGGAATGAGTTCCTACTGTATGGGGGCAATGAACTGTATCCGCAGGGGCTGGTTATTGCCCGGGACCAGACCGAACAGCAAGTTGCAGGGGAGGAGGTTATCGATGGACCTGTTCGTGCGAGGGGGATGAAAGGGCATGGGCGTTAGGCACGGGAAGTGGCTCCGGGGCTGGGTCACGCTGAGGATGCTTTATGACTCTAGCATATGTGCTTGGGGGTTGTCAGAGCACGGGGGATGATAGCGAGGTCAGGGTGATGCGCTGGTGATAGGCAACGCACGAAATGGCTGCGGTATCTAAAATGGGTGCCGTTTACGTGCATACAGTGGCTCTTGTTAGGCAAGATGGCGCCGGTGATGTTCACGTCTGTCGATTATATTTCAGCAGTCGCCCCTTTAACATTCCAAGACATCTTGCTAATCTATTTCAATCCCCATGATATTCTGTATCTCTGTGTCATACATTGCAATAATTTGTTCTATACGAGTATCTACAGTCTTTGGACACAAAGAGTTCAGACATAGAGAACACAAGGGCGGTATGCATTGTATCCCCAAGCAGCAGCCACATATTATGAAAACTGGCACCGAGATGATCATCAACAGTTTCCAACCCCAATCTTTTAATATGCCCCAAAACCATCAAGTGTCCAAGTCTCTTGTTCTTGGTGGATCTCTGATGCCAGCCTGTGAAGGTGTTCTATGGCCTTATAGATGGAAGGCGAGCCGTCAGGGACAAAAGTGCAACAGCTGGCACAGATGATGCGGCATGCTCATCCGCGGTCTGCCAGTACAACGTCTAAAACAAGGCGATTCTGCAAAGCCAACAGGCGGACCGCTTGAAGCTTGGCAATGTTGCTGGTGAGGATGCTGGCTGTGACGTTAAGAGCTATCTCTACTGGCCACATCAATGAACTGGGATGCAGCAGAGTCCGCTTGGTCCGTGTCTCCTGATCGCCTTTCTCGGTGGTGTCCAGCAGGTGCAGTTTAGGTTGGAGGCAGAACAAAAGCGATGGAGCATGTGCCCCCCCAGCCTTTTGGGAGCGAGGTGTAGGCCTTTGTACCACAGATGAAGTACATGTTGGGTGATGCAACAAATGAAGGGGGGTCGGCAGTGTTCAGTGTTCTCGTTATTTGGCAAGTGCTATGGCCCACAATTTCAGTCCCATGGCCTTTGATGCAGACAAGACCTGGGACGCTTACTACAGATAGGGCTGCAGTTGTGGTTGCAGCTGTTCTTTTCTTTAGAAAGGAGAAGGTTGGTCTGGATGGGTTATTCAGTATTTGCATTTCCACTTGTTCTTTTGCCGGAATGTTCATTGGGAAAGTTGCGTTTGAAGTGAGAGGACAAAAGGGAGCAGTCGTTCTTCCAGTTTTGTTCAGCCAGAACTCGTTATAGAATTGTTTCATTGTCCCATCGGACATGGCATTGTCTTTGTAGCTCTCTTGCAGGAGCATAAACCAGGCGAGGCAGGACACATGAACAGAGAAGGGTGAAGGGATGAAAGGAATGGAATGTTCAGTGGCATGTGGGAGCAGCCGACAGATCCAACAGTTGGTGGTATTTGCGGCAAGATTGTGTTGGTGTAACAACTGTACAAAAGAATTGTTCCAAAACTCTTTGTGTCGTTCTAGAACGTATTTCAGACCATGGACAGTTCTAGTTGAATGTAATCCATTTGAAGGATTTCAAAGGGATGGTCGGGGACTCCAAACCCTCCCCGTGGTACTACGGTCCCTTTCCCTGGGTTGTGTTGCAGGCATACCATGCATTGTTGTACCAAGCGTTTTGCTGAGTCTGCTATCTTGCTGTTATGCCATACCCTAGCAATCAGTTCAGTCATGGGAGCGGATCCTATGTGTGCGGGTAGGTGTGCCATGGTCAATATGGGGATCAGATAGGAGTTAGGTAGCAGCCATTTGTCTCTGTCGTTTGTCCTCCAGCAGCCTTCATCGTCTTTCAGTCCCACCCGAGCCCATTCAGTCAGTTCGTGTGGTGTACTCGTCAGTTGGATGTCTCTTATAGTGGCCCTAGTGTCTGTCTATTTCTCAGCTTGTGACCTAGTCACAAACATTCGTGTTGCAGTTCTGTCTTCGGCTGTGGCTCTGGCAGTAACGTCAGCTAGTGCATTTCCCTGTCCAATAATATCCGTCACTTTCTTATGTGCTTGGCATTTAATTACTGCTAGCTGCTTGGGGAGGAGGACTGCTTCAGTAAAGCGGAAACTAGATCTCCGTGCAGGATCGGTGTGCCCTGCGAGGTCAGGAATCCTCTTTCCCTCCACAGGAGCCCGAAATGGTGAACCACCCCGAAAGCGTATTGGCTGTCCATGTATATGTTTACTGTCTTCCCTGCTGCTAAGATGCATGCTCGTGTGAGGGCAATCAGTTCGGTAAACATCACTTACAACGCAAGCATTACAACGCACTACCATTACATCGCAACCATTACAACGCAAACCATTACAACGCATTGCGCTGGGGGGCGCTCTAGGATAGGGAATATATTTAATTTACTATCCAACACCTTCCCTACTATCCACGGGGACTGGAGTTGGAATAGTAAATTAAATAAATCACTATCCAGTGCCTAAAAGCACTATGCGTTGTAATGGTATGCGATGTAAAAACCGCGTTGTAACAGCAGGCGTTGTAATAGCCTGCGTTGTAACGTCATAGATCCATCAGTTCTGACGCTTGTGCGGATCGTTGGGCAATGCGGGCTGTTTCTATTAGGGTTTGGGCAGTGGTGACGTCGTATGCAGCTGAGGTGGTGCCATCTGGGAATTTGATGCACGAGCCATCTACCCATAGATCTCCGTCAGGTTCTGGAAAAGCAGTGTCGGAGATCTACCCTGCTCCTAGTCTGTTCGTCAGTGAGGGTCACACAGTCATGTAGGGGAGTCACGCTGGGGTTGTTTTCGGGTAGAGGTAACAACGTAGCTGGATTTAGAGTGGTGCATCGCTTCAGAGTAATGTGTGGCGCTAGCAGGGTCAACTCGTATCCTGTCAGTCGTGCACTAGTCAGATGTTGGGTTTTGGTTTGATTCAGGAGCGTGTCAACTGCATGGGGTACTAACACTGTAAGGGAGTTGGAGAGTACTATTCCCTCGCTCTGGCATATTGAAACTGCTGCAGCTGCTACGGCGCGTAAGCACGCTGGCAGCGCTCTGGCTACTGGGTCGATGGTGGCTGAGAAATAAGCGCAAGGGCGCTGTTTGGGACCAATCGATTGTGTCAGGACAGATAAAGCACATCCCTCTCTTTCGTGTGTGTAGAGGAAAAATGGCTTGGAGTAGTCTTGGGTTCCTAGAATGGGTGCAGAACAAAGGGCATCTCGTAATTCTTTCAACGCTTTCTGGCATTCGGGGGTCCAAGGGAGTGGTAATGGAATGTCTTTGGCCAGTAGGGAAAGTAGGGGTTTGACTATGAGACTGATGTTCGGCAATCACTGTCGAACGAATGAAGTGAGGCCTACCAAAGAGCAGACTTGTTTCTGGGTCTTAGGGACGGGAGTGTCTAGAATAGTCTGAATTCTGTCAGACGTGAGCTTCCTCCCTTCCTTCGATAAGAGGTGTCCTAGATACGTGACTTGGGGTTTGCAAAACTGCAATTTCTTTCGGGAAACTTTGTGGCCATTCTCTGCAAGGAAGTGTAGGAGCTGGATGGTGGCTGTAACTGCTAGTGGAGTGGTGTCTGCTGCTAAAAGGATGTCGTCTACATTCTGTATCAACGCCACCCCATCTGGTAACTGTACTTCATCTAACTGTCTTTTGAGCGCCTGGCTGTAGATGCTCGGGCTCTCGGTGTACCCCTGGGGTGCTCATCAAAATCTATACGAGCGGGATCTTAGGGTAAATCCAAAGAGATACTGGCTGTCTTGGTGAATGGGTATGGAGAAGAAGGCGTTCTTAAGGTCAATTACGGTGAACGTGGTGGCAGTGGACAGGATTAGAGCCAGGATAGTGGTGATGTCAGAGACTACAGGGTACTGTGGCACAACTATTTTGTTGATCTCTCGTAGGTCAATGATGAAGCGGTATGCTTTTCCATCTCCCTCTCCTTGTCTCTTAATGATCGGTAAGATCAGACTGTTACAGACATTGCTCACTACCTCCTCTACTACTCCTGCTTCTACTAGTGGCTGTATTATTTCGATCAATGCTTTCTCGCCCTCTGGTGATATCTTGTACTGGGGTATTTTCTGTAAGGTTGCTTCCTGTTGTATTGTCACATGAACTGGGTCTATCATCATTCGACCTACGTCTGAGTCAGCCTTGGCCCATAGGTGCAGTGGTAAAGTGTCCAGTAGGGACACATCTGCTTCGGTAATGGGGTACATGTGTTGGGATGGGTGAGGTCTTAGGTGGTGGTGGTTGTCATATAGGATGATTCAGACTCCGTCGGGCGAGCATCTGATGGTCGCTCGAAAATGCTTCAGCAGATCGAGACCCATAATGGCGTCTTGGGTATTGGAGGAGAGGAGAAATGTTGTGTTGATGATATTTTCTCCAAGGTCAAAGGGGATCAGTTTGGACAAGGGGTTAGTGGAAGGAGTACCATCAAATCCTATTGATGTCACGTGTGAGCCAGACAAGGGTGCTCTTGGAATCAGTTGCTTAGATAATGCACTACATGTTGCTACCGTGTCTATCAGAAATGGTGACTTCGTGCCCAAGACCTTTGCGGTAACATAAGGGCCTTGCTGGTCAACATAGAGCCCAACTTGCCCTAGGCAGTGCTATGCAAAGTCGTACGTGTTGTCGTAGTAAAATGTAAATTGATACTTGTATAGTGCACTACTCACCCGCAAGGGTCTGAGGGCGCTTGTACGAATACCGCTGTGGATCCCATCCTGGCTTTCCCTATGAGGCGTCCACTCCTGGGCACCCCCAAGGTGGAGGCCAGGCATCCTTAGCGTTGTGGGGGCCGTTGTGGAGATTAAGCAAGCTATTGCCTAGAGTTGCAGAGTGGGACTCCATGATTGGAATAGGCACCGAGGCGAGAATTATCAGGTCTGTGGAATTTTGAGCCCAAGACCCGCCGAGGCGGGGAATTGAACCCTGGTCCCGGGCTAGACCTCTGCATCAGGGTCTGCCACTCTAATCATTGAGCCACACTTCTCCAGTCAGACTGTTGGTATTGATTCTGTCGGGGGCGGTCAAATGTATTTACTCTACCGGGTCTTTCCTCACTGGTGTCGTTTGCGTACCCTCTCCCACGTCCTCTACCTCTCGGTCCATTTGTCAATTCTCTCGCCCCTTTTTCTTTATTCATACCCAACAGGATCGGGCACTGAGATTTCCAGTGTCCGTGCCCTCTACAAAATGCGCACTGATCCTCTCCTAAGTCCCGACGTCCAGTGTAGAGTGAGGAGACATTATTTCTGGGTGGTGGTGTTCGAGGGGTACTTCGCTGATATCCTCCCTTGCACTGTTCTTTCCTTATGTTCACCCCTTGTAACTGCGCTATCATAACTTGTTCTTTTAAATCCTTCTTTTTCTTTTCAGTGGCCCTATCGTTTTCGTTTTTCTGGTGCTCATAGTACTGGGCCAACTGGAGAATGGCCGCTGGTTTAGATGCCGCCCATATGCTTTCGCTGGTCTGTAGCTTCTGCGATACCTCCGGTAGCAGACCCTTAACAAAGTTCTGTACGAACAAGTGATGGTCGGTCGCAGTGGACATGTCTTGTCCACTATAATCGGAGAACACCGTTTCGAACCGGGAGATTTATTGTGAGACATCTTCTTGGGGTTTCTGACGGCAAGCGGTTACTATGGACCAATCTATCTTTTTCTCAGGAATCAGGAATTTTACTTTTTGTCCTATCTTGTCCGGGAGGTCTAATATGGCTTTTACAGGTTTCTGTCCAGGGTTTCGTTGTTTGTCTAGTACATCGAGTTGTTCCCAGGTATGACCGAACAGGTCAGAGTGTTCTACTTTCCTGATCTGTTTCCACACATCAGCTGGTAGGCATAGCCCAAAGAACAAGTCGATGTCGGCAAGCGTCATAAATGTCGATTCTAGAGCGGTACCTAATTCTGTGTAGAACGCAGTGGGATTCTTACACAAATCCGGCAAGGATTTGCAGAACGTCAGGATGTCCTGTCTATCCCAAGGCTGATACACCCAATTATAAACCACTCTTTCTTTGGCGTTCTGGAGATTTATGTCATCATGAGTTCCCTGTCCTCTAGGGGGGACCCAATAGGGGGCAGCTTCTTTTATGGGCATCATATTGTCTAGCCTCCCCATCGGGGGCTCCGTTATTTCCGATGTCGTTTTTTTGACTACCCGTCCTTGTTCTATGAGGTGGTGGAAGACTTCTAGGGTATAGGAGAAAAGTTCCGTCATATCACAATCATTCTCGTCCCCTGTATCTACCTTCTTGTATAGAGTCATGTCGGTAGGGCCCTATTTTCTTGTATTTCTCCTCATAAGCCTTGGGAGTGTAATATAAGAAACGCACAACAAAGTGTCGCTTGTGATTGTCGACATAAGAGTTACATATATCTGTTATATACTCTTCTGTTTCCTACCTGTCTACCAGAGTTTTAACGATTTTCTCAATACCTGCTCGCTCACTCTTACTCGATCATGGGATTCTTACTAGCCCTTTCACTGTTGTTTCAGTTCTTACCGGAGTGTCGTTTGACGAGGTATCAGGCACGAGCGGCTCGGTCGGCGCAGAGGCCGTGGGTACCGAGACCCTGGTGCTACCTTCAGTTACGTTCTGAGAATCTTGGTGGAGATAATTGGTGGACCCAGGAGTAAATCGTCCTCTATCTTTTGTTTTGATGGTAACTCAGGGTAAAGAGCAGGAATGTCTGACAAAATATCGAAATCAAAAATATCGAAATACAAAAATATCGGAACAAAAATATCGAAGTCAAAAATATAGGAATCCTATCCCTAACAAGATAAGTACAAAAATATCGAAAAAATAATATCGTAGTACAAAAATATCGAAATTAAAAATATCGTTTTTTAAAATGTATTAATAATAATGTAAAAATAATTATAAAATACATATAATGTTAAATAAAAATATTAAAACATAATTAAAAAATTAAAACTAATACATATACATTTAAAATAAATTAAAAACTTAATAATTTAATGTAATTTTATATTTTTTAATTTCATTTAATTGATTTAATTTAAACTTATTTTATTTACCCTGTACGACTGTACCCCAAAAACCCAAAACTGACCCTGAACCCTAAAAATACCCCTTTACCCAAAAACCCAAAACTGACCCTGAACCCTAAAAGTACCCCTTTACCCATGAACTGAAAACTGACCCTGAACCCTAAAAATACCCCTTTACCCAAAAACTGAAAACTGACCCTGAACCCTAAAAATACCCCTTTACCCATGAACTGAAAACTGACCCATAACCCTAAAAATACCCCTTTACCCAAAAACTGAAAACTGACCCTGAACCCTAAAAATACCCCTTTACCCAAAAACTGAAAACTGACCCTGAACCCTAAAAACACCCCTTTACCCATGAACTGAAAACTGACCCATAACCCTAAAAATACCCCTTTACCCAAAAACTGAAAACTGACCCTGAACCCTAAAAATACCCCTTTACCCAAAAACTGAAAACTGACCCTGAACCCTAAAAATACCCCTTTACCCATGAACTGAAAACTGACCCTGAACCCTAAAAATACCCCTGTACCCATGAACTGAAAACTGACCCTGAACCCTAAAAATACCCCTGTACCCAAAATTAATTAATATTCTTTAATTACCAATTAATTATTAATTAACAATAACAATAAAGTAAATATATTAGCACATTTGCTGTAATTAATTTAATTTAATAATTAATATTATTTTGCACAATTAATTAATTAAGAATAACAATAAATTATATATAAAAAAATTACTATAATTAATGTAATTAAATAATTAATAATAATTAATTACCAACTAATTAATAATTATAAATATGTTAATTATCATAATTAATTAACTAATTAATAGAAATTAATTACCAATTAATTATTAATTAAAATATGTACAAACATATATCAATTAATTAATTATTATTAAATTACTTCCCACCCTATTCCCCTATAAACCCATAACCCGCTACAGAACATATTTATCAATTAATAAATTAATTACAAATAATTAAAAATTAATTCTCAATTAATTAATTAATAATTCCTACTAATTAATAATTAATTTAACATAATTAAATTACTTCCCACCCTATTCCCCTATAAACCCACAACCCGCTACAGTAGTAAAAGACAATATTTAATAAAATAACATTAAAAATAAATAATAAAACATAATAAATACAATATAATATACACTAAATTTATTTAAAAATTGATATTAGTAACCTCAAAGTTATTAATTTCGATATTAATAACATCGATATTTACAACTTCGATATTACTGATATCATGCCAATATCGATATTTAGACTGTCGATATTACTTACCTTCGATATTTTTGTATATCGATATTTAAACTTCGATATTTTTGCATATCGATATTTAAAAATCGATATTTTGTCTGTGTACCAAAGAGCAGAGGGTGCTCTGACAGGGCATTGTCCTGAGAACTCTGATTCTTGTTCCTTCCTAGCGTTTTCTCTTTCCTTAATCTCCTCTTCTAACTTTTTACCAGCTAGGTGAGCTGATTTCCGTAGTTTTTTATCTATTCTTGCTTTGTCTTTCTTCTTTTGTTGAATTGTTTCTTTTTGCCACATGCCGAGACTGTCAAGCATAGCTGGCGTAGTTTTCTTTTTGCGAGGAGCTTTCTCTAGCGTTTCTATTTTATCGAGGTCAAAAGATCCCATATGTGGCCACTGATTTTCTCGATCTTTTTTAGTGCTTTTATGCCATAGTTTACTGTAAGCTACAGCAACAATTCCATATTTTACATACATGTCCTCATTAGGGGTGCCTTCTGGTGGAGCCAGATGACTGACCTCTAATAAGTGGTCCGGGCAGAACCAATTACCAATCAGTGGGGAGAAGATAGGCAGGACGTATAATCGGACAAATGAAGATCTCAAACAATTGTGGACAAAGGTCCGCACTACCTATCCTTCACTGTCTGCAAAGAGAGAAAGAGAGCGTTTCTACTCTTCGTTGTTTGCAAGCAGTGAATATCTCAAAAAGGACAAAATATCCTAAGAACCAAAGAACCAAAGAGCGTAATACTAGTATTTTCAAATCAAACAAATTCCAATGCAATCAGTCAATCAATCAGATGGATAAACCATCCTACCAATCAGACGTATAAACATCCTACTAATCAGACGTATAAACGTCATACTCAACCTTACCCGGACCGTATGGACAGTTCTTCATCTTCCACTTCCAGCGTCCGATCGTCCTCTGTTCTCCGTTTTTGCCACGGCACTCCTGTGGGATCCCAGTCAGGACCGTCGATCACTGGAGAGAGGTCAGTTCGGAACCGGTGAAGTTCAGATGATCGGCTGCCAGACGAGGGTCTTTTACAGGCAGGTGCACTTTTCCCGATTGTTGCAGTCGTTCACTCCGTCGTTAGGACCTCTCTACCAGACCCACGTGTCGCTGATGGGCCCCGCGTTGGGGCACCAATTGTAGAAAAAGCAGAGTTTCTCTAGTTATCATCAATCACTGCTTTGGCATTAATCGCCTCTGATCTACTCGATTATTAGCTAATCAAATAGAGAGGCAGGTGCTGGAAAAAACTGGAAAGCGATGAACAGGTTTATTCCTCTGGAGGAGAACACGTCAATTCGGACAAACAAAATGTGTTCTGGAGGTGCTCTAACAGTACCTCTGTAGCATGGCCTTTTATACATGATTTTGACTGTTTATTGCAGTGTAACACATTCCTGAAAGTGGTTTATTACATCCCCGGAATCACCGCTTCCAACTTGTTCCCACACATACCCAACAGCAAATGTCCCCCACCCCGGTCTCAGTAGGTGATTGTTATCGTGCAGCTGGGCATTCCGGCAGGGTCTGAAGTATGTGTAATCGGTCAGATCTAAGAGGGTTGTGTCATTGATTAATTCCAACCCCTTTGATGGGGAACGAGTTCCTACTGTATGGGGGCAATAAACTGTATCTGCAGGGGCTGGTTATTGCCCAGGAACGGACAGAACAGCCAGGTGCAGGGGAGGAGGTTATCGATGGGCCTGTTCAAGCGAGGGGGATAAAAGGGCATGGGCGTTAGGCACGGGAAGTGGCTTCGGGGCTGGGTCGCGCTGAGGATGCTTTATGACTCTAGTATGTGTGCTTGGGGGTTGTCAGAGCGCGGGGGATGATAGTGAGATCAGGGTGACATGCTGGTGACGGCAACGCACCAAATGGCCGCATACCTAAATTGGGTGCCGTTTACGTGCATACAGTGGCTCTGGTTAGGCAAGATGGCACCGGTGATGTTCACTTCTGTCGATTATATTTCAAAAACTACATCCACCCCCACCACCACCATGTCCACCACCACCATGTCCACCACCACCACGTCCACCACCACCACATCCACCATCACTGCATCCACCACCACCACCTCCACCACTACCATGTCCACCACCAACACCACCACATCCATCACCACCACATCCACCACCACCACGTCCATCACCACCACATCCACCACCACCACCTCTACCACCACCACCACATCCACCACGAAAACGTCCACTACTACCACATCCACCACCACCACCTCCACCACTACCAAGTCCACCACTACCATGTCCACCAGTATCACATCCACCACCACCACGTCCTCCACCACCACCACCATGTCCACCACCACGTCCACCACCACCATGTCCACCACCACCAGGTCCACCACCACCACGTCCACCACCACCACATCCACCACTACCATATTCATCACCACCACATTGACCACTACCACATCCACCACCACCATGTCCACTACCACCACCCCCACCACCACCATGTCCACCACCACGTCCACCACCACCACCACAGCCACCACCACCACCACATCCACCACCACGTCACACCACCATGTCCACCACCACCACCACCACGTCCACCACTGCATCCATCACACCACAACCATATCTACCCCCACATCCAACACCACCACCACGTCCACCACCACCACCACGTCCACCACTACCACATCCAATACTACCATGTCCACCACCACCACATCCAGCACGTCCACCACCACCACATCCACCACCACCACATCCACCACCACCACGTCCACCACCACCACATCCACCACCAGCATGTCTACCACGTCCACTACCACCACGTCCACCACCACCACATCCACCACCACTATGTCCGCCATCACCATACCCACCACTACCACAACTACCACCACCACCACACCCACCACCAACACCACGTCCACCAACAATACCACAACCACCACATCCACATCCACCACCACCATGTTCACCATCACCACTACCATGTCCACCACCACCACATCCATCACCACCACCACCACATCCACCACCACCACATCCATCACCACCACATCCACCACCACCACGTCCACCACCACCACCAAAACCACCTCCATGTCCACCACTACCATGTCCACCACTACCATGTCCACCACCACATCCACCACGTCCACCACCACCATATCCATCACGTCCACCACCACCACATCCACCACCACTACATCTACCACTACCACGTCCACCACTACCATGTCCACCACTACCACATCCACCACTACCACATCGACCACCACCATGTCCACCACCATGTCAACCCCCACCCCCACCACCACCACGTCCACCACAACCACCACATCCACCACCACCACATCCACCACCACCACCACATCCACCACCACATCCACCGCCAACATGTCCACCCCCACCGCGTCCACCATCACCACTACCACATCCATCACCACTACATCCACCACCACTGTGTCCACCACTACCACATCCACCATTACCACGTCCACCACTATCATGTCCACCACTACCACGTCTACCACCACGACATCCACCACCACCCCCACGTCCACCACCACCCCACCACATCCTCCACCACATCCACCAGCACGTCCACCAACACCACGTCCACCACCACCACGTCCATCACCACATCCACCACCACCACGTCCACCACCACTACCACATCCACCACTTACACATACACCTTCACCGCGTCCACCACCACCACCACGTCCAACTCCCCACCACCACCACATCCACCACAACCATGTCCACATCCACAACTTCAACTACCATGGTAAGGTGGGGTCAGCTTGGGATAAGGAAAAAACAATTTGTGAATCATCAGCGTAGGTAAATAAATTAAGGCCCGCCCTTTGAGCAATGTAAGCCAGAGGAGTGACATAAAGATTAAACAAAAGGGGACTCAGGATAGAACCCTGGGGTACACCGTGTGGGGACAAGTAAACTTTGTAAGTGGAAAGATGGGAAAAGATTTGAAAGGTCCGGTCCTTCAAGAAAGACGAAAGCCAAGCCTTGCCATCAATACCGATGTGTGCGAGGGATCTGATAAGTATACTGTGAGATATGGTGTCAAATGCTGCACTGAGATCGAGCAATATCAGTGCAGCAGTTTCCCCTCGATCCAAATGTAGGCGTAGATTTTCTGTCACACCTAAAAGAGTGGTCTCTGTAGAGAATCCCGGGCGAAAGCCAGACTGGGAAGGATGTAGGAAATTATTAAGCGCCACGTACTGAGATAGATGAATATGGATATGTCTCTCCAAAACTTTGGAAAAGATAGGCAGTAGGGAAATGGGATGATAGTTGGAAGAAACACTGGGGTCCATAGTGAGCTTTTTCAAGAGTGGAGTGACCATTGCATGCTTCCAGCAGCTTGGGACAGTTGCAGTATTCAAGGAGTGATTAAGCAAAGTGCAAATGATAGAAAGCAGGGGGGCTCCAAAGATCGTAAGATGGAGACAGGTACAGGGTCCAACGGCGAGCCTGACTTAACTTTACCCAAAATCTCTAGGAGAGTTGAAGGGAGAAGGTCAGGCCAGGACAGAAGTGAGGCTGAAGTCTGAGTAAGAAAAGTCACCTCGAGGAGGAGCTTAGCGCGCATCCAAGATGGTCGTGTGAGCTGAGAGCTCCCGAGACCCTCGCCCCTTCCTACATCTATCCTGTCACGAATCCTGATATGAACGACGGGTTATTGTGGATATAACCCTGCTGTACTAATTGACCTTTTCAAAAATTGATTTGGACGCCGGGAACCAGAAATACTCCGTCATTACACCTGAAGGCCTACACCGGGAGACAGCCTGGGACTCGAGCATCCGGTATACCCGGGGGGCAGTTGAACAACAATGGCTTTTGGAAGAAGACTGCTACCCCTGGTCTACTTTCGGTTTCGTTTTTCCTGCTCTCGTCCACTAAAAGACGGCTGCCCTTTGTTCTTGCCGGTCCATGATACAACTTGCTCGACTGCTCCTATAGGGCGCCCTGCATTTTGATTTTTCGCAGTTTTCTCCGTGAGGAGCCATTCGCACCAGGTCCCAAAAGCCCCTTTGGGGCACACAGCTCAACATGGCGGGCAAGCCTGAAAGCGATAAACGGACGATCAAGAACACGTCTCGAGGTGGTGCCACTCAATCCAACAACAGGGATCGATATACGCGCCCCAAGGGTTCCCCCAGTGGGACTGGTAAAACTCCGGAGGACTTTGGAGGTGGCCCCCCAGAAACGGAAGAGCTGACTCTGCGAGACATAATGGGCGCCATTGCGAGCATGAAATCATCCATGGGCCAGCAGTATGAAACATTGGCCTCCAAGATCGACACAGTGGCTGTTGATTTCAGTTTGATCAGGACAGACTCTTACGTACTCTTTTTTGATCGGCCTGAGGTGGTTAGTGACTGGCTAGACACTTTGTCAACGCATCGGGACCGGACGGAGCAACCTGGAGGTGCGGAAGGCGGCCAGACGTAACAGGATGAGTAAGGAGACTGGCGTGTGCAACTCACATACCGTGCAGCGGTGGTTCATTTTAATTTTGGGTCAATGAGACTTTCACGATTATAAACCCTGAGGTGGCGGGGGGATTGGGATTCTTCCTCCTCTTGGGGTGTTCCTCTTTCTTCTTGTAGATTAGTTTTTGGGGGAGGGCGACAGGCACACTGCAAGTTGGGGTGTTTTTTTGTATTACCGCAGGGGGCCAGGGAGGGGGGATGCATGTTTGGGGTTTTCTGGGGGAGGAGGGGGGTTTCTTTTTTCTTTTTATGTTGTTTTAGAGGCTACGTATTGCTGTACACTTCGACTTCTGTGTCCTTCTTAGTGTTTGGGGGATTCCGCAATTACTCATGGGATGGGGGTAGGGGGTTGAGAGTCTTAAGTTGGAATGTCAATGGCTTGGGGGACAAGATAAAGCGGGGGATAGTATTGCAATATTTGAAACGCCATTCCCCTGATGTGGTACTATTACAGGAAACGCACTTGGTGGGGAACATATGTCACGCTATTGTATTGTATTGTATATTGGATTTATATAGCGCTTATCACCCAGGGGTCTCTAAGCGCTTGCCTTGAGAACCCATCCTGGCTTTTCCCTGTGAGATAGCCCCTACAGGGCATCCCCAAGGTGAAAGCCAGGCATCCCGCCGCGGGGGGCCGTTGTGGAGATTAAGCAAGCTTAATGCCCAGAGTTGCAGAGTGTGAACCCATGATTAGGTCAGGCACCGAAGCGAGAATTATCGAGTCCGTGGACATTTGAGCTCAAGACCCTGCCGCGTCGGGAATTGAACCCTGGTTCCGGGTCTGACCTCTACTTCAGGGTCTGCCTGCTCTAACCAGTGAGCCACACTTCTCCACTATGCTATGAATCGGAGGGCTTACCGGTTGATTGCACACTCAGGGTTCACTTCTTGATCGAGAGGGACTGGTGTTCTTGTTAGAAATTCCCTCCCCTTGGAGGTTGATGATACGGTTCTGGATGATAGGGGACGATACGCTGCCATTATTGGTAGGTGGGAGGGGAAGACGATCTCCATACTCTCAGTGTACGTTCCTCCGGGTTTACAAACCACGATTTGCTGACTTGGGGAAACTGGTGTTGGAGCGCCCCGAGGGGATTTTGGTTGTGGGAGGAGACTTCAACTCTGTGGTCTGCGGTAAGGAAGATCGTAACCCTCCCAGAGATCTTACGCGATCGCAATCCTGCCTTGGCGGCTTTCTGGATACACTGGGGCCGGTTGATTGTTGGCAAATGTTACACCCCGGACAAGCCCAATACACCTTCCATTCGGGTGCACACAGAAGCCTTGCGAGGCTCGATTACGTCCTCATGCCTGCGGCACAGGCCGTATTGGTGAGAGAGGTCCGACATTTGCCCAGAGGCATCTCGGATCACTCCCCACTATGGCTTCTTATAGATATCCAACTGGGAGCTGGGGGTCGGGTCACCCCGATCAATCCTTGGCATCTCCGGAACCCTGAAACCCGGGCGGGTGTGGTCAAGGCTATCGACAATTACTTTGCTGAAAATGTGGGATCGGTGTCCTCGTCTATATCGCTGTGGGAGGCTTTCAAAACTGTTATTTGGGGCCAGACACTGTCGCTGATTGCCTGTGCTAAGAGACGTAATAATGAGGAGGTTGTGAAGCTGGAATCTGAAATCACTGCCCTAGTGGCAGACCTGGAGTCCGGGGTCACGCAGGACAAGGTGCATGTCTTGAATCTAAAACAGTCTGACTATAGAGCCTTGGTGACAGACGCTGCTAAGGCCATGAGTCGCGAGCAACAGGGCCGTTTGTATGATGTGGGTGATAAAACTGGGAAATTGATTGCATGGTTGGATAAGAAGGAAAGATTGAGTTGAGTGGTACCAGTTGTTGAAAGAGCGGATGGTGTGTGTGTGGTTGATCTGCTGGAAATACTGGAAGGGTTTGCATGTCATATAAGAACACACATACATACATACTTCCAAACGGTGTATGCGCCAGTCTCTGACAGGCCGGAGGAGGACTCGCATCTTCTGCTTAGAGATATCGCACTGCCTAGCTTGTCTGATTCTGATAGAGAGCTTATAGAGGCGGAATTTTCCACCGATGAAATAGCGCTCCCTATTCGCTCCATTCGCTCGGGAAAAGCCACAGGCCCAAATGGTATACCCATCGAGTTGTACAAGTTGTGTCCTGACAAAATGGCGCCGTATCTTCGCGCGATGTTTCTGGAGTCGAGTGAGAAGGGCTCGCTTCCCCGAGATCAGAGATTGGCTTCCATTGTCGTATTTCATAAAGAAGGGAAACCCCGAGACTCATGTAACTCTTACAGACCTATATCACTTTTGAATGCCGAACCTAAGATCCTGGCGAAACTATTGCCAAATCGATTAATTAAAGTGATTGGAGACCTGATACACCCGGATCAGTCCGGATTTATTCCAACCCGCAACACTGCGTTGAATTTACGCCGCCTTCACGGCGTTCTTGCGAGGGCGGGGACGTTGCATGAGACGGCCACTTTGGTCTCTCAAGATGCCACTATGGCCTTCGATACTGTGGAATGGCCATATCTATGGGCGGCCCTTACAAAGTTCGGCTTTGGACCGGCGTTCATCAGTTGTGTCAAACTTCTCTATGAGAGGTCGCTAGCTCAGGTGGTTGTTAATGGTAGGGTATCGGAGCCTTTCACTCTTGGGAGAGGTACGCGGCAAGGATGTCCCCTATCTCCGTTGCTGTTCGCGCTCGCCTTGGAACCCCTGGCCGCATGGTTGCGGTGGGAACCATCGCTCAAAGGTATCAGGTGGACCCCCGACTTTGAAGACCGCATATCGCTATATGCGGACGATATTCTCCTGTACCTTACTTCCCCTCGGAAATTGCTGGGGGTGCTGTTTGATGTCCTCAGCTCCTTTGGTAAGAACTCTGGTCTGGTGATCAATTGGAATAAGTTCTGTGTCTACTCACTTACTGGTGAGATACCTCTCGTGCAGCGTAACTGCCCGATACAGATCTCGCACACCGGCTTCAAGTACTTGGGAATACACATTTCGCTTGACCCCGCGATTCGGTATCAGCGTAATTTGCTCCCTCCACTTCTCCGGTTCAAATCCGACGTGAAAGCTTGGTGTAGGTTGCCGTTGTCTCTGGTTGGTAGGCCAGCCCTATTCAAAATGATGTCCCTGCCCAGATTTTTATATGCACTCCAAAATACACTTGACCTTGTGCCCACCAGCTATTTCTGCGAGATCGAATGCCTTCAGAGAAAGCTACTGTGGGGCGGACGACCCCGTATTGCCTTGGCTAAGTTAACACTGCCTTGGTATAACGGGGGCATTGCGTTGCCTGACATCAGACGTTATTATTGGGCCTCCCAACTGAGCGCAGTTAACCTCATCAGAGCTTCGAACGTTCAGCGCCCAGTGCTGAACGTTCAAAGAACGAATGCTGGCCCGACGGCCAACGGTCGTGCGCAGCACTGGGGAGGTAGTGCTTGTGACGACCGTTGGCCGTCGGCAGCAGTTAAGGGGTTAATCACGCTATGTACGGCCCTGTGTCCAAACCAGCCTTCACTATGGATAAATGGCTGCTCCCGGGAGGGGACTACAACAGGGCGCTATATTCAAAGCAGCCGCGTAGGACGTTAACAGGACCCACCGGAGTTGCGGTGCAGATTTGGTATAGTGCAAATGCAGCTATGGGCTGGTCGGACGTCGTGAACCGAGTGGCTCCGCTCTATGTCACTGAGAAACTAGGCAATCTATGGACTACCAAGGGCTTCGAGAAGTGGGACCTCATCAGTATCAGTAAGGTTGGGGATCTCTGGGTCAAGGACAGGATAAAGACCTTCGATGAATTAAAAATGAATATGCGCTTAGCGACAGGGAGTACTTCCGGTACTTGCAGATCCGACACGCGATTGGCTCGGTCTTCCCGGCCGGTACCCTCATCCCGGAATCTTCCCCTCTCGAAGATAGAGTACTTGATGGCCGCGTCCCGGATAGTACCATCTCTCTAATATATAAAAAACTCATAAATGACCAGACGGATCTTCTTCGACAACTGCAAGAGGCTTGGACCGGCGATGGACTGGAGCTAGAAGATGAAGATTGGCAGGCTGCAATATCCTCTCCTAAGGAGGTCGCTATCCCGGCCCATCTTCGACTGGTGCAATTAAAGATCTTACACCGTGTATACGTGACAGGCCCCCGATTGCTACCTATGGGTTACTCGGTGGATGGGTTGTGTAAGCGTGGGTGTGGAATGATGGGTACCTTCCTCCATATGTTATGGGAATGCCCCGAGGTCGTATCCTTTTGGAACCATGTGCATGATGTCATGAAGGAAGTTACGGGAGTTTCGATGTTGCCTGAGGCCCGGAGGTGTCTGTTGAATGTGTGGGAACCCAACGATTATAACGTGGCTCAGACACAATGGGTCACTTTAGGGAATATGGTGGCCAAAAGGGATATTGCACAGCCATGGGGGTCTTCGAGGGCACCCAGGCTCTCAGCCTGGACAAAGAACATGGACTGGTGCATGTTTCGAGAAAAAATGGTATATGTCGCACGGGGTAGGCCCAAGAAGTGGGGGAGAATATGGAACCAATGGAATCAGTACCGCGGAGAGATCTGTACTCCCCCTTTTGTGAATCCACCGGAGGTGCTGCAGTCCCCTTAGCCTGATGTTCCTTCTATGGTATTGAGCTTAGTCGATACAATGATTGTTTGCTCTCTTTCCCCCTCCCCCCCCCTTCTGCTTACAACTCCATCTACTGATGCATAAGAATCTTCGGATGCGGTTCTCCCTCTCCCGGGAGGGACACTCATGTATATAATTCCTGCTTTGCCTCGCTATTTTATATAATCTTTTCTTTTTTGTTTTTTCACACTTCTATAAAACAAAAAAAGTAAAACCTTGATTTCTCCTGTGTCTTAATGTACATTGATATGACATGTAAGCTTAATCGCCGCCGGACCCCCGGCTTGCCGGCTGAAGCGCTGTGTAACTGTATTATACTATGCATTTGTCTGTATTGGCGACGGCCGGCCCTAGTGGTTGTAGGCTTGCTACTGTATTATTATAATTGTCAATAAAGTTTAAAAAAAAAAAGTCACCTCAGGTGCTTCAGGGGGCAGGTTAA
Source organism: Lissotriton vulgaris (assembly GCF_964263255.1). Taxonomy (NCBI): domain Eukaryota; kingdom Metazoa; phylum Chordata; class Amphibia; order Caudata; family Salamandridae; genus Lissotriton; species Lissotriton vulgaris. The sequence continues at coordinate 249,794,347 of NC_141694.1, forward strand.
CAGAAATGTTATTGATGTTGCTAGCTCCTTGCGCAGAAATATCCAAGTGAATTTTCTCGATCTTATAAATGAAGTACTGTGCGAGCTCGTCGCATTTATCGTTGGATAGAGGAGGAAGTGTGGCCGTAGTTCTAGAGCCAGCAAGTTCCTTGACCACGCTAAACAATATTTTAGATTTGTTAGCCGCCTCAGAAATCATCTTATTCAGATAGCTAGCCCTAGTCTGGTTGCAGGCTTTGTGGTATTGCTTCAATTCAGTTTTATAAACGAGGCAGGCGGAGGGGGAATATTCCCTTCTCCAGACCTGTTCAAGTTTCTTACAACGGGATTTATCAATTTGAAGTGACTCATTATACCAAGGGGCAGGGGTTCTGTGAGTTGGTTTTTTCTTCATAACTGGAGGAAGACAGATATCAATGGCTTCAGAAAGCTAAGCATTCACGGCACTGGCCACAGATTCTGTATCTTCTAAGTCCAGTCGGATAAACGGCGGGTGGTCAGCAAGAACTTCATTTAGAACACTTGAATCAAGTTTTTTACAGTCTCTCTTCAGTATGCTTCCAGAGGCTTTACAATTGGTCAACGCAACAGTGTTCACGACTGAGAATTTAATTAAATAATGGTCCGACCAAGGAACCGGTAGAGACAAGGAACAATGTAACTGGGGAATATTGGAAAAAATAGGATCAAGTAAATGACCACCACTATAGGTTGGGCCCTTATTATGTAAGGTGAGGTTCATAGCAGCCAGATCATCAATAAGGGTATTACTCAAACTGTTGGTGGGATCTTCCAAGTGCACATTTAGATCACCCACCACAAGGAAATTGCTGGAAGATGAAAGCACCAAGCTTAAATAGTCTGTAAACGAAACCAGCCATGTATTCGCCGGACCAGGGGGCCGATAGATTAGTAGGCCGGTGAGAGTAGTCTTGGGGTGCAGAGCAAGCTTAAAATGTGCTGCCTCACAGTTATCTAAAACAACAGAATCTAGCTGGCATTGGTAGGTGTTTTTAAATATAATAGCCACGCCGCCCCCGATTTTTCTGGGGCGGTCACACCTAGCAATAGCATAGCCAGTGGGTAATGCTTCTGCCACATCAGGATCAGAGCAAGCATGAAGCCAAGTTTCAGTGATGAAAAGCTCATCAGGGGATTCATCAGTGAGGAGATCAAAAATCTTGCGTCTGTGTTTCGGTAAAGAACGTCAATTCAAACTAAAAAATGTATAACCCAAAGAGGGGGAGATAGGAGACCTCTGCATGAGGCTACAACAGAGCTGCGGAACATCAAGGGAGAAAGAACAGTGGGGACACTTGTGCGAGAGCTGATCAAACTCATCAAACGCAGGAGCAGTATGTCCACCACCACCACGTCCACCACCACATCCACCACCACCATGTCCACCACCACAACGTCCACCACCACCACGTCCAATACCACGTCCACCACCACTTCCATCACCACCACATCCACCATCTCCACGTCCACCACCACGTCCACCACCAAGCCCACCACTGCCACCTTGACCACCACCACCACTATGTCCACCACCACCACCACATCCACCACCACATCCACCACACCATGTCCACAACCACCAGGTCCACAACCACCACGTCCACCACCACCACGTCCACCACCACCACGTCCACCACCAACACGTCCACCACCAACACGTCCACCACTACCACGACCAAAACATCCACCACCACCAGCAAGTCTACCACCACAACGTCCGCCCCCACCAACACGTCCACCACCACCATATCAAACACCACCACCACATCCACCATGTCTACCACCTCCCCCACCACCACCATGTCTGCCACCACCACATCTACCAGCACATCCACCACCACCGCTTCCACCACCACCACCATCACGTCCACCACTATGTCCACCACCATGTCCACCACCACCAACACATCAACCACCACCACATCCACCACCACCATGTCCACCACTACCACGTCCACCACCACCATATCCACCACAATGTCCACCACTACTTTGTGCACCACCACCACAACCACCACCACCACCACATCCACCACGTCCACCATCACCACATCCACCACCACCGCGTCCACCACTACCATGTCCACTACTACCACGTCCACCACTACCACGTCCACCACCACCACATCAACCACCACCCCCACCACCACCACATCCACCATCACCACGTCCACCACCACCACATCCCCACCATCACCATGTCCCCCACCACATCCACTACCACCACCACATCCACCACCACGTCCACGACCACCACCACATCCACCACCAAGTACAACACCACGCCCACCACCACCACCATGTCCACCACCACCACGTCCACCACGTCCACCACCACCACGTCCACCACCACATCCACCACCACCAGATCCACCCCCACAACTTCCACCACCACAACTCACAGCATCTCTACCTCACAGTGACATACCTGCACGAGCCACTCATTCAAAACAAGCATTGGCGTAGCCAATAGGTCTAGCCTTTGGGATCTTATATGTGTTTAGCAATTGAGCACTTGTCTCTTCTGGGCACGGGTTCAAACAGTCTTTGGGGTCAGCTCATGATTTCTTGAGCTGTAATGTCTTTGAGAGGTCTGGTAACAGCCCATAAACAACCTGTGTTGTTGCTGGGGCCTCATTCCTGCTTTTCCGCCAGTCTTCAGAGAGCCTTCGAGGAATGCGCTTCCTCGAGATAAGCACAAGTTTTATAGGGACCTTTTTGTTCCAGCCAAATAATTCCTTGTGTCCTCTTTAGAAGTGGAGTGGGGGGGCGGGGTTTTATGACCCTTCCTTCCGTTTGCCTAGAAACCCTTTGCAGATGTGAGCTGCATTTGGTGCTATGTTAGTTTTGTAGCACGTGCCTACAACTCTGGAGCAGTTTTGTTCCGGTTAGTATCCCTCTAAGAACAGCATCCGCTATTTTGAACTCTCCCCAATCCATTTTAGAGTGTGATTTCAGCTCAGTCTCCGCGCAAGCAAACATAATCAGTAGCACTCTCAGCTGACCATAATAAATGCACCTTCCTTCGATCTTCACCATTACTCCAAATATCCTGCTTATAGGCTGCAAATCGGCTCCATTGCTCTGTATACTCTGCGGCTGGGCTGTGGAATTTTAGTTTGCGATCTAAACATCATCTGCGCCAGCTTGTCATCCACGTACGACGTACACGGCAGCCATTTTAGGTATCATCGTCTCCCTGTCCACGATCGATCGCCAGCGCGCCCCTCTGACCCAGCAAGCATCCTCCGCACACCCTGGCTCCCCCTCCCTCCCCCTCATGAGCATAACCCTTCTGCATGACCCTGTCCTTGGGAGTCACGCCAGCGCCTGACCAGCACCTCCTCTCCTCCCATGAATGCCCCTCTGTTGATAAACCTTCCCTCCGCGCTCAATTGTCCACGCGGCATGAATACCACTCCTTTGATGACCTCTTACCCCGTGTCTGACTGTCCACACAGGTCCGAGGCCATTGCCTAATCCGGGAGATACCATTTACTGCCCTTCATTGTATGCAATCGCCCCTCTTCAAAAGGACACACTGTTGATCAGGGCCTCCCCACCCCCTGGGATATGATCAGGCGCACACACACCGAGACTTGGCGAAGCACTCAGCTGCATGATGACCCCCTCCTCTTATCAGCAAGTTGAGGACCTCTATTGTGAAGGTATACGGGGGTGGGATTGACTCGAGGATTATGGGGATGTCTTTTCTTTGTGTCACAATGTCCTGATTGTAATGCCAAGTGTCTTGTAAGGTATAAAAGAAGATGTCTCAGCTCACTTGGGAGAGCACCTCGAGACGATACCTTGTTGTCTGATCTGATGTGTTCTGCTCCGTCGGAATAAAACTTCTGTTTCCTGCCTTCTGGTCTCCGGCGCCTGCCTCATTGCTTGGTAATTTGAATGGTACAAAGGCGGTTAGCGCCGGGCAAATCTTGAAAAAGGTCATAGCCCTACCCTTTTTCCACAATTGGCGTCCCAAAGCGTGGGGCCCATCAGCGACACGTGGATCCAGTGGGAGAGGTCCCGGCGACAGAGTGAACGACTGCAACGATCGGGAGAGCTCGTGTCCGATAGACCCTCGTCTGACAGCCGATCATCTGACCTTCACTAGTTCCGAACCGACCTCTCTCGAGTGATCTACGGTCCTGACTGGGAACCATCAGGAGTGCCACGAACATCACGAAGAAGAGAGGACGATCAGGCGCTGGATTCAGAAGACAGGAACCCGTCCATGCGGTCCGGGTAAGGTCGTGTAGACACGACGAACTGAGAAAAGATTGTTTGGTTTAGATAATACTAGTATTACGCTTTGTTGAACCCTCTGGAGATTCACCGTCTGCAAACGGAGAAAATAACAGGCTCTCTCTTTGCAACCAGTGAAGGATAGGTAACGCAGACTTTTGTCCCCGTTGTAATCCGTCGTGCCTATCTTCCTCCCCCACTGTTTTCCCGAACTATCGTTCGGGGATTATTGTCTGGAGATTCTTTGTCTGCAAACAGGGAAGAACAAGGTCTCTCTTTGCAGGTAGAGAAAGGGTGGGTAACGCAAACTTTTCGTACCCACTTATTCTCCCCACTGATTGTTTGATTGACCGAACACTGATTGTTCGGTATTGGTTCTTTTTGAGGTATTCAGCGCCGGCAAACAACGGAGAATAGAAATATTCTGTCTAGTCTTTGCCCGCCGTGATAAGATAGGTAGTGCAGACCTTTGTCCCCGTTGTAACCCGTCATGCCTATCTTCTCCCCACTGATTGGTAGCCTGTACAGCCCGGACCGCTTATTAGAGATGAACCATCCGGCTCCACTGGAAGGCACCCCTAATAAGGACATGTTCACTAAGCATGGACTAGTCGCTATAGCTTATACTAAGCTATGGCATAAATATACAAAAAAGAACCCTGAAAGTCAGTGGCCACTGATAGGTTCCTTCGATGAAAACAAAATAAAAACATTGGAAATAGCGCTCCAGAAGAATAAGACCACGCCCACTATGCTCGATAGTATAGGCATGTGGCGCAAAGAAACGGAACAACGAAAGAAAAGAGAAGAAGCAAAAATAGGGAAAGAATTACGAAAGGCAGCCCACCTAGCCGCTAAGCAACTAGAAGAAGAAATAAAAGAAAGAAAGGAAGCTACACAAAACCAAGAATCAGGGTCGACAGGTCAATGCCCTGTTAGGACCCCCTCTGCGCTCTACCCTGAAGTGCCCTCCAAACAACGGGCGAACGATGAGTTACTGCTAGGTCCCCCAATCATCTACATGCCCCCTCCATATGCCCCCTGCCAACAAAGCTTGCAAGCCCCGAGTGCGAGCGAAAGTGACCTTAGTGCTAGTGCACCAGCCGTCACGGCCTCTGCACCAGCCACATTAACAACATCGTCAGACGACCCTGAGGCTAGCAAACAACCACCAGCCAGACCAAATAGGTTGAGCAAAGATGAGCGGGATGGGATCGACAAAATAGCAAAGACATTAGTAGAACGAAGGGAAAGCGAAGAGTACACAATGAGCATATACAATTCACATGCCGACAGCCACAGATGGCATTTCATTTTGCGATTCAGCTACAACACCCTGAACGCATATGAAGATAGGTATCAAAGTAAGGGCCCCGCTAAACTAACAACGCTGTATAGGAAGATTGACGTTGGAGATGGGACTGAATGTGAGGCGACGGAGCTCTTCATGCAAATGCTTGAGGTCCTCCGCCACCTCACGGAGCAAAAACAAGAAACAAAGGTTACAGTCCCTGAAGCGACCTCAGTAGAAGTAGCCAATACTATGATGCCCATCAGAGAGGCGGCCCCTTATTGGATCCCGCCACGTGGCCTGGGAACAAGCGATGATATTAATCATGCAGATGCAAAAGGGAGAGTTGTGTATAATTGGGTTTACCAACCATGGGACCGACAAGATATCCTAACCTTTAAACAAACTCTGCCCGATTTGAGAAAGAACCCGACAGCATTCTATACCGAATTAGGCACAGCTTTGGGTTCGACGATAATGACTTTAGCGGACATTGACTTGTTCTTCGGGTTATGCCTGCCAGCTGACGTGTGGAAGCAAATCCGGAAGGCTGACCACACGGATCTGTTTGGACATACCTGGGACCAACTCGGTAAACTAGATAGACAGCGAGAGCCAGGAAGGAAACCAGTGAAGGACATACTGGAGCTCCCAGACAAACTAGTTCAGAAGTTAAAGACACTGATCCCAGAAAGAAAGGTAGACTGGTCGATAGTCACGGCCTGTCGACAGAAACCCCAGGAAGACGTGTCAGAATACTTCTCCCGATTCGAGACAGTGTTCTCCGACTACAGTGGCCAAGATATGACCACTGCAACCGGACAGCACCTGTTTGTACAAAATTATGTAAAAGGCCTAACACAAGAGGTCTCCCAAAAATTGCAGACAAGTGAGAGTAGTTGGGGGGCCTCCAAACCCGCAGCTATCCTTCAGATGGCTCAGTATTACGAGCACCAAAAGAATGAGAATGATAGGGCGTCCGAGAAAAAGAAGAAAGATTTAAAAGAAAGGGTAATGATAGCCCAGATACAAGGTATAACGGTGGCACGGGAACGCAAAAGGGGGAACTACCAATCAACCCCCCCCAGAGATCTATCTCCTAAAGATCGCACCCCAACACCCTACACTGGACGTAGAGACATTAGCAATGACCAATGCGCCTTCTGCAAAGGGTTCGGCCACTGGAAATCCGAGTGTCCGGTTCTGCTAGAAATGAATAGGAATAGGGACCCCAGGGATGTGGCGGGTGGACAAAGAAACAGAGGACAAGAACAAGGGCACACAAACAACACCAACAATGACAGATCAGGGAGATTGAACACATTTGACCGCCCCCGACAGAACCAATATCAACTATCTGATGGTGAGAATGCCCCCGACTTTGCATAGGACTGCCAGGGGCAAGGGAGGGATCCAGTCGAGCTCTGTGTTGACCAGCAAGGTCCTTATGTCACCGCTAAGGTCCTGGGTACAGAGTCTCCATTCTTGGTAGACACTGGGGCGACACGTAGTGTGTTATCAAAACGACTGATTCCAAGGGCACCCTTGTCTGGCTCGCACATTACGTCGATAGGTTTCGATGGAACGCCCTCCACTAATCCCCTGTCCATACCCATTACCTTTGACCTAGAAAACAACACCACTGACGCGACATTTCTGCTCTCCTCCAACTCCCCAGACGCCATTATGGGCATTGACTTACTGAAACATTTTCGAGCTACCATTAGATGTTCCCCGGATGGAATCCGAGTCATCCTATACGATAACCCAGGCATGCCCAGACCCTGCCCCTTACGACACATGTGCTCCATAACTGACGCTGACCTGTCCTTGCTTGACACCCTGCCTCCGTACCTGTGGGCCAAAAATGACTCTGATGTGGGACGAATGATGATTGACCCTATTCATATAACTGTAAGACAGGACGCTATGCTCCCGAAACTCCCGCAATATCGAATATCCCCAGAGGGCGAGAAGGCACTGGTAGCGATCATTCAGTCTCTGGTAGATGCAGGAGTGGTTGAAGAGGTGGTTAGCAACGTCTGCAACAGCCCAATCCTACCTATTGTTAAGAAGCAAGGCGAAGGAGATGAGAAAGCATACCGCTTCATCATCGACTTGCGAGAAATTAACAAAGTGGTTGTACCCCAATACCCTGTAGTCTCCGATATCACCACCATTCTGACCCTCATCCCGTCCACTGCCACCACCTTCACTGTCATCGACCTTAAAAATGCGTTTTTCTCTATCCCGATCCATCCAGACAGCCGTTATCTCTTCGGCTTCACTTTAAAATCCCGCTCGTACCGATTCTGTAGAGCTCCCCAGGGGTACACTGAAAGCCCCAGCATTTACAGCCAGGCCCTCAAAAGACAGCTGGATGCCTTCCAGCCACCAGATGGAGTGGTGTTGATCCAATATGTCGATGATATCCTTTTGGCGGCCGACACCACCCCACTTGCCACGACAGCCACTGTCCAACTCCTACACTTTCTTGCAGAAAATGGCCATAAGGTCTCCAAAAAGAAGTTGCAGTTCTGCCAGCCACAAGTGACTTACCTAGGCCATCTCCTGTCCAAAGAAGGAAGGAAACTTACACCCGACCGAATCCAAACCATCCTAGACACCCCCATCCCAAAAACACAAAAGCAAGTCCGCTCTTTGGTTGGCCTAACCTCTTTTTGCAGACAGTGATTACCTAACTTCAGCCTCATTGTAAAACCCCTACTTGCCCTATTAACCAAAGATGCCACCTTCCCGCTCCCTTGGACCCTGGAGTGTCAAGCATCCCTTTGTGAATTGCGAAATGCACTCTGTTCAGCACCCGTCCTAGGAACCCCGGATTACTCCAAACCTTTCTCCCTCTTCACTCACGAAAGGGAGGGGTGTGCATTGTCTGTCCTAACTCAATCAATTGGTCCTAAGCAGCGCCCTTGTGCCTACTTCTCCGCCACTCTTGATCCTGTAGCCAGAGCTTTACCTGCCTGCCTTCGAGCAGTAGCTGCCGCTGCTGTCTCTATCCGTCAGAGCGAGGGAATCGTACTTTCCAATTCCCTCACTGTGCTAGTACCCCATGCAGTCGACACCCTTCTGAACCAAACCAAGACTCAACACCTGACTAGCGCACGACTGACAAGGTACGAACTGACGCTACTTGCACCCCACATCACCCTAAAGAGATGCACGACTTTGAATCCTGCCACATTGTTGCCCTTGCCTGAAAAAGACCCCGACGTTCCTCCCATACACGACTGTGTGACCCTCACGGACGAACAAACCAGGAGTAGGGTTGACCTCCGAGACACCGCTTTCACTGACCCCGATGGAGAGCTATGGGTAGACGGCTCATGCATCAAACTCCCAGATGGCACCACTTCAGCCGCCTATGCAGTTACAACAGCCCGAACAGTAGTTGAGACAGCCTGCATCACACAACGATCTGCCCAGGCAGCAGAACTGATAGCCCTCACACGGGCATGCATCATAGCCACAGGGACCACCGCGAACGTATATACAGACAGCCAGTATGCCTTTGGGGTGGTCCACCATTTTGGACTCCTGTGGAGGGAGAGGGGATTCCTGACGTCCCACGGCACCCCCATCCTTCACGGAGATTTGGTTTCTGCCCTGATTGAAGCTGTTCTCCTTCCCAAACGACTAGCAGTGATCAAATGCCAGGCACACAAGAGGGTGACAGACTTAGTCGGACAAGGGAATGCACTAGCCGACACCACTGCACGAACAACAGCTGAGAATAGGACGGTGACACGCATGTATGTGACCAGGTCACAAGCAGAGAAATGGACTGACGCAAGGGAAATGATCAGAGACATCCAGTCGGCCAGCACCCCGCACAAACTAGCTAAATGGGCCGGGGTGGGTCTGAAGGATGATGAGGGCTGCTGGCGAACAAGAAATGCAGACAAATGGTTACTGCCTGACTCATACCTGATCCCCATACTGACTATGGCTCATTCCCCCGCACACATAGGATCTGCACCCATGATCAAACTCATTTCCACAGTCTGGCACAATGACAAAATCCCCGACTCAGCCAGACGCCTAGTCCAGCAGTGCCTTATCTGTCTGCAACACAACCCCGGGAAAGGAACTGTGGTACCCCGGGGAGGGTTTGGGACCCCCGATCACCCCTTCGAGGTCCTTCAGATGGACTACATCCAGCTAGAAAGATGCCAAAGCTTGAAGTATGTACTAGTCATCGTATGTGCCTTCAGCAAATGGGTAGAGGCCTATCCAACCCGTGACAACACTGCCATGACTACTGCCAAAGTGCTACTGAAAGAATTCTTCCCTCGCTATGGCCTTTGCCGAATTTTATGGAGCGACAATGGCCCCCACTTCATAGCTGAGGTTATCCAATTAATCTTAAAAGGGTTGGGGGTGAAGCAAAGGTTTCATGCGGTCTTCCACCCCCAATCCGCCGGCCTGGTGGAACGCCATAATGCCACACTGAAGCTGAAACTGTCAAAAATAGTGGCCACCACTGGACTTAAATGGCCGGATGCCCTCCCACTGGCATTGTTATCGATGCGCTCCACTCCCACCAAGCATCATTTGACCCCCTACGAGGTTGTATTCGGGCGACCGATGAACCTCTGGACTGCTCCCAAACCAACCTCCATCCATGACGTCCCGGATGTCCTACTGTCTGATTATTTGGTCAAATTAACTAAAACGTTGTCTGTCATTCATCAACAGGTGCAGCAGGCCATCCCCGATGTTTCCAGGGGCCCCGGCCACGACATCCAACCGGGAGATTTCGTGCTAATACGAAATTTCCAGCGAACCAAGAGTCTGGAACCCCGGTGGACGGGCCCCTGGCAAGTGCTGATTACCACACGGACAGCGCTTCGAGTGGAGGGGAAGAGGCACTGGCTGCACGCACATCATTGCCGGAAGGTGTCTGCGAACTTGGCCACGACAGAAAACGTCAACACCCAAGAAGAGCTCCTGAACAAAGACCGACCGACATTGAACTGTTATCCCGATACTGGAGCACTTGAACTTGCAAAATTCTCTGATCCCACTGTGCCATCCAGAGAAGGGTATTTCCTGCGTCGAAAGGGGGGAGCTTCGGCTAAGTAGACCTCGGACTAAGTTGAATCTCAGAACGGTGACCTAAGCACAACCAAGGGTTGCCGGGAGAGAAGCTAAACGAAGTCTGTGGTTCTGCCCGCTACCGAGCCCCTTGAAGGTGATGGAAGCGCCAGATAAGAAGATGATGGAAGCGCCAGATAAGAAGATGATGGAAGCAACAGGAAATACCCACTATAGAAACCCAAAGACTGACAATTTGCACAAATCAAAGACAATCACCCTCTTTATTGTCTTCCTCTTCTGCCTCCTCCTCATGACCTCCTTCTGGATTCTGGAGGAAAGCACACCGGCTCATGAGGCATGGCTACCTACTGCACAACCAACACCCCTGAAAGAGCATCACCTAATCCCTCTGTCGCCTCAGCTGCGAGAAAGGCGCAGGGAATTCTGGAACAATTCCTTCGTGCAACTGTTGCACCAACACAACCTTGCTGCAAATGCCACGAACTGCTGGATCTGCGGGTTGCTCCCGCATGCCACTGGACACTCCATCCCCTTCATCCCTTCTCCTTTCTCAGTTCACGGCTCCTGCCTCGCCTGGTTGATCCTCATGCAAGAGAGCCACAAGGACAACGCCACCTCCAGCCAGACAGTGTCGCACTTCTACTCTGGTTTCTGGCTGAACAAAACCGAAAAGACCTCTGCTGCCCTGTGTCCTGCGCTCACAGGCGCCACCTTCCTTAAAGACATACCAGCCAAAGAACGTGTTGAAGTACAGGTACTCCACAATCCAGCTAGATCCACGTTCTCTCATCTGCAGAAACAAACTACCGCCACTCTGACCGTGGCTCTTTCAGTCATCAATGTCACAGGTCTTGTGTGTCTCGAAGGCCAGGGTACACAGCTGGTGGGTCGCAGTTCCTGCCGAATCATTAGAACATTGGACTCAGCCGACCCCCCTTCCTTTGTTGCTTCTCCAAACATGTACTTTGTGTGTGGCACCAAAGCTTACACCTGGCTCCCGAAAGGTTGGAAGGGTATCTGCTACATTGCCTTCATTCTTCCCCCCACGTATGCAGCCCCTGCTAACCATCACCGGCAGAGGCGTGCAGATGACATGGAACAAGCCGACTCCACTGGAGCCCAGTTCTTGGATGCAGCAAAGGGACTTGTTCCCCTGTGGGGCCCAATGGCAAACAGCCGCGCTATCCGACACCTGACCCAGGCAGTAGAAACGACAATCAACATCACGGCTGGCATCCTCGCTAACAACACGGCGGAGCTTCAGGCGGTCCGTCTTGTGACCCTTCAAAACCGCCTTGTCCTAGACGTGGTCCTGGCCGACCGAGGAGGAGCATGCCGCATCATCGGATCTAGCTGCTGCACCTACGTGCCTGACAACTCGCCTTCCGTCTACAAGGCAATTGAACACCTCCACAGACTTTCCTCGGAGGTTCACCAAGAACAAGAAGGATGGTCACTTGGGAGCTGGTTTTGGGACACTTTGAAGAACTGGGGTTGGAGGTTGTTTTCCTTCATACTGATACCTGTTGTAATATTATGTGGGTGTTGCTTAGGTATCCAATGTCTGCCATCTTTGTGCGGCCTTGTTTCTAACTGTATGTGCCCAAAGACTTTGGACTTCCGAAATGAGCACATGAGTCCCCTCTATGAAGTAGAGATACGTGGCCTTATGGGGATAAATCCAAACTGACAAGTTGGCGAGACATGTTAAAAGGGAGGACTGTGGAATTTTAGTTTGCGATCTAAACATCATCTGCGCCAGCTTGTCATCCACGTACGACGTACACGGCAGCCATTTTAGGTATCATGGTCTCCCTGTCCACGATCGATCGCCAGCGCGCCCATCTGACCCAGCAAGCATCCTCCGCACACCCTGGCTCCCCCTCCCTCCCCCTCATGAGCATAACCCTTCTGCATGACCCTGTCCTTGGGAGTCACGCCAGCGCCTGACCAGGACCTCCTCTCCTCCCATGAATGCCCCTCTGTTGATAAACCTTCCCTCCGCGCTCAATTGTCCACGCGGCATGAATACCACTCCTTTGATGACCTCTTACCCCGTGTCTGACTGTCCACACAGGTCCGAGGCCATTGCCTAATCCGGGAGATACCATTTACTGCCCTTCATTGTATGCAATCGCCCCTCTTCAAAAGGACACACTGTTGATCAGAGCCTCCCCACCCCCTGGGATATGATCAGGCGCACACACCCGAGACTTGGCGAAGCACTCAGCTGCATGATGACCCCCTCCTCTTATCAGCAAGTTGAGGACCTCTATTGTGAAGGTATACGGGGGTGGGATTGACACGAGGATTATGGGGATGTCTTTTCTTTGTGTCACAATGTCCTGATTGTAATGCCAAGTGTCTTGTAAGGTATAAAAGAAGATGTCTCAGCTCACTTGGGAGAGCACCTCAAGACGATACCTTGTTGTCTGATCTGATGTGTTCTGCTCCGTCGGAATAAAACTTCTGTTTCCTGCCTTCTGGTCTCCGGCGCCTGCCTCATTGCTTGGTAATTTGAATGGTACAAAGGCGGTTAGCGCCGGGCAAATCTTGAAAAAGGTCATAGCCCTACCCTTTTTCCACAGGGCCAGGGGGACAACTAACACCTCTACAACCCCCCATCGCTCAGCAAAGAGGCCAAAGAATTGACAAGCAAATAGTCTGAACACCGTTATCGTCCGCATCACTGGGTGCGCTCAGCACAGAGGCCAAGGAGTGAGTGAGCAGGTATTGATAACACCGATATGGACACGCACCAGGCACTGCCTCACCTATCCAGCACAGCAGCCCACACACCTGATGCTGTTCGGTTCTTAATGGGGAGACATAATATTGGAAACTAATCAGTGCCTTTTATACGCTGACGACCTGTTAATCTTCGATCAAACGGAGATTGGGTTACAAAGACAGCTGAATAGCTTCCATGAGTATTGTAAGTTGACAAGATTAGTGGTTAATATGGACAAAACAAAGATTCTATGTTTTGGGAGAAAGGAAGTAAGATTCAGTTGGTACCTAGGTCCTGAAAAGCTGGAAACTGTAGAAGTGTACAGGTATCTGGGTATGTGGTTTCAGAAAAATCTAAAATGGAAAACCCACCTAGATGCTTGTAGAACAAGGACAGCAGCATCTATAAATGGCCTCAAGAAATTTAATGGAATTTACGAAGAAAAATCGGAAAGGCCAGTTTTAAAGGCTTATCTAGCTATGGTCCCCCCGCAATTCCTGTATGGGGCAGAGTTACTATTCTTGGGTGGCAAACATGGATGGGATGTAGAGGAGGGAAAAGCTTTGAAAAACTTATTCTCACTCCCTAAAATCTCCATGGTGCAAGCTGTAAGGTTAGAAACATGTATAACCTCATGGAAGATAACAGTTTGTATGGCCTTAGTGAGAGTTTGGCAACGCCTGGGTACTGAGGACGAACTAAAGAACTCACAATGGTGTAAAAGAGAAGTGCTTGTGAGTGAACGAATATGGGCTAAAGGGGTTAGAAAGTCCCTCAGTATGGTTGGCAAATTGCTAAGTCTTGATGTAAATCCTGTGTCTCTGCAAATGGAGATCACGGGAAAGGCCTTGAGGGAGGTAGGATATGAGGTATCTCGAGCCGAGGACCTAGCTTATCTGGCGACGAAAAAGTCGGCTCAGTTTATGGCCCAGGCCTGGCAAAAAGATATACACTTCCCTTATATGGATAGATACCGAATAGATAGCTGAGGAGAGAAGTTCTAAGACTAAGATCTGGATTGAACCCCTATTATGGTAATATTAGAGCAAAATCAGAGATGATAGATAGCGCTGGAAACTGTAAGTGTATAGTGGGAACCTCGTGTGATATGATGCATATTTTATTAGACTGTTTTTTTAACTGAACTGAAACTAATCAGGGACCCGGACGATAAATTTGGAGGCAAAAAAGGGGCTGGAGGCATGTGCGGTGAGGCACACCACGCAGCAGTGTCACTATGCACAAGCATATCCACGTGGTGCTTTGGGTCAAGAATAAACTTTCCCCCAGCAAGAGCTGTAGTGTTGTCTTTGGAGCGCCTAGTGAGTGAAGAGGGAAGACAGAGGAAGTGCAATAATGTGCTGCATACATGTATGGACTCAGCTGAAAACCATCTGGGCTTAGAATGCTACCTTCTGTAGGGATTTGACAGTCTGAATTAGCTTGAGAACCTTCCTCTACTGACACTACTATTGCTATTTAACCACCCTTCAAGCATCTTTGCCCCTCACTGCACCACACTAGCACCAACAAGGCAATTAGCATCTGTGGGACACACAACACCAGCCGTCAGTGCACGCTTTGCCACCAGGCACACACACCACCAGCTGCCAGTGCACGGTTTCAACAGGCACACACACACCACCGGCCATCAGTGCACTTTCACCAGGCACAGACACCACCAGCCGTCAGTGCCCTCTTCCACCAGGCACACACACCACCAACCTTCAGTGAACACTTCCAGACACACTCACCACCCGTTGTCAGTGCATGCTTTGCCACCAGGCACACACACCACCAGACGTCAGTGCACGCTTTCAACAGGCGCACACACACACAACCACCAGACGTCAGTGCACGCTTTCACCAGGCACAAACACCACCAGCCGTCAGTGCATGCTTTCACCGGGCACAAACACCACCAGTCATCAGTGCACGCTTCCACCAGGCACAAACACCACCAGCCGTCAGTGCACGCTTTCACCGGGCACAAACACCACCAGCCGTCAGTGCACGCTTTCACCAGGCACACACCACCAGCTGTCAGTGCACTCTTCCACCAGGCACACACATCACCAGCTGTCAGTGCATGCTTCCACCAGGCACACACACCATTAGCCGGCAATGCACACTTCCACCAGGCACACACACCACCAGAAATCAGTGCACAATTTCTACAGGCACCCACACCACCAGCCATCAGTGCACACATCAATTCGTAACACATCCACAATTAACTATTGTACCAATCACAGTATGGCACACACACCACCAGCCTTCAGTGCACGCTTTGCCACCAGGCACACACACCACCAGCCGTCAGTGCATGCTTTCACCAGGCATACACACCACCGGCCGTCAGTGCACACTTTCACCAGGCACAGACACCATCAGTCATCAGTGCACGGTTTCACCGGGCACAAACACCACCAGCCATCAGTGCACGCTTCCACCAGGCACAAACCACCAGACGTCAGTGCACACTTTCACCAGGCACACACCTCCAGCCGTCAGTGCACGCTTTCACCAGGCACACACCACCAGCTGTCAGTGCACGCTTCCACCAGGCACACACACCACCAGCCATTAGTGCATGCTTCCACCAGGCACACACACCACTAGCCGGCAATGCACACTTCCACCAGGCACACACACCACCAGCAATCAGTGCACAATTTCTACAGGCACACACACCACCAGCCCTCAGTGCACACATCAATTCTTAACACATCCACAATTAACTATTGTACCAATCACAGTAAGGCACACACACCACCAGCCTTCAGTGCACGCTTTGCCACCAGGCACACGCACCACCAGCCGTCAGTGCATGCTTTCACCAGGCATACACGCCACCGGCCGTCAGTGCACACTTTTACCAGGCACAAACACCATCAGTCATCAGTGCACGCTTTTGCCAGGCACAAACACCACCAGCCATCAGTGCACACTTTCAGCAGGCGCAAAAACCGCAGCCATCAGTGCATGCTTCCACCAGGCATACACCACCAGATGTCAGTGCATGCTTTCAGCAGACACACAAACACCACCACTCTTTCACCAGGCACACACACCACCAGCCGGCAGTGCACACTTTCACCAGGCACACACACCACCAGCCATCAGTGCTGAGGTACTGGGTTTTCTCGGAACCGATACTATTACAAAAAAACCAGCGGTGTCAGGGCAACACCCAAAGACCCCGGATTCCCCTGTCTTGGCAAACAGAGACACGGGATACTTCTCAATGACGTCAAAGACCAAAGTTTAATGGTTGCAACCAGGGACAGAGGTCTACGAAGTACACACGGTTAGTTCGACAGAGACTGCACCATCTCAATGAACAAAACTCGGTCTTTTATGCCGAAAATTACGCTTCTGGCAACATCACAATTTACATTCGGTGCATACAAAACTAATCAATGAGCAAGTAGCATTTAAAAAATTTGCGAATCACGACAGTCAAAGTTAATCCCACTTTCCGTTGTCCAGCCCACCAAAACGATCGCACATATGTTAGTTTCCTGTTCGATCAGGCCGGACAAACCCATCATAAAACCTTCAACCCAGATCGATGAACATGTCGTAAAGGAAAGGCAGAAACAGATGAAAAGGAGATAGAGGAGTGGGAACGGTGGGCCATAAAATCGGACCATGTCCTGTTCTTTGATCTTTATCAGTGCAGCTGCTGAACAAGGAACTGGCTCAGCAGGATTCGCCCCAGGCGAGGAGTCAGTTCGGCCAGGTCAACCAGAAGTCAGCTAAGGCGTACGTGTCAAGGACTCATTCGGCCACAATCATAGGGCCTATGTTAGGGCAACCATACAAGATGGCTGCCACATTACAAAATGGAACCAGAGGGCTCAAACTATATCCTCAAATACAGAGTGTTCTCCTATATCGATTCATACGAAAACACTCAGACACGTTAGACTCGTCATTTGCGGTCTGCTGACACCAAGATCGTCCATTTCCGACAATCTTTATAAATCGGATTTCGGAACTATCGAACCCAATTCAGAATCACGGAACCACAGACCCTCCTTTTGCCCTATCATAGGCAATAAACCCAGATCCATTTTAATCTGAATCCGGATCTATATTCATCAAGTCATCGATATGCTGCTGTAGCATCATCTTATTACCATGCATCTCTCTCCGGACAGGCTTCCGTACGCACAAAGTAGCACAAAGGCCACAAATATCCGGAGCACACTGTACACAGAGACAGAACATGAACAGAATCGCCAAGACCATCCCAATGACCATCAAAATCTTCCAACCCCAAGTGGATATCAATCCCCATAACCATCCCATCAAAAACCAATCCCCTTTGTCCAGATGGACAGAATCGGAGATTTTGTGCAATTTGGAAATGGCCTGGAAGACTGACGGAGCATTATCTGGAATAAAAACGCAGCAGCTCGATTGAATCAATCTACAAACTCCCCCTCGATCTGCTAGAATAACGTCTAGGGCAACTCTATTCTGAAATGTCATAAGTCTATCCGACTGGAGCTCAGCAGTCAGGTTACCAAGGGCACCGGCAGTCTCAACTATGGGGGACTCAACCACTCTCGTAAGCTGACGAATATTCCTACTGTTAGCCATAGGTCCCCAGAACGGCAGAAAACCCTTAAAGAAATCACCCAACTCTTGTCCTGCAGTGTCTTCTTGGCTAAAGACACCTCTAGCAATTCTCATTTTGTGATAATCTGCCGCAGCTGTAAAAGTGGGGGGTAACAGAAAGGAAACAAAACATGTGCCCGAAAAGTCATGGGGCAACCATGTGTATGCTTTGTCGTAGCAAACAAAGTAGGTACCCTTGGCAGCTAAGAACGCTGGGGAAGACTGAGATGGAAACACGTAAGTCTCCGCGCAAACGCTCTTCCCTAACTGAGCTTTCGGATTCTTACCGTTGCCCTGCAGACAATAGTAACCCTTATGGGGCACTATCCAGATCGGTAGAGGACTTTTCGCACGCTGGTTAATACTCAGACTTACTCCATATCCATTTACGCTCCAACCACTATATGGTTGCCTCTCGTCTTTCGGAATAGTCTCTACTGCATTAGTCCCTTGAATCATGTCGACTATGCCTCTAGCTATAGGACTATTCTTCGGATTATCTCTCGGTGAACGTAAGGGGTCAACACTATGGGCATATATGAACATGGTTCTGTAAGCTCGGATCGAACCATTCAAACTAAAGGGCAAGACCAAATAAGGAATTCCTTTATCGGCTGTATGAGGCATCAAACCACAGATCCAGCAGTTTGTTGTATTGATCACTAACTGGTGCTGGTGCAAAAGCTGTATGAAGGAATTATTAGCAAACTCCTTACGTCTGACTACCTCATATTCAGGCAAAGGGTAGAAAGAATGAGAAGAAATAGTAGGTGAAGGTGTAGGTTGCACAGTGGAATTAGACGTCACTTTAAAAACAAATGCTACATAACCAATTATAAAAATCACAAAACTCAGTAGTAAAAGTATGCACGGTATCAAAAAACATTTCTTCGACATTATTTTGCAAATGCGTTTTCTAAAAGTCAGTGTCTGCACAGGTCTCTCCAGCTCAAAGAAATCCATCCTAAACTAAAGTTGCTGCCCGCGGTGGTTGGTTGATTCTGTTTGAGAGTGCCTCTGCTGCACCCAGGAAGACTGCCTCAGACCAACAGAACCCAAGACCTAGTGTCTCAGACTTACACTCCCAAGACTGGTAGCAACCGCGACCCTAGCAGCAAGAACCGGATGGCAGCTCAGAAAAATGAAAATACGTAGATCCTTGGTGGAGAGGTAACCTGCAAACATTAAAAAAAATCAACTTTATTAATTTTATTTGTCCTTAGTTCTCGATCTCAAATTGTATCTGTCTCTTCCAGGTAGTTCTTGATCAGTAAACAAAAGATTAGGCTCGGTAGTGTCCAACCGCTCTGCAGGAGGTATTGATGCTTGCAAAAGACGATCACTTTCCAACTCTGAATTAGTCCCAATCAAACGAGCATCACTGAACGTAACAAATTTCGGGACTGTCTCAGTTTCTGAATCTGCGAGACCATCCTGAACCCACTTGTCGTACGGCAAAGGTAAGGGTGCTTTCTTCGTGTGGGAGCCGTGAATCCAGTAGCGCTTCCCACGAACTCGCACCGCAGATCTCGTCGACAACAGGACCTGGTAGGGTCCAGTCCAACGGGGCTGTTCGTTCTTCGTACGTTGGAAGTTCCTCACAAAAATCCAAGAACCAGGTTTGATTGGGTGACCTGGATCTTCTGTAGCTTGCGGAAGGGAATTGTGTACCTGTTGGCGCAAAACACTCATTTTAGTTGTCAATTCACGCAAGTAATCAAGCAAAACAGGGTACTCAAGGTCACTAAATCTCGTTGGTCTTGGTACGCCCCAAATATTCGCCGGGCGACCAAACACAACCTCATACGGACTCAAACCCATTCACGAGTGCACAGTCATTCGGGTGGACAAAAGTGCCAATGGCAAAGCATCTGGCCATTGTAAACCAGTGCTCTCTTGAATTTTGGCCAACTTTAGTTTCAAAGTGCCATTATAGCACTCGGCTAAACCAGCTGATTGGGGATGGTTCGCAGCATGAAATTTCTGCCTAATCCCGAGACCGTCACACACTTTCCTCATCACTCGACCCACAAACTCACTTCCGTTATCACTCCAAATGATTCTCGGCAATCCAAACCTAGGGAAGAATTCTTTTATCAGAGCTTTGGCAGTGGACAAAGCAGTGTTGTCCTTAAGGGGGTAACCTTCTACCCATCTAGAAAAAGAGCAAACAACTACCAACACATACTTTAAGTTGTTGCATCTTTCCATATGGATAAAATCTAGCTGCAAAGCCTCGAACAGATACGTAGGAGGAGCAAAATGACCAGCTGGTGTTGGAGTTCCCTTGCCAGGAATATGCATCAAACACACCATACAATTTTTAACCAAATTCTCTGCACATTTAGGTATTCCTGCATTCTGCCAAACCGGAGCCAACAACTTGCAAATACCTTTCACACTGATGTGTGCCAAACCATGTACCATTGTAACAACTGGAAGCACATACGTGTTTGGCAGCAACCATCCTTGATGTTCGAACAAATCAGTCCAACAACCATTTGAATCCAACCTACCCTTACTCACTCTCCATTCATCCAACTCTTTCTCCGAAGCCTCACTCTGGATGATCTTCACACTCTCAATAGTGTCTTCGCACATGCTTTTCCTTGGAACCCATCTCGCTGGTCCCACAACATACATTCGACTCATCACATCCCTAGCAGTTTCTTTCACAACCTCATCCGCAAACGCATTACCACGACCAACATCATCCGTGATCTTTTTATGGGCACTACATTTCACAATTGCTATTTGCAACGGTAGCGTAAGAGATTCAAGAAGTTCATTCACCAGTTGCCCATGCTGGATTTTCGTCCCATGCGATGTTAAAAATCCACGTTCACGCCACAATCGTCCAAAGCTATGAGCCACTCCGAAGGCATACTGGCTGTCAGTATATACATTCACTCTTTTCCCTTTCGCCAACACACATGCTCTCGTAAGTGCAATCAATTCCGCCGCTTGAGCAGAATTATACGGGATACGTGCAGCTTCGACAACTGTATACAAAGTCGTCACGGCATATGCTGCAGTGGTATCGCCATTTGGTAGTTTAAAACACGAGCCGTCAACCCACAAGGCATCATTGCAATCAGGAAGAGGAGTATCTCTCAGATCTATCCTCCCTTTCGTCTCTTCTTCAGTTCTCAAGAAACAATCGTGCTGCTCTTCACTATCATCATCTGTCTCAAGTGAAATCGGCAACAATGTAGCCGGGTTTAGGGTATTGCACCTCTTGATGTGCACATGGCTCGCTAACAATGTAAGCTCATACCCTGACAACAGAGCACTAGTCAAGTGCTGTGTCTTCGTCCGATTCAACAAGGTATCCACTGCATGTGGAACCATAACCACTAGCGTATTATCCATAACCAAACCAGCAGATTGTCAAATCGAAACAGCCGCTGCTGCAGTTGCTCTCAAGCAACTCGGCAATGCTCTGGCCACAGGATCTAAAGTTGACGAAAAGTACGCACATGGGCGTTGCTTCCCGCCAAATTGTTGGGTCAAAACCTACAATGCACATCCTTCTCTTTCATGGACATACAATGTGAAAGGCTTGCTGTAGTCGGGAGTTCCCAACACAGGAGCCGAACACAATGCATTACGTAATTCAGAGAAGCTCTTTTGACATTCCTCAGTCCAAGGAATCTGAGTTGGAGTATCCTTAACTGTAAGGGCTATCAAGGGTTTCGCTAAAAGAGAAAAATTTGGGATCCACTTTCTACAGTACGACGTAATACCCAAAAATGCACGTACTTCTCTCTGTGTCGTAGGGACACTCATTCTCGCAATAGTCTGTATCCTTTCTGGGGTCAGCTTCCTTCCCTCCTTGGATAAGAGGTGACCTAGGTAGATAACTTCTTGGCGACAAAATTGCAGTTTGGAAAGAGAAACTTTGTGATGGCAATCGGACAAATGAGACAACAAGGACACAGTGGCATCCTTACATATGTCTTCAGTATCGGCAGCGACCAACAAATCGTCAACATACTGGATAAGGGCCGCACCGTCAGGTAAGGCCAACAAGTCAAGTTGCGTCTTCAGAGCTTGACTGTAAATTGATGGACTCTCGCAATAACCTTGAGGAGCGCGCTTAAAGCGGAAACGTCGTCCTCCTAAAGAGAATCCAAAGATGTCTCTACTCTCTATGGCAATCGGGATGCTGGAGAAAGCATTCTTCAAATCAATCACCGAAAACCAAGTAGCAGAAGCTGGAATCAGTGTCAGTAACGCAGTAATGTTGGGTACAACAGGGAATTACGGAACAACGATCTTGTTCACTTCACGAAGGTCGATAACAAACCTATATACAAGAGGCTGTGAAGAATCAGTTCTCCTCAGAACAGGCAAAACCGGACTATTGCACACATTACCTCGAGTCTCTTCAATAACGCCCTTGTCGATCAGATCATAAATGATCGCTAAAAGTGCTCGTTCACCATCACTTGAAATACGATATTGCGGAATGCGTGGTAACTGAGCATTCGCCTTCAACGTCACACCATATGGGGGAATTTCTAACAGGCCCACAATGAGTCTGGTAAAGAAGACAATTCAGGTGGAAGACAATCTTTCGAGACATATATCGGAGAAATCACATTCTTACCTAAGGTGAGATGTACTCCTGACGGAGAACAGTACAAAGTTGCATATAATCTCTTCAACAAGTCAAGGCCTAGTAAGTTCTCATTACAACCTGTAGTCAAAAGAAGGGGTGCTTCAAATCTACGAGGACCAACAGAAAGAGGCAATGGAACTGAAATCGGATTCATAACGGGGGCGCCAGAAAAACCTATAGAAACATTATTAAAGCCAGACAAAGGTGCGCCAGGGAGTTTAGAATGCATGATAGAACTCTTCGTAGCACCAGTGTCTAGCAGAAAAGGCTCTGACACATCTGATGCAATCACTTCCACGTAAGGTCCACTCTGATCTACCGGAACTGAAACAACTCCCTCTCTTTGTCCATGGCTGTCCTAACAATCATTACCTTGCTCTCCATCGCCTGCAAGATAGTAATCATCTACGTAGTACTGTGTAGACCTACCCGAAGAATTCTGCTGTTGATCAAAACTGTTCATTGAATTCTGCGGAGGCAAAGGGCGCGCGTTCTGTCCGTGACCTCTACCTCTAGGCACTTGTTGGGCACCTCTACCTCTAACACCAGGAGCACTATTAGCACGTTGCAAGAAAACCGGACAACTATTCTTATAATGGCCTTCTTCTCTACAATATGCACACTGATTAGGCCCATATTGAACACGCGGTTGTTGAGGAGTCTCGTCTCTTTGCGAGTTCCTCGAATACTGTTGAGGCTGCTGATAGTCGCGCTGATTACTAACACGAGGTGGATAAGCTTGTTGGAGAAGAACCTTAGTCTTCAATTCCTTAGTCTTCTTATCCGCTCTCTCTAACTCATCCTTACGCCTATTCTCGTGGTACTGAGCCGTAGCAAGAATCCGCACCGAAGTAGAAACAGGCCAAGAACTCTCGGAATCCTTCAACTTGGTACACAACTCAGGAAGAAGATTGTGCACAAATTTATCAACAAACAATCTCTGGCCACCTTCGGTAGCCATATCCTGACCACTATGATCAACAAACGTTTCCTCGAAACGCGAGAAAAAGTCTGAAACAGACTCTTCTTTCTTCTGCTTACAGGCTGACAATTTGTCCCAATTAACACAGACTTCAGGCATTAAAGTCTTCATGAGAGTAATAATCCTACCAGGAAGTTCAGTAATAACATCTTCAGGCTTAGCACCTCCAACTTGTCTATCGTTTGCTGCAGCGAGATTCACCTACGAATCGCCCAATTTATTATCATGATCTGTATGTCGAATGACATTCCAGATGGACTGTGGAACAACATTCCCAAAAAGCATATCTATGTCCGCCAAATTCATGACGCACGAACTCACAGTTTGCGCAAGTTCTTTATAATATCCTGCCGGATTCTTCCGCGGATCTGGTAAAGTCTGCTTAAACGCTAGAACTTCTGCACGCTTCCATGGTACATGAACCCACACACGCTGAAAGTGCGCTAAAACCGGTGGCTGAGCATTGGGATCAGCAGGTCTCCATTATGGAGGAACCTCTCGCATCGGATATTGACGTGCATGTCTCCTAACTGACGAATCTGGCTCAAACAACTGTTCAGTAGGAACATCGCTACGGAGCAACAGTAACGTTGATACCGCTTTCTCAACATCGGGTAGACTCACAATCGTTCCTTTGGCAAACTCCGAACGCAATCGGGACAATTCGACAGGAACTCTACCCAACTCGTTCATCCATTGTTCATGGAGGAATGCACACATAAGCTCAAAAACATAACGCTGCTTTGGTGCTTCCCATTGTCGGAAAACATCCATAATACCTTCTAGATCATACTGGGACCTATATGTCACCCATCTACGTGTCATATGGTCTAGGCCCACTCGCTCATCCGTATCGGGCAATAGGCTATGCAATTGTCTACGCTCACTCACAGGAGACATACCCATTTGTCCCAAAATAGGAGTTAGAAAATTAGAAAAGGCAGCGGTCATCCTCTGTCTAGGAGAAGGAACAGTCGGAAGGACAAGAGGAGACGAAACAGTAGTAGTAGTAGGATCCATAGTCGGAACAGGCATAGAAACAGTAGTAGCAGGAAGAGGCAAAGTGGGCAACCCTTGAGAAGGCTGCGCATAAGGAACAACAACCAACGAAGAAGCTGGCTGTGGAGGAATAACAGGAGGCAAAGCAACAGGAGCTTGCACGGCCACAATAGGCTGTGGTGGTGCCGTAGTATTCTGCACATAAGGTGGCGGTGAATTTAGCAAATGCGACATCAAAGGGTCTTTCACAAGATCCTTTTCATCCTTCTGCTCTTCTGCTGGCAAAACCGGGTAGCATCTGTCTACCGCTAACTTCCTCACTCTAAGCATCTGCTCACTGTCTTTCTCGTCTTCATCATTTCTGTACGCAACGGCGGCTTGCACCATTGACATACCCTTTCTATTCTTCTTTGCTAACTTAATTTCTTTCTGTTTGGCTTCCTTGCGCCACATGCAGAAAGAGTCAAACATCGCCGGCCGGGCTTTCTTCTTAAACAACTTCACTTCAAGATTATCTAAAACTTCTGTCTCAAAACTACCATAACGGGGCCACTGTAGGACACCGTCATCCTTCGTGTATTTTACCCAAATCTCATTATAGCTAATAGTACCTACTCCATGCTTCACGTACAAC
Organism: Lissotriton vulgaris; assembly: GCF_964263255.1. Classification (NCBI taxonomy): domain Eukaryota; kingdom Metazoa; phylum Chordata; class Amphibia; order Caudata; family Salamandridae; genus Lissotriton; species Lissotriton vulgaris. The sequence goes on from NC_141694.1 coordinate 249,819,588, forward strand.
TCGTACACAAATCCTCTAACCAGGAATCCCTCATAGTACCACAACTAAACAGATTCCTAAGACTGCTAAAACCAGGCATCTTGCTCACTAGTCTAGCTTCAAACAGCAAGGGTAATCTGAAATCGATAAACTCGTGAATACACGAATCCCTTGGCTTTGGGGCCTGCAGGTACCAAATCAAAGCTATCTACTAAAGGATACAAAACAAACTAAGAACTAGGAGACGCTCCCTTTATACTTAACTGAGTTGTCGATGGTGTCACCAGAAGACCCGTCAATCGTCTCGCTCTACAAACATCTAAGGCTCCAAAACAGGGCGACAGTCAGGACAGCAGTCCTTCGTAGCCGTCGGGACGCAGGAAACCTCGCAGAAAAGACCTTCGGAACCACGTTGACATACAGGGGTCCCTGAAGTGGCTGGCCAACCTCCGGAATTTTCACACGAAGCACCTCACGAACCTCTGGCTTGGACCGGTACCGCTGAAGTCGCCCCACGTTGGGCGCCAAATGAGGTACTGGGTTTTCTCTGAACCGATACTATTACAAAAAACCCAGCGGTGTCAGGGCAACACCCAAAGACCCCGGATTCCCCTGTCTTGGCAAACAGAGACACGGGATACTTCTCGATGACGTCAAAGACCAAAGTTTAATGGTTGCAACCAGGGACAGAGGTCTACGAAGTACACACGGGTAGTTCGACAGAGACTGCACCATCTCAATTAACAAAACTCGGTCTTTTATGCCGAAAATTACGCTTCTGGCAACATCACAATTTACATTCGGTGCATACAAAACTAACCAATGAGCAAGTAGCATTTCAAAAATTAGCGAATCACGTCAAAGTTAATCCCACTTTCCGTTGTCCAGCCCACCAAAACGATCGCACATATGCTAGTTTCCTGTTCGATCAGGTCGGACAAACCCATCATAAAACCTTCAACCCAGATCGATGAGCATGTCGTAAAGGAAAGGCAGAAACAGATGGAAAGGAGATAGAGGAGTGGGAACGGTGGGCCATAAAATCGGACCATGTCCTGTTCTTTGATCTTTATCAGTGCAGCTGCTGAACAAGGAACTGGCTCAGCAGGATTCGCCCCAGGCGAGGAGTCAGTTCAGCCAGGTCAACCAGAAGTCAGCTAAGGCGTACGTGTCAAGGACTCGTTCGGCCACAATCATAGGGCCTATGTTAGGGCAACCATACAAGATGGCTGCCACATTACAAAATGGAACCCGAGGGTTCAAACTAAATCCTCAAATACAGAGTGTTCTCCTATATCAATTCATACGAAAACACTCAGACACGTTAGACTCGTCATTTGCGGTCTGCTGACACCAAGATCGTCCATTTCCGACAATCTTTATAAATCGGATTTCGGAACTATCAAACCCAATTCAGAATCACGGAACCACAATGCACAATTTCTACAGGCACAAACGCCACCAGCCATCAATGCACACATCAATCACAGTATGGCGCACTTTACTTTTAAACATTTTCATTTCAATCGCAGTATGCCACCATTGCTACAAAAATCAATACACATTTTTTTGGCCTACAATTTATAGACTTTTGTTGCAATTAGTGTTGCAATATTTAGCAATGCCAATAGCTCAAACTTAATTAATGCGAGACCTATTGCATTGCATCCTCTTTCTACTCGTGCTGCATTTTGCAGCACACATAGAAAAAGGAAAATGCCATCAATGATTGTTTTGTGTAGGAGGGTGTCCCTTTCTGCACAAAACAATCACCCTCGCAACGCAAGCACCCTTTCAACATGACACTAGGGTGCCTGTGCTGGTGCATGGCAACAAATTGTGCACCAGCACAGGGAAAAGCACAGGGATGTGTTGTATTGTTGCTAACACAACACATCCCTGTGCTTTGAAAATGATGCAGCTCAGTGCAGCAAAATGGCTTAAGGCGCTGCGCTGCATAAATATTTTGTAAATGAGGCCCTCTGGATTTAGTCTATTTTCCATATTTTTATTATTGCAGCAACTCTTTATGGCAGTTAATCTCTGATGACTGATTTATTGACCTATTTGTGCCTTCTGTATTGCACTTTAAAAAAGAAACCTTCATGGTATTCCTAATGTACTGATCTCGAACTCCCTTTTGAGTCAGACTGACTTATCTAATGCATTTTAAAATACTGTTCTGAATCTTGTCTTTAGGGACACATCGCATCATTTATTCTGGAGGACGTAACTATCCCCCTGTGAGCACTTCAATTATGTAAAGTATCTAAATATAGCACCCACAGTTTCCGAGGTCTGTCTAAAATGGAATGGACTTTTTCATATCTTAGAACCAGCAGGGCAGTGGCAGATTGCCTGCTGCCAATGGGCTCTGACAAGAGAGAAAAATGAGACCCCACCATCAGAAACCAAAAGGTTTCCTGCCTCCTATATGACACAGGAAAATCATGGGTTGAGTGGATATGACATCTGACCAATTTCGGTTGATGCCTAACTTCTACCCAACTCTATTTGACCCCTTTGAATATAAAAGCAGAATTCAGGGTATTTCAATTTTGCTGGTGGTTGCATTGGGTGGACACCATCACTCATTTCTGAGGAAAGGAACGTATTTTTCATTATCATACTTTGTTCCACAGCAAGACGGAGAAAGACCGAAAAGGAAAAACAGAGGAGTGAGACAAAGAGAGGACGACATTAACAAAGGGAAGAAGCAGGGCTGAAAAAAATTGGAAGACTGAGATAAAGAGACAGAAATTGTAAGGAGGTGGAAGAAAGTGGAGGTGGAATCCAGACTAGATGGCCAAGAATTCGACAGCTCTGGCATTCAGTCGCATAGGTGGCGGGTGTAGTGATGTCCACAAGTGACTCCAACTGTAAGGCACTAGGACCTGCCCGAGGGTGGACGAGGGCGGGCGGAAAGGGAGGAGGGGGGCTAGGGACGGCAGTTAGCCATTATCCCAGGACTGAGAAGGAAGCTAATAAAGAAGGTATCTACCACTAACCCTGACTCTGTGTGTCTCTATATTGCGGCAGACACTACAACTCGCAACGAAGGTGGGATATGATGAATTGTTCTCCTGATGACTTCCTGGAAACATTCCGCTGCTGAGGACACCCCAAAGCTTAGTGTTTTGTACCTGAACAAACCCAGATGGGTCGAAAAAGTTGTGATATATCTTGACCGCTCATGCAGTTCTAGATGGTGGTATCCTTTGTTGAGGTCTAATTTTGAAAATATTTTTGCTCCGTTGAGTGACGTTATCATGTCACTGATGTGCAGACCTAGATGTCTCTCTCTTTCTATTGCCATGTTGGGTGCTCTTATGTCCACGCATAGATGGACTCGATTGGCTTCTCCTTTCTTTGGGACTACTACAACAGGGGAGACCCATGGTGTTGGTCCATCTGTTCTTTCTATGATGTCAGCCTCTAATAGCTCTTGCAGCTCTTTTTTGACGGCTTCTTGTAGGTGAAAGGGGATCTTCCGATGGTGTTGTGCCACCGGTGAGATTTGTTCATTGATATGCAGTCTTACGTGGTGGTTCTTCATTTTTCCGAGGCCTTGGAAGAGCTTGGGGAATTTTTGGATGACGTTCGGTTTGTCGTCCACTTTGTACAATAGGTCAATCAGTTTCAGTCGTTCAGCTGTGGCTAAACTCAGAAGGCAGTCTGCCTCGGGCCCCTCGATGACATGTATGTAGGCTTGTATCTTGCGATCTTTGTAAGACAGATTGGTTGCAAACTTCCCAAGACATGTTAGTGGTTTCTTCGACATCCACGTATACACCTGTACGTGGGCGTTGACCAGTTTTGGAGGTGGACTCATTCGTTGATATTCCGCTACTGGGAGGTAGTTTTAACAATGCCCCACTGTCCAGCACGAACCTGGTAGGGTGAGGACCAACTTTGATATCTAACCGTGGATATTCCTTCAGCCGATCAGGGTCAGCTACAAAATAAATATACTTGTTTCGGCCTTGTGAGATGGGTGAGAGAGATCGAGATGCTCGCAATGATGACCGTCGAGATTGATATGTCCGGTAAGAGTGGCAACTCGATTGTGACGACCCAGTGGACGTGTCTCGTCTGTCCTGGACTGCTCTGACATGGTGACGACTGTCTGAGTGATGATGTTGCCAGCGTTGTCCTCGTTGATCGCTCTTATGAAGTGTACCGCACATGCTTTCGAAGTGATTGTCTCGGCTGCACTTCCGGCACCTTTGCCCTAGTGCTGGGCATGCGTCTGCATGCGGAAAGTCGTAGCCACATCTGTAGCATTTCAGTTGCTTATCGGATCGTCTCTTGGTGTGTCTTGTGCTGTGGCTTCCATTGTGTGACTGTTGACACTGTGTCTTTGATCTGGAGGAGCGTACTTGAGATGGCGATCGTCCATGCGCTTGTCGAGACTGCGTTCTGAATGCTTGTTCTCGTCTATCCCCTCTTCTGGCTTCCATCTTTTTTGCATGTTCATCGGCTTGCTCCTCTACTCTCGTCATTTCTTCAATCTCTTCTAACGAGTAGCTTTTCTTGAGCCGTTTACGTCTCAGTGGTTCTGAGATGCAGCCTTCTATGATTCTTAGTCGAAGGGCATCTTCGGTGGAAAATTTGTCGAATTCACAGTATCTCGCCAACTGTCTCAGGCGTGTGACGAATACACCCCTTTGTTCACCTTTCTCTTGGGTGGCTAGATTGAATGTGTACCGCTCAAAGTCAACGTTCCTTTTGTGTAGGAACTTGCGGTTGAGTGCTTCACATACTTTCTCAAAGGACCCATCAGACTCAGAGGGCAGTTCTTTAATTATTTGTCCAACTTCTTTGCCGACCAGGTTCTGGAGAGCTAGTAGGTGCTCTTCGGCGTCTGTTACCTTCGACCCTTTCATGTAGACCGTGAAGTCTTCAATCCATTCTTGCCATCGCAAACCCATACCCCCCCCATATTCAAGAGCGAGGGGCTCTGGACAGCGCAGAAATGAGGCCCCAAACATACTCACGGGAGCTGGATCAGCCATTTTCTGACTCTACTGTTCTTGACTGCTCTTACAGTCTCTTTCTTAATGTTCGCTGCACTCGCTAGTGCTTGTTTGCTACCTTTATGGCACTCGCCAGTGCTTGTTTGTTGCTTTCATTGCACTCACCAGTGCTTGTTTGTTGTCTTCGCTGCACTCACCAGTGCTTGTTTACCATGTCTGTTGCACTCGCCAGTGCTTGTTTGTTGTTTTTGTTGCACTCACCCATGCTTGTTTGTTGTCTTTGTTGCACTCGCCAGTGCTTGTTTGCTATCTTTGTTGCACTCGCCAGTGCTTGTTTGTTGTTTTCGTTCCACTCACCAGTGCTTGTTTGTTATTTTCGTTGCACTCGCCAGTGCTTGTTTGTTGGCCCTATTGCACTTGCCAAGGTTTGTTTGCAATTCAGCTGAGAATAACAAGGACCCCCTGGGTAGTGAAAATCTATAGACTCCTAGGGCAGGGTAGCAACAGATGCAGAAAAATTCCTAGGACGTCTAGGTATATCAGTGTACATATAAATCGGGCCAGTTATCAAGAAAGAACAATGGAGGGGATTTGACAGACTTATATAAAAAGTATATTTTTATTAGGTATATTTAAAAATCATATTGGAAATGACCAAAGGTCAAACAATATGATGGATATGTAAAAATATCTTTGACAACATTACATGCAATAATCATAAAAGATTGACATAAAATTCATAATACATGAAGCAATATATTGACAAAAATATACAGGTAATCATGAAAATAAAACAAGCATAAGAACTCGACGCGCGTTTCGGCAGGGGACCGCCTTCTTCAGGAGACACAATTTAATTCCTGAAACACAGTTATAAAAAAAAAATTCTCTGTTATCTACACATACATAGAATTTGAAAAGACAACATTTTCATTCATTATTTCTAACATCTTTAAAACCTCATTCCTAACTTAAAAGCTGACCATGACTATTGTTATGTACACTGAAGGCCTTTGATAAGCCGCATAATGTTTGACAATTGTACAGTATCTGACTTAACTTGGAATCACACCCCTTGGTCTACGTGAGTACCATTTTACATTGGAGAGGAATACAATTAGACTCCTATTTAGGGACTGAAGTAGAATCACTTCTAAATTCATAAGATTCAAACTCAATCTAAGAAGCTGTTAACACACAAAATGTATTCAAAGCTATGCATCAGTTACAGATTATCTGTTAAGAAAACTGTTTGTTAAAAGAATATCCTACCGGGCCTTTGGCATAAGTGCTCAATTAACACGGGTATACTCACAACGGTAGAACTCTATCCATGCAGCAACACCCATCCAAGGGGGATCTTCATGCAACAATGATGCGTTTACTCAATAGTTATTGATAGAGGGATTCCTATTGATAGAGTCCATATTAGTAACGGGAGGACATAGCAATTTATTCATCTATATACAGAAATATTGGCTCAACATCTTGCTCTTAACATGTGGATGGCGCTGCAGAGGTTATGATTATAGAAGGATGGAATATAAAATATGCATATTCATGCAGGATGTGACTTTGAAATGACTATGTCTTAAGGTACTAGTCATGCTACATATGTATGGTAACATTCGGCCCCTCAGGGATCTCAGGTGATTGAGGACTTCCAGATATAGTCTACTGACTGTTAAGTAATTGAACAAAATGGGAGACCGATACGGAAGGGATATAGTATACCAAAAAGACTAAGAATTAGTATTGCCGACCTTGTACCTTATACTTCCACATGCGATGTGTGAATGTTCTAGATGGAGTTTATTCTTAATATAGGCATACGATGACCATATAGATGATATCTCATATCAGTGGAGACCGAAAATACACTATGGATAAGAATGCAAAAAGAATAAGCTTAATCATCATAAGTTATGTCCATTGTCATAGCTTGGGTCTTAAAATAATATTTCTCTTGAAGGACGATAAATATAGCAATTACCTTCATCAAGATGCTACATAGGCTGGTAGAGTTGATACTTGAAGCAAAGTAGCTAATGATGGCACCTTTGCTCTTCTAATAACTGATAAAATGGGCTCTGAAATAAGGAAATCGTAGTGTCAAATTATCTAAAGTTAGTCTCACTGTTGTTTACCAATTGAGACATATTAACAAGTCCGGGCTGTTTAGATATATTAGCATGCCTCAAACAATCCCTACTAGAGATTACCTTAATATTAAATGAAGCGGCGCTCTTCCGGTAAGACGACTCGAAAAAGTGCCTTGTGGTGTAGATTTAAAAGGTAAACTCTGAAAAAATGAAATCAGAGTGCCCAGTTAGTTAGATTTAATTATAGTTACAAAGTTGCAAAGTTGCAACACATCAAACAGCCTGTTACGATCTAAGCGTGCTCCCAACTTATACTATAGCGAGGTTCTTACCGAAAAACGAGTAGTTGCTCGCGGACAGCAAGATGTAGCTGCTCCGTGTTCCGACGTGTGGGGACTCGTCCTCCTCAAAGATACAAAGTAACCAACGTTTGTACCCTTCCGTATTTAAAGGGACTATCTAAACGCGGGAAAAAGACGTAGTGATGACGGTAATATGATCGAAGTAGGACTAAAGTCATACAAGCCGATCCCGTTTCAAAATGGCGCTCATAAGTGTGCAGACAAAGTAAATAACAGGGAACTCTCCGCATATTATGTTGTAAGTATCGCAAGTGATGTATCCATCATCACATATATTAACATCCCATTCTGCTTCGGAAATTAGAGCTGCTTCGAAAAAAATATTTAAAATAAACAGTAGCCGAAGCATATGCTGTTCAATAGGACCTACATCGATGCTACGTATTGGCCCCAAACAAGAGGGCACGTAAATACATTGCGGAGATGGTAAAGTGCGCTATACATATTACATAAAGGGTAACACGCAGTATAATAAAAATTAATACCAGTTATCAAAGAAAATATATATCTATAGATGCAACTAATATAGCCTTAATTGAAGCTATTGGGTATACGTACGGACAGGCAGGCAACTGCATAGGTTACCTGTAGTATATCCATGGCTGATGCCACCCCGATGTATGTTAGCCCTAGGCAAGAGGGCAGGTGAATACATTGATAAAGAGGTAGCATGCACTGTACTGGTTATATCGAGAGTGGTAAACAGCACATTTGAAATTGCTAATAGTAATCGCCAAATACAACTAGATTAGGGTTGTTGGGTATACAGATGGAAGGGTCACTACATGGGCAACCTTTATTCCATCCATAGCTAATATTACCCCGATTCTATCTAGGGCTAATTTGTGATTAATTATTGAATCGAGTAATCTATGTTTATGAAAAACCTATGGGATATACAATTGGAAAGACAGGTACATAGGTTATATATTAACTACATCGGAAGATAGTGGCTAAGGATACCTAAAGAATAGCATTCTCCCAGGGAATCTCAGCATTAAGGCCTCGTTTGAAAGTTCCCAGGGAAAAAAGCCAGAACACTTCCCTCTTTTTCCTGACTTGGTCACCTCCCTTGCTACTGGGGAGTCTAATTTTCTCCAAGATACGCCATTTAAAATTGTCTGGAGCATGGTTATTTTCAGTGAAATGTTTCACTAATGGCGCTAGCTGTTTGTTGGTCCGGATGGCTGACCGGTGTTCTGTCAGCCTTGTTTGTACGGGCCTAGAGGTCTCGCCCACATAGCCAAGCTGACATGGGCACAGGATAAAATATATACAATTAGCAGTTTTACAGTTCCACATGTCAGTAGCAGAGGTATGACAGCCATTATGTTCAAAAGACTCACCTTCAATGATGTTGCTGCAGGATTTACAGGCTGAGCATTTGACAGTACCTTTAACAGGGAAGTTATTGTTAATTGACCTCTGTACAAATTCTGACTGAAGATTATTTGATGTAAACCGTGAGTGAACAACCAAATCTTTAAGATTTTTGTTCCTCCTATGTGCAAAGATGGGTTTCTCTAGTTTATTGCAGGAGGGATTCGAATTCAGAATGTGCCAATTTTTGGTTACAATATGTCTTATTGTATTATCTAGGGTCGAATGCTTAGTTATGCATACTAGTTGGTCATTGGTTACTGGCGGTTTCGTCCGGAGTAGGTGATCCCGATCATAGAATCTGGCTCGTTTATATGAGTTTCGGATCAACCTATGTGGGTAACCTCTATTGAGGAATTTCTGTCTCATGGCTTTAGCTTGGATGTCAAAATCTGTCAGATTCGAACAATTCCTTCTGACTCGAAGAAATTGTGAAAAAGGGATGCTCTCCCTTTGGCACCGCGGATGAAAACTCTTAAAATGGAGAAGAGTATTCCTCGCTGTAGGTTTGATGTATAAATCTACAATAAGTTTGTTATCTTGGTTCTTGATAATAATGTCCAAGAATTCGACTTGAATGTCGCTATACTGTGCCGTAAATTTCAGATTTGAGTCCGTTAGATTGATCCATTCTAGAAATTCTAAAAGAGAGTCTCTCCCACTGGTCCAGATGAAGAAGATGTCATCAATGTATCTGGACCAATGGGAGATAGACTCGTAGAATGGCGCTATCTCGTTGTGTACAAATTTCATTTCAAAGGCCGCCATATAGATATTGGCGATGGAGGGTGCCACAGACGCCCCCATACTGACGCCCTTTGTTTGGAGGGAGTTGCCAAATTCAACAATATTTTCAGATAGCACAATCTGAAGCAGTTTTAGTAAGAAATCCTTAGGGCATGCAATGTTAAAGGTGTCAATAAACCAACTAGTGGTAAGTATGGCTTCCTTCTGCGGGATATTGCTATATAGGGCTTCAATATCCATTGTGACCAACAGGTCTTTATTGGGGTCAAAGGGTATGTTCTCTATTTTCGATATCATAGACCCTGTATCCCTGATGTAAGAGGGGATACTGGGTATATGAGGTCGGAGATAAAAGTCAATGAATTTAGAGAGTGGTTCTGTATTGGTGCCAATTGTCGAGACAATTGGTCTATAGGGGGGGTCCAACAGGTCTTTATGAATCTTGGGCATGCCGTATATGCATGCTGTCTTATGTTGGTGACTGTTGAGATAATCAAATTCTTTTTGGTTAATATCTCCAGATGTAAGAGCTGTAAGCGTAAGGTTCTGTATTTTCTTAGATGTTGCAGCTAAAGGGTTACTTCTAACCTCAGAATAGGTGGTAGTGTCAGATAGCATAGATAGCATCTTTCGTTCATATTTGTCACTATCCATCAAGACGATGCCGCCGCCTTTATCGCAGCTTTTGATTATCAGCTTCTTATCATTTCTAAGATTCTGTAGAGCTATTGATTCTTCTTTATTCAGGTTATAGATAGGTTTAGGTATGAATCGAAGGGATCTTTCTAGTTGTTGTAAGACAACCAGTTCAAAGCTAGCCACCTCTGGCCCTAGCTGGTCTAGCGAAGGGTTGAAGGTGGAAGGGAGGGCTAGCTGGCCAGTTCTCTGGGTCACATCTGTCATATCTGATGCAGAGGAAGAGAAAAACTTTTTTAGTCTAATCTTTCTGAAGAAAGAAATTATGTCTTTCTGTAGTTCAAATACGTTGACATGGGCATGAGGGACATATGAAAGACCTTTGGAAAGTAAAGACTCAGTATGAATGTCTAAATGTCTAGAGGACAGATTGAAAATGGGGATTATATCCCCTGGCCCCAGAATTGGCGATTCCGTGTTTCCCGTATGAATTGGGGCTCCTGAGGTTGATGGGGGTGCTGATGATGTTGTTGTTGGTGATGGGCTTGCTGGAAATTGCCCCTGGACTGGGTTTGAAAGTGGACTCTGGGCCTGCCCCGTCTTGGGCCCCTGTTGGCTAAAAAAGGCTGCTTAGTACGTGGGCCGCTGTATTGATTATAGTTATTTTCTGCCTCATAGTAGTTACTTTGTCCTTCATTTTCTGAGTCTGAGGAGTCGGTGAAATTGTTAACTCTCTGTGGGGTAGGTCTAATCTCGTCAACGTAATGGTTCTGTTTGTAGAAATCTTGCTTCAGATAAGGATATGTTCCTTCCAGTGTGTAGTAGCGTTTATCTTTAGTTAACTTGTCGTTCTTTCGTTTATTGAGGTAAGCACTGAAGGACTCTAGTTCTTTGTTAGCTTCCTCAATTCTTTTGATTGCATCGTCTACATTACCGGAATTCCTAAATTTAGTCTCTAGCTCTTCAATCTCTTTTTTAATATCTACCGCTAATTCCTTTGCAGTTTCGATTATGAGGATCATGAGATCCCTAGAACACCTGTTGGCTATTAAGCTCCATTTTTCTAGAAATGGCCTATGATGAACAAAGAGGCCAGGGATGTTCCGTACTTTCAGGCCCATAGGGATAATCCCATTCTTCAGGTAGGCTAACATAAATTCCCCATGGGCTTCCATACGTGTTAATTTCTTTTTAAGTTCAACTAGTTTGCGACTGTCCTCGTTGTTAGTAACATTAGATGTACTGCTACTACTAGCCGCAGAGCTAATTCCAACAAGGGTGGCGAACACCTCGTCTGAAAACCCGAAGGTTGCTAGTTGGGCCATGCTGCAAAGGTGATAAAGATATATATCACAAATATGTATGTATATATATAAGCGAGGGGCAGGGATCACGACTCAAGTCAGTACTGACAATCGTTGGTATAACCTGTGATGATACAAATGAACAAAGCCCTACACAGACAAGCTGTGGGTAAACAACTGAGAATAACAAGGACCCCCTGGGTAGTGAAAATCTATAGACTCCTAGGGCAGGGTAGCAACAGATGCAGAAAAATTCCTAGGACGTCTAGGTATATCGGTGTACATATAAATCGGGCCAGTTATCAAGAAAGAACAATGGAGGGGATTTGACAGACTTATATAAAAAGTATATTTTTATTAGGTATATTTAAAAATCATATTGGAAATGACCAAAGGTCAAACAATATGATGGATATGTAAAAATATCTTTGACAACATTACATGCAATAATCATAAAAGATTGACATAAAATTCATAATACATGAAGCAATATATTGACAAAAATATACAGGTAATCATGAAAATAAAACAAGCATAAGAACTCGACGCGCGTTTCGGCAGGGGACCGCCTTCTTCAGGAGACACAATTTAATTCCTGAAACACAGTTATAAAAAAAAAATTTCTCTGTTATCTACACATACATAGAATTTGAAAAGACAACATTTTCATTCATTATTTCTAACATCTTTAAAACCTCATTCCTAACTTAAAAGCTGACCATGACTATTGTTATGTACACTGAAGGCCTTTGATAAGCCGCATAATGTTTGACAATTGTACAGTATCTGACTTAACTTGGAATCACACCCCTTGGTCTACGTGAGTACCATTTTACATTGGAGAGGAATACAATTAGACTCCTATTTAGGGACTGAAGTAGAATCACTTCTAAATTCATAAGATTCAAACTCAATCTAAGAAGCTGTTAACACACAAAATGTATTCAAAGCTATGCATCAGTTACAGATTATCTGTTAAGAAAACTGTTTGTTAAAAGAATATCCTACCGGGCCTTTGGCATAAGTGCTCAATTAACACGGGTATACTCACAACGGTAGAACTCTATCCATTTATTTATTTATTTATTTATTTATTTTATGTAGCTTATAAAGCGCACAGCTACCCCCGGAGGGGTGTCCCGGCGCTGGAACCTGAGTCTTAGAGGGGAAAGAAGGAACGGACAGGGGAAGTGACATGATAAATCAGAGTCTAGAAAAGAGCCAGGTTTTGAGTCTGGCCCGGAAGACAGATTCAGAAGGGCAGAATCTGAGATCAACTGGCAGGGAGTTCCATAGTTTTGCAGCAATGACACTGAATCCTCTGCCACCCATTCTGGAAAGTCTAAAGCGGGGGGAGATCAGAAGGCATAGGTCATTGGATCTCAAAGATCTGATGGACCGGGATATTGAGACTCGTTTTTTTAGATAGTTTGGTCCGCGATCATTAATGGCTCGATGAGTCAGAGTGAGGATCTTAAACTGAATTCGGCTGGCCACAGGTAGCCAGTGCAGTTCCCTACGATATGCGGTGACTGACTGACGATAAGAAATATTACCAATCAGCCTCGCCGCCGCATTCTGGACAATCTGCAGCCGGTCAATCAGGTATTGGGGAGCTCCGGCATACAGGCTATTAGCATAGTCCAGGTGGGACGTGATGAGAGCGTGGGTAACTGTCCGGCGGGAATCCAAAGGGAGATAGGGGAGGATTTTCCTGATCATACGTAGCTTCAGGAAGCAGGCCGAGGTCACTTTTTGAATCTGAGTCTTGCATGATAAAGAGTCATTGAAATGGAAGCCCAGGTTGCGGGCCGAGTGGACGGGAGAGGGAGCGGGATCGAGTGTCGTGGGCCACCACCAGGAGGAGGGGATGGAGTTTTTCTGGTTAAAAAACAGCACCTCATGCAGCAACACCCATCCAAGGGGGATCTTCATGCAACAATGATGCGTTTACTCAATAGATTTGGTTGTTCACTCACGGTTTACATCAAATAATCTTCAGTCAGAATTTGTACAGAGGTCAATTAACAATAACTTCCCTGTTAAAGGTACTGTCAAATGCTCAGCCTGTAAATCCTGCAGCAACATCATTGAAGGTGAGTCTTTTGAACATAATGGCTGTCATACCTCTGCTACTGACATGTGGAACTGTAAAACTGCTAATTGTATATATTTTATCCTGTGCCCATGTCAGCTTGGCTATGTGGGCGAGACCTCTAGGCCCGTACAAACAAGGCTGACAGAACACCGGTCAGCCATCCGGACCAACAAACAGCTAGCGCCATTAGTGAAACATTTCACTGAAAATAACCATGCTCCAGACAATTTTAAATGGCGTATCTTGGAGAAAATTAGACTCCCCAGTAGCAAGGGAGGTGACCAAGTCAGGAAAAAGAGGGAAGTGTTCTGGCTTTTTTCCCTGGGAACTTTCAAACGAGGCCTTAATGCTGAGATTCCCTGGGAGAATGCTATTCTTTAGGTATCCTTAGCCACTATCTTCCGATGTAGTTAATATATAACCTATGTACCTGTCTTTCCAATTGTATATCCCATAGGTTTTTCATAAACATAGATTACTCGATTCAATAATTAATCACAAATTAGCCCTAGATAGAATCGGGGTAATATTAGCTATGGATGGAATAAAGGTTGCCCATGTAGTGACCCTTCCATCTGTATACCCAACAACCCTAATCTAGTTGTATTTGGCGATTACTATTAGCAATTTCAAATGTGCTGTTTACCACTCTCGATATAACCAGTACAGTGCATGCTACCTCTTTATCAATGTATTCACCTGCCCTCTTGCCTAGGGCTAACATACATCGGGGTGGCATCAGCCATGGATATACTACAGGTAACCTATGCAGTTGCCTGCCTGTCCGTACGTATACCCAATAGCTTCAATTAAGGCTATATTAGTTGCATCTATAGATATATATTTTCTTTGATAACTGGTATTAATTTTTATTATACTGCGTGTTACCCTTTATGTAATATGTATAGCGCACTTTACCATCTCCGCAATGTATTTACGTGCCCTCTTGTTTGGGGCCAATACGTAGCATCGATGTAGGTCCTATTGAACAGCATATGCTTCGGCTACTGTTTATTTTAAATATTTTTTTCGAAGCAGCTCTAATTTCCGAAGCAGAATGGGATGTTAATATATGTGATGATGGATACATCACTTGCGATACTTACAACATAATATGCGGAGAGTTCCCTGTTATTTACTTTGTCTGCACACTTATGAGCGCCATTTTGAAACGGGATCGGCTTGTATGACTTTAGTCCTACTTCGATCATATTACCGTCATCACTACGTCTTTTTCCCGCGTTTAGATAGTCCCTTTAAATACGGAAGGGTACAAACGTTGGTTACTTTGTATCTTTGAGGAGGACGAGTCCCCACACGTCGGAACACGGAGCAGCTACATCTTGCTGTCCGCGAGCAACTACTCGTTTTTCGGTAAGAACCTCGCTATAGTATAAGTTGGGAGCACGCTTAGATCGTAACAGGGTGTTTGATGTGTTGCAACTTTGCAACTTTGTAACCATAATTAAATCTAACTAACTGGGCACTCTGATTTCATTTTTTCAGAGTTTACCTTTTAAATCTACACCACAAGGCACTTTTTCGAGTCGTCTTACCGGAAGAGCGCCGCTTCATTTAATATTAAGGTAATCTCTAGTAGGGATTGTTTGAGGCATGCTAATATATCTAAACAGCCCGGACTTGTTAATATGTCTCAATTGGTAAACAACAGTGAGACTAACTTTAGATAATTTGACACTACGATTTCCTTATTTCAGAGCCCATTTTATCAGTTATTAGAAGAGCAAAGGTGCCATCATTAGCTACTTTGCTTCAAGTATCAACTCTACCAGCCTATGTAGCATCTTGATGAAGGTAATTACTATATTTATCGTCCTTCAAAAGAAATATTATTTTAAGACCCAAGCTATGACAATGGACATAACTTATGATGATTAAGCTTATTCTTTTTGCATTCTTATCCATAGTGTATTTTCGGTCTCCACTGATATGAGATATCATCTATATGGTCATCGTATGCCTATATTAAGAATAAACTCCATCTAGAACATTCACACATCGCATGTGGAAGTATAAGGTACAAGGTCGGCAATACTAATTCTTAGTCTTTTTGGTATACTATATCCCTTCCGTATCGGTCTCCCATTTTGTTCATTTACTTAACAGTCAGTAGACTATATCTGGAAGTCCTCAATCACCTGAGATCCCTGAGGGGCCGAATGTTACCATACATATGTAGCATGACTAGTACCTTAAGACATAGTCATTTCAAAGTTACATCCTGCATGAATATGCATATTTTATATTCCATCCTTCTATAATCATAACCTCTGCAGCGCCATCCACATGTTAAGAGCAAGATGTCGAGCCAATATGTCTGTATATAGATGAATAAATTGCTATGTCCTCCCGTTACTAATATGGACTCTATCAATAGGAATCCCTCTATCAATAACTATTGAGTAAACGCATCATTGTTGCATGAAGATCCCCCTTGGATGGGTGTTGCTGCATGGATAGAGTTCTACCGTTGTGAGTATACCCGTGTTAATTGAGCACTTATGCCAAAGGCCCGGTAGGATATTCTTTTAACAAACAGTTTTCTTAACAGATAATCTGTAACTGATGCATAGCTTTGAATACATTTTGTGTGTTAACAGCTTCTTAGATTGAGTTTGAATCTTATGAATTTAGAAGTGATTCTACTTCAGTCCCTAAATAGGAGTCTAATTGTATTCCTCTCCAATGTAAAATGGTACTCACGTAGACCAAGGGGTGTGATTCCAAGTTAAGTCAGATACTGTACAATTGTCAAACATTATGCGGCTTATCAAAGGCCTTCAGTGTACATAACAATAGTCATGGTCAGCTTTTAAGTTAGGAATGAGGTTTTAAAGATGTTAGAAATAATGAATGAAAATGTTGTCTTTTCAAATTCTATGTATGTGTAGATAACAGAGAAAATTTTTTTTTATAACTGTGTTTCAGGAATTAAATTGTGTCTCCTGAAGAAGGCGGTCCCCTGCCGAAACGCGCGTCGAGTTCTTATGCTTGTTTTATTTTCATGATTACCTGTATATTTTTGTCAATATATTGCTTCATGTATTATGAATTTTATGTCAATCTTTTATGATTATTGCATGTAATGTTGTCAAAGATATTTTTACATATCCATCATATTGTTTGACCTTTGGTCATTTCCAATATGATTTTTAAACATACCTAATAAAAATATACTTTTTATATAAGTCTGTCAAATCCCCTCCATTGTTCTTTCTTGATAACTGGCCCGATTTATATGTACACTGATATACCTAGACGTCCTAGGAATTTTTCTGCATCTGTTGTTTGCAATTCAGGTCTTCTGCCTGACTTCAAAATGGCCGCCGATGGTCCCTCGCAAGGGATTGGAAAAAACTGCCTGGCGCCACGATGGCCGCACGTGAATCTCATGTTCAACGAGATTTCGGCCGTTTTTTTCTTTCCTTTTACCGGAGTCACTCTATTTCTCGGCGCTTTCATTCCCCACTCACCGCTTGCCAGTTGCTGCCACGATGCACCTCCGGAGCCACTCTTTCAGGTAGGGGAGCTTCTTCTTCGTGTTTCTTAGTTTTTTTTTTTTTTCACTTTTGCCGCCGAGGTGGGCTCTCTGTGGGCACTGTAGATGGAACACTCCAGCCTCCACACGCGGGGCGAGCTCAGATGATGTTGGTGATGTACGATCATTCCTAGGCATGGCCAGCTACTGCTCCAGATATATACCAGACTATGCCACAATAAGCCACCCACTGAGAGTACTGACCAAACAAGGACAACCATTTCAGTGGTCCACCCAATGTGAAGAGGCGTTTAGAGAAATCAAGAGAGCTGTGGAGTCAGCTAAAAATTTGGCTTACTTCAATCCAAAAAAGAAAACGGAGATCATACACAAACCAGGAAAAGCTGCAAATCCGGCAGACTACATGTCCAGACACCCCACCAAATCCAGCAAATCAGAAAAATCGATTGCGGCCGAATACATTCATTTTGTAGTAGACCAAGCTAGACCTCCGGCCGTTCCGCTGGAAGCCATCTGTGAAGCGACACAAGCTGACGTCACCCTGCAAGAAGTGCACCGCAAGATCGAGACCAACAGCTGGAGGCACTCACAGACCAGTGAACAAAACGACCAAGTGATGGCGGCATTCAAACACGTCCACGACGAACGGTCAATAGCGGCAAATGGTCTCATCTTAAGAAACACCAGAATAGTAATACCACGACAGCTTAGACAAGGGGTCATCAACCTAGCACATGAAGGACGCCGGGGCATAGTAGCAACAAAAAGAGCACTCCGTGAAAGAGTCTGGTTTCCAACACTAGACCTGATGGTAGAAACGACTCTGAAAGATTACCCGCAATGTCAACTAGTGAGCCGTCCAGATCCCCCTGCACCACTACAAATGTCTCCACTACCGGAGGGTGTTTGGCAAAACATTTCCATTGACTTCTTTGGGCCAATCAAGTTGGGCCAATATGTCCTAGTCATCATAGGACGAATACTCCTAATTCCCCTTTGCACAACTATGCACATCCACGAAAGCGTCTAGCACCATACCGATCTTAGAAGAGGTTTTTGCTGCGTGGGACATTCCTCAAGTGGTGAAGTCAGACAACGGGCCTCCATTCAACAGCCATGATTTTGCTGATTTTGCTCAACACCTCAACTTCAAGCACCGGAAGATCACACCTCTATGGACTCAGGCGAACGGAATGGTTGAATGCTTCATGACCACGATCAAGAGAGCTATTCAGCAAGCAGAACTAACCCGGAAGAACATTCAGACAGCACTGAACGAGGTGCTACGAGCCTACCGAAAAACGCTACACTCCACCACAGGCAAGTGCCCCGCCACCATCATGTTAGGACGACCAGTGCGTACAAGGCTGCCAATGATGAGTCCCGCAGAGAATGAACAAAATCCCGACTCTGATCATGAGGAGATGGTGGTCATGGATAAGATAAAGAAAGAAAAGATGAAGGACTATGCAGATGAACGGCGACATGCCGCTCCCACTGAAATTCATGAAAGAGACTGGGTGCTGGCGCGGCAAGAACAACACCGAAAGACTGATTGCCAATACAATGAGGTGCCTCTGAAAGTGATACAACAAAGCAGAACTATGATCTCTGCGGAGGCTGACGGAAGACGAATTACCCGCAATGTGACGTACTTCAAGAAGTGCCGCCCCAACGTCAAGGAACTACTGAATGAACCAAGAGTAGAGAAAAGAGAACCAGAGACACTACCACTTCACAGTCAGGCACGGATGGAAACCACCGACCAGGGCCGGCTCTAGGCATGTGCAAGCTGTGCACCTGCACAGGGCCACCAAACCCCAGGGGCCACCACGCCAATACATATCCTCAGTATATTAATCCTCTGAGGATGGATACATATTTGCGTGGTGGCCCCTGACAGGGATTTGGCGGCCTCCGGCTCTGTTCCACTTCTAAACTCCCTGACCCCCTCCCCTCTTTACTGGCCTGCACGCTCCGCCCCGCCCGGACCCCCTCTTCTGGCCCCCTACCTACGCTCCCTGCCCAGGGCCACCATGAGCCTAGAGCCGGCCCTGCACCGACGAGCGCGAGCGTGACAGCCCTGACCTCCAGTCGCGCCCCAGACGGGTCATCACAAAACTGTCCCGCCTAATTGAAGAACTATAAGCAGAGACAGTTAACGACTAGACAGAAAGGGTACCAACTATTTGCTTTATTTTGTTTTGTTTATTTTTCGTTTGTTTACAGAGGGGGGAGATGTAGTGATGTCCACAAGTGACTCCAACTGTAAGGCACTAGGACCTGCCGGAGGGTAGACGAGGGCGGGCGGAAAGGGAGGGGCTAGGGACGGCAGTTAGCCGTTAGCCCAGGACTGAGAAGGAAGCTAATAAAGAAGGTTTCTACCACTAACCCTGACTCCGTGTGTCTCTATATTGTGGCAGACAGTACAGCGGGTAGCACAGTCCTAGGGAAAAATGTGGTCCCTGGATTTATTTATTTTAGTTTACAACTATATCTTGCCTTTTTCTCAAATACTAAGGACAATGCGTCTTGAAGAAAGATGGCTCTCTATATAGTGTACTAAATCAAAGTACACTATGCAAAGAGTTCATTGGGTCACCAATTGGTTTACAGAGGCAAACGTGGATAATACTAACGCTCTCTTTTGTGGTAGTGTGGGCGAGCAGTTATAATTATCAGAGCGTAGTGTAAAGCATATGTTGTACTCACTGAGGCAATAAATGAGAGACACACACTCAAAGAACAATTCCAAGACCAAATGAGAAAAATAACACTTATTTTCATATGTTTCAAAACCAAGAACTTCGTTTAAAGGTAAATGATTATTTTTTCAAGTGAGTAAAATGTTCAGACGTGTGCTTTTACTCAAAATGCAATCCTATAGAAAGAAAGTCAAAGATGCATAAAGGTAGGTACAGTCGATTTCAGGGGTTCACCTTCAGGGTTCGGAGTTGTGGTGGGCCAAGGTTTGAAGTACTACTAGCAGTTCTTTGGGAGCTGCCCAGGTTCTACTAGGAGCAGGGTGCAACTAAGGCTTGTAGCTGGCACGCCACTGTGAAGGGGGCCATCCGAAAATAGGCTGCACAGAGGGTCTTGCGGATGTCCCAGGGTTCCCAAACTAGGGATAAGGTCACAAGGGGTCTTGAAAAAAGGAGGCACAGCTGGTCTGTCAGGGCCCGGGCCGGGCATTTAAGGTGCAGTCAGAGTGATTAAGTTGGCTGGATTGGTTGCATAAAGATGAACCTCACGTTCAGGGAAGAGCAACTGGCAGGAACAAAATCAAAGAAGCTGGGCCACTCTCTAAGTGGGTCTCAGTGATGCTGACATCTCTCAATGGCTGCTTGGTCCTGGTGCCGTGAGAATCCAGACTGGATTCTTATTGTCGGTGTTTGGTGCAGGGCGTCCGATACCCCGGGGGTTGGTGCTGCACGGCTCCGGTTGGCCTGGTGTCTTCACACTCGGGCGGAGACCGATCTGACCCTCCAGGGCATGAGTACCTTCTCCTTGTCATATGCAGCATCGTTTGAGCTCGGGAGTTGCAAGGCGGTCGACCGGACTCTGCTTATCAATGCCTGCAGAATGGAGGGGAGTAACTCCTCTACTAATGCAAGGGTGACTGCCGGTGGTTTTCAAAGTGCCGGCGGGCTATCCAAAGCGTTGGTAGTTCTCCAGCTCATAGGATGAGTCACTCTGTCGTGCTTGTCAAGAGAGGACTGAGGACGCTAGGGTTTCGTGCCAAAGTCCAAAGTTCTAATGGTGTTCTCGCCAGACAGTGATTCTTCTTTGTCCTTTATCTGTTGATCCATCAAATCTGAATTCTTAGGTTCAGGGGTGCCACCTAAATACTCAATTTAGGGGCTTTTATGGGGAGTGACATATAGCAGCCAATGGGATATATGATGTTACAACGCGTACTGTTACAACGCATACCGTTACAACGCGGATTTTACAACGCGAATACTACTACAACGCATGTTTTTACAACGAGTACTATTACAACGCAAAATAGTACTTCAATAGGAAAAATACCATTACAACGCAACATATAACAACGTGTACCATTACAACGCATATATATATATAAAAAAATCTCTGTAAAAAAAAACCTGTCACGGGATGCAGGGAAAATAGGGGTTTTGGGTGGGTAAGTGTATTAAAAAACGGCATGAAAATCTATCATTTTATTACGATTACCAATTAATTATTTATTAAATAATTACTCGAGTATTTTTTAAAATAATATAAAAATATATATTTATTATTTCTTTTGTAAAATAAAACCTGGCACGGGATGCAGGGAAAATAGGGGTTTTGGGTGGGTAAGTGTATTAAAAAACGGCATGAAAAACTACCATATTATTACGAATAACAATTAATTATGTATTAAATAATTACTCGAGTATTAATTTTAATTATTATTTAATAAATTATTACTCGATTATTTTTAATAATTATATATAAATATATATTTATTATTCCCTTTGTAAAATATAACCTGGCACGGGATGCAGGGAAAATAGGGGTTTTGGGTGGGTAAGTGTATTGAAAAACGGCATGAAAAACTACCATATTATTACGATTACCAATTATTTATTTATTAAATTATTACTCGATTAATAAAAATTAATACTCGAGTACTTACATTAATATTTCGATTAGTAAAAATTATAACATTTTACTTAATTCCTTTCTTTTAAACTAAAATATACACTTTCTTATTATTATACACGATATGTAACTTTTCGGATTAAACAAACATATATATAGGATTCATGGACGCCATTTTGAGAAGGTATCACAATATTGAGTCCTACTATTATTTCAATGAATTATTACCACAACACAATAGCCAAAATGGATGCCAAAACGGCAAACATAACGGTATATAAACGTCTTATAATTGATTTTTAAATTATATGTTCTCAGAGAAATAAATGTAAAATTTAAAACGATTTCCAGCGCATATTTTTACAAATAATTTTGTGATACTACACCAAACTTATAAATAGTAGTGAGACACCATTTTGAAATTAGTTGATCCTCAACTACCCGAGAGAGCAGACGTGAGATCCCACTCTGTGACCTTTTCACCCTGTCATCCCAGTGAAAGTTACTGATCTACCTAATAAAACGAATACCAACGATTTACAAGTAAGTAACGTTTACTGAAAACGTTAACTGAATAAATATTAGTCATGTTAAATAAATATATACTAAAATAATATGAACTATATTTCTTATTTGAAATATAATTAAATATAGGGGAAATATTACTGGGAATAAATAAAGATAAACGAACAATAATTACATGTTTTAAAAATACGTCCAATGTAAATTAACACATAAAATTAAAATAAATAATTTTCAGAGGAAAACGTCATTTTAATAGAATACAATAGCAATAATATTTTCTTTATTTATTATATTTCTCTTAGAATTCAATTCAGAACGGTTAAAAACGAGAGACCTAAATATTTCATTTATTTTGGAAACCGACCCGTTTTTGAAAGTTAAAATAAGGTACATCATCATTATTCAAAAAATTCATTCATTATTTATTATATGTAAAAGGTCGCATTACGAATAAACTTTACATATTTTTTTTTCTGACAGAGATATTACATCTAAATTATATCTCGAATCATAACTGGCCCCAAAAACATTTTCGACATCGTTTTAAAAGGTAATAAAAATATTTTATATGAAACTAAACACTGCAATTTAAAGGCAAAAAATAAATCTGTTAACACGGAATAAAATAATATTTTTTTTTTAAATGTTTCAGAAAAAAACACCAATCCAAGAAAAAATAAATCCAACTGCAAGTGCAAGCACACATTTCTGCTATTCAGAAATCCAAACCGAAAAGTAAGTGAAAAACAGTTTTCGAAATACATGTATGAATACAGCATAAACACTAAAGAATGCTAGATAATGTAAAAGTACTTATACATATACCAACTCTAGCTAAGTGCAGCGATGAAAAAAGTATAGGATAGTGTACAAGTGTAAATTGCTATTCAAACTCCCGGAAAGTGCTGCACTAGAAAAACTACAGCATACTCTAGAGATGTAAATTACTATTCCAACTTCTGGTAAGTGCTGCAGAAAAGAAAGTGCAGGATAGTCTAGAGATGAAAATTACTATTCCCACTCCAGTAAAGTGCAACAGTAGGGAAAGAGCTGGATACTTATAAAATATATTTAAAAAAGAATCTTACTCCTTAAAAGTGCTGCTGTCGGGAAAGTGCAGGATACTCTAGAGGTGTAAATTAATATTCCCACTCCAGGTAAGTGCTGCAGTCGAAAAAGTGCAGAATAGTCTAGAGGTGTAAATTTCTATTCCCACTCCAGGTAAGTACAACAGTAGGGAAAGTGGTGGATATTAAATAAACACATCAAATAATAATCTAACTCCTTGAAAGTGCTGCTGTAGGGAAAGTGCAGGATACTCTAGAGGTGTAAATTACTATTCCAACTCCTGGTAAGTGCTACAGTAGGGAAAGTGAAGGATACTCTAGAGGTGTAAATTACTATTCCAACTCCAATTAAGTGCAACAGTAGGGAAAGTGCAGGATAGTCTAGAGGTGTAAATTACTATTCCCACTCCAGGTAAGTGTAACAGTATATAAATTGCAGGATATTAATGAAACATAAGAAATAATAATCTTACTACTTAAAAGTGCAGCTGTAGTGAAAGTGCAGGATACACTAGAGGTGAAATTTACTATCCCAAATGCATGTAAATGCAGCAATGGACAAAAGACTGGATAATCCACAGTACTAAATTGCATTTCCGACTCTAAATAAGTGCTGCAGTAAATAAAGTGCAGAGAAAGTGCTAAAGTATGCTTCATTTCCATATCTCATGCATATAAAGAAAACATTTAAATCACTCTCCTCAGAAATTATAAATGACACATTTTTAAACATTCTTTTCTTTTTTAAGTACTCAATCTCAAAAGAAGTAGAACAACATCAAAGCAAACCAACTGCAAGTGCCAGAACTCATTTCTGCAAAGCAAAGATCCAAAACTAACAGTAAGTGAAAAACAGTTTTCATTATACATATATGAATTAAACATAAACACTAAAGAATACTACATAGTGAAAAACAACAGATACATATTTAAACTTTAGGTAAGTGCAGCACTGAATACAGTTTAGGAAAATGTACAAGTGTAAATTGCTATTGAAACTCCCGGTAAGTGCTGCAGTACATAAAGTGCAGCATACTCTAGAGGTGTAAATTACTATTCCAACTCCTGGTAAGTGCTACAGTAGGGAAAGTGCAGGATACTCTAGAGGTGTAAATTACTATTCAAACTCCAGTTAATTGCAACAGTAGGAAAAGTGCTGGATAGATAAGAAACATGTAAAATACTATTCCCACTCTTGCTAAGTGCTGCAGTCGAAAAAGTGCAGGATAGTCTAGAGGTGTAAATTACTATTCCCACTCCAGGTAAGTACAATAGTAGAGAAAGTGCAGGATAATAATGAAACACATCAAATAATATTCAAACTCACAGTAAGTGCTGCAGTACATAAAGTGCAGCATACTCTAGAGGTGTAAATTACTATTCCAACTCCTGGTAAGTGCTACAGTAGAGAAAGTGCAGGATAGTTAAGAAACATGTAAAATACTGTTCCCACTCCTGCTAAGTGCTGCAGTCGAAAAAGTGCAGGATAGTCTAGAGGTGTAAATTACTATTCCCACTCCAGGTAAGTGTAACAGTAGAGAAAGTGCAGGATATTAATGAAACACATCAAATAATAATCTAACTCCTTGAAAGTGCTGCTGTAGGGAAAGTGCAGAATACTCTAGAGGTGTAAATTACTATTCCTACTCCTGGTAAGTGCTACAGTAGAGAAACAGCAGGATACTCTAGAGGTGTCATTTACTATCCCAAATCCATGTAAATGCAGCAATATACAAAAGACTGGATAATCCACTGGACTAAATTGCGTTTCCGACTGTAAATAAGTGCTGCAGTAAATAAAGTGCAGAGAAAGTGCTAAAGTATGCCTCATTACTATATCACATGCATGTAAAGAAAACATTAAAATAACTCTCCTCAGAAATTATTTCTCACACATTTTTAAACATACTTTTCTTTTTTAAGGACTCAATCTCACAAGAAGTAGAACAACATCAAAGCAAACCAACTGCAAGTGCCAGAACTCATTTCTGCAAAGCAAAGATCCAAAACTAACAGTAAGTGAAAAACAGTTTTCATTATACATATATGAATCAAGCATAAACACTAAAGAATACCACATAGTATAAATGAACAGATACATATTTCAACTCTAGGTAAGCGCAGCACTGAATAAAGTTTAGAAAAATGTACAAGTGTAAATTGCTATTCAAACTCCCGGTAAGTGCTGCAGTACATAAAGTGCAGCATAGTCTAGAAGTGAAAATTACTATTCCAACTCCTGGTAAGTGCTGCAGTCGAAAAAGTGCAGGATAGTCTAGAGGCCTAAATTACTATTCCAACTCCAGTTAAGTGCAACAGTAGGAAAAGTGCTGGATAGTTAAGAAACATGTAAAATACTATTCCCACTCCTGGTAAGTGCAACAGTAGGGAAAGTGCAGGATACTCTAGAGGTGTAAATTACTATTCCAAATCCTGGTAAGTGCAACAGTAGGGAAAGTGCAGGATACTCTAGAGGTGTAAATTACTATTCCAACTCCTGGTAAGTGCTACAGTAGGGAAAGTGCAGGATACTCTAGAGGTGTAAATTACTATTCCAACTCCTGGTAAGTGCAACAGTAGGGAAAGTGCAGGATACTCTAGAGGTGTAAATTACTATTCCAACTCCTGGTAAGTGCTACAGTAGGGAAAGTGCAGGATACTCTAGAGGTGTAAATTACTATTCCAACTCCTGGTAAGTGCAACAGTAGGGAAAGTGGAGGATAGTCAAGAGGCCTAAATTACTATTCCCACTCCAGGTAAGTGCAACAGTAAGGAAAGTGCTGGATATTAATTAAACACATCAAATAATAATCTAACTCCTTGAAAGTGCTGTTGTAGGGAAAGAGCAGGATACTCTAGAGGTGTAAATTACTATTCCAACTCCTGGTAAGTGCTACAGTAGGGAAAGTGCTGGATACTCTAGAGGTGTAAATTACTATTCCAACTCCTGGTAAGTGCTACAGTAGGGAAAGTGCAGGATACTCTACAGGTGTGAATTACTATTCCAACTCCTGGTAAGTGCAACAGTAGGGAAAGTGCAGGATAGTCAAGAGGCCTAAATTACTATTCCAACTCCAGTTAAGTGCAACAGTATGGAAAGTGCTGGATAGTTAAGAGACATGTACAATACTATTACCACTCCTGCTAAGTGCTGCAGTCGAAAAAGTGCAGGATAGTCTAGAGGTGTGAATTACTATTCCCACTCCAGGTAAGTGCAACAGTAGGGAAAGTACAGAAAACTCCAGAGTTGATATTTACTATCCCAAATGCATGTAAATGCAGCAATAGACAAAAGACTATATAATTCACAGTACTAAATTGCGTTTCCGACTCTAAATAAGTGCTGCTGTAAATAAAATGCAGAGAAAGTGCTAAAGTATGCCTCATTTCCATATCTCATGCATGTAAAGAAAACATTTAAATCACTCTCCTCATAAATTATATCTCAAACATTTTTAAACATACTTTTCTTTTTTAAGGACTCAATCTCTCAAGAAGTAGAACAACATCAAAGCAAACCAACTGCAAGTGCCAGTACTCATTTCTGCAAAGCAAAGATCCAAAACTAACAGTAAGTGAAAAACAGTTTTCATTATACATATATGAATCAAGCATAAACACTAAAGAATACTACATAGTGTAAAGGAACAGATACATATTTGAACTCTAGGTAACTGCAGCACTGAATAAATTTTAGAAAATGTACAAGTGTAAATTGCTATTGAAACTCCCGGTAAGTGCTGCAGTACATAAAATGCAGTATACTCTAGAGGTGAAATTACTATTCCAACTCCTGGTAATTGCTGCAGTAGGGAAAGTGCAGGATACTCTAGGAGTGTAAATTACTATTCCAACTCCAGTTAAGAGCAACAGTAGGGAAAGTGCTGGATATTAATTAAACACATCAAATAATAATCTAACTCCTTGAAATTGCTGCTGTAGGGAAAGTGCAGGATACTGTAGAGGTGTAAATTACTATTCCAACTCCTGGTAAGTGCTACAGTAGGGAAAGTGCAGGATACTCTAGAGGTGTAAATTACTATTCCAACTCCTGGTAAGTGCAACAGTAGGGAAAGTGCAGGATACTCTAGAGGAGTAAATTACTATTCCAACTCCTGGTAATTGCTGCAGTAGGGAAAGTGCAGGATACTCTAGAGGTGTAAATTACTATTCCAACTCCTGGTAAGTGCAACAGTAGGGAAAGTGCAGGATACTCTAGAGGTGTAAATTACTATTCCAACTCCTGGTAAGTGCTACAGTAGGGAAAGTGCAGGATACTCTAGAGGTGTAAATTACTATTCCAACTCCAGTTAAGTGCAACAGTAGGGAAAGTGCAGGATAGTCAAGAGGCCTAAATTACTATTCCAACTCCAGTTAAGTGCAACAGTAGGGAAAGTGCAGGATACTCTAGAGGTGTAAATTACTATTCCAACTCCAGTTAAGTGCAACAGTAGGGAAAGTGCAGGATAGTCAAGAGGCCTAAATTACTATTCCAACTCCAGTTAAGTGCAACAGTATGGAAAGTGCTGGATAGTTAAGAGACATGTAAATTACTATTACCACTCCTGCTAAGTGCTGCAGTCGAAAAAGTGCAGGATAGTCTAGAGGTGTAAATTACTATTCCCACTCCAGGTAAGTGCAACAGTAGGGAAAGTACAGAAAACTCCAGAGTTGATATTTACTATCCCAAATGCATGTAAATGCAGCAATAGACAAAAGACTATATAATCCACAGTACTAAATTGCGTTTCCGACTCTAAATAAGTGCTGCTGTAAATAAAGTGCAGAGAAAGTGCTAAAGTATGCCTCATTTCCATATCTCATGCATGTAAAGAAAACAATTTAATCACTCTCCTCATAAATTATATCTCACACATTTTTAAACATACTTTTCTTTTTTAAGGACTCAATCTCTCAAGAAGTAGAACAACATCAAAACAAACCAACTGCAAGTGCCAGTACTCATTTCTGCAAAGCAAAGATCCAAAACTAACAGTAAGTGAAAAACAGTTTTCATTATACATATATGAATCAAGCATAAACACTAAAGAATACTACATAGTGAAAAACAACAGATACATATTTAAACTTTAGGTAAGTGCAGCACTGAATACAGTTTAGGAAAATGTACAAGTGTAAATTGCTATTGAAACTCCCGGTACGTGCTGCAGTACATAAAGTGCAGCATACTCTAGAGGTGTAAATTACTATTCCAACTCCTGGTAAGTGCTACAGTAGGGAAAGTGCAGGATACTCTAGAGGTGTAAATTACTATTCAAACTCCAGTTAAGTGCAACAGTAGGGAAAGTGCAGGATAGTCAAGAGGCCTAAATTACTATTCCAACTCCAGTTAACTACAACAGTAGGGAAAGTGCAGGATACTCTAGAGGAGTAAATTACTATTCCAACTCCTGGTAAGTGCTACAGTAGGGAAAGTGCAGGATACTCTAGAGGTGTAAATTACTATTCCAACTCCTGGTAAGTGCAACAGTAGGGAAAGTGCAGGATACTCTAGAGGAGTAAATTACTATTCCAACTCCTGGTAAGTGCAACAGTAGGGAAAGTGCAGGATACTCTAGAGGTGTAAATTACTATTCCAACTCCTGGTAAGTGCAACAGTAGGGAAAGTGGAGGATAGTCAAGAGGCCTAAATTACTATTCCAACTCCAGTTAAGTGCAACAGTAGGGAAAGTGCTGGTTAGTTAAGAGACATGTAAAATACTATTCCCACTCCTGCTAAGTGCTGCAGTCGAAAAAGTGCAGGATAGTCTAGAGGTGTAAATTACTATTCCCACTCCAAGTAAGTGCAACAGTAGAGAAAGTGCAGGATAGTCTAGAGGCGAAAATTACTATTCCAACTCCAGTTAAGTGCAACAGTAGGAAAAGTGCAGAATAGTCTAGAGGTGTAAATTACTATTCTAACTCCAGTTAAGTGCAACAATATGGAAAGTGCTGGAAAGTTAAGAAACATGTAAAATGTGCTGGATAATATAGAAATAAACAATAATCAAAGTAATGCAAAATGAAAACTGCATACAAATGTTTATTTAAAATTTTTATATTCTAAATATTAAAACATTTATTCTTTCTTTTCAGAAAATGTCTTCACAACAAACTGCAAAATATATTCCATCCAGAAAAGGAAAACAATTACTAACTCATGCAGGTTACATTTATTGTAAGGATAGGTTAAGTAATCCACGGATTCATTGGAGATGCGTGCAATACCATACAACTCGTTGCAGCGGCAGAGCGGTTACGGTCAATGATATTATTGTAAGAACAACTGACCATAACCACTCTGCCTCTGCAATGGAAGTTGATGTTAGAGAAACTGTAAATGAAATGAAAGCTATTGCAAGCACCTCCAATGAATCCACAGGATCTATTTTGAGACAGGTTGCACAACATGTCCCTACTCATATTGCTAGTAATATTCCAAACATTCATAATTTGCGAAGAATTATACAACGACAAAAGCAGGCAAGTAATACTCAAATAAACACACCACATACCTTTTTTGATATCAATATTCCTCCTGAACTTACTATTTCTTTTTCTAATGAACCTTTCCTCCTGCATGATAACGAAAACCCTCTTAAGCGCATATTAATTTTTAGTACTCCACGCAACCTTGTTAAGCTTGAAGCAAGTGAAATTTGGATGATGGATGGGACGTTTAAAAGCACGCCCCATCCATTCACCCAAATTTATACTATTCATGCAAAAATTAATAATAGTGTAATACCCCTAGTATATAGTTTGCTGCCTGATAAGACTTCAGCAACTTACACAGAATTTTTAACTGTGATTAAGTCCAAAACAAACCAAAGTCCTAGGAAAATAATTATCGATTTTGAATTGAGTATGATCAATGTGATCACCAAACTGTACACGGATACCCAAATTCAAGGGTGTTTTTTCCACTTTTCCCAGGCATTCTGGCGTAAATTACAGAAAACACCCTTAGTTACTGAATACTCAACGGACAGCAAACTACAAGTCGAATTAAAAAAATTAACAGCTCTTTGTTTTGTCCCTCCCGAAAGTGTAGACGAGTACTACACTGCCATTACAGAATCAGATTATTATTTAACAAACGAAGATAAATTGGCACCCATTTTAAATTATATGGAAGACACATGGATTGGACACCTAGGCAGATCGGGTCGCAGGAGGAAGCCACGTTTCCATGTGGAGTGGTGGAACTGTTATTCGAGTTGCCTAGAGGGAGAGGCAAAAACAAATAATGCCATTGAGGGATGGCATAACTCCTTCAATCATGTAATTGGTAAACCCCACCCTAATTTCTATTCATTTCTTGAAACTTTGAAGAAGGAGCAAAGTTTCCAAGAAATGAGACTTTCACAAACTCTCACAGGTAGTCTAAACTCACGGATTACTCAAAGAACTAAGGAAATGTCTGAACGACTATTGGCACTATTACAACAATTTTCGTTGTGTGTGGCTCTAGATTACCTTGAGAATCTTGCTAATATCCTTTCTTTCTAAACTATTATTGACATTACTTTCCTGCTTTTACCTAAATTAAATATTTTTCTAATTCAAATTGGCCAAAACATTTTTTCTAAAACATTTTATAATATTTAATGTTGGGTCACTATTTTTTCCATTTAATTAATTTTTTAGCAGTTTTTATTAACAAAATCCCTTACTGGTTTTTTTTTTTTTCATTTTGAATAACATAAGCCTTTCGAAAATGTGCAGAACAAATATTTCAAGCATTCATGTTTGAACTGCATTATTAAATAATAGGAAATTACTTTGCAAATAAAATAAATGCATTTTCAATATTTTTCTAAACTCTTCTTTCAGTACGACACCATAAAATGATTGATTAAAATATATATGTAATCAAAATATTGATATTTCCATTTTTCTACATTAAGTGCTAATTCCTAAAACATTGAACATAACAATAAGTAATTCATATATGAATAAACTATGTTTACTTCGAAAAATGAAAAACAATCTGGGCTAGTCATTTTTAAAATTCGAAGTAACCTCATTTGCTAACTTCAAATTTCTCAACTCCTGCTAAAACAAGAAATACAGACTTCACCTTTTTTTCCGAAAATCAATAAACATCAATTCAGCCTTTAAGTCTAATTAACCAACATAAACAAATTACCCGAAACTTTTGCTTTAATAATTTCAATGCGAAAGACAAATCAGAATGTTATACCAAATTTGCAAATTCAAACTAAAATACAACCAATATAACCAATCATAACATCACTTATTAGCAAATAATCCCAAGAATTGAATCTTCAGCAAATACATATTTTTTTTATAAAAGCACGGATAAAACATTGGAAATATCACTATTAACATTCGTATAATATTTTAGCAACAATTTTTAAAACTAACTTTCTCAAACTCCATAATTCCAAACTTTAATATCAGTTGAAAATGCATTTTAATACTTTGCATACATAAATATATTTTTTGGTATATGAAATACTTTTGAAAACACTTTTTCATCATTTAATAAAACTAATTCATCTAAATCATACTTTAAAGTAATTACCGATCTTCCCCACGCCCACCGACCCAACATCGGCATATTCTAATAATACGAGTAGCGACATGTTGTTTAAATAACATTTTTTTAAATTCGAGCAACCTCTACTTAACATATCCTTACAATAAATGTTAATCTTTTATTATTTAACATTATTATTTAATATGTAATTGTTTTCCTACCTGATCGTAGATCAGCGTCCTGCTGCTTCCTGCTGCTTCCTGCTCCGGTACTCCACAAAATGGCCGATGACGCTCGCGTATACGTAATGACGTCAGGATATGCTGCAACAATAAACAAAGGACTACTGTACATTTTTGTATAATACTATTTGTGCATATAAAATAATTGTATATATTATTACATGTATATAAAAATATTACAAAAATATACATTAAATATCAAAAAAAGTGAAGTTTATTATAATATTTTTTTTATGTAATAAAAAAATATTTTTACTTAATAAAAGACTATCTCTTCGTTTTAATTTATTTAATGCAATGTTTCTTATCTTTCATATTATCATATAAAAATATACTTTCTATTTTTACCTGTTTTCTTCTTTCTTTCCCGCTTTTTTCCAATTCTTTCCTTTGGTTTCCTTTACTTTAATTCCGGACCGCATTACATGTCTAGATGTTTAATGAAAATAAATGAAGGACAAATGTATCCATAGAAAACAATGTTAAAGCGTGGGAACGAAAACTTTTCTATAAGTATTTCACAAACAAAATCAATTAATTATATTTTTATTTAAAAAACTTAATTATTAATAAAATCTAAATGTCTACTCCATTAAATATAAAATTTTCTAAATGAAATAAATAATTATTTAAATAAAATAAAAAAAATTAAATTATAAAATACACAAATTTATACTCTAAGTAAACTTTTAAGTACTTTTTTATGTACTTGTTTTCATTAAAACTCCACTAAATAAAATTAAATAATTATTAACCAATAATTAAACAATAATTATTCTATATTTAAATTAATACTCTAATACCCTAATTAAAACAAAATATAAATTTAAATGGAATTATATTATTATTTAATATATCTTATAATAATTTTATTTTTAATACCCACATTTTAACAATAATACTTCCAATTTATTTATATTCATAATTATTACTTATTAAACATACATATTTATTTCAAAATTCATTTATTTAAATCATTAATTAATTAATACTTAAGTACCCAAATTAATACTCATATTACTAAAATAAAGAATATAATGGATACTTAATTTTCCTTTATTTAATTATTATATCTTATAATAATTAAATATTTAATACACAAATTTTAACAATAATACTTCCTTTTTATTTAAATCATTAATTAATTAATTAATTAATACTTAAATACCCAAATTAATACTCATATTACTAAAATAAAGAATATAATGGATACTTAATTTTCCTTTATTTAATTATTATATCTTATAATAATTAAATATTTAATACACAAATTTTAACAATAAAACTTCCTTTTTATTTATATTCATAATTATTACTTATTATACATACATACATATTTATTTCTCATAAACAATGTAATTGATAAATAATTTTCCTTTGATTAATTCATTAATTAATATTCACAATAATTTAACATTAGAAATTTTAAAATATACATTACTATATTTATACTCATTTACCATATAAATGGTAAATGAGTATAATTAATAATATACAATACATAAACAAATATTAATTTTTTTAAAACAATAAACATATTACTAAAATCAAACTTAATTTAAAAAAATAAATGTAATTTAAATAAATACATATATATATATATGCGTTGTAAAAGTACATGCGTTGTGACAGTACCTGCGTTGTAACAGTATAAGTTGTAAATGTATGCGTTGTAATAGTACCTGCGTTGTAAAAGATGCGTTGTAACAGTACTGCGTTGTAAAAAATGCGTTGTAACAGGTGTATACCCAGCCAATGGGCTAACCACCTTTAGGGTGTTCACACCCTCTATATGGCCCCTTCCTATGGGAAGTTGCCATAACCTGGATCCAAGAATGCTTATTCCATCCAAAACAACATGGAGGAATCTGAAAAGTTGGGTCCACATTAGCTGGCCCACCCTAGCGGTGGTGGTGGCTGAATGTGGGTACACCTCTTAACCTTATTAAATTTACTGTCAGTCTTGCCACCAAAAAGTCGGGTCAGAACAGGGGGTGGGCACCTCCACTATCTGGAGAGGCTCAGGGTCACATAACAAAGGCAGCAGGGCCTTTGAAGCTTTCTTCCCTTGAATGCTCATCCGGCTTGGAGGAGGTGTGAACACCTCTGCACAAGAAGGCTTTGTTACTGGCCTCTGAGAGCAAAGGCTCTCACCTCAGGAGGTCAGAAACCTGTCCATGGAAGCTGGCTTGTCAAGACCAGTCAGTCAACACACTAGTAGTCAGTAGGTTTTCAGGGAGCACTTGTAAGATGCCCTCTGGGTGCATTTATTAATAAATACAGCACTGGAATCAATGAAAGTTTATTACGGTAAGGTGTTTGGTACCAACACCTTGGGGTACAGTGAAGCCTTAATGTAGCTGGTGAACTTGTAATGACAAGTGTCCAGCCCATGTACTCATTATGACTTCCCTGTGCACTTGTAATTTCTTTTTCAGTTCAAATAAATTGTATTAACAGTCATAAAAATCACTGGTACAATTTAAGAGAGAAAATAAAACAAAAAATCCAATGCAAAGAAAAAAAATAAATATATATATATATATATATACAATAGAATAAATAAAAGAGACATTCCAAGAGAAATAAACTGCAAATGTAACCAGCAATAGCGAAATATGTATCAATTGTTAATGTGTTGAAACACTAAAGAATGGTAAAATGATTGTTGACAGAAAATAGAGAAAACAATGAAAGGAACTCAAGGAGGTTTAGCGACTTCCTGTTGAAAAGGGGATTGAGGCAGAGAAAGGAGAGCACAGGTAACAAAAAATGAGATGACTGGATCCCACAGCTGTTTTCGTTTGGGCGCTAAAGTGAGCGGATAAACAAATGTTGTGTCTAACCTATGAATGTAACACACAGCATACCACCAAGCCTGATATGAGAGTTTAGAGAGATCTTTCCAAGCCTTAGTAATCTGTTGAAAAGCCACTGCAATGAGCAAGTCAATTATGTTTATGCTAAAAGTGCAATGATTGCACTTGTAATTTCTAAGGGTGAACTTAGATATCACTGGGACATATCCACTCCTGAAGATATGCCCACACATGGGTATCGTGTACCCTGCCTTAGGCCTGTAAGGCCTGCATGGGGAGGAATTTCCTATACCACATGTACTGGCAGGCATGGCACACAGGGATCTATGCCATGTCAACTCTTCGGTTTTCTCTGCACCAAGACATGCAGGCAGCACTGGCAATTTGCAAGAGCTTGCTGGGGGGTCCCTTAGGGTTGCGCAATCCGTGCTGCAGCCTTTAGGGACTCTCTTTAGTTTCAAGGCCCTAGGTACCAGGGGTACCACTTACAACGTACTTATAGGGAACGTAAAGGTTTGCCAATAGTACAGTTTAGGGAAAGAACACTGGTACTGGAGAACTGGTTAGAAGGCACCCAGTACACCTTCAGTCAGAGTTTCATTAGATACCAGCAAAAAGTCGGAGGGAGTACTGCAACAAAACCCCAATTTCCTACAAACTTGAAAAATGTATGTATTTAGGAAAGGAGGATCACCGTTTGTCATATTCAAATTATCCTTGCAAGCTATTTTGAACATTTTAAGTCATAGATTTACAAAATGTTCATGCAATGCAGTACAACATCCAAATTCGTTGTGCTACTTTTTCCAGTGTGGAAAACAAACATAATCCTTTTGACATTGAGGGGCAGATTTACCAATATGTCACCCAACACAGCACAGCAGCCAAAATGCTGTGCTGTGTGACAGGGAGGGGTCGGGAGAGGCCACATCTACAGAGATAGGGCTTTATCTTCCCCTCTCCCCAGCACCAATGCAGAATCGAAATTTGCCTAGCATAGTAACGGTAAGTTTCAATTCCATTAAGGACACGGAGGCGAGGATTATGCTATGCTATATTCTTGCTTCGCTTTATGCCTTACATAAAACACAGCAGCCAAAAACATGTTAACTTGATCTTTTTCTAAAAACAATCAGGAAAAAACGATCATTTGAGCCAAAGAAACAAACACATGTCCATGTTAAACAACGTCAGCTCCCATCAGGCCATAGAGGGTTGCCACATCCTTGTTTTCGGAAAAAGATCAAGTTAACATGTTTTTTGGCTGCTGTGTTTTATGTAAGCAATAAAGGGAAGCAAGAATATAGCACAGCATAATCAGAGCCTCCTGTCCTGACATAGAATTCTCCTGCAGTTTACCACACACACACCTTTGTGCCACATTCCAAGGGTGTGTGCTTGAGTCTAGCATAGGTTTTATACTGGAAAAGTTCCCTATCAGTAAAAAATTACTATGCCTAGACATTTACAACTTTCCTACTTTGTATGTGTTTACTGTATAGTGCACTGCACAGGGAAAGTTGGAAAAAAAGGAGAAAGGACAACATTTCTCCTTTTAATGCGTGGTTACAAAAGGCGTTATTTTTTGACGCAAAAACCTTTCTCACATTTTTGGTAGATAGATTTTTGCATCAGTGTGAGTAGTTGCATTAGAACCAACCCCCATGTAATGCCCCCTTGACGCTAAATAATGCACAGCTGTTTTTGCATTATTTTTAGTTCATTTCCAATGAAAAACAAGTTTTGCACTGGAAAGTAAATAATAAAAATAATTTATGCTGGTTCGCGTCATTTTTATGACACAAAGCCAGGCCAAAATGTTAGGAAACCACCACTTGAATATGAAAAAGCATGCAATTATTTCGTATTATTTTTGTAATCACCACAAACCCCTTGACAGCAAGGGATATTAAACACATACATCCGTCTCCAAAATAAAACAGGCGAAAACACACGCCCTTCTGACATAGGACTGGCCTTTGTATCATTGACAAAATAATTCATGTAAAAACACTTGTTTGCGTATTACAGAAGGAAGTCAGGGGCGAAAAATGTAAGAAGATATTTTCCAAAGTCTGCAACACTTTTAAAAAATAAACAATAAAAGGATTGAAAAGCTCTCCCTAGGGTGTGTACAGTTTACATAGGGCTTTAAGACACATGGAAGGAGAGAGGCTAGTGGCCAGGCTGTGTGTCCTTGGAGACGGGTCCGGTGGCAAACAAACAAAGCAAGTATCAGGGCGTTCAATCTTTCCGCTGACTGATGCCTTGCAGACCACACCTCGGGGTTCACTTCAACAACACATTGGAGCATTCAGAATGGGTGTTTTCTCTGCTAGGAGCTGTCTTTGCTATGTACGTAGTTATGAGGCCCGAGGTTTCGTTCTTTGACTAATCTTCGGATGGATCCTAGGCCACAGCTGCTGACTTTGGAGATAAGGAACCAGTTTTCACTCTCGGCTCAACATTCTGTGACTCTGGGCACATCCAAAATACCAAACAAGCATTCACTGAATCTGCCCACCTACAAACAAGCATTGGCAAAGCCAACATGCCTCGCCTCTGCAAAAGCTAGTGGGTTTGTTCATGTATTTTGGCCATGTTGTACAGATGTGCAAAATTGCTGAAAGTTAAGCAAGCATTGGCACAGGCAATAGGTATCGCCTCTGCGAAATCTATTGGATTTGTTAATATTTTGTTGATTGTTGATATGACACATCTGTGCAGAATGTTTTGAAGTTTTACAAAATGGACTGTGCTCTATCAACACTGTTCGCATCATAGCTTTCTTCATAAAAAAAAGCTTTAAGCCAGGTTGCACAGCAGAAAGCACAGCTGTGCAACTTGTCCTAAAAACTGACCAAGCCAATAGATTTTGCTGAGGTGAAGCCTATTGGGTGTGGCAATGCTTGTTGTTGGATCCAGTCATTGAGATGATGCAGCAAGTTTTTAACCAATTTTTATGTATGTATTTTTTAAGGAATTTTCCAAGGTGCTCTTGTGTGGCCATGCTAATTTTGTATCAGGAAGCGAAAGAAGTAGTGGCCTCATTTATGAGCCCTTGCGTCACTTTTATTCCGCCGGTGCATCACTTTTTGTGACGCACCAGTGGCGTAAAAAATGTGCCTTGTTGCGTC
The DNA here is from genome assembly GCF_964263255.1 of Lissotriton vulgaris. NCBI lineage: Eukaryota > Metazoa > Chordata > Amphibia > Caudata > Salamandridae > Lissotriton > Lissotriton vulgaris. The sequence continues at coordinate 249,857,599 of NC_141694.1, forward strand.
ATATTTACAAAGTGACGCATCTAGGTAGATGCGTCACTTTGTAAACCCCTGCGCCACATTATACCTGCACCAGGTATAATGTATGCAAGGGGGGCGTATTTACGCAAGGAAGGGTCGTAGAAGTGACGCAGTGAAATCTATGAGATTTCACTGCGTCATTTTTAGGACACCGTTGCGTCAAAATCCTGCGCCTGCCTCACAGCAGGCATAAGACTGATGCAGGCCCTTTCACATGGGGCTTGCCCCATGTGAAAGGACGCATTGCTGGTGTTGCGTCACTTTTGTGACACACTCCAGCAATGTGTCACTTTTGCGCTTACAGATATGTCAGAAATACTGACGTATCTGTAACTCCTTGCGACATGATGCGTCATACATTAAATATGACGCATCAGTAATGTCGCAAGGAGTGCACACTAAGAAGTGACGCATCGCTGCTTTCACGCAGCGATGCGTCATTTCTCATAAATGAGGCCCTAGATGTTTTATTTTTGCAGTTTTATATAGGGCCTACTTGACTTGGAGGCTGGAGCGCTTTACATGAGCACCTGTTACAATACACAAGGACACATTGTTTTTTGGTAGGCTCTGGGAGATTAATGCCCACATGCATCAAGCATTTCTGGAGTCGCAAACGGTGCGATTCCTTAAAAAACGCATATGAACAATTCAGTGAAGGCAGAGGTTCAGTGGGCAGTGGATGCCCAACACATGTAAAGACTTACGCACACTACAACTCTTCAGGTACACTCTTAAGGATGTGAACATGCGTATGTAGGCATAGGTATAGTGAGGCTGTGTGTGTCCATCAAAGCTACAAGTTCACGTTCACCACCATTCACTAGGATACACACAGAAGGCTACACTCAGGGATAAGAAAGCTCCAACACAAGCCAAGGAATTGGGGCTTCACCTCTGACACTATAACACACACACTTCGATGCACCTTAGGGCTACAGTAAGGGATATTGACTCTCTAATGAAGGCAGAGATTCAGGGACGCTGTGGGTATCTTCCAAAGGCAAATGTTCACTCACAATACCAGTCACTTAGATACTTGGGGATCTTGACACTCCACTGTAAGCAAAGGAACAGTGACCCAGCTGGCATCCAAGACAGATACAACTTTACAGGCACTGCTACTCACTCACTGGAGGCAAATGTAAGGTAACATAATCGGCATCAAATATAGGCATACGTTTTCAAACACCAGCACTCACTTTAATGCACAGTAAAGGCTTTACTGAGGGATCTTGACAGTTTGCTGGATGCAAAAGTACAGTTCCTAATGAAAAAGCTAACTAATTAAGATACGAAAAATGTAGAATATAAGTCATATGTGCAATAATTAACGTTAAATTTAAAGCTAAAATGACACACATGTTAAATGTGAAAATTGCCCTATGCAGACATAGTTATTTTTTCAGAAAAGTAACGGTGCACTATAAATCAGTCCAAAGCGCCTCCGTTTTCAAAAATTGGTCCTTTTTATTACGCTTCAAAAATTCTTAAAAGGCCTCAGCCTTTTTAGAATTTGTCAAATATAGTGCACCGTCTCTTTTTCTGAAAAAGTTTCTGTATCTGTCTTCACAGTGGAGCTCTGGTGTGGCAAGCTCGAGACGTGATTATGCACTTAAACAAAGTCAATTTGACTTACTTCAAAACTGAGGCGCTGGACCTTTGTCAGCCACACAGTTTGTCTCTTCTACAGACATAGTTATTTGTAAAGGCCGCAGAAAGGCTTAAATGCAAGTTTTCTTTTTAACTAGAAGTGAACTCGACAATGCTGCAATGTACAACATGGAATTTAGATGCTTGGACTTAATGGGACATGCTTAGAAATATTAGTCATAACTGAAGAATGTTACGGTTTAACAAATATATTAAATTTTGCTAAGAAACATCTGATTGTGATAACCAAACTTTCTATTCAACCCATATTTCACATAAGGCTTCCATAGAATAGTTGTATATTTTAAAACAGAAATTCTTGTTCATGTTAATGAAATGCATTACTAAACAGTATTTTTTCAAGTTGATATTTCTCTTCTTTGGCATAGTTCATTGTTTACTCAATGGAACATTCAACATTAGATGTTGAAACGGTGTTCAATGCCCCTGGGAATGGGAGCCGTATGAATTGAGAAGTTACATACGTAAGATTTTTGTAACAAACTTTGTGATAAAACTTTGCTAGCTACAAGTTATTTTGAGGGGAAAGGAAGAGCTGAACTCACTCTCAGATGAATGCTGTGGTGTGCTTGGTTCTGAAGAGGGGAAACCTGCTACACATTTGCAACATTATATTTGCTTTTTATATTAGTGCGTGTTACTAGTTAGCCCTCTCATTTAGACTAGAGTATTGCGGTGCTGAGAGAGAGGCACGTAGAAGCTGAAACCCATACCAATTCCTTTGTCCGGTTTTTGGCAGTTGTGGTTATTGCTACTGCTGTTAATCCTTTGCCTTATTATTGATGTTCTATTTTGACAGATTGCTACTGCAACTGTATGCTTTTTGATCGAATTAGCGAGACTCGGATGAGTTTTACGATCTACTTTTATTGGGAAGTTCGACTGCTTTAATTGGACTTTGAGATTTATGCTATTTATCTCACTCTTTTCCTTTGAATCAAAACTCGTCATGAGTTCTAATAACTATTTGATGATTTGTTCTAACCATATTTGTATGAGATTTCTATAAATTTACTTGAATTTATCAACTAATCTGAATAAAAGGGACACAATAATCTTACTATACTCTAATGAGAAATACAATTTTAAAACTATTTAAAACTCTCATCATTGACTGAACTTAATTCTGTCATTGTGGTTTTACTTTGATAAAATAGCTCCTGATTCAAAGTACGGTGGTAAAAATCTATCACCTGAAGTGAATTATACTCAGAAGCCAGCACGGGAATGGGGCTTAATCCTGAAATTGATGATAAGATAAAGGTTGGACGATATTATTAAAAATGTTCTCCTACTCTGTACTATCACTAGTTAGCCAGCAACACATGTACTAGTTTTCTGACGATGCCACTCCCATCCCTCAAATACACACTCTGGCCAACCCTCAAGGACCATGACACTCCAATGGATTCAAAGGTACAGTCAAGGAAGAATGTAAATTCCCTTTGGTAACCAAATAAAAATAATTTTTCAACCGTTCAACTCAGGTATACCACAAACTATTTATGTCAATTATATGAAAACCCAAAATGCCTATATTTGCAATGCCACAAGACAGCCATTGGATGATAATGGAATGCCACCTATGTTTTATTAGAAAACCTTAAAACCATTAGAAATTATTCATTATACAAAATTCATAAATCTACATAATATTAAAAAACAAATATCATTAGTCAGTTTCATATATTACATAGAAAGGATATCCATTATTGAAGAGAGAGATGCAAAAATTCATCAAAGGTCAAAACAAATATTATATCACATATGTAACTCCTACGAATCATACGTACACCATATGCATGTATTAAACTTTTTTTTTAAGTTTCCTTAAAGAAAGATAAAACAAGAGAAGAGAGAGACAAACAACAAATACGAAAATACACTTATTAGTGGTTTGTTGACTAATCCAGGTCGGAAAAACTCAAATGCCAGACATATATGCAGTCTAAGTATTTTTATCACAATGACTAGCCGGTATACTGATTTACTTTATCCCAGGTGTCGACGCGTTTCAGTGGTGCTCGCAGAGTAATGGCCACCTTTATCGAGACAAACATAATGTGCCTCGCCTTTCAAAATCTTCAGACAAATACCCAAGCGAGTGTCCTAAAGGCTTAAGTATTCCCTGTTGGGAAGTCGGTCCACCATTTACTATAGTTATACTATCATTTCAATCACAAAATCCCGTCGTGAATATTCTATTAAGTTGTAACCAGTGATTCTAGGTCAATCTATATATATTATGTCTCTCCCTTAGAGTGGATTATCTAAGGTCTCAAACTGTGGGGCCAGCATACTCCCAGGAGAACATAGATCCTATAGTATAGGTACAGCCACATAGTTGGTGTCCAAATATAATACATTTTTGGGGAAGAAATCAAAATCTGTTTGGGGTCTAATTACTGTTTAATTACTTGTTAACTTGTTTGGAGCTTTTGATACCCCCTACCAAAATAAGTCAAAACATGTATTTATTAATAAACCACACAGTTGCCAAATGCACCCCATGTATAAAGTAGCCAACTGTCAGGATTCCTGCCACAGCTCACATCTTTTGACTATCACAATATACCGGCATGACTCATATCATTCCTTCCAACACTTCTAAATGAACAAACATCTTGTACTTCAGCTTTTGATCAAAAGCTAGATGTAGCAGGTGTCCCCTGGTTTATTTGAAAAGGCTTAATAGCTTTTACAAATGTTTACAAATGTTTTACCATGCATATGCAAGATCAGGTTTCAGGCGCCAAGGAAGCATCCAGAAAAGCCACCAAAATAATCATCAAGCAACCGGCATAGATGACCTTAATGTGAACTTTCCAGAAGACAGCCCTCATCAAATTAATCTTCTGCACCTGCTCTTTGCTATAGAAATTAGAACGCAACCATTGTGAACATTCTAAAGCACCTTCTAGAAGGCAGCCTCCTCAAATTAATTATCTTCACCTGTTCCTTGTTACAAACAATTAGAATGTGACCTTTATGAACGTTCTAAAGCAGTCTTATTTAAAGAGCGCCCTCACTCCATCCCTTCACATAGCCTCTTCACTTGCCACTTACCTTTTTCCCGGCTTCCAGGACTCTGTCTTGCCAGCTCCCTCATTATTTCCACTTCCACCTCACCGCAAAGGATGCCCCACATCAGTCTCAGATCTGGATGGGAAAACAAGAAGAAAAGGAGAGACTCATTAACAGACTTGATTTCACTACATGCTGAGCTCAGTCACAACATCATGCTTGCAGACGAGGTAACCAGTGTTTTTGTTCAATTTGTACATTCTGTTGGCAGGGCTCTGTTAGGAAGGATGTGAGTGAAACTAATCCCATACAAATTACCTTGTGGGTTAAATGCTGGAATCATACTCACTAAAGTTTCGGAACTTTGATGAAGGGACCTCTATGGACTATCTAAAAACAACTGACATCAAAACTAAAGGTTGGTTGAGATATAAAAAGCTTTTGTGAGCTTAAAGGTTATAGCTAATACTAGATTAAAGCCTTATTATTTGCTTGTTTATAGATAACATATCTGCCGGTGTCATTCATCAGACGGGTGTGAATGCCTCAATCAATCAATCAGTCATTTGTTAAGCGCACTACATACCTGCGAGGGTCTCAAGGCACTGGGGGGAGGTGGGGTCGCTACTGATCGAACAGGCAGGTCTGTAGTATCCTCCTGAAGGTCAGCAAGTCTTGGCTCAGTGGGAGGGTGTTCCATGTTTTGGCGGAAAGGTGGGAGAAGGATCTCCCGCCGGTGGTTGTTCTTCGGATGCGCGGTACGTTGGCGAGTGAGAGGTCGGCGGAGCATAGCTGGCGGTTGACGGTGTAGAAGGAGAGCCGCCTGTTGATGTAGGCTGGGCCGGTCTTGTGGAGTGCCTTGTGTGCGTGGATGAGGAGCTTGAAGGATATCCTCTAGTTGACAGGGAGCCAGTGTAGGTTTCTCAGGTGGGGGTGATGTGGCTGTGTCGTGGTACATCGAGGATCAGTCATGCCAGGGCGTTTTGGATGCGTTGTAGTCGATTGATGAGCTTGGTTGGGGCTCCCGCATAGTGGGGTTTTCAGTAGTCAAGTCTGCTGCTGACGAGGGCCTGGGTCACTGTCTTTCCTGTATCTGTCGGGATCCATCTGTAGATCTTGCGGAGCATGCGGAGGGTGTTGAAGCAGGAGGAGGAGACGGTGTTGACTTGCTTGGTCATTGAGAGCGTTGAGTCGAGGATGATTCCCAGGTTGTTTGCGTGGTCAGTGGGGGTCAGGGCTGCCCCGTGCCGTTGGCCAGCAGGAGTCGTCCCAGGCTGACGGGTTGGAGCCAAGGATGAGGACCTCCGTCTTGTCCAAATTCAGCTTCAGACGGCTGATCTTCATCCAGTCGGCAACTGCCTTCATTCCTTCATGGAGGTTGGCCTTGGTGAGGGAGAGGATCAGTTGAGTGTCGTCGGCGTAGGAGATTATGTTGAGGTCATGCTGTTGGGCGACGTGTGCGAGCGGGGCCATGTAAATGTTGAACAGTGTCGGGCTGAGGGAGGATCCTTGAGGTACGCTGCAGATGATCTCGGAGGCTTCGGAACGGAACGAGGGTAGGCGGATGCTCTGGGTTCTGCCGGAGAGGAAGGAGGTGGTCCATTCCAGACGGTGTCGAAGGTGGCGGCGAGGTCCAGGAGGATGAGTGCTGCAATCTCCCCGTTGTCTAGCAAGGTCCTGATGTCGTCGGTGGCGGCGATGAGGGCGGTCTCACTGCTGTGGTTGCTGCGGAACCCTGACTGGGAAGGGTCCAGGATTCTGTTCTCTTCGAGGTATCGGGTTAGCTGTCTGTTAAAGATTTTCTTGTTGACCTTGGCCGGAAAGGAGAGTAGAGAGATGGGTCGGAAGTTCTTGAGGTCTCTTGGGTCTGCCTTGGGTTGTTTGAGTAGTTGATCTCGGCGTATTTCAAGCTCTCTGGGAAGGTCGCGGTCTCAAGGGAGAGATTGATGACATTGCGTAGGTGGGGTGCGATGGAGCTGCTTGCTTTGATGAAGACAAGGTGCGAGAATGGGTCTGACGGTGAGCATGAGTGGATTGTGCTCATGGTCTTGATGGTGTCATCGACGCTCACGCTTGTCCAGGCTAGCAAGGGGATGTGGTTGATGGTGTGCGGAGGGTCTGTTGTGTTGCTGTCTGTTGGGGCTGTCTGGGTGTTGAAGCTGTTGTGGATGTCTGTTATCTTGCGGTGGAAGAAGGTGGCGAGGGAGTCGCACAGGGCTTGCGACGGCGGGATGTTGTTGGTGTTGGAGCTGGGGTTGGAGAGTTCCTTCACAATGTTGAAGAGCTCCTTGCTGTCGTGTGCGTTGTTGTCGAGGCGGTCTTTGAAGGAGGTCTTTCTGGCGGCCCTGATGAGGTGGTGGTGGTTGCGGACGGCGTCCTTGTGTGCTGCGTGGCTGTCCAGAGTTTGTTCACTGTGCCATTTCTTCTCTAGTTTCCTGCAGGCTTGCTTGGAATCTAGAAGTTCTGGGATGAACCAGCTGGCCCCCTTGCTGGTGTCTCTGTTGTTTTTTTTTTTCAGTGGGGCGAGGGTGTTGGTGCATTCCTCGATCCAGGGTCTGAGGTTGTGGGCAGTGACGTCGGTGTTGGAGGGTTCGGTGGGTGGGCTGAGAGCAAGGTCTGCATGTAGTTGGTCTTCGGTGATTTTACTCCAGCAGCGGCGGGGGATCTGTTGGGTGCGGTGGGTTTCTGGAAGGTGAAGTGGGTGCAGCGGTGGTTGGTCCAGAGGAGTTTGGTGGTGTGGCTGACAGAGACATGCAGGCTTGAGGAGAAGACGGGGTCGAGTGTGTTGCCGGCGGAGTGGGTGGGCATTGTGACGAGTTGTCTCACTCTGAGGTTGGTGAGGTTATCGATCAGGATTGTGGAGTTGGTTGTCGTTGTTGTTCTTAAGGGGAAAGTTCAGGTCTCCGAGGAAAATGTAATCGGTTGAGGTCAGGGCGTGCGTGCTGATGAAGTTGGCGATGGAGTCACTGAACGGGGGGCGGGGTCCGGGGGGTCGATAGACGAGGATGCCTCTGAGGGTGGAGTTGGGGTCTGTGTGGATCTGGAAATGCATGTGTTCGGCTGTGCTGAGCGCGTCATCGGTGCTAGTCGAGACCCTGATGCTGTTCTTGTGGACGATGGCGATTTCTCCTCTGACTCCGTTGGTGCGGTCTCTGCGGGTGATCTTGTAGCCGTCTGGGATGGCTATGGCGATGTCGGGTGCGGAGGAGTTGTTCAACCAGGTCTTTGTCAGGAAGGCGACGTCTGGGGAGGTTGTGTTGAGCAGGTCCCAGAGCTCGACGGCGTGTTTGCGTGCGGAGCGGGTGTTCAGTAGTATGCATCGGAGGTGGTTGAGGTCTTTCTTGGCGGGTGGTTTGTCGGCTCTGTGGATGGTGTAGCTGCAGTTCCGGCAGGTGAAGGGACTGTGTGTGTGCGTTTCGAGCTGGCCTTGAAGCAGTTGTGGGTCCGTCCGGGGTTGAGAGCGTGCTGAGTGTTGGCATCATAGTGGTGGTGGGTGCAGGGGCCAGGGGTTCTGGCGCGGTCCAGGCGCGGGCAGGCGCAGAAAGGCTTGCTGCGCCAGCGGTGCGACCGCGCAGCGGCCGGCATGTGTGGGGAGGTGGGAGTGAGGAGCAGCTGGGAGGCGGGAGGTGGGGGCAGCAAATGGGCAGTCAGGGGGGTGGAGCCGCAGGGGACACAGTTGCAGGGGCGGTGAGGGGCGACAAAGGAAACAGAAGGCAAAAGGGCACAACAATTGAGGGGGAAACGAGTGGCACAGATGGCAGAAAGGTCACAAAAAGGGCAAAAAGGTCACAAGAATACAGGGGGAAGTGAGTGGCACAGCAGGCAAAAAGGTCACAGGAAGGGTAAAAAGGTCGCAGAAAACAGAGGGGAAACAAGTGGCACAGAGGGCAAAAGGTCACAAGAAAGGGCAGAAATGTCACAGAAAATGGGGGGAAACGAGTGGCACAGAAGGCAGAAAGGCAGTGCTTAATTTGTGCCGGTGCTTGCCGGTGCTTAGCACCGGCACTTAATTATCAGGGCCGGGTCTACACGTGTTTAGTACACGTAATTGATTTTTATACTGCGTGGCACAAAGTGCGTGTTGCACTGCTGCTCCACGCTCGCCATCACGGAGTCACGAGTAGTTCAACATCTTCTCACTTATTATTTCAGTCAGTAACTGTAATATCTGACTGAATCTCAATCTCTTCTTGGCGTGTTGAAGTAATGCAGCAGCTGCGGCTCAGTGTTACCGCCCGGCCCAGGCCAGTGGGCGGGACACGGAGTTTGGGCAGGGCTTTGTTGATGACGGTCTTCTGCGGGGGCTGGGGCCGTGCGCGGCAGCAGAGTGCGCAGACATTTTTTTTACATTAGAATGGGCGCGCATTTGCTGCAGTGCCACCATGCCCGGCCCCAGCATACCCGCACGTCACAGAGTCATCGTGGTCTAGGTTCTCAAGCGGCCGCTCTCGCTCTGTCTAGTGAGAGGCGAGCGCGATCTGGACAACGTTGGGTTACCTAGAACAGGCAGGCAGCACAGCACCAGGTGAGGCATGGCCTGGTGGTACTAGGCCTAATCATTATCAGCAGTTAAATAAATAAAGGTGCGCAGCGCAGCATAAGGAGCACGCACCAGTGAGGTGAGCGCGAGCGAGGCAGGGCCTGAACAGTTAAAGAAGCTGCGCAGCAACCTGCCTAAAAGTAGAGTAGTCCCGAGAGAGAGAGAGTCCTCATTCCGACTGTTTAATCCATTAATAATGATATGTTGATTGATATGGAGTGGCCGCGTGGTGATTATGATTCGATTATAAATGTTTTTTAACTTGATTGATGATAATGATGGCAAGGCCCGGTTGCCGCGCCGCGGGTCCTTAGTTTGATGAGTTGCGGCTGGATTCAGTTTTGGTTTTTCAAGTCTGTGCCTGTGCATGACGCCGCCGGTGACCGACTACCTAACAAGAATACCCAATGCTGGATTGAGTCAGTGGTTGTATGATGCCAAGCAGCCAATTTAACCACGCGCCTGCCTGCTTGCTTGTGGACAGCCAGGGCCTGTGTCTGCAAGGTGTGGCAGCAGCAGGCCTAATCAGTTAGCCCAAGGCTGCAGCGGCAGCCTGCAGGCTGTGCAGCGCAATACTACTTCAGTCAGTGTGTGTGCGTGTGCCAGTGTCCGGTAACTTTAGTTTTAATTGAAACACACCCACACACACTGAATGCTCTGTTGTTAGTTACTGTGATACCGGGCGGCCGTTCGCGCCATGTGATGCCAGTGCCACCGTGATCATGCCGCCAGTGGGTGGCGTTTATTTTACTTTAAAAGTTGAATGTAGCGCTAGGTTGACCCGTAGGTATCAGAGCGCTTTACGTACACACAGTTTAAAAACACAGAAAGAGACTGCACTCATCATTGTCTTAAATCTCTCCTGCCCGGCGTCAGGCAATTTCCTCTCCTGGGGGTTATTTTGTTGTTTCTTGCGCTATGTTCTGAAGCTTTTTCCAAGAAAAATAGAACGCAGAGCTCGCAATACGGATAACTAGGACAAGGTGAATACATGGCGATGAAAAACTTCACAAAGTTTACTTCTCACATTTGCAGCAAAACTTTGACTTTTGCTCGAGTTTATTTGGAAAGCTGAGCTTGCAGACAAAAACTCTGCATGCATTTATAATGGTGCATGGGAAACTCCAGCAAAGAGTTAACTGGTGGAGAAGAACTCTGTAGATATTTGTCATTGTGTCTGGGTTCGATAAGAGTGAACATTAACTCCCAATGTGTGTTAAAACTGTGCACGGGCTCCAGCAAACGTAAACCAAGAAACATTGGAAAGCTTTAGAAATTAGAAAATTTGGAAACTTCGCAAAACTTCAAGGGCATGCACCAAAAAAATAGAAACAATTTGAGTTTCTCCATAGGATTCAAATCTGCGATATTCATTTTACACATACACAAACTCTGCTGTAGATTATTGTCTCGCTGAGGTAGTTCTCCAAGGGTTTACAAGTAGTTCCAGCTTCCAGGTCAGCAGGACCCGAATTTCCCAGTCGTGGTCTAATCCTAATATAATTTTTCCTAGGACAGCAAACAGACTACAACTCCCAGAATGCACGCATTAGTCAAATGAAATTTGTGACCGGTCAACATGGGGCTGAGGGCTGCTGCCTGCTTGCACCCTTAAACTTACCAGCATTTAAACCTGTGGCGTGCAGGTTACACACAGATCTCTGCAACATTCCCCCCAAAAAGTGTCCAGGCCATTACCGCCCTAAAAGTGGAATAAGTGTATAAATGCCACTGGAGATATGAAGGTAGCTCTATTCTGACTTCTGTCCAATAAATGTACTTTCTCACATACGTAACCCAAGACCAAAATACCAAAAATACTCGGGTATTTATTTGCATAAGCTACTCAGTTTACTTGTGTATACAATTAAAATGAATCTGAAATGTGGGCATTTTTCGTTTTGTAAAAATGTATTACGTTTTTCCTCTCTCCCTACCCAGTGGGCCCATGAAATAACATTTCCTGAACTTTCTTCTCCTGTCCCGCCTCTGTCAGTGTCTTCCCTGGGGCAGACGCGCTTATCACCTCTGCATTACATGCCTGTAAAACAAACAAAAAGCACAGAAAAGGCCTGCAGGTGAACTAACTGCCTTTGAAGGGGCGATGGCCCATGGCAATTGATTGCTGTTGCTTGCCAAACCAACCAACACTACTTTTTGTTTGGGTGCACACAGTCATGCGTACCTCCCTTTCACCCTCGGAATCCTCATCAGACAAAACAGTGAAAACACACAGACTGAGAGGGCAGTGAAGGGCAAATGAAGGTGTCAGTCAGCAGGCTGAGCAGGGTCTAGTCACGTCACCATTATACTGCGTGCAATGCATTCCAACTCGGTGTTCTTGGTGAGGCTTGGACTTGTGACTGGGCCGGGTGGGCCACAGCACAGCCAGTATATTCTTGTTTTAAAAGCACCTGCTGCTGAGTTCCTTCCTGACCTCCAGTAATATTCAGGCATACATTCAAATGTCAAGATAACTAGTGATTAAACGTCTTCATAGAGAGAAACAGGAGTCTAGGGGAAGTTGTGACTGCTTGTAAGGTAGTACAGATGCCAGATGGTTACTATACCTGCTGCAAAGAACGTTTACCATGCTGATCAAAAAGTGTATGTAATCATGTAAAGTAGGTCAGTGACACGTGTTACTGCTTCTGTCAGAGAGATCCTTTTCTTACTTGCTATTTGTATATATTACATCTGACGTTTGGCAGTTGCAGATGCGGGTGGAGCCAATATAGTAAGTGGGCGGAGCCAGAGAACGTGGGCGTGGCCTCCGTCAAACATTTGAGCACCTGCACTTCAAATTTTACAAATTAAGCACTGCAGAAAGGTCACAGAAATGCATGGGCAGCTAAGCAACATAAGGCAAAAACGGGCAGAGAGACAAGGGGGCCGTGAGGGGAGCAGAAGGAAAAACCGGGCAGAGAGACACGGGGGCAGCGAGGGGAGCAGAAGGGAAACCGGGCAGAGAGACACGGGGGCAGCGAGGGAGAGAACGAGCACAGGAGGTGCTGTGCGGAGGGGGAGCAACCTACCTGGAAGGGTCAAGGGTCGCTCCCCTGCTGCAGTGTTGTGGTTGAGTAGATGAGCAACAGCATCTTTTTGAATTCACACGCTCTCTCCATCCCAACCCCCTGCCATTTGCCACTGGAGCAGTGTCTCCTCTGTAAACCAAGGGCAAGTCTCAAGGAAACTCGGGTACTAAGGGCACCACCCCACCACCCCACCCCATTTAAAACTCATGCCAAAAAGACTGCTGGCGTGTGCTTTGGCCTGCTCCGCGCAGCCCAGAAGATTCTGCCTCTGCTCCCAGTGGCCACCCGAAGGCTTCTCATCCAGGGACTTATCATCTCGCGGCTGGATTTCAGCAATGCGTTATTCCTGGGCGCACCCGAATCTACCCTGAATAAACTGCAGCAAGTGCAGAACGCGGCGGCCAGGCTTTTGACGGGTCTCCCCAGGCGTCAATCTGCTCGCCCGGCGTTGAGGGCACTGCACTGGCTCCCTGTGAGGGACAGGGTGAAATTCAAGTCACTTTGTATCGCCCACAAAGTTCTGCACGGGGTAGGCCCACCTATTCTGGAGGAGATGGTCCAGCCTTACAAGGCCCCTCGCCTTCTTCGCTCTGACCATCAACATCTCCTTTAGGTTGGCAGGGTGAAAAAGGCAAGAACTGGTGGCAGAAGGTTTTCAATAAATGTGGCCTCTTTGTGGAACTCGTTGCCCCTACAACTGCGCTCGGAAGCTAGCCTTCTTCGGTTTCGAAAATTTTTAAAAACTTTTTTGTTTTCCATTTAATCCCTTCATTCTTTAGTAGTGTTATGTTCTGGTAAGCGCTGGGATGCCTACTGGTAACCAGGCGCTATACAAAACTCAGGATAATAATAATAATAATAATAATTGGGATCATCTGGGATCGAGGTAGGTGACTTATGACACCGACACTGTATGTCGATAGAATCTGTATGCAACTATTTTGTTTGTGCATGGACAAAACGTGCGAGTCACATCTGATTTGAAAGTCGTGTGTTATAGAAAAATATATTGAAAAGGCATATTATACGGTCTCAAATTGAAGATACCAAGCCACAGAAAGCGAGATAACATGCAAATACAAAGTTAGCCAACAACTTCCCTTTTGCATACATCTATTATTCTTCCATTCATATTGCCATTTCAAAGTATAAACATCTCTTTCCTCAGCTTCCTTCTCTCTACTTGATCAGCATATCTTCGTCACACTCCTTTTAAAAGAACAATCACACTTCTCTAACACTTTTTGTGTTTAGTTTCTCACCTTCTTCCTCCATAATATTAAAGAGATCTACAACGGCTTTAATAGCCTCAACACCCAAGACTCTCTCACTCCATTCACAACCACCACACCAAATGTCACCGGATCCCAGCAGACCCTGCCCAGCTGGACTCCCCTCACTGATGATGACACCCTCAAGATCATGAAGAGCATCTACTACAGACAACCCTCGGACCCCTACCTGCACCACATCTTCAACAAAGCCGGCACCTCCATCGTCCCCGATCTCTGCCACACCATCAGCTGCTCCATCAATTGCACCACCTGCCCAGAAGACTGGAAACATGCAGAGATGAACCCCTTGCTGAAGAAACCCTCTGCCGATCCGAAGAACCTCAAGAACTTCAGACCCATCTTTCTGCTCCCCTTCCCAGCCAAGGTCATGGAGAAGGCCATCAACGCACAACTTTCTGACTTCATCAAAGCGAACCACATCCTTCATCCTCTCCCAATCTGGCTTCTGGAGCAACCAGAGAGCACAGAGATTTCCTTCCTCGCCGCCACAGTCAATGTCCGCACCCTACTTAACTAAGGCAAAACTGCAGCCCTCATCCTCCTCGACATCTTGGCCGCCTTCGTCACCGTCTCCCACCGCATCCTATGCAGAAGTCTCCTTGATGCCGGCATCTGTGACAAAGCCCTGGAATGGATCTGCTCCTTCCTCACCAGCCGCACACAGAGAGTCATTTTTTACGGACCTCTGAACAGTCCTGCAGCCGCTTTACGGACCTCTGAACAGTCCTGCAGGCTCTGCCTTCTGCCAGTACTTGCCCCCGTGTTTGACACGGATCGCCGGCTGCCGTACTACATCTTCCACAAGGCATCGCGGTGAGGTCTCGCGTGAGGAGGAGGGGAGTAGGCAGATAAATTAATCGGCCGGATCCCGCTGCGCGGGAAGCCCTTACCTGTTTCTTCTTGCTGCCACTGTCTGTGAACCGCTGCACCCTTTACGGACCTCTGAACAGTCCTGCAGCCTTTCCCTTCTGCCAGTACTTGCACCCGTGTTTGACGCGGACTGCCGGCTGCCGTACTACATCTTCCACAAGGCAGCGCGGCGAGGTCTCGCGTGAGGAGGAGGGGGGCAGGCAGATAAATTCATCGGCGGGCTCCCGCGGTGCGGGAGGCGCGTGGGCTCGCCCAGGCAAAGCCCAGGCCAAGGGCGGGCCCGTCCTTGCCAGTCTGTGGCCGATTGAGGCAGGGCCAATCATCTTGGTTTCCTAGCTCTATCACGAACAATTATCTAGTCAGTCCACCACCACTATTGCTGAACTTTATCATTTGCAAAGTGTACGCAAGAGCTGTTCTTCTATTATAATTCAGGGGGTGGAAAGAAACCTGTATCTACATAAACCACTTATAGGAACGGGACTATATCGATTGTGGTAAAAATGGGCAAAAGGAAGCTTGCTAGTCTTAAATCCAACATAGGACGGAAGATCACCATAGATTTACAACAAACGTTGTTGAGCTACATAATGGGCGCAATGGGAGCTTTAGACAAACAGATAAGTTCAGCAGAGGAACTAATCGAGGCCAACTCCTCACGCTCCATCCCGGAGTCTAACCATCCAGCACTCCCAGCGAGTCCCAGACAAAGTTCTCCTAAAGAAAGCGCCACTAACGGCTGTGTTCAGCATATCTCAGATAGAATTACTTTAAGGCCCAATGTAGGTAATCTCGATTTACCTACTCTTAAATACCGAATCATACCGATTCGGTATTTAAGAGTAGGTAAATGGGATGTAGGTAATTTATATTTTTAAGTTACCGAATCGGTAAGATTCGGTATTTACCGATTCGGTAATTGCCATTCATTCCTATGGGCCTGTAGGCCCATAGGAATGAATGGCAATTACCGAATCGGTAAATACCGATTCGGTAATTGGGGAAACATTGAAGGGTGGCATGGTGTCACTTTGACACCCTGTTGCACCCCTCAATCGTGTACGGGTGCACATGTTGCAGACATACATGCCCTAAGGACATGTATGTCTGCAACATGGCAGCGTTTGAAAAGCAAAATAAATGCTTTTTCAAGGTTTTTCATTATTTACCACCAACTTCTAGTTGGTGGTAAATAACGAATTCTGAAAGCCCCGTAGCACTGATTACAGTGCTACCTACATCGCAAAATACAGATTCAGTAATTTTACAGATTCTGTGCTTTTACAGAATCGGTAAAATTACCGATTCGGTAAAATTACCGAATCTGTATTTTAGGTGGCCCTACATCTCATTTTCCAAATACCGGTCGGTAACGGCCGAAATTACCGAATTTGGGCCGTTACTGACCGGTATTTGCCTACCTACATCTGGCCCTAAGTGACATAGATACTTCCCAACAACCGCCCCCAAAAAAACCATAAAATCCCGACTCCTGTTGGAAACACAGTCCCGAAGAATAGCGCAACTTATGCTGCAACAAATAGTCACTCAGTCAACGAGGAGGACGTGTTGAGCTCAAAAAGGAAATATACCAAACAAGGCAAGAGGAAAGTGGGAGCAAGAAAAACTTCCACAAAGGTTCAAGCTGCTGATGACAGGAACTCGGAGGCCACCACTAACAACATTAAGTGCCAGATGTAGGTAAGTAACATTTACCGAATCTTAATTACCGAAAATTACCGAATTTTACCGATTCGGTAATTAAGATTCGGTAAATGTGAGGGGTTGGTATGTAGGGAATCCAGATGTTCCCTTTTACCGAATCGGTAAAATTCGGTATTTACCGATTCGGTAAATACCGAATCGGTAAAGCCTATTGATTCCTATGGGCTTCAAAGCCCATAGAAATCAATAGGCTTTACCGATTCGGTATTTACCGAATCGGTAAATACCGAATTTCACAAGGGTGCAGGGGGTATCACTTTGACACCCCCTGGCACCCCCAAAACAGGCTTGGGTGCCATGTGGCAGGCATACCTGCCCTAAGGGCAGGTCTGCCTGTCACATGACATAGGTGTGCATGCACACATGTGCATGCACACCGGAATCGGTATTTTACCATGGATTTGTATTCCATGGTAAAATACCGATTCTGTAAGCCATGTGCAGAAGGTACATTGCCTACCTACATAGCATTTTCGGTAATTTTACCAAATCGGTATATATTACCGAATCGGTAATTATTTTACCGATTCAGTACATATTACCGAATCGGTAAATTTACCGATTCGGTAATGATACCGATTCGGTAAAATTACCGAAAATGTGCCCCTACATCTCAATAGCCCTTTACCGATCGGAAACGGCCGAAAATCGGTATTTTCGGCCGATTCCGATCGGTAAAGGGCTACCTACATCTGGCCCTAAGTCTCTTATCACAGTGGTGGAAAGGCTAGATATGTACCTGAGGCTTAGGCTGGACCAAATGGGAACCAGACTGACCCAAATAGAACAATACATATCCATGAATACAGGGCGCTCCAGAGAGGACGTACACTTCTCCTCTAACAAACAAGAAATAGCAAATGTGGGGAAAAACCAGACCGAAGGGTACCCTAAAACACACCAAAAAGTCACCACGAGGTTTAACACTCCAACACTTAATTCTGTTTTAACTATAGCTCCAAGAGAGGGAAATAATCCCATAAAGACAACTTTAGATATTACAGAAACAGACATCTTTCCCCCCCCCCCCAGGCATATCCAAACCCCCTTCATAATTCTGATACCCAACCCAGGACAAGACCGGGGCCAGGTGAATATCTTGATTTGACGCCTGCTGCTACCCCCTACATCATTGTGCTGGCAAACATTTCACGAAAGCCTCCCTTAGAATCAGAGGGGTGGGAAACACTGAGAAACAAGTCGCTACATTGGCTAGGGCTCAAAACAGGTTTAGATGGCTGATTATTCAGGGAATTCAAAATGGCCAGAAGGGTCCAGTGGGTGAGAACTGGTGGAAAATCTTTTCAATGAGATTGCATTATACTTACTTTTAGATCACTTGCGCTAGTTAAAAAAAATTCTCTATGACCTGGGTAGCAAGCACATTGCCAGGGGTGAGATAAATATACTCCCATTAGGCTTTTTCTATCCCCCCTCGAATCCCATGCAACACACTCCTAACTTTGACCCCATAGGGAGACACGACCCATATTATGTGATCCCCACAGCAAATAGATTTAATACGCTTTCAGGTTTGGAAGATCAAGACTGACTGGCTAAGACAAATTCCTACGCTCTGGTGCCACAGGGACAAGATATAGAGCCAGCTCAAGATGTTATTGCAGAACTTCCAACCTCACATCCGTCGGATTTAACCATTGGGTCCCTCTCCTGAGGTCCACTACAAATGGACCACCCAGATAAACTCTTACTTAGTTTACTTTTCTGGAACGTTGCAGGTTTGAGTGCCAAACTTAATAACAAAATTTGGACCAATTTCATCCATAAATGTAACATCTTATGCCTACAGGAGACCTGGGCCACATCTGTAATACATATGGAGGGCTATAAAAGCTATTACACTATGGCACTCCCTTCAACTTCGGGAAGAGCTAAGGGCGGTCTGGCAATTTTAGTTTCTAACATCATTAAATTAGAGAAAATTGTCCAAATCAAGACAGAGGTAAATTACCAACTTACAACCTTCAGGGTGGATAAAAGCAACCTTTTATGATAATCTTAGACAGGACGAAACTATTAGTGTGATAAGAAAGATTCACTCCTGCTTGCAGTAATTAAAGAGAAAAACAAGAAAGGATCTGGTCATAATATGGGCGGGGAGATTTTAATCATTACATTTGCGGGCACAGCTCCGGTTCAACATGTGGTCTCGAGGACGAAAATCAAATCCCGCTTACCCACTTCCTCCACACTCCGACAGGGAACTGTTTAAACAAGACACTATTTGGCCTGGAGATGGGCCTGGCAAATGAGCTTGTTAATCCCCCAATTGTCCTTACCATTACATTTATTGGGAGAGGACTATCTAGTATTATTTACTATATTTTCATCACCAGCACCTCTTCCTCGCGATTATATAATTTCTTAACACACAACATTGCAATAAGAGATCATTATCCCAACAGTGTCACACTCCTTTTGCCATACCAAGCAGACAGAGGCAATTCTCTAACTATTTTGGGGCAAGCATCTCTGCCCCTTAATAGAGTAAACAGCTTTGCAATGAAATGGGAAAAAATAGACCCAGTAGAAATTACCATGAAGGTAGTAAAAAAATCAAATGTCTTGATCCCTCTAGCGAGTATAAGGAGGTCCTGAAAAACTTTCTGATAATAACCCATTCAGTAAAAGAAGCTCTTAGTGCCAATATAAGAATCAAAACTGCTAAAACAAAAGGATGGTTCAATAAAACCTGCACTAAAGCTTACTCAAAACTCAAAATAGCCCTCCACAGAGCAAACAGGGATAAAAATGAATTTATAAACCTCAGAAGAGAATATAACAACGCACTAAAATTAAGGAAAAAGGAATTGAAAGATGAATTATGGGCCCAACTTCACAAAAGTTGCGCTATTAAAGATAACACTGCCTTTTGTGCTATAAATAAATCTCCCTTCTTAGTCGATAATATCAACAATACCAAAATAGATGTGGCTATCGATGAGCAAACATTGGTCGATCACTTTGCTCCGATTTTTGGTCTACCCTCTGTAGATTGTCCCGAGCCGGACGAGATTAGGGGAACCACTGTGGAAACTAGTATACCCTCCTTCCCTTTCTACCTCGACATACCATCAGTGGAAGTACAGTTAGCCCTACTAGCTAGTAAGAGCAGCAAGGCTCCAGGCCCTGATGGGGTCCCAGTCGACTTTTATAAGAACAATCTGGAACTGTGGACCCCTATTCTAACTCGAGCACTGGAAGCGTCCTGCATGGTGGGATTATTAAATACATGGTCCGATAGCATCTTGGTCCAAATCTTTAAAAAGGGAGATAGGCAATCTCCCTCCTGCTATCGCCCGATATCACTGTTGGACTCTCTGGGCAAGGTGGCCGGCCGTATCATCTTAGAACGCCTCCAGCTTTGGGCAGATAAGACCTTCAATTTGGGTTTCGCGAGGGTCTAGGCACCACAGACCAGGTACTAAACCTGACTCTTCTGGCAGGCAAATATGTATCTGCCAAGGGTGGGTCATTGCACTTGGCATATGTCGACTTATCTGCAGCCTTTGACTGCGTCAGTCACAGAAAACTATGGTCCATTTTGCAGGAAATGGGAGTAGAATTACCTCTATTAAACTTCATACGGGAGTTATACACTGGTGCAAATGCACGAGTGAGGTACGGCATGGGAGGACAACTAACGGCGCCATTCGCTGTACAGCGGAGAGTAAGGCAGGGCTGTGTCCTGGCACCCTTTCTCTTTACACTCTACACCAACGGTCTCGAGGGAGCCATGGTGAAAGGGTGCCAGAACCTACCACAAATCAAGAAACGCCCCATACCTGCTCTGCTCTACGCGGATGACGTAGTGATATTAGCCAGAACTCCCTTGGAACTGCAGCGTGTTTTAGCAAGATACCATTCATTTATGGCTGATTTAGATATGAAAATTAACATTAAAAAACCTGTGTCATGACGCTAGGCATTAACCCACGAAGATCTAAGGCAATCTTCATAGATAATACTAAGCTTGAAAGTGCAAATACCTACCCCAACCGAGGCATTGTGATAGACAATAAGCAATCATGGAAACAAGCTATTGAAACCAGGAAATTACTGTTTACCATGGCAACAGCGGCACTAACCAGCTTTTCACACAGACTAGGAAAACGGCCTCCAACAGAATTAATATACATTTATACGGCCAAATGCATAGCTACTGCAATTTAAGGGGTTGGGGTATGGGGTTATGGGAAGGTTGATTCCATGTACTTTTATGGATTTTCTAATACATGAAAACCGAATAAAGAAATTGAATTGAATTGAGTCAGACTACCTCTGTTGCACGCTGAACCTACTGAGATTAGCTGCGGAGTGCCGTAGGGCTCCTCACTGAGCCCCACTCTCTTCAACATCTACATGGCCATCTCACAGGTGTCATCAGTAACCATGGACTCAAAATCATCTCGTATGCTGACGACACCAAGCTGATCCTCTCACTTACAAGTGAACCCACAGTCGCCAAGAACAACTTCCATGATGTGATCAAGGCTGTCGCCACCTGGATGAAGGAGAGCTTCCTCAAGCAAAACTCAGTAAAGACCAAAGTCCTCCCCCTGGGGTCTACTCCCTACACCTTGGACAATTCCTGGTGACATGCAGATCTTGGGTCCCCCCACAGGCCATGCATGAAACCTCAGCATCATCCTGAACTCTTCCTCACCATGAACCACCAGATGAATACTGTGTCATCATCCTGCTTCCATACGCTATTCCTGCTCCAATAGATCTTCAAGTGGACCCCCACTGAGCACAGAAAGACGATCAACCATGCACACATCAGCAGCAGACTCAACAATGGCAACGCACTCTATGCTGCCATTCAGAATGCTTCCACTAGGTTCATCCTCAATAAAAGACTGGCCCTTTTCAAAAGATATTCCAGAGGTACTTTGTTACTTCTAAATGTCAGATTTGTTTTGAATACATACACCTATGTATCCATTTAGAGGTGTTTGCCTCATGTAGTGGGAGATAGAAAATAATTCGAACTGAGCGCTTCACTTTTATTTTCTTCAAAAGAAGTATGTTTACCGTAAGTTGATCATCAGTGATACACAAATCATTTCCCTACTCCGAATCTGAGTCATTACCGATTTGCATTAGATGTACCTGTGCCACGCTTGGCACGTACCAGAATCACAGGTCCACTGCAAGCCAATGAATATCCACCACACCCTCTCGAGACCAGCTCTCAACAGGTGTATCTCTAACAAAGTGTTGGCAGTTCTATCTGGAGGGAAATGGGGTTGAGATGAGCAAGAGAAGTTACTTGCAACTTCTTAAGAACTTGCCTTGGTTCTTCAGATAGCCTGGGGGTCTTCTAGTCAGGAAGTTATTGTTTAGGTTCAGTAGATCACACGGGTGATGAATCAATCTATAAAATATACAAGCAGATTTGAGAGCAATCTTATCTTCAGTAAGCACAACATATGCATAGGCTTTCACCCAGTAACTCATATATTTATACAGCTTATCAGTAAAACTTAACAGGTGCTTTTGTTGTTTGTTTTTTTTCCAGTTATATCAGCTACCCTTTGTACCAGCGTTTTTAAAACAAATTTAAAAAACTGTTTAGGACAGCCTGAATCATCAAGAAATCAATCAAGTGATGAAGCAAATCAGAGCAAAACAGTTTTACGCCAACCTCTCAGATACACACTCAGGGCTACACTCATGGATAGGAAAACTGCAACACAGGTATAAGTACACGCACACAACCTCTCCCTCAGATGCATACTCAAGACCACAGTCAGGGATATGGACACTGTAATGAAGGTGGTTCAGTGAAGCAGTGAGTGTCCAACACGGGTATACTTCCATACACACCACCGCTCAATTAGATACACAGTCAGGGTTACAGACAGGGATATGAATACTGAGATGGAAGCAAAGGGGCAGAGAAGGGATGAGTATGTGATACAGTACCTTCTCTGCCAAACTCCGAATCAGACCAATAGTCGCATCTTAATAGCTGTTGCTTTCCACATTATCACGTCTAACTGGAAGCAAGCTGCGAATGTGTACTATCGTTCTTGGTGGAATGCAGTCTGTTTCCATCACCGGCTAGATACTAACTTTGTATCTCCCGTTTCCCTAGCAATTAAACGAGACCTTATTTGGCTTCCTTTAGTAACATTTCTTTCCTCCATTGCCCCAATGAGCTCCTCCTTGGATCCTGCTGTTGTTGAAGTCCGCAAACCACCTGTTTCTTCCTCTCTCCCTCCCTCCCCTTTTTTCTTTTATCTTCAATAAAATCAAACTTTAAAAAAAAAGACCAATAGTCGCAGCATCACTCTGAGATCTCCACACTCAGGGATCTCTTTCATGAAGGCAAACATAGAATGGCATAATCAGGGAGCACCACACATGCAAGGTTTTTTACACCAACATTCACTCAGTTCCACGCTCAGGGCTACAGTCAGGGATATCAACACAACCATGCAGGAAAATCAAGTGAGGTAGAATGTGTTTAACATTGGTAAAAGTGCACACCCGCCACCACTCACTAAGAGACACATTCAGGGCCACAAGGAATATTAACATTCCAAACGAGGCAGTGGGTATCCAAACGAGGCAGTGGGTATCCAACTGAGGGATGAAATATGCATACCACAGCACAATCAGGTACAATGTCAGGGCTATACTCACAAATATGAACACTGCGATGGGGGCATAATTACAGTGAGGCTTTCGGTGTCCAAACAAGTACAAGTTCACCCACATCACCACTCACACAGACACACTCAGAGGGTTATACTAAGGGATATGAACGCTCTGATGGAGACAAATGTACAGTGAGGCATTGAATATTCAACACAGGTATAAGTACATGCACCGTCACACACTCAGAAACTTTCAGGGCTACACTTAGGGATATGAATGCTCCAATGGAGGTATATGTACAGTGAGTCTGTGGGTGTGCACCAAAGGTACAAGTTCACATAAACTGCTACTCACTCAGATACACACTTAGGGCTACAGTAGGGGTGTGAATGCCTCAGATGTAGGCAAATGTACAGGGAGGCAGTGAGTAAAGACACAGGTACAAGTAAATGCACACACAGCCACATACTCAGATACATTCTCAGGGCTACACTCAAGGATATGACAACTCGGAGGCACAGGTACAGTGAGTCAGTGGTTGTGTAACACAGGTACAAGTTCATGCCCATTGCCACTCACTCATATTTACACTCAGGGCTATAGTCAGTCATGGATATGAACACTCCAGTGGGGCTGAGGTTCCATGAGTCTGTGGCTATCCATGAAAGGAAAATGTTAACACACAGTACCACTCACACAAATACCCTTACAGGTCTACTTTCTGGGATGTGAGCAGCCCGATGAAGGCAAAAGGAAGGTGTCCTACACAGGTACTCATTTTAAGGTTCCTCTGATACATAGACATCGCTTCTCTCGGGGATCTCCACAAAATTCACTGGAGGCAAAGATACAGTGACATAGTCAGCGAGTAATACATGCACAAGATTTCCGCCACCACCACTTACACAGATACACTCACAGGGATACACTCAGGCATATGAATGCTTCAGTGAAGGCAGAGGTTCAGTGAGCAGTGGGTGTCCAACACATGTAAAGGCTCTCGCACACTGCCACACTCTCAGGTACACTGGTATGGAAGCATAGGTATAGTGAGGCTGTGTGTGTCCATCAGATGTGCAAGTTCAAGCACACCACCGCTCACTCAGATATACACTGAGGGCTACACTCAGGGACAAGGAAACTCGATTGAGGCCACAGGATTGGGAATCCAACACTGGTACAATCACAGAAACACAACCACACACTCAGATGCATCCTCAGTGCTACAGTAAGGGATATTATGGACACTCTAATGAAGGCAGAGGTTCAGGGAGGCAGTGGGTATCCACCGAATGTAAATGCTCAAGCAGATGCCACCCACTTAAATACTCAGGGATCTCGACACTCCACTGGAAGCAAAGGAACAGTAACACAGCTGGCATCCACGACAGGTACAACTTTACAGGCACTGCTACTCACTCACTGGAGGCAAACCTAAGGGGAAACAGTCAGCGTCAAACATAGGTTTTCAAACACCGCCACTCACTTTGAATCACAAAAAAGGCTTTACTGAGGGATATTGACTATTTGCTGGATGCAAAAGTACAGGTACTAGTCAGCCAGCAGCACATGTACTAGTTTTCTGACAGTGCCACTCACATCACTCAAATACACACTCAGGCCAACCCTCAGGGATCATGACACTCCAGTGGAGGCAAAGGAACAGTGACACAGTTGGTACCCAAATCGAATCTCGTTTTTTTGAAGAAATTTAAGCCTGTTTGGAGTCTAATCACTGTTTCATAACTTTTTACCTTGTTTTGAGCTTTTGAGCCCCCGAACAAAATGAGTCAAAAATGTATTTTTTAGCAAAGCAAACAGGGCCCGATTCACAGAATGAACTTAAGACTAAATCCTAAACGTACTACTATTTGGTATTCACAGAATGCACTTACTACTTTTGGGATTCACAGAGGGAACTTACTACTTTCGGGATTCACAGAATGAACTTACTACTTTCGGTATTCACAGAATAGATTTAAGACTACTAACTTTGCGTCCGCACTCGGGCCGGAAATTCCGGCCCGGAGGCGGAGTTTCTGGCTTGGGGGCAGAGCTTACGGCCTGGAGGCGGAGCTTCTGGGCCGGAGTCGGAGCTTGCGGCTTGGAGGCGGAGTTTCCGGCCCAGAGGTGGAGATTTCAGCTGTGGCTATTTCCGGCCCGAGTGCGGACATAAAGTTAGTAGTCTTAAATCTATTGTTGGTGCTTCTTCTGTTTTCTGTCTCTCAAATTTGTGATAAATTAATAATAGTTCTTATCTTTCTGTGCTGTAGACTCCTTAACATATAATTGTAACTTAACTTTTTAACCTCTGCTTATTTAAATTCTCCCATACAGCATATTCTTTGTGCTCTCCCTCCTCCCCTCTTCTGTCTTCATAAGCCCTTCTATCTTACTTTCACATTTCTCTTCTCCCTTGTTTTCCTCTCTTGCAGCTGCACACAATTTTGCACTGTCTTTTTTCCCTTCTTTTCATCCTTCTGTGATCATTGTCTTTTTCTGTAACCCATCTAAGATCATTCTAAAAACTAAAAGACTGAAACTTTTCAAAAGATATTCCAGAGTGTATAAAACTATCTGCTAATCAGTCAGTGGTACCTTGTTACTTCTAAATGTCGGAGTTGTTCGGAATACATACACCTATATATTAATTTAAAGGTGTTTACCTCACGTGCTAGGAGATAGAGAATAACTGGACCTGATTTCTTCACTTTTCGTCTCTTCAAAAGAAGTATATTTACCGTAAGTTGATCATCAGTGATATACAAATCATTTCCCTACACCGAATCTGACTCATTAGTGATTTGCATCTGCTGGCTTTGTGTCACGCTTGTCACGTACCAGAATCACAGGCCTTCTGAAAGGTAATGAAAATCCCCCACACCCCCTCGAGAACAGCTCTCAACTGGTGTATCTCTAAACATGTGCTGGCAATTCTTCCTGAAGAGAAAGGAGGTTGAGATGAGCGAGAGAAATTACTTGCAACTTTTTAAGAACTCGCTGTTGTTCTTCAGACAGCCTGGAGATCTGCTAGTCAGGAAGGGGTCATGTTCAGCGGATCACCCTTGTGTGATGAGTCAATCTATAAAACGCACAAACAGATTTCAGAGCAATCTTATCTTCAATAAGCACAATAAATGCTTAAGCTTTGACCCAGTAACCCATATATTTATAAAGTTAATCAGCAACAGATAATTGGTGCTTTCATTTGGGTCTTTGTCCCAATAATGTTTAGGGGTATATCTTAGTCAGTGAGATTCGGGGAGTGAGAATTTTACATTTCCCAGCTAAAAAAGCAGTCAGCTGCAGGGTGGAGGGGTGAGGGGTGAGATGACCGAGGTTCATTTTGGGCTTTTTCCATGAGGAACAGGGTGAGTACTGATTTGCATTAGGTTGGCCTCTGTCTACAGTGACACAGTGGGAGAAAATGGATGGTTTGGAATGCTACCCGAGTGATTGCAGCAGTTTGAACTATTTGCAAGAATTCATCCCATCACCTTTTGGGTGTTTCATTGCTAGTAGTATGCCTGGAAAAATGAGCCTCGCGCATCTTTCCAAGCCTACTAACAACAATGTTTTTGAATTCCAAAAAGTACAAATTTGCACACATCCAAGGAGTACTTCCAAGGGTGTAGATTTACTACTTTTTTGGTGAACGGGTCACTATATATATTTTTTAAATTAGCAAGTTAAAACCTATTAGTGAAATGAGAACGATTAGAAAAACATGGCACAGACACAGCAGCTCTGACTCAGGGTACCCAGACCAAAGTACCACATCAAGAATACATTTGAGGGTTTCACACCCCAAACACCTCAGCTGAAGCTACGGTCCCTGCCCGTCCCATCTGGGCCTGGTAGTTCTCCATGGGAACTCAGGACTACGGTCATGTACAACACAATGGCCTGGAGTCCCTGCTCAGGGATCACTTATTTTAACAGTATTTTTACTGCACACACTCTTTTTGTCATCTCTGCTACAAGAAGCCTTAATGGAACAATTGTTAAATCAGTACATGTAATCATCATCATCATCATAAAAACTTTATTTCGATCATGGAGATTTTAAGAAGTACATAGCACCTCATAAAAATAATACAGTAAAAGACATAAGAATCATAAAATACTAATCAGTATAAAAGTATAAGAGTAGTTCATACAATGTTTTTGGCGTTGTAAATCCAAAGAGCATACCAAAATTTGGCCAGGGAAAAAACAATTACCATGCTTGAATTAGTGGACAAAATTCTTAACACCACCAAATAGTAGGGCATATTATCAAGGGGGTTTATCTCCGCTTTTTTGGCTTTAAAAGCCAAGAAAGCGGAGATAAAATTATCTCCCTATTACTTAGCTGTCGCTAACACCAGTTAGCGACAGCTGGTAGGAGATAGCGACCACCTTGGGCCCCACTTTGCATGTCAGTGATATTTATCACTAATGACATGCAAAGTGGGCGTGCCAAGATGTTAGCGACTGGAAACAGTCGCTAACATCGCTATCTCCTATTACCAACTTTTGGAGATATTCGCGCTAAGTGCGAATATCTCCAAAAGCTAACACCTGCCCTGAGCAGTTCTTAGCCATGTTATCCAATGGGAGGTGGAAAACATGGCTAAGAGCATTAGCTCGGTAATGCATGAATATCGCTGACTTTTCAGCGATATTCATGCATTGCGGCCAATTTTTATCGCATTTGCGATAAACCTTAGTAATACCAAGGTTTATTTGCGGTAAAAATCGCCGCAGCTCTGCGGTAAATTTTTGTCTCTAATCAAGCAATAGCGATAATTATCGCTATTGCTTGGTAATATGCCCCAGTGTCCGGGACCAACCAGTCTGCACAGTGGAATGATCCTCTTAGCCCTCTCAATTTGCTAATGGGGACGGAAAAAAGAGCAAGTGGACTATAGATTCTGCACTTAATTTGCAAGATGGGCAGAGGTTATCTGAGGAAACATTACAGTTCCATTTACTGCAAAACAGTTTGGTTGGCAGAGTCTTATAGCATTATTCTACAAATAGTTTGTGAGATATAGGAGGCACGATTTCAACAATTGTTTCTTCATAACTTGCGGTTGGCTTAACATCTAAGAAAACCCTGGTCAAGAAACCCACCAGGTTAGATGTTTCCTTCTCCATCATTTTTTCCCAATAGATAGATTTGACCCTTGCCTTTGGTATTAAAGATATACTTTCCGGGTATAACCAATAAGACTCCAATATGACTCCAACCCTAATCGCCAGAGTAGGCCTCTCAATGCACTAAACCAGGGGATCAGAGTTGCCTGGGGATAGACCAAAAGGTCAGTCAATGCTGCTCTGTATGAAACTAACTCTTCAACAGACTACAGCGATGCCAGAACATGAATAATTTATAATCAAGCTTGTAAGTCAGTTTTCTCCAGGTATAAAGGAGTCAAAGGGGTGCTAGGAGGTAAGTTTAAAAGAGATCTTAAAAAGCTATTTTATACAGCGATGAGACAGTGTGTGTTCCCACTACCCCATAGTTCAGCCCCATATAGAGCTCCCCCCAGAGTTTTGATATTATAAATCTCTAGTGCGGGAGCCACTTTTCTGGACACCGTTTCTTTCGGAATTTTAGAAATATGGTCAGTCTGCTGGAGTAACATTAGCTTTATTTTGTCAATATGGGGTGCTCGGTTTAGGGTAGGTGTGAGGCGGATACCCAGGTAGTCGAAAGCTGATACTTGCTCCAAGGGAGTCTTCCTACGAACAGACTTTTTTTTTATTAGGTTTTGCGTTTCCATTGGTAAAAATCATATATTTGGTTTTGGCTTCATTTAACACCACACCCCGCTCATTACAGAATCTTAGAAAATCATTGAACAATAATTAGTGGCCTTGGGGGGGTTTGGACATTAACCCCTTCCGTGCGGCCGGAATTCCCCGCCCATGCTGACTCCGCCTTGCGCGGGCGGAGTCATGACGGAACGGTTCCGTCATCCGCACAGCTCACCCGACGTGCATGACGGAACCGTTCCGTCAACAGCATGGAAGGGGTTAATATAATATCATATGCAAAAAGGAGCTCTGGAACTATTTCTCTGCTATTTTGGGGGTTTTACACCTGTCCCTATCCAGAAAATCAACCACCCCTTTAATAAAAAGTGAGAGAAGCGTGGGTGCAAGCACACACCCATGCCTCACTCCTCCTTTGATTGGGAACTTCTTCGTTAGTTTGCTGTCCGTACCCTATCTCACTTTGGCTGCATTTGATGTATTTAATCGAATTAGGATATCCAGAAGGTTGTGTGGTAAGCCCATTACTTTCAACACTCTCCAGAGAGTAGTCTCGGGGTAGGTCGAATGCAGACCGCAGGTCAACGAAGGCTACATATAATTTCCGGACTTTAATAATAACTTTCTTCCAATATAAACAAAGGAAGCGAAAAGCCTGGTCCATCCTGCTAATATTAGCATGGAACCCAGCTTGAAAGTGGCATAAGATACTGGACTCTGTAATCCAATCCTGGATTTTCACTAGGACCTGCTTGCTAAAAAACTTATATAGAGAGTCAATGAGATTTATGGGTCTATAGCTAGCAGGGTCGGGTCTATCGCCCTTCTTGTAAGCATGTAATAAGGGATCCATGTTTCTAGCCTTTTACAAATCATTTTATGAAGTGATTGACGTTCCCATCTAGTAGGCCTCGGTTGCAAATAGAGGAGTGAGCGCAAGCATAGTAATACAGTGAGCTGAGCCAAGAGTATGGCTTGGCTCCAAGAGTCCTTGCACAAGCCGAGCCATGAACATCTTTGCCATGTATATTGTGCAGCAAACATAATGTAGAAAGATGATACAATCTCCTCAAACTTAAATAAAGTGTATTTCTTTACCATTCAGAAGTGTTTCTCCTTTAGTACATCAGATTATAGCACTGCATAGACAGACATTTAGCAAAAGTGATAGCTTTTAAGAAATATTCATGGGGGAGGAGCTTCACGCGTATCCAAGATGGACGCGTGAGCACAGGGCTCCCGAGACCCTTTCCGCCTCCCGCATCTATCCTGCAAAGTATCCTGATTTGGACGACGGGTACTTTTCGCTGATGCCCTGCTGATACAAAAACTTTTTTCAAAAATCGATTTGGCCGCCGGGAACCGGACTTACTGCACTTTGAAACTTGCGGCCTATACCGAAGACCATCCACGGGCTTGAGTCCCCGAGGTACCCAGGTGGCAATTGAACAACAACGGCTGGTGTGACACGTCCACTGCCCCTGTGGTACTTTCGGTTTCGCTCTTTGTCATTGTTGACGGCGACTTGCTGCCAATCGGCACGGCTGACCTGATTCTGCTGGCAGTCCTACGCTTGCTTTCGATCCTCGCCCTCTCGCCTCTACAGGCTTGCCGCGAAGGTAATCATTCTGACCAGATCCCAAAGGTTCCGTCAGAGCTCGTCGCCCATCATGGCGGGCAAGGCGGATACCGAGAAGCATGCCACCAGGGGCTCATACCGAGGAGGGGTTGCCCAATCCCAGACCATAGATCGCTTTACCCGCCCGAAAGGATCCCCTTGCGGAGCGAGCAAGGTCTTTGAGGAGACTGGTGATGGTCATTCTGCAACTGAGGAGCTGACTTTGAAGGATGTTATGGGCGCCATTCCAAGTGTTCGGACAACTATGGGCCAGCAGTATGAAACCCTGGCAGCTAAGATAGACACGGTGGCGATCGAAGTCAATCTTATCAGGACGGACTTGGGGAAAACCAATGAGCGGGTCAGGTCCCTGGACATCAAGACCGCGAGCCTGACCACGGATGTCACGGATCTCCAGACCGAAGTCCGTAATCTCCGGACGTCCAATGACTTGTTTGCCCGTCGGCTAGAGGATTTCGAGAGCCGGGCCAGACGCAACAACGTCCACATCGTAGGTGTTCCAGAGAACTCCGCAGACTTGTCTACAGACCTTCTGGTGGAAGACCTCGTTTTAAAACACTTGGCACCAAAGGGCCTCAGTAACTTTTTCACGGTGGAGCGTGCTCATAGAGTCCCCGGTGGGAAGCCCAAGCTGGGGGCCGCTTCGAGGCCTATAATAGCCAGGATTTTTAATTTCCGGGACAGAGACGCTATCCTGCAAGCCTCACGTACCAATGGTCCCACTAAATTTGAGAATGGGTCGATCTGTTTTTATCCGGACTTCACACAGGCGGTGCAGAAACAACGTATGGGCTTTACCGGGGTGAAAAGGCGACTCAGGGACATGGGACTGAAGTACGCCATGCTCTTTCCGGCCCGCCTGAGGATTGAATATGAAGAACGTGCGCTCTTTTTTGACCGCCCCGAGGTGGCCAGAGACTGGTTAGACACTCTGCGACACACCGTGCCAGCCCAGAGAGTTCGAGGGGCGCCGAAGGCGGCTTGGAAGAACAGGAGTAGTGAGTCTGCGCCGGCGAGCCAATTTTATGGACTTATGGCAGTGGCTCTGTGACTGTTATGTCTATTTAGTGTGGATACCCGGGGGTGGGGGGAATCGGGACTCTTCCTCCTCTGGGGACTTTTTTCTCTCTTCTTGTAGGTTAGTTTAATGGGGCGACAGGCACACTGCAAGTTGGGGTGGCTTTTTGGTCTACCGCAGGGGTGCAGGGTGGGGGTGTGTGTTTTGAGGGTTCTTTTGGGGGTGGTGGGGGGGTCTTTTCTTTCTTGTTTGTATCGAGGCTGCGCGTTGTTCCATTTTTTATCCTATATGCCTGTTTCGTGGTGGGGGGGCAGAGTGTTCATTTCTGGGATGGGGGGTTGGGGGCTGAGGGTGCTGAGCTGGAACGTCAACGGTCTTGGTGATAGGATAAAACGGGGGATAGTTTTGCAATACTTGAAGCGATGCTCCCCAGATATAGCTTTACTCCAGGAGACACATTTAGTAGGAAATACGTGCCATGCACTGAATAGGCGGGGCTACCGTCTGGTGGCCCATTCTGGATTTACCACTGGGTCGAGGGGGGCAGGCGTCCAAGTCAGGAACTCCCTCCCCCTGGAGATAGATAACACAGTGCTGGATGATAGAGGCCGCTATGCGGCTATTACGGGTCGGTGGGAGGGGAAGACGATCTCCATTTTGTCTGTGTATGTTCCGCCCGGTCTACAGCCCACCATATTTACTGATTTGGGTAGGGTGGTCCTAGGGTTCCCTGATGGCATGTTGGTGGTGGGTGGCGATTTTAATTCAGTTGTCAGTGGGGATGAAGATCGTAGCCCCCCTAGACTCCTTCCCGCATCGCAGCTATGGCTGGGGAATTTTTGGGACACCTTGGGTCTAGCGGTTTGTTGGAGGCAACTGCACCCTGGGCAGCTCCAGTATACCTTCTACTCAGGAGCTCATGGGAGTCTCTCGAGACTCGATTATATCCTCATACCAGCGGTGCAGATGATCTCTGTAAGGGAAATCAGGCATTTAGCTAGGGGGATCTCAGACCACTCCCCACTCTGGCTCACTATTGACGTACAGCTGGGGGCAGGAGGTCGGATTGCCCCGATCAACCCCTGGCACCTTCGTAACCCCAAAATTAGAACGGAGGTGGTTAAGTGTATGGATTACTACTTTGCTGAGAATGAGGGATCGGTATCCTCCCCTGTCTCCTTGTGGGAGGCTTATAAAACTGTGATCCGTGGTCAGACTCTATCCTTGATTGCTAGCGAGAGGAAGCACAAAAATGCAGAAGTGGTGGGCTTGGAAAATGAAATCACTGGGTTGGAGGAACAGATGGAGTCTGGGGCTACACCTGAGGGACTACATTCTTTGGCCCTTAAACAGTCTGACTATAGAGCTCTGGTGACTGACGCGGCCAAGGCAATGAATCGTGAGCAACAGGGGCGTTTGTATGATGTCGGTGACAAAGCGGTAAAGTTGATTGCTTGGCTACTCAAAAAAGAGATAGATTGAATCGGGTGGTGCCTGTTGCTGAAAAAGTGGATGGTACGCGAGTGGTGGACCCGGTTGAGATAGTTGAGGTCTTTGCCCAGCATTTTCAGAAGGTTTATGCACCGGTCTCAGTTAGGCCGGAGGAAGACTCGCACTTGTTGCTTCGGGATATCGCGTTGCCTAGCCTGTCGGAATCGGACAAGGAGCTTATGGAGGCGGAATTTTCCACCGATGAAGTAGCGCTCGCTATCCGCTCACTTCGCTCGGGGAAGGCCTCAGGTCCGAATGGCATACCAGTCGAACTGTACAAGCTGTGCCCTGACAAAATGGCACCGCATCTTCGTCGGATGTTTTCGGCATCGCAAGATCTCGGGTCCCTTCCCCGGGATCAGAGACTGGCGTCCATTGTGGTCATCCATAAAGATGGCAAGCCCCGTGAACACTGTTCATCGTATCGGCCGATCTCGCTTTTGAATGTGGAACCCAAGATCCTGGCGAAGCTTTTGGCAAACCGGCTGATTACGGTGATCAGTGATTTAATACACCCGGACCAATCTGGCTTCATCCCGCATCGAAACACCGCGCTCAATCTTCGCCGTCTTCATGGCGTCTTAGCAAGGGCGGGGTCTCTTGATGAGCCGGCCATCTTGGTTTCACTTGATGCCTCGATGGCCTTCGACACGGTGGAATGGCCCTATCTGTGGGCAGCCCTTGCTAAGTTTGGTTTTGGCCCTAAGTTCATCGGGTGGGTCAGACTTCTGTATGAGCAACCGCTGGCTCAGGTGGTGGTCAAGGGCAGGGCCTCGGAACCCTTTGTTCTCAGACGCGGGGTGCCCTTTGTCGCCACTTCTTTTTGCGCTTGCCCTTGAACCCCTTGCCGCGTGGCTCCGCTGGGAACCTTCGCTCAAGGGCATTCGATGGTCCCCTGACTTCGAGGATCGTATATCACTATACGCCGACGACATATTGTTCTACCTTACCTCTCCCCGCAAGTCACTGGGAGTCCTATTTGACGTCTTGAGTTCCTTTGGGAAAAATTCCGGTTTAGTTATCAATTGGGCCAAGTCCTGTATCTACCCTCTCACAGGAGAATTACCTTCTCTGCCCCCCATTTGCCCGATACCCGTTTCTAGAGTCGGCTTTAAGTACTTGGGGATCTGCATTTCATTGGACCCCACAATACGCTATGAGCGGAATTTATTACCTCCGCTTGCCCGGCTTAGGTCGGATGTTGCGGCGTGGAGTGGCTTGCCGTTGTCCCCCTTGGGAAGAGCGGCCCTGTTCAAGATGATTTCTCTCCCCCGATTCTTGTATGCCATCCAAAACACACTTGATCTGGTGCCGGCTAGCTATTTCCGTGAAATTGAGGGCCTCCAGAGGAAGCTGGTGTGGGGCGGGCGACCTCGCATAGCATTGGCAAAATTGACTTTGCCCTGGTACGACGGTGGTATAGCGTTGCCTGATATTAAACGCTATTACTGGGCATCCCAATTGAGCGCTGTTAACCATGCCATGTACGGTCCTGTTCCGAATCCCGCATTCGAGATGGGTAGGTGTCAACTGCCCGGGGGCGACTATAATAGAGCGCTCTATTCTAGAGCCGCCAGGAAGAACCTGACGGGCCCCACTGGGGTGGCGGTACGAGTATGGGGCAGTGCAACTGCGGCTACGGGGTGGACGGACAGGCTGACTAGAGCGACCCCCCTATATGCTGCGGAGAGACTGGGTGGTCTACGGACGACGAAGGGATTCGATAGATGGGACCTAATTGGCATCAGTAAAGTGGGCGATCTCTGGGCCAAGAACAGAGTTAAGACTTTTGATGAACTTAAACAGGAATATAAATTGAGTGATAGGGAATATTTCCGATCTCTCCAAGTCTGCCACGCACTTGAATCGGTTTTCCCAGCTGGAACTACGATCCCAGAGTCTTCTCTCCTGGAAGATAGAGTGCTTGACGGGTACGTCCCTGATAGCACTATCTTTCTCATCTATAAAAAACTCATCAATGACCGTTCGGACCTCCTTGTACAGCTTTGGGGTGCCTGGACTGGCGATGGACTAGAATTGGACGATGAAGACTGGCAGGCTGCGATATCCTCCCCTAAAGAGGTCGCGATTCCGGTACGTCTCCGACTGGTGCAACTGAAGATTCTGCACCTTGTCTATGTCACGGGTCCACGTTTGATACATATGGTTATTCTGCGGATGGGCTGTGTAGGCGTGGTTGTGGTATGCTTGCTACCTTCCTTCACATTATATGGGAATGTCCGGAGGTAGTGGTTTTCTGGATCGAGTGCATGTGGTGATGGGTGAAGTGACGGGTGTTGAGTTATCGCCTGAGGCCAGACGCTGCTTGTTGAACATTTGGGAGCCGAATGATTGCACTGTTGCTCAGACTCAATGGGTCACACTGGGCAACATGATTGCGAAAAGAGACATTGCTCAATTGTGGGGATCTCAGAGGGTACCATCAGTCTTAACTTGGACAGAAAGCATGGACTGGTGCATGTTTAGAGAAAAAATTGTATATGTCTCCCGTGGTAGGCCCAAGAAATGGGGAAAGATATGGGGTCAATGGAATTCATACCGAGGAGAGATCTGCACTCCCCCCTTTATTGAAGCTCCCGACATTCCTCAATTCCCTTGACTGTGCGTTTCGGTTTCTTAGCTTCCCGTTGTATGTGATGTATTGTTTTGCTCTCAGCCCCCCACCTCTCCAAGATCTTTCCTCCTTCATAGCAATACTCATTAATCATTTGTCTCCCCCTGCCGTATGAGACAGTCATTACATTGCATGGTACCGTCTCGACTCTTTTTTGTGTTTCATTTTTTGTTATTTATAAAATAAAAAATGTGAAACCTTTTATTTATCCTCTTATTGCCACAAGTTCTCTATTATATTGTGCCTTTTCGCCGCCGGGCCCTCGGGTTGTCGGCTGATGAGCTGTGTATTATTGTGCTACTGGTATTGCGTACTACTGACCAGCCTCCGTGGTTGTAGGTTTGTAACTGTATTCTCTTTTTACAAAATAAAGGTTTTAAAAAAATATATATATATATTCATGGCTCTCTCCCCAATGACAATGTCATTAGTGAACAAAGAGGCAAGTCTGTAGTCATGTAAACCCTAAATATAGCCTGCATTTTTATAATAAATGGAGCAACATTACAGTCCACTAAATCAAATATAAAAGGTGCTTGTGCAGGGCATGAACATTAATTCACAAAAATGCCTTGGGTATCTGAAGTGACATGCACACACATTCACTCATACAACATACATTTAAAAGCCTTTTTTACTTACCTCGGCTGCCAGATAGGGTCATACTCCAGGTAATTGTAATCCATTTTTCTTACACTAATACTGAATAATACAATATTATTCACTATTTTATTGTAATAAAGAAATTGATAGAAAACGTGCAGACCAAACAAATGTCCATAAGGAAGAACTGCCCTATGTTTCTCGCACTTATTAAACCACATCTGAGGCCAGGGATCGCAAAGGCAGTGCCAGAGGTCTCCAGGGGCAAGCCAGGGGTTGCAGCTGCGACCTCTAAATAGCATCCATGGTGCAACACACTTCCTGAAGTATTTAATAGTGCGCTCATATGTGATGATAAATAAAAAGGAGGCTCTGTAAAATAAAGTATTTGCCTGGGATCACAACATGTAGACAATCAGGGAGCCTGGTACTGATTCCAGATCATATGGTTTCACATTTTGCAATTCAGCTAGATGGGTGTCTCTGCTTCTCTCTTCTGTTTAAATTAAAGGTCACTGTTTTATCTTTCATTCTTTATTTACAGCAAGAAAAATCAACACTGAGATAGCAGACCGGACACAGTGCCCACAGACACACCTACCAAGCCAAGGATGCATTTATTTGGGAGATGTCACACCACAAACGCCCCCCTGTAGCTGCGGCCCTGCTTATGTCTCCATTGGGAATTACTCTCTATCTCAGGATTCAGAGATGCATGATAAGGTCTCTCGGTCACTAGTGGTCTGTGCTTGGGCACCAAATTTGTTTGCCCTCATGCTATTTAAAATTGTCTTTAAAGTCTTAAAAAAATTATGGCAAGAGATTCTCATTTTGCAAATGTGTGTTAGTTGTGTTAGAGCCTAAAAATATGGATGTTGCCTGTCTTGGTACAGTAGCGTTGGAGCTTGGGTTGCTCTAATTTTTGGTTATTCTTTCATTTTAGGTATTTTTGGCGGGAAATCCTCACAGGTGTTTCTGGGAGGCCCTTGAGTTAGAAAGCAGCGTCTCCACTCAAGTGAGTCCTAGAACTCAGGCTGGGTTCTCAAGGGTTGCGGCAAGACGCAGCGAACAGAACACCTAGCTCACCGGTGATCGAAGCCAAGCAATGGCCTCGTGGCTTGGGCATCGTAGTTCTAATGGTGCCAGCCATGGTGGCCATCTGGTCACGCGCCTGAAATCTCATATATTCGCACTGGAATTCAAGCGTGCGTTCCACATGTAATCAGCCATTGGTAAAATCAACAGTCCTGGAGAAACCGTCAGGGGGTTGTTGATTTGAGGTTATAAATGACATTTAGTAAGGCCATAGATGTCTTTCACCTGCATGCAGCAGACCCGGCTCTGGTGAGAAGCTCCTCGTTTTTGAGCTAAAACAGCTATACTTTAGCCATCTCCCATCTAAAATTGTATTTGCTTCAATGTCTGCCAATGTGGAAAATGAAGTACCACAGTTTTTTTCAAAATCTCCCTCTTTCTGGTTTAAAAATGCTGGAATGTATGCTTTCAGAAAAACAATGTTGCAACCTTTCTTGACTTGGCATACCTTAATTCCGGGGAAATGTTGAAGGTGCATTTATTCATTGGGGCTGGGATATGTGTGATTAAGAAGTCCCGAATGGCACAGTGAACAAATCACACAGGAAGTGTTAACCTGAATGTGTCTCTTTGCTCGTGTGTATGTTTAAATCTGATCAAGGAGGCAGTATGTCCATATCTAAGTGAGTATCATAACTTTTCATGGCTCAGACTGTTTAGTACTTGAAATGTGCCCCTAAAGGTACCAAAGTACAAAACAGTTTTTATCTGTTTCAATTTACAGTATTCTACTAAGAGTAGCTGAAATGTTGTACTGAATTTATAGGCCTCCCACCTTGGGATATTCAGGTTATTAAAGGCCATCAGGCTCATTATAAACTCTGTGACAGGGGTTTATGAATCTTCAAGGAGGTTTTATTGCTTTTACATTTTCACTGACCACGAGTCTCAAACAATAGACACATGGCATTACTCACTCACACAGTCATTCCAAGACAAAAGTGGATATACAGATTCAGGGTAGATAAAATGTACATTTGATACATAAAAAGAAGAGCAGGAGAAAGCAATAGTAGAAAAGTAGAGGCTAAAACATGTTTTAAAGTGTTGAGAGGCAGAGGGAAACAACAGAGACTTATAGGAAAGGAGGGCCTCTGAAGTATGCCATCGATGCAGATGGAAGAGAATATCTAATTACTCTACGAGTTGTAGAAGTCAAGGAAAAGTTAGCACCAGAGAAAATGGCCCCAAGATAGACACGCATGCAAACCAGTTTATCAATGAAAGTGTTCTTCTCTCTGTAATGTACAAAATAAGGGCCTAATTACGAAGATGGTCGGAAAAGCACCGAACAGCATTTGGATTCTCCTAAACCGTGTCAGAATCTATGTTTCTGACCTAGTCGGAAACATTTCGGACACACTGATTACGACGGAAAGGTAACCGTTCGGTCATTCCGAATCGGTTCCAACTGGCATTCAGAAACTCTGAGACGGGCGGAGCCAAATTGTACAGCTCTACGAACCGTGTTTCCGACCGACGTATTAAGACGTCGGATTCGGACATCCTTTCCGATTCCGACCATCTGAAATGAAAAGGCTGTCGGAAACTGACTTTGGGGTCTAGCATGCCCCCTTCATTGAGATGCCTCTGGTTGGGGGTTGTGGGGATACCCAAGGGACTCCCCCTGTAGAACCATGCACAGTGTGACAGGCACCATGGTGTGCCCGCCACAGGGTGCAACGTTTTCCAAATCCACCCCATTTTCGGATCGCCTACGCAGCGCGCATGCGCTGCTTAGGAGAGACCTAATGCCATCAGCACCGCTTTTTCAGCAAAGAAGTGCACGCGTTGCATTGCTTGCAATGCAAACGCGTGCATGTCTGGAGATTTCCTTGCGAGAGCGCCCGGCGCCATCTGGTGGCACCAGATGGTCCCACGCTCCCACAAGGACATCGCGCATGTCCCCTACCCCGCTGCTGAGGTGCGCGCGTGTTCTCCACTGCGGCCGGGCTGTCAGTTCCCCCGGGGCACGAGCAGGTATCCACTTCTGTCTTTTTGCTGCGATCAGCTGCCCTGACAGAAGTGGATGCCTGCTTGTGCCCCGGGGATACTGCAGGACTTCTCATCGGCACTGAGTCTCTTGTTTAGTTTGTTTTTGCGCAAGTAT
Source organism: Lissotriton vulgaris (assembly GCF_964263255.1). Taxonomy (NCBI): domain Eukaryota; kingdom Metazoa; phylum Chordata; class Amphibia; order Caudata; family Salamandridae; genus Lissotriton; species Lissotriton vulgaris. The sequence goes on from NC_141694.1 coordinate 249,896,764, forward strand.
TAGCGAGAGTGGTTGCTTTCTCTCTAGAAGGCAATTTCTTTCTTAAGTGTTCTTCACACACATTCCACTGTCATTCCAACAACTTCCAAATGTTTGCATTTCAACCCCCACATACTTGCTGTATTATTACACTATGTATGCCTGTAGAGGTATGGTTATAAGGTACTATGGGACTGAAAATGGTATTAGATTTCCACTGTACCATGTAGTCAGTACTGGAAACCTCTTAATGGGACATGGAATTGTATGTCGATTCTAGATACTCCATTGCCATACGAGCTTCAACTTGTGTCTCTTGAAATAGGGGGCTTCTAAATGTGATGCACATTGCTAATTATTACACATTTCATATTATGCAATACATACAAATATTTAGTTCAAATGTTTTCTGTGGCAAGAAGATAAGGTGCCAGCTCTGCATTTGCGGAGCTCTCATTGACGAGGGTAAAAAGTGTGTTTTATGCAGGATAAGGTCTGTTCATACTCTTTCATACTTGCATGAGGCTTCAAGGTACTTCTTTAAGCGATTGGTTTGAAGGTGCTAGTGCTTGCCTTAGGTTTAACAGTTGGAAGGCTCTCGCCTGGTATGAAATGACAGAAATGTACGTCAAGTAAGGTACATTACGAACGGGAATGGCAAGACAACATATATACCTCATCAGGCTCAGGACAGACAAAACAGAACTATGCACAAACAGACACAACAAGGCACGCCAGTATGTTCACCACCTCACAAACAAGCCACCTGGCGATTCACAGAAAAGGATGCAGACTGGGTTTTGTTGCGCTTTTCTTCTTTTTACAACTACCTCATGGCCACACCAAGGAAGAACAAACTCTACCTCAGGGAAGATGCGGGGCAGAGGAACTTTGTCGTCGCACACCCAATCAGCAAGTATGGGAGGGCGGGGGGAGGGAAGGAAGGGGGAGGAGAGGGAGGGGGAAACGGGGGGTGCGAGAAGCATGTACATGGGTCTACTTACTATCACTTTCTCTTTTCCCACTACTTTTCTCTCTATACACCCACACCTTGGAGCAGCAAATGCGTACGCAGGCGTAGAGCCACAGATCCGCACACACCACGGACGCGAAAAGCGCGCAGAGAGGGGTCACACAAGCCGCGAAATATAGAGATGCACAAATGACACACAACTGCCAGAGCAGCAACCAGAGCAGCATCACGGCCGATATTAAGACAGTGTCCCTAAACGTCAAGGGTCTCAACAGCCCAGTGAAAAGGCGGAAGATACTCGAACACCTTAGGAAACAAAAGAGTGACATATATGTGCTCCAAGAAACTAGACTGGAAGCAGCAGACATCAGGCGCATGAGCGCAAACTGGATAGGGGAGGTTGTGGGATCACCTGCGCAGAACAAGAAGAACGGGGTGGTAACAATCATCAGCAGAAAGTCCAGCATAGTAGTGGTAGACTCACAGGTAGACACCCAAGGAAGAACAATTGTGACCGCACTTAGAAGAGCGGGAGAGACATTCCACGTAGGAAACATATACGGCCCCAACTGCGAGGGCAAACAATTCTGGGAAGGGGTAGGAGCACAACTGCACACCCTACCGCTTGACGACCTACTGATCGTCGCGGGAGATATGAACCAGGTTCTCGATGCATCCATCAACAAACACCCACACAGACCCAGCCAGTCAGCAACCAATCCCAGCATCCTAAAGAACCTATGCTCCAAATTAAGACTGAAAGACCCATGGCGTCTAAGCAACCCGGATGCCAGAGAATACACATTCTATTCCAATCCACACAACTCATACACCCAGATAGACTATATCCTAATGTCAGAAACACACACCCACCTCATAGACCACACGGAGATAGGCCCCAGATCAGTATCAGACCACTCACACATAAGCCTAACCCTATCAGGCAAGCACAACGAAAAGCCATCCCGCAGATGGAGATTCGATGATAGCCTACTCCAACACCCCCCAGCAAAAGCTGTGATAGAAGAGGCAATAAAGGAATACCTCCTAATAAATGACACATCAGAGACAAACAGGGAAGTACTATGGGACGCCCTAAAAGCCACCATCAGGGGCACTGTAATGACCATTAAGGGCGGGATGAACAAAGGAAGGAACAAGAGAATTGAAGAGCTAGAGAAAGAGATTAAGGAGCTGGAGAACAGCTACATAGCCAAAATGGAAGGTAGCAACACACTCACGAACCTCACCAAACGGAAGTACGAACTTAACAAAATACTGAGTGAGAGGGCAGGGACCTGGATTAACAAATACAAGTCATCAACCTCTGCACTGCAAACAAGGCAGGGAAAAACCTAGCGTCATACCTAAAAGGGAAACAGAAACAGCACACAATAGACGCAAACAAAGACAGACACAGCAAGTCCCAGACCGCAAACAAAGACATCTTAGAGGTTTTCAGAGCCTTCTATGAGGAGCTGTACACCAGGGACGACACACTCAAGGAGGATGGGGAAAGGAGCTGCTAGGAAGCATAACCACACCTACGCTATCAGACCGAGAACGCGACATCCTAGAGCAACCCATAACAGAGGATGAGATAGGGAAAGCCACGGCAAACCTCAAAGACAATAAGGCACCGGGGCCGGATGGCTTCACAGACGCCTTTTACAAGCAATTCTTGCCCACTCTAAAACATACACTGAAACAAGTATTTACGGAATGTGTCCAGACTGGACGTATGACACCCTCAATGGCTGAAGCAAACATAATTGTGATACCTAAGGAAGGGAAGGACACGAATGAGGCGAAGAATTTCAGACCGATCTCCCTCATAAACGTAGACGGCAAGATCTACGCAAAGATACTAGCCAACAGACTCAATGCGTACCTACCCAAACTGATACACAACTCTCAGGTGGGCTACATCAAAAACCGTATGTCCCATGACAACACCGGACTACTATGCCACATAATCAACCACTCATCCCGAAGCAACAACGCAGCTGTCATGATTGCCCTGGACGCCGAGAAGGCTTTCGATAGGGTTTCATGGCCCTTTTTAGACCGGTGCATGGAGAAATTCGGGTTGGGGCCAAACTACAGAGGGATGGTGATGGTTCTATACAACAACCGCAAAGCGCGGGTGGTGGTCAACGGTGGCACATCAGACAAACTACACCTAGGCAGGGGAACAAGACAAGGCTGCCCACTCTCACCAGCACTCTTCCTATTAGCGATAGAACCGCTCCTCACAATGATAAGAACAAACAAGGACATAGCAGGGATACCAATAGGAGGAGAAACATTCAAACTAGCAGCATACGCCGATGACGTACTAATAGTCACGGAAGATCCAGAAAGATCAATCAAGGCACTGACTGACACTATTGAAAAATACGCGCAGGTATCGGGGTACAAACTCAACACAGACAAATCAGAGTGCAAACCTTTAAACATCCACACGACAAGAACAGTACTAGGAACGTCTGGACTAACCTGGCAACAGAAGCCCATAAAATACCTAGGCATCCTCTTTGAGAGAGACCTAAGAACGACACTCGAACATAATGAACAAGCAACAATCCAGAAAATCAAAGATAAGGTAGATGGGTGGTCCCCAAGATTTACAACATGGTGGGGAAGGGTAGAAGCAATAAAAATGATGCTCACACCGATGGTCAACTACATGCTAACCATGCTCCCACTCACCAACACAGAAGACTTCCACAAGAGACTAGACAAAATACTGAACAACTTCTTGTGGAGAGGGAAAAAACCCAGAATAAGCCTGCACAAGCTTAGACTCTCAAAAGACCAGGGTGGGCTAAACATAACTAATTTCAAACGATTCCAGGTAGCCTGCATAGCTAGACAGGGGCTACACTGGCTAGACCCAAGACAGGAATACATCCCAGCATGGCTCACACTCGAGCGTGGACTACTAAAAGGCATGAACCCCATTGCCCTACTCACCGCCACCCGACACCCAGCAGCCAAGGATAACCCAGTCCTAAAGAACACGAAGTTAGCGCTCCTAAGTGTTGACAAACTCCTGACAACAAGCATTAAGGGAGGCCAATCAGAATCCATCTGGTACAACCCTAAGTTAAGATACATGGATAGGGTTCTAGATATGCACGAATGGTACAAACATGGCATATCCACTGCCCAAGACCTTCAAAAGCAAGGCGAGTACACAACATTTGACACCCTCAAGGAAACCCACAACCTACAACCCATAGAGCTCTACAACTTCCTGAAAATCAAAGTAGCAATCAGGAAGGCGAACCTTCACAACCGGACACCATCAATCACACAACTGGCAACCAGTCTCAACACACTAGGACACCAAGTAGCACACCTCTACAAAACACTCCGCCCCCAAAAGACGAAACTCAATGATAAGCTTACAGATTTCTGGGGAGGCGCAGCAGGAAAGGAACTTAGCGAGACCGAGAAAGCGGAACTATGGAGATCAACTTCTAGGAAAAAAATAACTGCAAAGCTAAACCAGACCAAATACTGGCTAGTACATAAGGCATACTGGACACCGGCCCGCCTGGCCGCCTTGGGGATCCGAGAGAGCGATACATGCTGGAACTGTGACAGAGAGAAGGGAGACCTAGAACACCTACTACTCAGCTGCCCTAAGATCAGGGGATTCTGGGACAGAATTGGGATACTTATCAAAGATATCACTGGAGTAGCCATACACATAGACTTCCCGAGTCTAGCCCTAGGTTTCACATCCCCGACCATCACAACAAAAGAGGAACGCGACCTCATCGACCTACTGCTGACGGCTGCAGTCAAAATAGTCCTAAGTAACTGGAAGGACACCTCAAAGGCTGCACCAAAGGCATGGCTAAACTGGGTCACGTTCCTAAGGGGGGCAGACAACATCACAGCGAAACACACGCCGAAAACTCATAGGCAGGCGAACATGTGGGAACCCCTTGACCTCTACCTATCCTCGCAGAAACCCCCATAGGCAAGATTATCAACCACCGCAGAAGATCGCACCCTGCAGATCCATGCGCCAACAAAAAGAAACGAATACGCAAGGCTCCTCTTTCTTTCCAAGACTCTTTCTTTCTCGACTATCCACTATCCCCCCTTTCGTCCGGGGCGTGGGCCTAAGACACCAAATGTGCCTCGCGGAAGGGGTAACAGGAGATGACGACCAGGTGGACCTGGAAACTGAACTTTGAAACTGACACTCGAACAAAGCCACGGAACGACGGTGGCCAACACCCCTCCCCTTCCTACCCACCCGCCCCCGGCGCCATTCTCTTTTTCTGCCTTTTGCCCCTTTCTCTTCTCCTTTTCCTCCACTCATGTATACTCCGTGCTCCATGTAAATATATATTTTTTTATATACAATAAAAAAATTACAATAAAAAAAAAAAAGAAATGTACGTCAATGGCATTCCCTTTGTCCACAGTTCAAAGGGTGATACAGGAAAATATTAAATAGCTAAATCATTGCTTTGTTTAAGCCCAGATTTTTGTTACTGAATTAGTTCATGATTAAATCTGTAAATATTATCAAAACATTTTTAGAAATATTAAACCTGTCCTTTTTTGCCTTTACATATCCTGCAGTGTGTCTCTGAACTGGCATTCTGCAGACCTTCTGATAATTAAACGACACAATAGAGAGAGCACCACCCCCGCTGAAATCTAGGGGAATTTCTCTTGTGTAATTTGTGGTAAACAGAAAGAGGCTTCTTGAAGATTAATTCAGTTTATTCCAAGGAGACAGCTTACACAACCACCACGAACAGATGCAGAGCTGTAACTGATCTTAACAGAACATTACACTCCCAAGGATCCCTAAGAATCCCCAGGCAGTAAGAACCAAAACAATTCTGAATGGAACATAGGAAGGGAAGTACAAGGATAAAGGGAGAGTGAAGCACAGAATGGAATACTACACACCTTCCCCCTTAAAAAACAAAAAAAAACAAAAAAAAACTTAAAGGTAGTAATCATGCAACTTTACAGGAGTATGTTTTACACGAATGCTTTTCCTAAGAGAAGAAGTATCATCATTAGAAATCACATGACAAGGTATGAGAACATTTTCACTAACAGGGTCATTGACATGGCTAGAAGGTGGTTCAGTGATCAAGTTGCTATTGTCGGGCATGGATGGACTGCAATTACCAGGCACAGGGACAACACGATCAACAGACTGGTTCTCAGAGTCAAAAGAGTTAAACAAAGGAGAAAAAGATGCATCATTTTGATCACACAAAGGCTTAGCAGTGGAACAATCATTGGAAGAGGATGGTGCAGAGTAGGGTTCTGCATTAGAAGAATTTGAACCTTTACACAGAGAAATCCTTCTAAAATTCCAAATTTTCCCATCCTCAACTCTCACAGCCTTTGAAAATACTTCAATAACCTTGCAAGGGTCTGACCACTTATTCCACTTATTGTCAAAAGCTCTGCCTAATTTCACGCGGACAAAATCACCCACCCTGACCTTCTGGCCAGAACTTTTAGTGGACAGAAAATTGGCTTTCATTCTTTCCTGATATTTCAAAACTCTGTCCTTAACACAAGCAGGATCTACAGAAGGATCAACCGGTATCTTAACTTTCATCCACCAAGGCAAAAGTTTGGAACCAGGCTTTCTGCCTCTAAGCAATTCAAAGGGTGAAAACCCTGTAACAGAGTTGGGTGAGGTGCGGTAAGACAGTAAGGTGGAACGCAGAGTTTTTTTCCAGTCTAGATTGCTTTTAACAGCCAGCTGAATGGACTCTTTGATGACACGGTTAAAGCGTTCCGTCTGACCATTGGCTTGTGGATTATAGTTCGACACCCTTTTGTGCACGATCCCGCACCTCTGGATAAATGACGAAAATTCTTTGCTTATAAATTGCGGACCATTATCCGACACTATCTCCGCGGGAATTCCTTCCCTGCAGAAAACCTCATCAAGAAATTGAATAATTTGAGTGGAGCCAACTTTGTCGACAATTTTTAATTCTGGCCACTTAGAAAAATAATCGATAAGGACCAGACCAAACACATTTTGCTGGGAAGACAAGTTAAGAGGTCCGATTATGTCAATGCCCAATTTCTTCCAGGGGCAAGAGACGAATTCAATAGGAGAAGTGGCAACAGACAAGGGTTTAACGGTCTTGTCACTTTTGTCACAAGGGGAACATGAGCGAACCCATTTGTCCACCATTCTGTCTACACCAGGCCACCAGTAGAACTCGCGTATGCGTCTTTTGGTGCCAGACATGCCCATATGGCCTTCATGGGCCATGGAAATAATTCTTTCTCTCAAAGAAGTGGGGGGAATGATTTTGTCGCTACGAAACACAAAACCTTGGTCAAACATGAGTTCGTCATTTACCTTGAAAAAGGAAAGAATGTCCCCAGATAAGTATCGCTCATGAGGCCAACCATATTGTAAGTGCCTGGTTAAGGAAGCAAGGTCAGAATCATTCGCCATAGCTTCCCTCCACTCAATTTCAGAGATGCTAGAAGAAACACCAACCGGACCACAATCGTTGACATCATCGATATTAGAAACAACATCAGAATCATTGTACCAACTAACAGAAAAAATGGAATTTACTAAAGGCAACCTGGACATGCAGTCGGCGTGCACATTTAACCGCCCAGGGACATATTCAACAGTACATTGAAATTCTTGCAATTTGGCTGCAAGACGTGCTAGGCGCGCTGTTAAGGTCCTGCCACCACCAGCTGCCAGCATATTGATTAGAGGCTTATGGTCGGTTCTTAAACAGAACCTGGTTCCCCAAAGAAATTGCCTAAAATGTTCAGAGGCCCAGGTGCAAGCTAGTAACTCTTTTTCAATTGTGGAGTAATTAAACTCAGCGCCCCGCAAGGTTCTTGAAGCATATGACACAACGTACTCTTCACCTTTGTCTTTTTGCATTAAGACTGAACCTAAGCCAACATTGCTCGCATCCACACACACTATGCATTCTTTTTCTAGATCAAAAGGTCTTAGGAAAGGAGCACTAATAATTTCTTGTTTAAGTAACTCAAAAGCATGTTGCTGATCGTTATTCCACAAAAACTTCGCATCCTTCTTCAATAACACCCTGAGAGGATGAACCTTGGAAGCATAATCTTTGACAAATTTACTATAAAATTCTGTGAGACCAAGAAAGGAAACAAGTTGATCTTTGTTCAAGGGAGCAGGGGCTTCGGATATACTCTTGATGTGATTGAGTTTAGGTTTGATTCCCAGAGCTGAAATCTCATGGCCGAGGTATTCGACCTGACTTTGTCTGAATTTGCATTTTGATAATTTAAGTGTGAGACCAAAATCTTGTACACTTTTTAAAACTTTAGCCAAATTTTTATCGTGCTCCTCAAAATTTTTTCCGTGTATTAGGATGTCGTCCTGGAAGGCGATTGCACCCTCACATCCTTCCAGAAGTGTCTTCATGAGGCGTTGGAAGACGGACGCTGCACTAGCTAGACCGAAGGGCATACGACAGTACTGAAACAAACCTTCAGGTGTAATGAAAGTGGTTAAGAATTTAGAGTCTTCATGTAAAATTACCTGGTGGTAAGCGCTGGTTAGATCAAGCGTGGAAAAAACACAGGCGCCAGAGAGAGTGGAAATGAGCTCATGTATGTTGGGTAAAGGATGTCTGTCAATCCAGATCTCCTTGTTTAAGCTGCGGAGATCTACACACAGACGAAGCTCACCGTTGCTTTTAAGGGATAAAACAACGGGCGAAACCCATGGGGATGACTCAACTGGTTCGATGATCTTTTTGGAAACTAAATCAGATAAAATTAACTTTAATTTATCGCGGTAGGCCAAGGGTACATTTCTGACCCTATGTCGGACAGGAACAGCTGATTCTTTAAGGATAATGCGGTGTTTGAAATTAGCGAAAACTCCCAAATTGTCGTTAAAGATACATGGAAAATCTTTTTTTAATCGGGAAATAAAGTCATTTTCCGGAGAAACCACATATACAGGAGGAGAGGCATTGGGATCAAGTTTGATCCCTAAGTCAAACTGATGGGGCCAGCATAAGATAGATGCTCCTTTAGAGGAGACGTAAACCTTCCCCCTGGTAGTTCTATCTTTAAACCTGATCTCTGCCCACATAAAACCTTCAAGGCCTATCTTCTTCCCAGTATACCCTCCAGGATGTATGTCAGGTGGTAACAGTTCTTTTGAGGACCAAAACTTGTCGAAAACATCTTTGCCTATTATGGTGTACCAAGCACATGAGTCGATGAGCATGGAGATTTCTACACCATTAATAAGAATGATGTCACTGGGAAAACCTTTGCACTCGGTATCACCAACACACAACATCGTATTAATTTCAGAAGGTTGTTCACAGTCATCATACTCATCATGTGATAAAAAATTAACTTTCTGCGTGGATTTGCACATTTTTGTGAAATGACCTGACTTTTTGCATTTGACACAAATTTTGTTCCAAGCAGGACACCCTTTGTAATTTCCCACATGGTCATTGGCGCCACATCTATAACAAATTATAGGAGACCTTCTTTGGAAAGGTCTATTGTCTCTGCTAAAGTTGTCCCTTCTAGTGATATTGGAAGTGGGTTTCCTGTAATTTGGAGGATTTCTAACTAATGAAACCTCCGGGATAGTTACTTTAGTTTTGGTATCATGGCCTCTTATTTCGTTAACAAACAATTCCGATTGCTCAATACCTTTTGCAATGTTTAGGACAGCGTTAAGAGAGGACTCAGTGCCCATCCACAAACGTTCCTGTATCTTTTTACTTTTAGTACGCATCATGATTTGGTCCCTTAAAACTTGGTCAAAATCAATAGTTTCAAAGGAACAAGAACTAGCTAGGGTGCGTAGAGCAGCTACATATGTTTCTATAGATTCATTTTCTTTTTGAATTCTAGAATAGAATTTAAAACGTTCCATCACGGTATTGATTTTCCTTCCAAATCTGATGCTTAATTGCTTGACAACAACTTCAAAAACATTTACATCACCAGAATTGTCAATAGGTGGAAGACTTTCCAATTCTTTAAGACCGGCACCACCTAGACAATTTTTTAGTAAGGCGAGTTTCCTTTTAGGAGAACAGCCGTCTTCTTCTACCACATCTACGTAAGCTAAAAAGGTTGGATACCAAAGATCCCATTCTACTTTGGGATCACCAGCAGAAGGTAGGAAATGTGTAGGTGAAATTATGTTATTTGACATTTTTTCAAAATAGTATTAAAAACACACAAAAGAAAGGAAAATGGAAATAAAAGTCACAGTTATTTGGCTGGATAAATTGTCAAAAAAAAACACAGTATATAACAATAGCATCAAAGTTTGGGGTACCTTCTCTGTGAATAAAGATGTTCAAAACAATTCCCTCGTAAATGAAACCGCAATCAGGAAATAGATTATAAAACACAATGATCAAAGATACACAAATAACTGTGGTAAATATCGATGTGGTGCGGTTAAATTACATAAATAGTTGTAGCGTTACAAAGAATTAAAAAAAAAAAAACGGGACTCGGATCGGAGTCTGTTGCCATGACGATTTAAGATGGCCGCTGGAACGCAACGCTGTACGTAGGAGGACGCTGTCTAATGACGCAGGTACACACGGAGGCAGCGTGTGAGGATGACGCGTCTGATCCAGGAGAATGGTGAAAAGATTCCGGCAGCGAGTGGAGCGCACGCGAAGATACAGGTGAGTCTCGTGTGCTTTTGAAAGATGCACTTCAGCAAAAAGGTCGTAGAAAATACCAATAATTCCACGAAAACACTAGCAGAAGGGGAATTTCACACGGAGACAGACCAAAGTAAATGTGAGATGAAGTTCTCCAGAATATGAGCGCGGATCGCTCGAATTCTCAAATTTAGATGCACAAAACACAGAGAAACAGCCGCAGGTGCAATCAAGGCACGTCAAGTAAGAAATACTGCCGCTGGTGTTATAATTTAACACATAAAATTTTGAAAAGTACCTTAAGAGGATCCACACTGCAAACGGTGAACGCTGTCTCCAAACTGAATTTTCTTTTTTTTTTGAAGAAAAAAAAAATAAATGAAGAATAAAACGGGTCCTGTTGAGCTTCAGGCTTGGTATCCCGATCGTCGCCAGAATATGTGGTAAACAGAAAGAGGCTTCTTGAAGATTAATTCAGTTTATTCCAAGGAGACAGCTTACACAACCACCACGAACAGATGCAGAGCTGTAACTGATCTTAACAGAACATTACACTCCCAAGGATCCCTAAGAATCCCCAGGCAGTAAGAACCAAAACAATTCTGAATGGAACATAGGAAGGGAAGTACAAGGATAAAGGGAGAGTGAAGCACAGAATGGAATACTACATAATTGCCTCTTCATGCATAGGTAAGTTGCCCTTCTGCATTTGTGCGATTACTCCTGACTAGCTGAGAATACCTAACTGTAACTTGAATTCCCCGAAACCGCTACCTCACCCCACCACCTAAATACCTCTAGTAGACATATTTGGCCAGGCAGGCATGGTTGTGGTTGCTGCTGGACTTCCCTTCTCCAATGGGAAAAGCCTTGCAAAGAACATCCTTCGTCCTTGACATCACTGCAGTAAATCCATTCCCGTTTTCTAGCATTGAATCGATTTCTAGTCAGTTTACTACAGTGAATTCACCAGAACCCCTCAATGGTAGGTTAATGGACTTCTTCAGAGGTTATTTAGAAACCAGCATTGGCAAAGAGGATAGGTCTAGCTTTTAAACCTATTGGGTTTGCCAGTGTGGTTTGCCGATGTGGAGGAGCATCAGAAAAAACAAATAGACACAGTGACACAAATCTATTGCATCATTCTGTAGGAGCATGCATGCATGCATCACCACACATGTACAAGTCCCCTTAAGCTTGCTTAGCCTATATCACCTGATCTTAAAACACTTAAATGCTCACCTTCGTCCGGGTTGTGCTTGAACAGCTCCAATAGCCCTGAGGAGCTGCGCACAGGGAGCCAGAAACTGGTTTTGATCCTTACTAGCTAAATCATTTTATCAGACAGTAAAGAATATGTAAGCTGACCATCTAAAAAAAAGAATCCTCATTCATATGATAGGGAGCTTTACTATCTCGTTCAAATAAAGGTAATTTTGACGTTTTGGCCCTTTCCTCATAGCATTTAGCTTGCTAAAGAAACTCACTGGACAGAAAGAGAGACGGGAATTTATTTACTCCACAGATTCAGTACTGCTTGTAGAGTTAGCGTTTGCACACTTTACTCCGTCTCATGCCATAGTGATTATATTTATGCAGTAAGGACTCTATAAGAGTGAAGTACAAAGCATATGTCAGGATTTTTTGATTATTCACATTATATTAGAACATCAGCCTCTTGTTAAGTGGACAGCGGCATGCTCTTTATAATAGCCCCAGCCAAGATGAGTATGCCAGTGCATTTCTTTTTGCATTTACATATCCTTGACTAGCTTACACGGAATTATTTTTTAGTTTAATGAATACATTTTTGCACTCCATGCAACATACACTCCAAATACTACTCAGTGCTACATAATTACACACCACATAAATACACAGCACTCAATGCCACATACACTCCAAATACAACTCAGTGCCACATAATTACACACCACATAATTAGACTGCACTCAATACAACATACACTCCAAATACCACTCAGTGCCACATAGTTACACGCCACATAATTACACTGCACTCAACGCAACATACACTCCAAATACCACTTAGTTCCACATAATTACACGCCACATAATTACACTACACTCAATGCAACATACACTCCAAATACCACTCAGTGCCACATAATTACACGCCACATAATTACACTTTACTGAATGCAACACACAATCCACACACTACCACTCAGTGCCACATAATTATATGCTACATAATTACACTGCACTCAATGCAACATACACTCCAAACAATACCACTCAGTGCCACATAATTACACACCACATAACTACACTGCACTCAATGCAACATACACTCCAAATACCACTCAGTGCCACATAATTATCTGCCACATAATTACACTCTACTGAATGCAACACACACTCCACACAATACCGCTCAGTGCCACATAAGTGTATGCTACATAATTACACTGCACTCAAAGCAACATACAATCCAAACAATACCACTCAGTGCCACATAATTACACGCCACACAATAACACTCTACTGAATACAACATACACTCCACACAAAACCACTCAATACCACATAATTATATGCTACATAATTACACTGTGCACAACACAACATACACTCCAAATACCACTCAGTGCCACATAATTACACTGCACTCAATGCAACAAACACTCAAAATACCACTCAGTGCCACATCATTTCATGCCACATAATTACACTGCACTCAATGCAACATACACTCCAAATACCACTCAGTGCCACATTATTACACGCCACATAAAATTTTACTGCACTCAATGCAACATACACTCCATATCCCACTCAGTGCCACATAGTTACATGCCACATAATTACACTGCACTCAATGCAACATACACTCCAAATACCACACAGTGCCACATAATTATATGCTACATAATTACACTGCACTCCATGCAACATACACTCCAAATATTACAACTCAGTGCCACATAATTACACGCCACACAATTACACTCTACTGAATACAACATACACTCCCCATAATACCACTCAGTGCCACATAATTACACGACACATAATTATACTCTACTCAATGCAACATAAATACACTGCACATAATACCACTCAGTGCCATATAATTACATGCCTCATACTTACACTCTACTCAATGCAACATAAATACATTCCACATAATACCACACAGTGCCACATACTTATATACTACATAATTACACTGCACTCATTGTAAGATATACTAAAAGTACCACTCTACTGAATGCAACACACACTCCACACAATCCCACTCAGTGCCACATAATTATATGCTACACAATTACACTGCACTTAATGCAAAATGCACTCCACACCATGACACAATTTCACTAAGCATAATTTAACAGAACACCACAGTTCCAGGCCACACAATTAAACTCCACACATTTCCAATACACACCGCATAACTACACACAAAACAACATATTTCAACTCCAAAACTCCACAATGCACAACGTACCTCCCATCCACACCCTATACTGTCACCATCTGAGCACCAAACATCATTCACCACCACCATTTTGCATCAGCGCACCACCTAAGCATCACGTCAGTCTGCCCTTGGAATCTGGCATCTGTAGATTCTCCCCTAGTGTCTGTCTGCTGCTCGTGTTCTAATTAAATTACTGTTTTCAAAGATCCGTTCCCCCGTTATTTATGTCCCACTCCCCCATAACAGAAAAATGATAACAAACAAGCATGAGAATAGGCAGGAAGTAGTTGCCAGCAGAGCAAGCACAAAAAAGTAGAAGACATTTTTTATGTTAAAATCTTTTTTATCAGGTTTTTCAGTTGCATATAATGTTGCCTTTGTTTGTATAAAGGTAACAAAAATAGCCACAAGTTTTGGCTAAACAAATAAGGTCCCAAAGGTGAGACCTATTGGCTATGCCAATGCTTGTTTCAATGGGAGCCTGTGTTGTCGGTTGGAACACAGGCTCACATTGAAGTCGACTTTCCAAACGATGTTTGGAAGCATCAAAATTGGTCAGTCTGAAACTCCAACCTCGAGTCGGTCAGAACCGATTCCGATAAGAAGTTGGGAGGTTTCGTTTCTGACCCGCATCCTAATCAGGCCCTAAGAGTATAGAAAATGTTGCTTCTATTTGAGCCAATACACATGAGAGAAAAGATGGTCTTTTCGTGATGGACCGTTGCATGGTTACAATTCTACGCATTCACATATCAAGGAAGCCCTCTGAGGAACCTGGCCCATATATACTAAATACTGAGTCCGCAATACTTCAAAAAATTCCAATAATTATCTCTATATAGCAATCAAATATTTGATCCATCCTCACCAATGAAAATTTATCAGTGGTGGCTGGTGACATTTGAAAGTGGTGAGTCGTAAAAGTTCGGGATGAGCGGCATGTAGCGAGCGAGCGGAGCAACCCTTCAAATTACACTTCTACCACACACAAACAATGATGCTCCATTCTTTTTTCCTTCATTGCTACCACACACAGAAGAGTGGCACAGCATCCCTTCTACTTGCACTCGATCTCAAACATTTGAGACATACTAAATCCTATTTCCATTTCTATCTTATACAGAAGTAAAGGACTGCACTCCTAATTGCACTTCGACCTCACACTACTGATTCACACTGCATCTTTTCGATTTCTAGTTCTAGCTCACACAGAATGGTGGCACTGCATCCATTTTGATTGCACTTTACCCTCACACAGCCGTGCCGTACTGCACCCTATTTCCAGTTCTACCACATGAAGCATAGAGTACAGCATATGTTGTCTCTCACGTCTACCTATCACAGTAGGGAAGCACTGCATGATTAGGATTTGTCACCCTCACACAGCCAGCTGTTCACACTTCTTCGTCTCCCTCAGACACCCCTCCATGCTGACAATGCGAAACCTTCCAGATTGCACCCTTATCCGAATCACTTTATATTATGCTATAATTGTAACAAAATAAATACTCATTGTTGAGAGGTGTGGCTCACTGGTTAGAGGCTGCAGATCTGTAAGCAGAGACCGGCCCGGGACCAGGGTTCAATTCCTGACGCGGCAGGGTCGTGGACCAGGGGTCAACGGACTCGATAATTCTCACCTCAGTGCCTACTCTAACCAGGGAACACACTCAGTAACTCTGGGCTAAGCATGGGCGGAAAATCCGTTTCGCTCGCGGATTTTGCGGATTTTCGGTAAATTCGCAATCCGCGAGATCCGCTAATCTCCCGCAAAATCCGCAAATCCGCGAGCAGCGGATTTTATGGCTTGCTCGCACTGTTCGCGTGAGTTCGCGGCTTGCCAGTACAACTTCGCACCCCGCGAGTAAGTGCTAAATTGCAGAAATACGATCTTAGCAAAACTGAAACTACTTACCAGGTTCAAAAGTTCAGGCTCATCATTAGTAGCCATTTCCTGTAGTGCTTCCTGAGGGGCCCCTCCAGAGTTCAGTTGCCAGTTGCAACTATTATGTGACCCTGCTCTGAACCTCAGAATAGTTACACATATGCCACAAAGGTCCTGAATTACAGCTAAGGGAGACAAGCAGGAGCCAGGCTGGAAGTTAAAATCCATTAATCAGCCCCTAATTCATTATTGTCAGTTGGGGCAGGGCAGGTGTTGTAACTAATTTTGCAACAATGAAAGCACTTAGCAAGTGCAAAAGATCACTAATCAGGAAGCACTAAGGAAGCAGGTGCCAGCTAAAAAAATATTCTGTGACACATTAATCAGCCCCAAATTAATTCAGGTCACTTGAGGCAGGGAAGGTGTGCTTTGCTTTGCCGAAAATAATGTACACTGGACAACTAAAGGGTGTGGTGATGAAACAGAGGGTGGCATGGGTGGGCCAGAGGGTGGCATGAGTAGTCAGAGAGTGGCAGTGGTGACAGAGAGTGGCAGTGATGAAGAAGAGTGTCCCAAACAGGCTGGACACGTAGAAACAACAAGTTCGCAAAACTTGCGACCCGACAGGTAAGTTCGCAAATTGCGAAATTGTAAAAACCCTCGCGAACTGGCAGAAACACGCGCGAACACAAAAAAAAAAAAATCCGCAAATTCGCGGGAATTCGCGGATTTTGCGGATTGCGAGTTCGCAAATCCGCAAAATTCGCGAACGCGAGATTCGCAAAATTCGCCCATGCTTACTCTGGGCATTAAGCTTGCCTCATCTCTACAATGGCCCCCCACAGACACCGGGGATGCCTGGTTTCATCCTGGAGATGCCCAGAAAGAGACCATCTCACAGGGAAAACCAGGACGGGTTCCCCAGCGGTCTACAGCGCCAGTACACTCGGGTAGAGTAACAGTGTGCTTTACAAGAATCCCACATAAAATAAAATAAACAGAAAAAATATTCCTGAGGATTTCAACCAAAACATTCCAAAATGATTTTTCCTAACCTTGGATTTCCTCCATTTAGCGTCCCACTGCTTTTCAAGAATGCCTAACAGACAATAGTCCTCACCCAACAAGCCGTGGTGATATGACATCGTTCATAAACTTTACACAAAGAGATTCTTAGGGGAGCTCCTTTCAGGTGAGAGAGCGCAAAACTGAGAAAAATGTATAAGTGCACCATATTTACTAGTTAGATGCATGAAATGGTTAAAGCACGTAGAAGTGTTGAAAATTACATAGAAGCACATATACTAACAAATGTTTAATCAATGTAGAGTGCATATTATAGAGTGTGAAGCTAAAATAGTAACGTTTAGAAATGTTAGAGTGCTGTTAAAACTCCATGTTATGTGACTGTTACAGAAGAAAATGTAATGCTGCTAAACGTAGAAACGCAGGCCTCATGGCAATGTATGGAATAACGAAAACATGCTTTTGCAGTTCACACATAACAGATTATTGCTTTCATTGCTATTTTAGAATATTATTAATCATGCGTTAGAAATCATGTTTGTAGAAGTGTTTCATATAACCAGAGTGTATTAAATAGAATTGTTTTAGTTTTAAGAAATAAAGGTTCACAGAGTGCAGGCCTCTTGCAAAGTAATTCTGTAGGCCTGGAAAGATAAAGTTGCTACTTTGATCGGCACGTGTTAGTTAGAATTGAGTTTCGTTAAGCATAAATTGTCATTCTTGGTAGAAGTTTTATGGCCTAACACAGATAACTGGAGGTTGGAATTTGGGGCCCTATTCATGGGTATCTGTTTGCAGGTGTGAGGGGGTTCCAATCAAGAGAGTGATGAATAGAGCTCTGTCCGGGGAGACAGGCACAGGCCTGGAGGAGGTTCCAAGAATGTAATGGGGGGTACCGGCGAGCGGAGAAGAAGCCTGGGAAGCAAGGTCAACGCTAACGAAGAGGCCCAGAGGAGTATCGTTATGGAAGAAACCAGAATCGAAACCACGTGAGATGTGTACGTGAGGGGCGTCTCTGAGGGGCGTTTCAACTGTAAATGTGATTTTGTATTAGGGACAGCACCCTGGGGTAGAGTTAGAGCAGATGGCCTGAGGATCCTTAGAGAGCGGATGGGTAGGCAGAGAGGGCATGACTGCAATGCACAGATTTTCACCAAAGACTAAGAAGAGTGAGTGAACTTCTTTGGAAGTCACCACAGCTGACACCTTTTTAGCTTAAGATTCGGTTAAGTAGGGATGTCACTTAGTCCAGTGTAGGGACAGTCTAACCTGATTCTTTCCTTTCTGTAAATGACACTTAAATTACAATTAGTGTCTATTCTTGTGAATTTGCTGATCTTTGAGCTGGTCCTAGTAATATTTTTCTGTCGCTTAAGATCATTCAGAGAATTTATGTTTGTTTTAGTACCAGTATACCTGATGAACCTTTTATTGAGATGTTTGTATATCCAGTTAACTTTGGCTTTATAATAAATCTTTAAAACTGATTTGTGGTAAGTGGTTCTTCAGAGTCGTGCCAAATTATTGGCTTGATTAACTTGGTAGTAGATTGCTTTTTACTCAATGACAGGCAACAAAGATTCAGTCGACCTGATTGGGGATTTAGATCTAGAGTGATCAGATAGGAGATCAAAAATCCCGCCTTCCCACAGGTATTTTTTGAATAAGGCTGGAATAATACAGCTTTGAAACTCGCCAGAATTTCTTGCGGATTCCTTGCCATAGCCACTGGGATGGCTCGCTTTTCATGAGGCTCCACAGTTTCCTGGGGCTATTTTAATTTTGTAGCTACTCCCTTGGGCACAGGGTGTTACAGCAGGAGGTCACATCTTTCATGAGGCTGAACCCACTTCAGCAGACTGACTCCGCTCTTATGACAGACGTAAGCCATTTCTAGTTCATCCAGCAATGAGAAAGTCGCGCCCAGCCCCCGCTGTGCAGTCTCCGTGGCTCAGACACTCATAACAATGTCTTCTCCCTTTCTCCTCTTCCCTCAACAAACAACCAAAAATTATAGCCCAGCAGTGACATCACTCAACGGCCTTATTTTTCCTAGCACCTTGTGATCCATAGCCAAGGCACAAGTGTGTTAACAGCAGACAGCATATACCTGGGCGTGGGAGGAACAGATGCACAAGCCTCCTGCAAAGCACACACCTAAGATGCACTGTCCCATGTACCCGCACACACACTTTGGAATGAACAGTATGAGGCATCCGCACACAATTAGGGTGCACACAGTAACCACCTGCACATGCCTGGAAGGTACACAAAAAGTCACCTGTGCATATACTGCTTCTCTACTCGCTACAGAAGCAAAGAAGCCCAATACCCGCCTCAGTGCTTCGCTTCAATTTACACTGGTTTCTTTAGCTCTTATCTGCCACTTTACGGTCGCTTCAAAGTGCGTTTCCCCCTGTGAGCCCCCGTACCTTCAGTCTCTCGCCTTGTGTAGTCTCCAATTGTTTAATACAAATGCAAGAAATGAGTATGTCCTCACCCCCTCCTTAATCTCTTTAACGTTTCCATTGATGCCGAGTGCTGCAGCTGAAATTAAAATCTAAAGCTCATAGTCTCAAAAGCGGCACTCTGACTGCTGGTGCCAGCCCCGAGGTCAAGACAACCCTCTTAAATTGCATTCCACTAAAAAATAAGGCTGTACTCTCTGAGGCTCTATTTGCAGTTGCAGGGGTGGGGAGGGAAATGTCACGGGGAGGGGTTATTAAAATACATTTAAAAATCTTACCTGAGGTCCTGAGCCGGGTCCTTTGGCGCCTACCACCCCTCTCAGCCCATCCTGTCGCTGCCAGCAGCGCCAGGCTAGGCTTAGGGCATGGCTATTCTTCGCCCGTAGCACGCCCATTAGGAGCCCGAGGGGCTCCTAATGGCATGCGCCAACAAGTCAAGACAACAGTGCGCATGAGTGGGCATGGTGCGAAAATTCGCCCTCCGTCCCCACTCATGCGCACTTGTGTTTTGCTGCTGCCTGTTGCCCCCCACTGGTCTGACAATCATGTCAGTCAACATGACGCCAGACGGCCTACCCCCTTCAGACTCTGAAGAGGTGGGTGGTCCGACGTCATGCTGACTGACATGATTGTCAGTTCTCCCTCGGGTCTTTGAACTTAAGTAAACTGAATCAGTTTACTTAAGTTCAAAGATGCCGAGGGAGCTGCGGGCGGGGGGGCTACGCCCCCACGCCCCAATGGACGCATCGCCCTGAAATTTATGCCTCACAGATCAACTAGATAAATCCAGAGACAGCTTAATCACTATGCACATAGTTAAGCAGACCCAGCTCAAATCCTGTTGTTGCACACCGAGAAGGCTTTCAATTCTTTCGAATGCTCAATAATGCAAACTGTTTTGAAGAAGATGAGCTTTGATCAATCTTGTTTCTCATGGATCATATGATTAAATATATATCACCTAAAGCCAAGGTAAAAAAAGTCAATAGTGTGATGTCCTTCAGTCATTTACAAATCAACCTCCTTGGACAAAAGGGCAAAAGGCTAATGGCCAAGATAGAAACCAAGAACATTTTCCATAGACTCTTGTGTACATGAGAAGCATCATAGTATGAAAAACGTACTACTAATGTATGGGCAGTGAACATTCTCGGATTTACCCTTATTTGAGGAGTGTCAAATATTGGCAGGACCTGTTCACAATCCTAGCGGAATTTAAGATGGACATATTTATCCATGAGTGGACATATAGACTTGAGCAAGTTGGGATGCTGTTAGTTAGTGAAGTGCTTTATTAGGGCTGTACTTATCTGAGAAAAAAATGCAACTTGCCAACAGTAAAGAGAACTGAAAGAAGCCCTGTTAAAGACATCATAACGACCACCCATGAAAACCTGGAAACACTCCTCCTCTAGATGTTCAATTCGTCTTCCACCAGAGAGAAGATGAGTGCCAAAGACAGGATCTTCACTGCTTTCAGCGCTAGAAAGAAATAGGCTGGAGCTTTTCTAATAAAAAAAATTAGAACATTCCTTTGTACGTTTGAAATTCTCCTGTGAGCAGAGCATTTCCTTTTAAAAAATACATAATTTCTAAAAATATATTTCTTCTGCCAAAATAAACTGCCTAGGGCATATCTTCCATTTAGTGGCTATGGTCCATCAAATCATGTTGGTAAAATAACTATTTGCTAACTATTTGCTTTCTGCTAAAGGGTGATTTTTACGAATAGGCATTGCTGTTCACAATTGCGCTGCTTTGTGATCCCTACCTCAGATTTCCTCACTTCGTGTGGCATTTCATGTTTTGTATTCTAATTGGATGTATACCGTACTTTCTATGTCAGACAAGGCTTTGAAGCACATTACGATAAGTAGCACGCTTCTCCGGAACTCAAGGTTAGTGGTTAATCCAGTGGTTGTTAAATAATTGTTGGTTATCGGGATTAGTCTTGTTCGCTCAAGGATATCATCCCATTTATTTGTAGCATGGTAAATTAGATTAAGGATGAGTTAGGTTTGATCATTTGCGGGAGCTTAGCAAGGTTCATAAATGGTTAATGGGATGTGTAGATAAACTAGAGTAGGTTAGGATGGGAAAATTGAGATCTTAGCATAGTACCTAGAAGTAGCGATAAGGTGTTAGGATGCTTGGATCTTGTTAACTATGGGGCATAATATCAAGCGGCAGCGATAATTATCGCTGGCCGCTCTTAGCGAGATTTTTTTCATCGCGGGTATCGCTGGCAATTATCGCCATGCTATCGTTGTATTAACAACACATAGCACAATGGTGATAATTTTTCAGCGATAGCGGTGTTTTCCATGGAACATCGCTGGTTTTCCAGCGATTTTCCATGGAAAACGGCGATAACCTTGCTGATAAAACCCTGTGGTCGTATCAGCATAATCCACCCTCATTGTTAGGTATGGGTAAGTCTGCATTTTTGCAGACGTTAGTTTTTGGAGAAATCCACGGTTTCTGCCAAAAACTAAGGTCTGCAAAAATGTGTGGGCCTCCTTGTAAATATCACGATGTACATTTCGCAAAATTTTACCAGGTAGTCCGTCAGGGGTATGCCTAGTGATGCCTACTTTGCATCTCATTAGAGAAAAGCGAAAGAAGGTGTGCTGGAAACGGGCGCTAAGTCAAGGAAACATGCACTAGCGTGTCCTTGATGATATTGCAATACAATTATCGCCGCTTTTCGCCCGAAAATGGATGCTAAAGCGGCAATAATGTTATCGCCAGCCCTTGTTAATATGCCCCTATGTTAGGAAGGTCCAGATTGTTTTTTGCTGGTCATGTCACACATTGTTTCATTTATTGTCTCATTCTGTGTTGTTCCCTTTATTTTTTTAACACTAGGCATGAATTTAAGAAATAACCATTTTAAACTTTTATACCCTGTTTCTTAGTACTATTTCTGAGTGTGTTTTTCAATTATGAAAGAGTGTTTGGAGTTATGCTGTGTCCCTGAACTCATATTGAGGGACTAATTGTGACCAGAAAACACCGCCCACACAGTATTGTTTTAGCAACTGTATTTTGCATGCAAGCCGAGCGTTTTATTTAATTTTGGTCGACAGTGGCACATCTTTGGCCCGCTGATGTGAAAAAGCTTGCCTTCAGCCTGAACTCTAGGGTTCTCAGGCATGGCTCATTATTGACACTGTTTGCAATGAGCCGCAGTTGAGAGCTTTGGCACTGAGCCTAAAGGCATTGCTGGTGTCTCTCAATGCCAGTTTACTCACCTCACCACTTTAAATTGTCACCAGCCGCCACTGCTCATTAGTCTGATAGATCTCAGGCTCTATGGCTGGCATAAGAAGAGATGTAGGAGGAAGATGAGCAGAGAATGCTAAGTCAATGATTGAGCAGAAATGAAAAATTAGCCTAATTCCAGTATCACGCGTGGCCTTCCGACCCACCAATTCATCATAGATTATGGCCCCCCCACCTGTGGTGGAGGACCGTCCTCCATATTTAGAGTCCCGTACCAGGCAGGCAGGGATCTCTTTTCCTTCCGCTGAACCACATTTGTGCCAGCTCCGCTGACGGTACTGAAGCAATGATATCCAAAATAAACTTTCTAAAAAGAAACTCCCAAAGTGAGAGCATGTTTCAGAAAAGCATACAACAGCCCTGCATGGATTTGTCTCTTTGCATGTGGGGCACACTACACTTTTGCCCTACCTAGGTCCCACACACCTCACATGGTGGTCTTGGGAATGGAAACCAAGGACTAAATAGGATAGGGTGACTGTCACTCTTACCTACCACCAAGCCAAGACTCAGCCATCAGAAACATATCGCTTCTTCCAACCCTAAATAGAGCACAAGAGCACCACTGGTATACAGTAGGATTCCTGCTCTGCCAAACTCTAAATGACGCCCGAAATGTCCAATCATATTAAGTATGGAGATCTCTCAGTTTCTGTACTGGCCTATACACTTACCTATTAGATTTGGACATTTCCGATTTTGGGGGACTTTGGGGGAATAATAAATGTATATTACTGTTCACACAGTAATTTTTCGTACCCAAAGAACCCTCTATCCACTCTTTCAATTATGTCTTTTCAGTCTACATCTTTCTTGTGTGTACCTTTCCATCTGGGACTTCATATTAATATGGATACACATATTTTACACAGAAGAAAGGGAAGCATTATCTTTACCGAGAAAGATATTTTCTCTATGAGGAATACATTGAGTAAAAAAATTCAACACTCTTTGCACAGTAAGCCACATATATAATTAGGAGTAGGAAAAGAGCTTTTCAACTTCAAATCTACAAGATGCATAACTAGGCATGCATAATCCTGTGGGACTCTGTTAATTTGAAAGTGATAGTAATTTTGGGATTAATATATAGGGCCTCATTTATGAGACCCCTTGCAACACTATAACGTAATTTTCTTGACGTTCCGGTGGCGCAATGTGCCCTGGCATATTTACAAGGCCACGTAAGCCACTTTACGTGGCCTTTCCTGGCCTTGTAAATATGTGCCCCTTTCACGCAGAACACTGAGTGAAAGGGGCGTCCCATGGGTGTTGCTGTGAGTGTTCCCACACAACACCCATGGAACATGAAGCATTCCCAGATTTACAAGAAATCATAAACCTGGGAATGCGTCAGAATCTAACAACGAGAGGCACAAAAAGGAGACATTTTTCATTTCTCCTTGTATTTTCCTTTTTCGATGTGCCTCAGAATGTAGAATACACATAGAAAGAGGAAATCACCCGAATGTATTGATTTTGTGCAGGAAGGTGTCCCTTACTGCACAAAATCAACAGCCCCGTAAGGTACCCTTGCACCTTCCACCTACCTCAGTTTGCTATTCCCATCTAGCAGGGGTGTAAACATCGACTTCTGAATCCCCTACAGCATGGGAAGACCATTCAGTCTAAGTCTTTGGGTAGTAGTGAGATGCAGAAGTTTTGTAGGCCCCTCATCATCTTCTGCTTGGGGGCATTACGCCACTGCCAACTGGGCCATCACATGGCCCATTATCTCAACTACAATGAATTTACAATCAAGTGGAGATCGCCAAGGGATTACATTAACTAGTGACTAAACAGGTCAAAATGGTTGCCAAATCGCTAATGCAATAATCATTAAGGTCACAATAGAAAATGTTACAGCCCAAGAATATCAGGGGTTGCAAACATGGGCAGCAGTAATTGAGCATAAGGCATTAGATGCTTGCCCTCTGTTTTAAAGTGTTATGCTGGCCTTCATTTTAGAGTAATTGTTTTGTCAGGATGCAAATCCTATTCATTCCAGGGGCATAACATAGCCCCTTGCTGCCTCCACTATCACTGTAGCACCTGCAACACTCTTTGGGCCTGATTTACAGAACTAACTTAAGACAAAATCCTAAACTTACTTCCATTTTGCTATTTACAGATGGCACTTACTCATTTCGGTATTCACAGGAGGCACTTACTCACTTCGGTATTCACAGAAGTTAGGAGTCCTAACTTTAGGACTCCTAAACTAAGAAAAATCCTAACTTCAAGACTTTCAGTATTCACAGAAGGCATTTGGGAGTCCTAAAGTCAGGAGTCCTAACTGTACTACTCCTAAACTGAGAAAAATCCTAACTTTAAGACTTTCGGTATTCACAGAAGGCATTTAGGAGTCCTAAAGTTCTGTGAATACCGAAATAAGTAAGTCTTCTGTGAATACCAAAATGAGTAAGTGCCTTCTGAAAATGCCAAAATGGTAGTAAGTTTAGGATTTTGTCTTAAGTTAGTTCTGTGAATCGGGCCCTTCATCTAACTAGCACCCTGTATATCTGTGAGCCACCCAGCCTAAGAGAAATACTAAGGGTCCATCACCCAATTTTGCAGGGGGCACCTCAATTAACAGTACATGTAAGGTGGCCACCTCACGTCATGCCATGTCATATCATCATGGACAACACGTTTGTTGTCCTGGGCTTTTGACTTACAAATCATTGCTATTGGGTGTGTTAGTCTAGTTAGTTGAATAAAATTAAGCCAAGACTTCAAGATATGCAAGTGTATGTCTTGAAACTTGGGGTCACATTTACTATTATTTCATGCAGCACAGTGCAGCAAAACAACTTGCTGTGCTGTGTTGTGTGAAAGAGAGAAAGCAGAAATACTTCATATTTACAAAGATAAGGATCGTTTCTGCTCTCCTTGCATTGGCACACTGTGTGATGCCCAGCACTAACGCGGGCACCCTTGCACTATAGTATTACGGTCAGGATTGTTTTTGTACAGTAAGGGGTATTTTCCTGCACAAAAACAATCCTTAGAGGTCTATACCTCTTTTCATGTGAACTACTGCGTGCAGCACACATTAAAAGATGAAGTAACAAGGAGAAACAAAGAGAATTTGTCTCATTATGGCTATGTCGGGTAACTGCATCATTGTGGCACAAAAATCAGGTTTACAAGTCTTTGTATATCTGGGTTTAGGCCAAAATACATGGGTGGACGCATAGCAATGCCCATGCTACCCATGTAACGCTTACTCGACGCAAAGGATTGCAAAGCCGTGCTATGTGCTGAGTTGCGTTGCTTTGTATTTACTAAACCACACAAAGTGGCTTTACGTTACTTAGTAAATGTCAAACATTTTGCATTGGAGTCGCTCCACAAAAGTGATGCATCTCAAAATCAGAGTAAATTTGGACCATGGTGTCTGTGATGCCTTGGAGTGAGGAGGCCACCCTAGCTACATGTTTCATCATTCACTTGTATCAACCTGCCATATACTCCCACTGGCCTGCTCCAGGTGCAGCTGCACCTCCAGCTTCAGTGGAATTCCAAAGCAGACAGGCTGTGCAATCTGAGTGACACAGTCTTAGCCTGTAGGCAGGGTGTAGGAGAGGCATGGAAGGTTGCCAAGGAAACTCATCACAGACACGCCAGACAAATGATTCATCAAGTTGATAAGAGAGCCACTGACAAGAACTAGTGATTTCATCACTTCCACTTCCACAGTCAGCATGCCTGTACCAGAGCAGGCTTCACGCCATGCACACTGTTACTTGCTAGAAGCGTTTTACCGACAAAGCTGTCAAAGACACACAAGTCCTTGGAAAATTATTTTCTGCTGGAAAGACCAAAAGACTGAGTCATTACTTTAATATCTGCACAACTCAAAGGAGTCATAAACTAATTACTGTTCCAGAAGCCAACAATATGGTTCATTCTTTGACTTCTAGGGAGACGCATTTTGGCCCTTTCAAACCTCCATACAATGATCTAACCTCTATTAATACTTCAGTTTTAAGCCTTTTGCAGTCGACAAACACAAGCAATGCCTAATTCTGCTGATGGGGCATTAGGACCTCCAGCACACCAGCTTTCCTTCGTGGTACTGTGTGGGTTTTGCATTTGTGTGTCAAGATGACGAAACTATACTCAGGTATTTCTGATGTAAATGGATATGTAGCAATAGCACAGGAAGGTGCCCATCCAACTGTAATTTTCAAAACAACAAAATACTTGTCAAAACATGTTTAACGATTTTAACATTAAATCGATTTGTGAAACTGCATCTGGCCTAGGAAAGATGTCTTCTGTTCTCTTTCGGGCTCTATTGAGCCATTAGATAATGACCTTTTCCTTAATTAGAATGCAATGAGGAACATCATTTCTTCACAGTCTCAGAAATTAACAATGGATAAAACTATTTGATGCTGAGTCACAATCCTAGTGATTCAGATGTGTACCATGTGAGGTGGGTAACCTATGCACGTGCACAGCTTACTACTTTTTTGGTAGGCATGTATTTTCCCACGTGACTTGTGCATAAACCACAAATCTCGTAAGGTCTAGGCAGTTACAACATAGTTGTCAGACACCTATTTCTAGGTCTCGCCTACAAACAGCTTTTAGCTGTCTGGTAATGAAGACCTATTGTGGAAAATACCAATAGCTGAGGTGTGCTTTTGGCCAATACATTTCTTATCAGTGGTTGACTTTCTTGTAAATCTAATTTGCTTGTTTCTCCTGCAATGGCTTTCATTCTTCTTCTTGTGTTTGTCCCATTCCACGGAGCACATTTTTTAAAAACTTTTTTCGATGACTGGAACCTTTGCATCCTTCCACTGCTCACATTCAGGGAACTCGTTTTTTAGGTCTCGCAACCTATCAATGCGCGCAAGCGCATTGAGCGGAACGAGAATTCATGTCCTCAAAATGCTCGTGAAACCAAGGGTTTCGTTCGTGCGGTTTTCTTTAAGTTCACGTGAATCACGTGACCAAACAAGCACGCGCATCAGCCTCCCTCCCTCCTAATTGCATTTTTTTTAACGCCCGCACAGCACATCAAAGGGCTTCGCCCAGCGTGCGCTCTGCGGCTTCTCCTACCCTAATTAATCATGGCTGGCCGGCCGTACTTTCAGTTTCCCGGCCGCTCTTGCGCGCGCACCACTCACGTCTTTTTTTTAAAATTGTTTTTGCGTCCTTGTTGCTCATACAGCACCTCCCCCCTCCATTCTCCCACGCCCTCCTTGTCAGTCACGGGTTCTCTACTCTGCAAACTCTGGGGGCACAGAATAATTTAATCGATAGCGACCAACAACATAGACAACGCAGACAAAGAGGTGCCAAGCATCCGTGCTAACTAAACTGCTTTCAGCTAGACAACGCAGACAAAGAGGCGCCAAGCATCCGTGCTAACTAAACTGCTTTCAGCTAGGCGCTGCCAACGAATTCTGCATTGGAAAACATTGAAAATTAATCGCACTCTGTGTACATACAATATCAGCATGAAGCCCTTTCACGAGCGCCATGCTTTAATGTTTTGTTTGTTGTCTCTTTCCATGTTCCTTCACCCCGATCTCTGCTCTCACTCCCCCCACCATTCTCCCACGCCGTCCTTGTTATCCTTCTGGCCCTCTGTGCCCGCCTATCTCTTGGGGCACTGGTGTCTCTTCTTCACCCCTGTGATCCTATGTGCACCTCCTGTCTGTCTTCATTCCTCTCTGTGCCCCGTATGTCTGTCTGTCACCCTTCAGCTATTAGTGTTACATTCTCTGTTCCTGTCCATCGTGACTAGTATTTTCTCTCTGTGCCGCTTGTGTGCGTGCCACTGTGATTCTTCGAACTGTGTGTGCTGCTCCTTGGCCACCTCACTGTCTCCCCTCACACTTTCCCATGATGTTCTCTATGTCCGCTCTCCTGTTTCTTCTTTCTTTCCTTCGAACATTCTTTCTTTCCTTCTTTCTTTCATTCTTTCTTTCCCATTCCTACTCCCCAACTCTCTCTTCACTTCCTGTAAGCTCAGGGTGGGCGGAGTGCAGCATTGCCGTCTTTTCTGCCCTTCTGCTGCATGAATGCAAGAATAAAGAGAAGCACCAGTGCCCATTTTATTTTATTTTTAAATGCTGGTGCCATCATTTTTTAGGCCCACTTCCACTGCCCCACTGCACCTTGGATACTCATCACTGTTTTTAGTGCCCGAACCAGAGCCAACTACCAGCAATGACAGCAACGGGGCCTTTGAAATTGGTGGGACGTCGATTAGGTTCGAGAGGAGGTGTGTTCTCCCCTGCCCAAATGTAATTAAAACCATGCTAAGTGTGCAGTTTCACAGAATTTTTTTTCACATAAACGCACTAAAAATCGATTTTAGCTTTAGCAGTACTGAACACACATTTTAAACGCTCCTCCGAAAAGTTGTTTGAAGCAATTTGTCTGAAAATTGTAGGCAGCCCCAACCAAGTAAATTCAAATGCAGTTAATTTTCAAACCCTCTCTACCAATGTTCGTCAAAATTAATTTTACATCTTTGTAATATTTGGTAATCGAAACGTAATACATTTTAAAATGCAGTAAATTCTGTCACCCTTTTTCTCATTGAAAATATATTGATAATACAAATAGCATTAATCAAAAAAAACGGGTAGCGTTCCTTTTACCCAACAACCTTTCACATGGTAAAGTTGTGCAGAAGATTAGTCTGGCAGTTTTGTGCAAACGTTTTGTAAGCAAAGCCAACTTAAAAATACAATAACATCCTCCGGTCTCAATTTATCCGGTTCTATATGTGACAGGCCTGCTTGCTTCACTTGAGACAACTGCTGCAACTTTGATTACTGTTTTGTCAGGCTGACTTTCCAATTGACTGAACCAACGTCCACAGACTTCTATACGCCTGGGGTTTCCCTGTCTCTTGACTCCCCATATCACCAGTTTTACACCACCCCATGTAAATCTATGGCCTTACACCTGCCCACGTTACAAAGGACTGTAGACGTGTGTATGCATCACAAAGTGCACCAGGGCTACGATTCACTGCCGAAGGAGTAGACATTGGATGAAACAAGCACTGATATTGTATGTACACAGAGTGCGATTAATTTTCAATGTTTTCCAATGCAGAATTCGTTGGCAGCGCCTAGCTGAAAGCAGTTTAGTTAGCACGGATGCTTGGCGCCTCTTTGTCTGCGTTGTCTAGCTGAAAGCAGTTTAGTTAGCACGGATGCTTGGATGATATTTATATTTAAATATCGTTATAAGCACTGGCGTTGCCAATAGGTTTCGCATTTGGAAAGTTGGAGCTATTGGTTTTGTAAATAACGATATTTAAATATAAAATGTCATTTACAAAACCAATAGCTCCAACTTTCCTACTGCGAGACCTATTGGCAACGTCAGTGCTGTTTTCTTTCATTGCTTCTCGATAATGCATGTGTTTTTTCATTCTCTCCCTCCAGTGCTGCTTGCCCCCTAAAAAATCATACCCTCACTTCCTGCTCTCTGTTTCTCCCTCCTCTCCTTTATTCTCTGACCTCAAGCTCTGCTATTCCTCCTCGGCCCACTCCCCATTATTCTTTCCCATGTAAACTTCTTCCCCATCCATTTCTCCATGGCTCCTCCTCCCCTCTTGTTGCAATTTTTAACACCTTGGGTGCGGGCGTTCTAAAGGGTGGGCGGGGCTGCGATGGCCAACTGTTTTTCGCAGCATCAGGGAGGGAGTGCTCCTGTGGGCCCTTCGGCCGACGGGAGCACGGAGCGGGTTAGAAAAGATTTTTTTTTTAAACTTTCTGGAGGACCCGGCATGGTCAATTTGCTGCCAGACAGCTCCATTTCTATATGCTCACATTTCAATATTTTCTTTATTTACCTCTCCACGATTGACATACACCATCTTGGAATACTAAATAAAAATTAAAGAAAATAGTGAGTGTATTTTGCTGTATCATGCTTGCAAACGCTTGGTGATACATGAGTGATCATACTGGGCTGCCATTCCATCAAGAATTATACGTGCGCAAGTGTACACAGATCTCATTGTACTTTTTTTTGCCCGATGATGCACAACATTGGCAAAAAAAAATTATTTTTGCCAATTTTGAACAGAAGCAGTAAAACACAATAGCCCAATCCTTGTTCTAAATCTTGCATTTATACAAAATACATGGATTACAAATGTGTGGGTTTAGGAAAATTATGGAATTGCTTTTATAAATCATAAAATCCTGAAATGAAAGCCTTTTCTATATATTTGTCATCTTTTCCTATATATACCTTGTAAGAAACTAGGTATTGGTTGAGAAGGTGGGAGCCTCCCTCCGGACACAACCACAGTGCCACGCAGGGTGAACCACAAAAGCCACTAAATGATGGCCTTTGCTGTAGTGCGAAGAGCCAGTGGGGTAACACAGGTCCCTGCATACCCCGCGGTGCTGGGGCCCCAAGCTCCAGGGTGCCCACTCAGCACAGTACTCTCACCGGAGAGCTCCTGATTGAGTCCAGTGGGGACCCCTTCACGTACCTTGCATGGGTGCCCCTTCAATTTTTGTTACGCCGGTGCGAAGAGCAGGCCTGGCGTAGTAGACGGGCGTCGCTGTAGTGTAAAGATCTGATTGGGCGTTGCAGAAAGTCATTGCTGGAGCTTTGCGCTTGCGGTCACCCTGGGCTGTTGTTGGTGTAAAACAAAGTGCAGATCTTGTTGTCGGTAGTCACCGGCGGTAACTGTATTGTGAAGAGTCGGGTTCACTGGAGGTTCATGTTGGCAGTCATCTACGGCAGCAACCACCTTTCTGCCTCTGTGCAAACAGATACTGGACAAAGAAAAACACCTTCGACCTAGGGCACGTCCTTTCAGGTATCACAAAAACTTGTGGGACTGCCTTTACGCTTCGAAAAAAGAATATCCCCAATATAGTTTCGGGTAAAACAAAACAAAAACATTATTTTAGATGCAAGCCAGCCTCCACGTGGGCCCTTCCACATTTAGATGCTGCAAGGCACCTTCACAAAACTTTCTTCTGTGCTCAAACTGCAGTCACACGGTCTGCCCAGAGTCACAAAAAGGCCATCAACCCAACAGAAGAAGAAGAGCATTAAGCTGCTTGGCAATAAACCCACATCAATGACAACGAGTCTATTGTGAGTGGAGGATTTTCTAACATTCTTACATTTTTACTTTACCTTTCCAAAGAACTGCGCGTCACTGCAGAGTCTGAAATACTCATTTCATCCCCCCCGAGTGAGATGTAACAGAACTGCTTTCTAACAGGCATACGATGATAAGTCCTTGCAGTCAGTCAGTGTTAGGTCAGCTG
Source organism: Lissotriton vulgaris (assembly GCF_964263255.1). Taxonomy (NCBI): domain Eukaryota; kingdom Metazoa; phylum Chordata; class Amphibia; order Caudata; family Salamandridae; genus Lissotriton; species Lissotriton vulgaris. Next base: position 249,928,788 of record NC_141694.1, read on the forward strand.
TTGCTATGTCGCTTTAAATAAAACTGATCTCCAAAGCACTCCCTATTCTCCGCTTAGCAAACTAAACATCACTACTTTGCTTGTGTGCATGCATTTAAAGATTGCTGAAAGGCTAGCTTTCTATATAGAGAGAGTGATTTACTAAAATTTAGCGCAACCTTACACAGCATGACAACTTGCTACACCGGACTACATCAAAAGAAGAGAGTGGGAATGCGCCATATTTATAAATAAATGGTGCATGCTGCCTAGTGCCTACATAGGAAGGCACACTGTCCTGCACAAAAACAATCCTCAAGCATTTTCAGTTTTTTACATGTGCTGCAGAACGTAGAAATTGAAACAATGAAGAGAAATAAATATACTTCTGATCATTGCGCCTCTGTTGAGTAAGTTACCTTTTTTTTTTATAAGATATTTTTACTGGGTTTTCAAAGCAGAAATAAAACATAGTGAACAAGACAGGCAAAGCGAAACAATCAGCCACAACCCCAGGCCAGATATCAACCAACACTGTGGCGTCCAAAATAGTCCCATAAAATACCCCATATCTTATGCTGTTCATGTGGACTGCCACAAGCTGTATACACTGGTTCCTCCATTTTGGAACACCTGTCTATAGCCAGCTGCCAAGCCTGCAAGTCTGGCACAGTGGCTGAAGTCCAATCCCAGGCTATATCTTGCTTACCAAGCAGAGTCCCCAGTTCCACATCACATCCCTTCCAGGTCATCCAGAAATTCCAGGAGGGCCATCCAGGCCAGCAGCCAACTGGCCTGCCCAGTACCCCCAACAAAACTCCCATGAGTCGGGACCAGTACTCGTGTATGTGGGGGCGCCACCAGACTACATAATAAAAATCCACACTGTCTGCTCCACACCTATGGCATGTGGACATTGGAAGCTTGCCCACTTCCATATCCGCAGCGGCGTCAGATATGTAGTAGGTAAAACATTCACATGAATCCGCTGGAACCGCAAGAAAATAGCCATTTTCCTTGGGCCATAAGCACCCTCCTCCATTACCAATCTTCTAAGGCACCCAACACAGGATTTCCAACTGGTACGGAGGGTGGCAAGCAGATCCAGAAAGTTGATGACCAATGAGCGGTAAATCTGGGAGACCCCACCCTGCCCCAGGTGGAGTCATAAGAACCTTAACCTCCATGAGACTAAATTCAGGGAGTTCCCCAAGAGAGGACTGGTGGGACAGCAGTGCATGTAAGAACAGCATGAATGTGAAAATTAGGACCAGTGCAGTTGGAAGTTGGCCTGTCACTTGGAGAAGGACCACATGTGTGATCAGTGCCACATGTCGTCCAAACGTGAGATAGCAACCAGGTCCCATATCCCAAACCCCTCCAAGCTAGCCACTTAATGAGTGTACCCCTCCAGAGGGGGAACTGGAGAGTAACTCTGCTCCCCCCAACAAGTCAACCTCGTGGCGACCCACAACACATCAAAGACCACCCTAGTTCAGTCCGGAAGGGAGCAAGGTATCGGCGACCCATACAGGTGATCTACAATCATATCCCACGACTGGAGCAACAGTTCCACGTGGTCTGTCAGGTCATCCCGTCCACCATGAAGCCAGTAGTTCAAAACCACAAGCCGGGAAGGCCAATAACAGAGAAGCAGGTCAGCCACTGCCAGACTGCCACTTATGGTGCATGTATACATTTGCCAAAGGCGATGTGTGAGACCCAGTGGTCATACAGAAAGGAGCAAATAAAGGCCTGAATGGAGCGAAACAAATATCTCAGGAGGTAATGGGGGAAATTTTGCATAACATATAGAAAAATTGACTTCCCCATCATTTTGAACAAGACAATCCTCCCCATGATTTTAAAAGGTAAGGATGACCACAGTTCCAAATCCTTCCATATACGAGTAACCAAGGGTGTCAGGTTTTGGGACCAGGCCTGAGTGGGAAGGAGTGAGTTGTGAAGGCTGAGGTAGAGGAAAGTTAACCGACGGAGGGGTGTATGGGCCTGCAAGCTGTGGTCCTGTACGGTGCTCGTCCCCAGAATAAGTAAGGTTTGGAGTGGTTATCCAGTAAGCTGGATGCCTGGCCATAAAGCTCCAGCATGTGTAGCATACTGGGACCAGTGGCCACAGGGTTGCTCAGAAAGAGCAGCACGTCATCAGCATTCAGGACAATATGATCTCTCTCGACTACTTCTCCCATGGGAACCCCTGCAGCTGTGTGCTGCAGCGAACCCATATCACCAAAGACTCCATTGCAAGAGCAAAGAGAAAGGGGGGATAAGGGACATCCCTGCTGGTGCACCACTAAATCGGGAAAACCCGCGAAAGGGCCCCATTCATCTGAATCTTGTCCGAAGGTACGATATACATGGTTTGTATATAGGAGATGAAATGGGGCCCAAAACCTATCCGAGCCAGAACATCCCAGAGGAAGTCACAGTCGAGGGAGTCAAAAGCCTTCTAGAAGTCTATCTGGAGAAAGGCGTTAGGCTCCATCCAGCAGCATATGACGATAGTCCACCACAGCCAGTACACTGCAGATGCAGTGGTGTGTATCCCAGCATGACATGAACCTACATTTGTTGGGATCGACCAATGTGGAAATAACCTGGAGGAGATGGTTAGCCAGGACTTTGGCGTATGGTTTAAAGTCTGAGATAATAAGTGAGATCTGGCCATAAAACGCACAATACAGAGGAGACCACCTTGTGAGGAATCACTATGGTAACCTCATTCAACTTCATAGAGAAGTGTCCTTTGGCTATGGTCTCATTGTAGAGTTCCAGTAAATGGGGCGGTAGCAACGTCCGGAATTTCCTATAATATTCTTCAGGGAAGCTAATGGGTCTCCGTGTCTTGCTGGGGTTCATATGCAAAAGGGCTATTTTAACCTCTGCAATGGTGAGTGGTTCGTCCAAGTCACCTGCCTCTGTCGCCACCAGTTTATGCAATGACAAATAAGAGTGGAAGAGTACTCAGGTGGCGCACATATAATGTGCCACAATAGTCAGCAAATGCTGCAGTGATGTAACCAATTCCCACTTGAGGGGCTTCGGGGCGCCAGACCGTTAGTTGCCAGCTAGTACAGAAGCTTTTTCGACTTATTGCCCCATCTGCAAACCTTACTTTAGGAGGCCACCCAACACAGTCTCGCCTCATCAAGGCATAGCTGCCGCAGTTGAGAAACTATCCAGCACACTCTGACGCCCTTCAGTAGCATCTGCAATGGACTGTGTCACCACCCATACTATACAGGCTTCCAATCCCTCAATCTGTAAAAATTTCTGCTGGTCTTAATTGTGAAAGCATCTATTGGTGAACCCCTGCATAAATGCCTTACGAGCAGCCCAAAGTGTCCCTGGGGAATCCACCGATCCCACGTTCTTCTCAAAGAAGGCGTCCAAGTCCTTCTACAGGAACTCTGCTGCACCATTGTCCAGAGGGCACCACGTATTAAGGGGCTAGACCGGAAGCTCCCTTTGGGCGTCTTGGCCTTGGTAAGTGGGGATTGGAGGATGGTGTAAAATACCCCTGAGGATGATCTCCGATACCGTGGTGAGAAGCAAGTCAGTGGTGGGTGGCAGGGGGCCAGTTGAGGCCCTCACACTGTACGCAGTGGAGGACATCATCATGTGGAAATCCCAGCCCACTATAGTAACCCCCTGGGGAAGTCTCGCCAACACCTGCTTCACTACATCTAACATAGGACCAGGGACCTAGGGAGGAATATAAACACTCAGCAAATTGTGGGCCTGACCATTAATTGCCTAATGGCCAGTAACATATCTTCCTAGTGGGTCTAACGTACTAAGGTGACCACCATGTGAAGACGTTTGTGAATCAGGATAGCTACACCGCTGGATCCCTTTATGTAGTTGGCAAGATATACCCTGTTGTATCCGTGGCAGGACAGGGAGGGTCATCTGGTACCAAGAACCCTATAGTAAGCTCCCAGGAATTCTGTAATAAAATCGCAGGATTCTTCCATTCGAAGATTGCGGACATTTATTCGAATCTCGAATTACAAAGATCCGTCACCCCTCCTCCGCCCGTCCCCTCTTCTCCTCTCTCGAAGGAGGTTTTCCCTACCACCTCTATGAGTTTGTCCGAGTTTCCGCCTCTATCTCACCAGGAGCTTGACCTGCTTTTAAATAAGACAAGGTCGGTGTCCCCATTGGACCCATGCCCTCTTAAGGTCCTGAAGGAGTGCAGAGACCCCTTACTGCCCTTACTGTTGAACATCATGAATAGGGCTATGAGAGAGGGCATCTTTCCATCTCAATGGAAGAGTGCGGTGGTCAAACCCCTCCTAAAGAAGCCTACAATAGATCCCGAGGTGCTTAAGAATTATCGCCCCATTTCTTTGCTGCCAGCTCCGGCAAAGATTCTGGAGACTCATCTCAATCAACATCTGGCGGCATTTCTTGACTCCTCGGGTCTCTTAGATCAATCACAACACGGCTTCAGGAGGCACCATAGTACCGAGTCAGCCCTAACGGTCGTACTGAACAACATCTGCATGGAGGTAGACCAGGGACATACCACCGTCCTGGTCCTTTTGGACTTGACTGCCGCCTTCGACACCCTATCCCCTTCGGATTTAACATCTCGCCTGAGGGAGATAGGGGTGAAAGGGGCGGCCTTGAATCTGCTGGCCTCCTTTCTGGACCAGAGGTAACAGAGGGTTAAGCTGGGAGACTTCCTATCTCCATCCCTGCCTGTGCAATGTGGGGTTCCGCAGGGGTCGGCATTAAGTCCGACCCTGTTTAATATCTACGTGACCCCGCTTGCCAGGCTGGTCAGATCTTTTGGGATGGAGGTAATCTCTTATGCTGATGACACACAGATCTTGGTGTCCCTCTCCCACTGAGGCAACTCGTCACCATTCAACTGCAGGAACTGCATGGAAGCAGTGTCCCAGTGGATGATCTATAACTCACTAAAGTTGAACGGTGAGAAGACTGAGATCTTGGTGTTTGGCCAAAATAATAACATCTGGTCACCTGAATGGTGGCCGCCTTCGTTGGGGACCTGTCCTACTCCTACGGAGTCGGCACGGAACCTGGGAGTATTGATTGACCCTGCCCTCTCCATGACTCTGCAGGTGAACAGAACTGTTGCTACCTGCTGGGGTATCATTAAAATACTCCGAAAAATAAAACAATATCTGTCTCCTCAGGCACGGAAGCAAGTGGTGGTAGCACTTGTCGCTTCGTGACTTGATTACTGTAACACCTTATACACCGGCATGAATAAGAGTTTGATACAGCATCTTCAGACTGCCCAAAATGCGGCAGCCAAATTTGTTCTGGACGCCCCTAGATTAGCGTCAGCAACGGCAGCTAGGAAGGCCCTACACTGGCTTCCTATAGAATCGAGGGTCTTCTTTAAAACGCTCTGCCTGACCTACTGCGCACTCTCCGGTAAGGGTGCGGGAGGTGTCAAGAAATTGCTGCTACCCTATGTACCGGGCAGAGACTTACGCTCCTCTACAAGGAGCCTGCTGGTGGTACTTCGCTTCCGGAGGAATAAATGGGGCGGTAGGGCTTTCTCTTCAATTGCCCCTAAGTTATGGAATACCCTGCCTTATGAAATCAAATCTCAGTCTTCCGTTCTGCTTTTTTGGAAAGCACTGAAAACACTGCTGTTTGCAAGAGCGTACCCGTAGTTACTGTTCATTTGTTTTTATTGATTTGCTGTTAGGCGCCATGCTGCCTTCGGGCTTAGTTGCGCGATATAAGAATCTTTTCATTTCATTTCATTCATTCATTTCATTTCATTTCATTTCAAGAAGGAGCATCTCTTGCAATAGGAGCACATTTGGGGCATGCCATTTCGCAAAACCTAATACTGCACTCTTTTTAACGCGATCATTTTGACCGTTGACATTCTATGTCAATAACTTGAGAGCCATCAGGTTTTGAGTTTGGCGGTACCCAAGCAAGCATCCATTGGAAAGGAGGGACAAAGTGGTCTTGGCCTGCCTGAAACATGAAAAAATGCATGGTCTAATGGGCCAAACAACCCCAACCAAACCCCGACCTCCTACCACCCCACACTTCCTCCCCAGAAGCATCTGTCGCCCGAATAGTATAAATCACAAACAGTAGAAATCCAACTTTTGTAGCTAAACAAACCACGTTCCCCCACTCAGAAATACTAATTGAAAAGGATATAGTGTTGCTGGCATGATACTGTTGAATCCAATGAGCACCCAAGGAAGCAACTCACGGCCAGGCTCCGCCAAAGTCCCCTTATGAAGCAGAGGTCGGGCCACCAAGTCTGTTGGGGGGAGGGCTCATCTGTGACCATTGCAACCTCATCTGCATACTGTGACGGACTAGGAGCATCTGTGGTGAAAGAGGTAGAAGGCCCTCCAGCCTGCAGTTGATGCTTGCGGGAGCCTCATCGCCTGAGGTGGTGGACCCCGCCATCTACAGTCTTCTCAAGAGGTTGCCCCACACCCCTGGGAAGAGGTGAATTACTGCTCAGGAGCTGGTTCTCCATTCCCCATTCCCACCCCACTTCGAGAATGAATCACTTTGAGGTGGGCTGGGAAGAGGAGCATATATCACAAATTCATCGCTCGCAGCTTTTGCTTTACAGCTTTTAAGAATTTGTGTTGAAGCTGCACAAGGCAAGTATAATCAGGGAAAACCAGGATCTGGTTGGATGGCAGCCAGCTTGCAGATGAAATGGAGACCTACATATCTGTACTTATAATTGAGGACTTTTGCAATTGTTGGTTGTTGGGGCCCTACTTGGGGGAGGGTTGCCACCAGCAATATATGGGCCTGTTCCACCATGAATCACAAGGACAGGTGGCCCTTGGAGAGCCGCAATAGGATCACATCTCTAGGAAACTCTCAGGAGCTGACCCCCTCTGCCCCCTCAGGGAAGCACATGAAATGAAGGTTGTTTGCCAGGCCTGGTTCTCTTCATCCTCTGCCCAAATCCCCAGACTACAGGACATCGTACTCAAGTTGGCCACCTCTGCCTTCAGTGTTGACACGGAGCCCCACAGGTCCGATATCCGAGCCTGCCACAGAGTCTGCAATGTTCTGTAGATCTTGGTGTAGAAGCGAAATATCCAAGCTGACCTCCACGATCCTTGTCTCCAAAACTGACCAGGAGGCTTGGATAGCAAGAAGTATGTCAGTGGGCTGGCCCACCAACAAGGAAGGGGGAGTATCCGCATTGTCCTGCTTTGACACGGGGGCCTGAGGGGGCTGTATATTTATCGATTTTTGTTTGTGGTGTCGCAGGGCTTCTGCTGGTAAGCAGAATTGTGTCTTGGGATGACAGGATGGCAGAATATAGGGACTGAGTCTCCTTCAAAACCTCTGCATCTGTCGGCCCAAATCCGGGCTAGCTCACAGCTGAACTCCTAACCGCTCCAGAGTAGCAGGTGATTTTGGCAAACCTAGAACATAACCCTCTAGTCACCAAGAGAACCGTGGAAACAGATCATCACCTTTCGTCTCTCATTTATGACTACCCTTAGTAAACAAGAGAAAGACATAAAGAAAATGTACAATACATTTATTAAAACTATCATAGTCTATTAGAAAGCACATGTTCTGCAATCACTAGGCAAATGAAACTAAACAAAGTAATTAGCATTACTATCAGCCTGTATCAAATAAACATCCCAACCATGGAAAATTATCTGTCTAGGCCTATCTTTATTATGTAACCAATGGATACATTAGTGATCTCTGTAAATAGCAACAGACCCCAAAGCTGGTGTGTATAGTTAGGTGGCCCGCATCATTAGTGTAAACTCAATTTATGCAAGGCTGAATATCAGGCTCTGCGTGCATGCATTCCAGAACAGGTCTCATTGCCGGAACTCTCCACTGTGCCCCCAAGGGGACAAGAATGTAAATGTAAATGTAAAATGTAAATGTAGTCAAGTCAAGTCAAGTCAATAGATTTATATAGCGCGCTACATACCCAGAGGGTCTCAAGGCGCTTGAGGAAGGGTGGGGAGTTATTTGTCAAATATCCACGTTTTGAGTTGCTTTCTGAATGCTAGGCGGTTCTGAGTAAGGCGAAGGTGAGTGAGAAGTGAGTTCCAAGTTTTAGCTGCTAGGTAGGAGAAGGATCTACCTCCCATGGTGGTTTTGTTGATGCGAGGTACAGTGGCAAGGGCTTGGTTGGAGGATCGTAGCTGGCGGGAAGGGGTGTAGAAGGATAGTCGTGTGTTGAGGCATTCGGGTCCGATTTCGTAGAGTGCTTTGTGTGCATGGGTTAGGAGCCGGAAAGTAATCCTCTTATTGACGGGGAGCCAGTGGAGGTTTTTCAGGTGATCAGAGATGTGTTCTTTACGCGGGATGTCTAATATGAGCCTGGCTGAGGCGTTCTGGATGCGTTGTAGTTTTTTCTGGAGTTTTGCAGTGGTTCCGGCGTAGAGGGCGTTTCCGTAGTCCAGTCGGCTTGTGACCAGAGCGTGGGTGACTGTTTTTCTAGTTTCGGTAGGGATCCAGCGAAATGTTTTTTTGAGCATGCGAAGAATGTTGAAGCAAGATGAAGAAACGGCGTTGACTTGTCTGTTCATCGAGAGTGAGGAATCCAGGATGACGCCCAGGTTCCGTGCGTGGTCTGTCGGGATGGGTACTTTTCCAAGGGCCTCTGGCCACCAAGAGTCGTCCCAGGCGACTCTTGGTGGCCAGAGGCATCCAAAGGGCATCCTGGCGCTTGCTTAGGGAACCCGTCCTGGTATTCCCCTGTGAGAGGCCCCGGCAGGGTGTCCACAAGGTGAAAGCCAGGCATCCCGCCGCGAGGGGCCGTTGTGGAGATTAAGCAAGCTATTGCCCAGAGTTGCAGAGTGAGACCCCGTGAGTCGAGTAGGCACCGGAGCGAGAATTGTCGAGGCCGTGGAATTTTGAGCCCGAGACCCGCCGAGGCAGGGAATTGAACCCTGGTCCACGGTCGATCCCAGCATCCGGGTCTGCCGCCTCTAACCACTGAGCCACACTTCTCCACTGGACACAGTTTATAGATAAAACTATTGTGTTAGAAAGCTGCAGCTGGGCGACAGTGTTATGTTGTAAACGTTAGGAGCTGTTGCTGACCAGGCAAAAGAAAACAGTCCCATATGGCATTATGTATTCCAGGCAACCTTGTGCAAAATGTGCACACTGACTCCCAAGAAGAATCACTGAATAGCAAACAACATGTACAGTGTATTCCTAAAATAATGTCCTGAAAACAAATATGTTATGAGTGACTGTGCAAAGCAAAGGCAGCCTAAAACATCTAGGGCCAGATGTAGGTGGGAGATTTTGGCCATTTACCGGCCGGTATATGGCCATGGAGATGTAGGGGGATAAAAAACATGCATTTTCGGTAATTTTACCGAATCGGTAATTTTACCGATTCGGTAAAATTACAGAATCGGTCAAATTACCGATTCTGTATATTTTACCGAATCGGTAAATATACCGGTCGGTAAAATTACCGAAAATGCATGTTTGGTATGTAGGTGCCAATTTTAACATTGACACAGGGCTTTGAAAATCGGTATTTTACCATGCAATACAATTGCATGGTAAAATACCGATTCAGGTGTACATGCACATCTGTGCATGTACACCTGTGCCATGTGGCACACATACATGCCGTTAGGGCATGTATGTGTGCCACATGGCACACAAGCCTAAAACAGGGGTGCCAGAGGGTGTCAAAGTGACACCCCCTGCACCCTTGCAAAATTCGGTATTTACCGATTCGGTAAATACCGAATCGGTATTTGATATTGAATCCTATGGGCTTCAAGGCCCTTAGGATTCAACAGCAAATACCGATTATACCGAATCGGTAAATACCGAATTTTACAGATTCGGTAAAATTTACCAAATTGGTACCTACATTAGAAATACCTACTCTTAATTACCGAATCGGTAAAATTCGGTAATTAAGAGTCGGTATTTCTGATTTTGCTACATCTGGCCCCTAATACTTAAACTAAGGGAGAACCAAAGTGGGCCCAAAAGGGACATCAATACAGAGGCTGTGCAGGGTGGGCCCCCACCCCTTGGTAAGGCCGAAATGCAGTCCAGTTTGTGACGATTGTGGACAAAAGCCACTAGGCTGTTCCCACGACAGCAACAATGTGCATACAAGGGGAAAAGCATACAGTGCACCAAGTGAATCAAATGGGAGGTGGTGGAGGAAATTAAAATGGGAAGGTTCATGGACCCGCATGCACAGGGGTCTGTTCCCTATCCTGGCAGCACAAGCAGTTGGACCCCAGTCACCAGACAGAGAGTGAATCGTAAGCCGACACGCCCAGAAATAACCACCTCATGCCAGTCCTGTGGGAAGGAAAGAGAATTGTATGTGGTGCCCAGAGGGGAGCGAGATTGTAAGCAGCTCACCTGGATCACCCCAAGGGAGGTCCCAGGCTGAGTCAACAGTCACCGATCCCGCCGCCTCCGCACATCAAACTCTACAGGGGTGAGGGGGGCCTCAAGGTGTGGCTCCAAGCCGAGACCACCGTCTGACGAAGGCTTCCATAGCCATCCAAGGCTGGAGCCACGATGCACAAGGAGCGTCGTACTGCACCCATCCCGCTATCACTGGGGCTGCATGCCTTGTGAGTCTGACCAGTCGCTGGGAAGCACTCAGTGGGGGCTCGCAAGTCAGCACCCTGACCTAGCGGCCCCTCATGGGCTCTGCGTCTGCCCAATAACCAGAGAAGCATTACGGGCGAGGATCCTGCAGCTGCTAGCCCAGTCACCACCCGTATGTGCCGCCACCTAGGCCCCAAGAAGCTCACTGCACCAGCATCAGCCCCACTGGAAACAGAAGGCACTGTTGGGACCCAGGACCCAAGAAAGGATAAGCCTGCCTCCCAGGGGGGGTACTAGGTACCACCAGCAGCAGCATGGGGACAGGGTCTCATCCATGGAGATGAGAGCTCACGGAGGGACGTCCGACATCTTGGCCGATCTGACCATGCCCTGAGTAGCTTACCATTTTGGTGCTTTCCCAGGTTTACACCTGGAAATATGCCAAAAACCCATGGGTGGATGCATGGGAACACCCAGGCTCTGCCTATGGAGCACCTTGCCAACACAGAGCAATGCAAGGGCGTGACGTGTGCTGCCTTGCGTTACTCTAGGTTTACTAAGTCACACAGATCCACGTAAGGTGGCTTTGTGTGGATTACTAAATCTGATTTAAGGGCTTGCATTGCCTTGACTTACGTGACTCCATGGCGATGTAAGCCCTTAGTAAATGTGGGCCACAGTGTTTAGACTGAAAGAGAATTTTGTGTTTACGCTATTTACCAATATATTAAAACACTTTTCACAGGACAGATAAGAGCAGTAGCTATATTGTCAAAACTGTCCAGGTTACACTTTATTTACTGTAGCTGTGCAAGTTGCCTTTGTCTTGATGTTTTTATTATAATTTTTTTCTTGAGTTTGGACAGCTGAGTAGATTCAAATTGACACCGTACTAGTCTGTTTTACTCCAGGATAGGTGTTCATTATCTTGGAACAGTAAATTAAAGCAAATTATTAACTGCAGCTGCATCACAACATATGCATCTGTAAACATCATCACACTAGGTATCCCAAAGCATAAGGATGTTGCTCAGGCTTTTCTGCATCAGCAGTGAAGCTTTTTCTTTTTGAGGATGTAAAACCACATCAGCAAAAAATAATGTATTGGCAAAGCTAAATGTTGGGTAACACCATTGAAAATTGAGACCTGTTAGCTTTTGATAATGTTTTTAATTAGTGTTTCAAGTCACAACTTTTATGTTCTTAAAAGGCAAAGAACAGGGAATATATATATATATATATATATATATATTGCCCATCATGAATTGGGCATCCAGCGCTCTCATTAGATTGAAAAGGTATCTGCCCACTTCCAAACTGTCCACCACATGACCGGGATGATACAGTAATCTGTAGTTAGGAGATGAGCCTTGCGCTGCAATGAAAATGCTGCCACCCAATCAATGATGCTTGGGGTCTCATTTATGAAAAGTGATGCATTGCTGCGTGAAAACAGCGATGCGTCACTTTTCATTGCGCCCTCCTTGTGACATGCTGGATGCGTCATATTTACTGTATGACACATCATGTTGCAAGGAGTTACAGATACGTCAGTGTTTCTGACGTATCTGCAAAAATGACGCATTGCTGGAGTATGTCACGAAAGTGAGGCAACTCTATCAATGGGTCATTTTACATTGGCAAGTCCCATTTCAAATGTGCCTGCGTCAGTCTTGCACCTGCTGTGAGGCAAGCGTAAGATATTGACGCATTTGCTTCCTAGAAGTGACGTAGTGAAATGTCAAAGATTTCACTGCGTCACTTCTACAAGGTTTACTTGCGTCAGAACGCCCACCCTGCATACATTATACCTGGCGCAGGTATAATGTGGCTCAGGGGTTTACAAAGTGACGCATCTACATAGATGCACCACTTTGTAAATATGACGCAACATGGCGCATTTTTTACCCTCCTGGTGCGTCACAAAAATTGACGCACCGGCAAGGCAAAAGTGACGCAAGGGCTCATAAATAAGCCCCATAATGTCTTGTACCTCACTGTGTGCACCTCACTCCTAGCCCAATCTCACCCTCAACTGACAGCACTCAGCAGCGGAATACTGTTTGCTGGGCTCCTCACTTAACATGGAGAGTGTCCCCAATCGATTAGAGCTTCTACAGGCACTTTTAGGCCCATATTTGCTTCTGCTTTGTATCAGGTTTGCATTACAACAGTAATGCAAACCTGGCGCAACGTACTCGTGCTAAGCAGTCCTTTGAACTATTTTGCACGAAGGGGGTGTTCCATGGACGGTACATGGGTGTTCCCATGCAATCTCCCATAGGTTTTGAAGTAAATCCCTATATACTAACAGTTGTAGACAGGGATTTGTGCTAAAACCTTATGCCTCCTTGAGGCAGGCATAATGAGTAGAAATGTTTTCATTTCTCCTTATTTTTTCCAACTTTGCATGTGTGCTGCATTTTACAGCAGTGCGAACATTCTAAAAGGATGGATTTTGTGCTACAAGGGTCCCCTTGCTGTACAAAGCCTATGCTTTAGAGAATGCACACACCCTTGCTCTATGGCGCATGGGTGTGTCCGTTGGCACATGGCAGGGAAAAGCGCACCAGCACACAGGAAAAGAAAAAACGTGCCACTTCTTAGCAAATGTGACACATTATTTTCTCTCTCCCTTTAACTCAAGGCAATGAAGCAAATTTGGTTGTTGTGCTACTTTGCATCAAATATTTGTAAGTCTGGGCCTTAGTGTCAGTTTCCGTCACGGGTCTGCCCGCCCATTTAGAGCGCCCAGCAGCTTCTCTGCTGCTTATCAAGCTGGTCATTTATGATCAGGGTAATTTGGGAAGGCACACTTTCAAGCACAAATTTACTAACATGTTGCATTGGGGTTGCGTCACTTTTTTAGCGCAGGACTGACGTTAAATGTATGTCCAGATTTACTAAGCTATGCAAAGCCCAACTTGCATGGCTTTGTGGGGATTTTTTAAAAAAAAAGTAATACAGGGCATAGTGGTGCCTTGCGTTACCATCCTCAGGGAGGCGTTCCAGGGGTGCTCCCATTCGTGGATTTTGACACAACGCCTGATTTACTGAAGTCTGTAAACCTGGGTTTGCACCAAAATCATGTGTCATCCAAGGCTGGCATGAGGAGGAGAAATGTTTTCATTTCTCCTTGTTGCTTCCTCTTTTATGTGTGCAGCATTTTGCAACACACATACAAAGAGGAATAAGCCTCTAATAATAGTTAATGTGAGATATGGTATCCCTTCCTGCACAAAAAACATTCTGACCACAATGCAGGCACCCTTGTATAGTGGCACAAGGGTGTCTGCATTAGGACTAGCCTACCACAAGAGTGCAAGCGCAAGGGGAGAGCAAAAGTACGCCATATCTTTGTAAATAGGGAGCATTTCTGCTCTCTCCCTTTTACACAAGGCCCATTGCTTCGTTGTTTGAAATATGCAGGCCTTGATCTCTACCCGAGGCACACTGACGGAAGCCAGCTGTGAGCTTCTTTACTCCACTAATTCTAAGCACTCCCAATATTTATAGATAAGAACATAATGGTAAAAATAGGACCTTTTCTCTGGCCCTGAACTTCCAGTGGTTACTCGCCATTGTCTTTGGTGGGTACTGTAGCTTACCATTGGTATCTCAGGCCCTAAAATACTTTTTTTATTCCAACAGGATAACCAAGCATCTTCCTTTCTGCAATTGACTCTCCAAAGGTAATGGTAGAGAGAATGAAAGTTTAAGGCTTACTCCGGGAGGTGGTAGATGCATTGGAACTGAGATAAAATGTGGCATAAATAATCACACTCAATATGCTCAATACCCAGGGCGGAACTGGCCATAGCGGGCACCAGGCATTTCCCCGATGTGTCGGATAGGTGGGGCGGTTTTCTGGCTGTGGGGGCCGGCTTTGTTACTGGGGGCCGGTTTTACAGCAACATCAGCCCCCAGTAACAAAAGCGGGAGCGGTGCTTTTTACAAGCACCTCCTCTCCACCCTGACCACCCCCCCCCCCCCACCCCACCCTCGCTCCCAGGGCTGGTCGAACAGCAATCTGCCAGGGCTGGTTGCTGTTCCCAGTCCGTCCCTGTCAATACCCGGTCAGAGCTTTATCTTTTCATGAGACTCGGAGCCATATTTGAATGAGGGCTGTATTGGACGAACCCCCCAAAAAGGCTTCTGCTTGTCATAGTCCATCCAAATATTTGTAATTGATCTCTCAACATGTACTGCGAAGTGAAACTGTGAAGCTGGGCATCCTAAAGTAATTGAAGAGGGGAGGAAATAGGTATGATCAGCATTTGTATCTAACACAGGGTCCAGCTTAGCCTCAGCTTAACTGTAAGACCAAAGGGGTCGGAGATGGAGAAAGTGGAGCTAAAGAAGGAAAACAGACGTATGAGTTGAGAGAAGGAAAAGGATGGTGAATGTATGAGAGAGAAAATGGTGGTAAAAAGACTAAAGCGAGGGAGAGGTCAGAAATGTTGAATGGGGAAAAAAGAACAGAGAGGGCATGAAGGGATGAAAACAAGGAACAAGAACATAGGAGAGTAAAAGAGCAACACGGGCTGGATGTGAAGAAAGGTATAAGTAAGAGGTGAGTGGTGAAAACAAGAAAGGCTTGGAGAAAGAAATGATTCTTGGAGGCTTGAGCAGAGGAAACTAAGTACAAGGTTAGCCTGGAGCAAAGGAGAGAAAGTCTCATGCAGAAAAAGAAACTGAAGAACCTGAGGGGAGAAAAAGAAGAGAGAAGAGAAAAAGGGTAGGAAAAGAAGTAAAGAGTGACAAAGGGTGGAGGAGAGAAAACAAGAGGAACATGGTCAGGAGGTATTCCAAAGGTTGGAGACAAGATGAGTAATAAAAGCAGCAAAAGGGCCGAGAAGATCGAAAGCATATAAGGAGAGGAGAGGAAAGGAGATAGGTAGAAAAGAGGAATGAGGGTGAGGGGATGGACTAAGGGAAGGCAAAGGAATGAAAATGGCTGAGCAATTTGGAGGAAGGGCTACTTTGTTTTACTACATATTTTGCCACAAGTAAGTGGCAAGGCTGAGCAAAGCAATGACTTGCGAAAGATCATGATCCAAGAATGTTTTGGGTGCTCGGGCTTATTTTTAGTCCCATTCTGACTCTCTGTAATGAGCGATCTCCCAGCATCCTTTGCAGCTGCGACCTGGATGGCCAGTTCCTGCCTCAAATGCGGTAAAGCATCTCCCCTTAGCCAGCTGCTTTTCTGCTGTTCACCAGGCCCCTCCTGTAACATGCAATGTGTCCTGTATTCCTTGCAGGTGCCCTGGGCTATTCAACTCCCCCTGCCTGCCACTGCCTTACATATTCCTTTACCAGAGCAGCAGGCAATGCACAAATCTACACACATGAGCTCTTTCTCCCGCCTGGAGCTGTCCCACCTCCCAACCCTGCTAATCCAGCAGCAAATGATATACTATTTCTTAGCTAGAGATGGCAGCACAGATTAGAGGCCAGTGCGGGCATAAACATAAAAGGAGCATGACAGCCATGGTGCTGCAGGAAGTAGAGCTCTAGCTTGTGTTTCAGTCACTCTGCAATCAACCTCCACGCGCTCCAGGATTCTGCTCCTATGCAATGGCCCCAGATAGTGTGGCGCTCCTTGCGTGTGGTGAGGGTTAATGAGTGATAGTACAAATCTAACAATAGGCAGTAAATCATATTGAGCAATATGGCAGATCTGAAAATGCACTAAATATATTTGAGTGATGGGTAGATCTGAATTTGTATTTAGGTTTAATGAGTGATGATACTCGTCTGCAAATGCGCTAATGGCTACTGAGTGATGGATAGATTCTGATTGATGGTGTAAATTTGAATATGCATTCAGCACCACTGAGTAATGGTGCAATCCATATTGTGGGCTATAGCAGGCAGTTGGAACCAAAAAAGCACACTCATTCATATATTCTTCCATCCATGCACACTCTCACCCACTATTACAGCATTCCACTCCCCAATTCTTCAGTTTATGCAATCACCCATGCATTGATCAGCTGGTGCCAACACACTTTCATCGAACCATTGATTCATTTTTGCTTTCATCAATCCACACAACCACATGTGTAGTGTTTTAATTATACAAATCCAGTCCTATTGGCTGCAATATATTTGTTAAACCATTTCCATGCATATAAGCAATTGATGAAAGTATCTTGAACTAAACTTGAGCTTCAGGAAAAGTCTGACTTTCACACCTAACCTGGACGCTCCTGGGCCACCATATTCCCTCTAGTCTCCATTATGCAAGGAGTTACGATTTTGCCCGTCCCTCTGGTAGCGCTTCTGGGGATATACCTATGATGTCCCCAAGTCAGTCCAAAGATTTGCTTCCATTGTGGTTCTGATCACAAAACGAGAAATATCACTCCATTGGGGTAGTGTACACTGTGCCACAGATTCTGCCTGGCTGAAAAGCATGATCCACTGCCATAAAATTTGACTACACACTGTTGCAAACCCATACTTCGAGACCAAAGGATACATGACAACCACTATCAGACTGTTTACTTACCCTGGAATCAGACGATTTAGATTGAAGTCATACCCCTCTCCATTTGTCTTTACATTCCACACCTGGCCTGCTTCAAACCACCAGACCGAGGGCATATCTCTCGCTCATGTCACCATCATATCTAGAGACTTTTATTTCATAGAAAAACAACTATTAAGGGAGGGTCAAGGGGAGTATGTTTATAGACCATCCAAGTTCGAACCCCTATTGAGACTATAAAGAACAATAAAAAACTTGAAGATCTGAAAAAGAAGCTAAGTCCTCTAGGTCCTCAATGAAGAAAACTACAAACTAACATTGCGCTGAACCAGCCCCAAGTGGTCGAAAGACACTAAATGTAAGGTAGAAATCCTATCAGCCCACCCTCATGGCCGAGCCTCGTCATTTAGGACATCTAGAACCAGATTGGTGCATCCGTGCCCAGATGAATCGGCTGGATATCACACTGTTATGGTTCACAGGATGAAAGTGTCCACGCCACTGGCGGTGCTGGTACAGTGCAGTGCAGTGAAAGTTGAGTGAGTGATATTAAAATGACGGTCAAGGCAAAAGAAAAATCCTTTTATTATTATTCACCTGGACGTCACATTAAAAAGGGTGCAAAACAGTGTGACAAAATCACTGTCTACTTTGCTGAGTGGTTAATAAGGCCAACATGTTTCTGCCATGAGGTGAAAGTACACCGGCATTCTTCAGGGCCACTAGTATAAAGATGCTACTGCAAAGATACACTCTATTAATAGTGCAAAAAAAGGGTGAAATGTCAGACTCAAATAAGTCTGTCAACAGTGAATGTGGTCAATTGAGCCATCCTACTGTATCCTCTTGAACCATGTGATGATAGAGGATGCAGTCCCTGCAAACAAAAACTGAGAAAATAAAACAACTAATTGTTATTCTATATACATGATAGATTCCAAGGGGCAATCAACCCTGGACACAACTATTTTATCATGCAGTGAAAACCCAAAAAGACTCAGCTAGGCCAGTCATGCCTCTGACGGCCGATCAATTGATAAAGGTTGCCCGTAGGGTAAACCACAGAAAATTCTGGAAATAGGTTGAACAAACAAGTGGACTTACCCAACTATGTGTAGGAGTCAAGCCTCACCTCACCCGGCAACGGCTCGGAGAATGAGGCCCCGCTCTGTGCACAGAAAAAATAAATATACAGATAGACTGTCAGAGATCTGATCAGTGTCCTCAACCATTAGTGTTTATTAAGAATTGTGCATGAAAACTTGGTTGTAGGTTGCCCACAGTGATCACACTGCCATGGAGAAAGAAGGTAGGTGTAGCATCAAGTATTGGATGGAAAGGCAGGTTTTAACTGAGAAGGAGGATGGATAATTGTTCAAGGCACTACATCCGTCATGATGTCATCAAAAATTGTCAACCAGAAGGCTATCTCAATATTCAAATTGGGGGTATTGTTCAAAGTTGACAGAAACTGAGGGAGAGAAATGACTCAGCTCACTTCATGCTTCAGCCTATGCTTAAAGGGTGGCCTTCACTGATAGTATTAATGTGAAAGAAACCACTCAAAAGCGTGTAGATGCCAAAGCGCCAGACCGGCCAGACAAGCACCTCTATTAAGTACTCACAATCAAAGTAAAACGGAGTAGAACAAGCATGTAACAGGCAGCATTGCAGAAACTCACCTCTCCGTCGGTACCTCTCGGCGAAATCCTGAGCCGAAGGGGAAGTAACGAGGAGAGGCGAGAGGCGCGTTTAAATACCCCCAGTAATTGGTGGAGAACACGTACATTCGGCTCACCTGGTAGGCCGATGTACGTCATGCCGGTCTCCTAATGCGGGAACCTTAAAAAAAGCGCATGCACACCGGTGAACCACTCGTCAGTAGACGTGGTCTCAAAGCCGGAGCATGCGCTGAAGGAACGTTTAGACGTTCTCAGCATAAACGGAAGTATGACGTCTACAAGCATCGCGGATATTAGCGCATGCGCATTAAATACTGTTATTTGTCTCAAAGTGGCGCATGCGCAGAAGACAAGTGTCATGGAAAGACACTTATACAACAAAGTAGAACAGCGCCGAACTGGTATCTGCACATGTATCCATGCAAACGTGAGCCTGGGGCACTACAGAAATTGCTTCTCACGTGGTCAGAAAGTTGCCTCAAGTATATTGATTTGCAGTCCCGAAATTAAGATGTAAACTGGGCATACACTGATCACTCATGTGTGCATGCCCACATAGGCGTGGGGCACTACAAAACATACTAATCATGTGGTCAGAACGTTGACACATGTGTAATCAATTGCAGTCTCGAGTGTCTAATGTGAACTAGATGAAAGTGGGACCATCTCCTATGTATATTATCTACCATAGTCCACTACTGGGGTAAGACTGGCAGAGAGAGGTGTTTTGTAAAGCGAGCTTTGGATAGTATTACACACTTTGCATCAGGTGGTGCAAGGTGGTATCTTAGACAACAAGCCATACAGTAATGATCCATATTTCATTAGATTGGGAAATATATGATGGTCAATAACCCAGAGGGTAAGTGTGCTGTTCATATAGACACCCATGGGATGTTGTCATTTAGGCCTGCCACGTCAGTTTTTAATTTAAAAATCCAACGTTGTTCCTTGATGAAGAGAAAACGCGAAACATCAGTGATGTGTGCAGGGATAAATGGCTGGTCCAGGACCACCCAACTTAAATCGTCCGCCTTATGTTTCTTAGCTAGAAAGTGATTTGTTAGGCAGGTAGACTGTTTATTGCAACGTATCGTGCTCTTATGTTCACTAATACGTAATTTAACTTTTCTGGTGGTGTGTCCGATGTATGCCAGATTGCAAGGGCACGTGATCATATAGATCCATTTCTCAGAGTTGCAATTAGTGTGGTTAGTCAATCTCCATGGTCTAGCTGTTCCAATGTCAATAGAAAGGGTCTTCTGAGTCTGGGGGCATACGGTGCATCCGCCGCAGGGGTAGTGCCCCCGGACCGGAGAAGTATTCCAAATAGTGTCAAGAGTAGTAGAGGTTTCTCTTCTCTGGGTCTTGGGCCTGGTATGTACCAGACTATCCCTGATACTAGGCCCTCTTTTGAAGGCAAACAAGGGCCTGGGTATTTCTCCCGATGCTGTATTGAGGATCTTCCAGTGTTTCAGCACTGTTTTTTTGACCACATTAGATAGAGTGCTGAAAGTATGTACCATCGTAATCCTATCAGAAGGCATCTTACTGCGTCGATGTTCAATGAGTGTCTCTCGATTGTTGTTGAACGCTCTTTTGTGCGCCCGACGTATCAGATGGTTTGGGTAGTGACGTTCCTTCAGGTTCGATGATAGCTCCTTAGCATGTTGTTCATACAGAGTGTTAGAGGAACAATTTCTTCGCACCCTCAGAAATTGGCCTACAGGTAGGTTATCACGAAGTGACTGCGAGTGGAAACTCCGGTATGATAACAGTGAATTACGTGCCATGGGCTTCTTATAGAGTTGACTTTGTAAGCCTCCTTCTCCAGGGAAGATTAGAAGATCTAAAAATGGCAACTGCTCTTTACTATATTCCATCGTAAAGTGGAGGTATTGATTCCTAGAGTTCAACCAGGTATGGAAATCAGTGACCTCGGTACACGTGCCTCTCCAAATGACAATAATGTCATCAATATATCTGCGCCACAGCAACACCTGTCCATAGAAAGGGTTGCTGTGGTTCAGAACATGGTCTTGCTCGAACTGGTGCATATACAAATTAGCAAGACTCGGGGCAAAAACACTTCCCATTGATGTTCCGGAGACTTGGAGGTAGAGGTCATCTTGATATTGAAAATAATTTTCCATCATGGCCAATCTGGCACACTCCATGATGAAAGGTACTGGAGTAATTGTATCCAATGGTCTTGACTCTAACAGACTCCTAATGCAGTCCAAAGTCTCTTGTTGCGGGATGCATGTATAGAGAGACTCGACGTCGAAACTCACCAGTAGGTCAGTCTCGACGTTGAACTCGGTCTCTGCAAGGAGTCGTAAAACATCACCGGTGTCTTGTAGGTACGTAGGTGTCTCTTTCACGATCGGTTTGAGAAAAAAAATCCACAAAAGTGGACAATGGCTCGAGTAAAGAGCCAATCCCCGAAATAATCGGGCGTCCCGGAGGAGGTCTCTTCTCCTTATGAATTTTAGGGAGACAGTAGAAGTACGGTACCACAGGATGTGTCGTGCTGAGATACCTAGCTTCTTGAGATGTAATCCATCCTTCGCATGATGCTTCTTCAATGAGGCTTTTGATGTCATTGGAGACCCTCGTGGTAGGATCTTCTGTGAGTCGGCGATAGGCCTTGGAGTCATTTAATTGGCGTTTGCACTCACTATGGTAGATGTCAGTGTCTTGTAAGACAATAG
Organism: Lissotriton vulgaris; assembly: GCF_964263255.1. Taxonomy (NCBI): domain Eukaryota; kingdom Metazoa; phylum Chordata; class Amphibia; order Caudata; family Salamandridae; genus Lissotriton; species Lissotriton vulgaris. The sequence goes on from NC_141694.1 coordinate 249,950,240, forward strand.
CACTGCCTTTGTCGGCGGGTTTAATGGTAATGGTAGTATCTTTTGACAGACCCATGAGTGCCATCCTCTCGACTCTGGTCATATTGGAAAAAGTCCTTTTGTTTGTCTGATCCATAGTCATGATATCATGGGTGACTGCTTGCTCGAAAGCAATAACCCTGGCAGGAACTTGGTGGTTGAGTGGCGTGTATGTAGATTTAGGTCTTAGACCTGTATTGCGGTCCAATGGATCCTCTAAGTTGATGTTATCATTAGTAGTTTTGAAAAAGAAATGTAGACTGATTTTTCTGTAGAAGGATTCTAGTTCACACCTCAAGTTGAAGGGGTCTCCTTCATTGGTTGGAACGAATCCCAATCCTTTATTGAGGACTGAAGTCTCTACAGGTGTGAGTATTCGGGTACTGAGATTGACCACGAGATCGCTAGTCTCCTCTAGGTTTGGCCTCCTCTGTTGTTCGTGGTATCCGGTGCCCAATTCACCGACGGTTGGCCTCTTCTCCTTCCGCGGCTTCTGCCTTGGCCCTGCCATAAAAAAGACTGGTCAAAGTAGAGATTTGGATTGAGTGGATAGTTAGGGATTTGATGGCCCATTGATGGTGGTCCCATCGGTGGTTGGTGATACCCCCAGGGTGCTGGAGGCCACCATGGCCCCGGGTTTGAGTAGTACTGCACTCCTCGCCCTCTGTTAGATCTTCTCTGGAAACCTCTGCCTCGCCCTCTGTTAGGTGTTCCTCGGTTCGAATTTCCTTGGTCACTAGACTCTGACTCTGAGCCTGAGGAAGAGTAGTTAGACCCGTATCTCTTGCCTCTGGTAGTATAAACCGGGGCTACATAAGAGTCACTAATGTAGGGGTAGGAGGTTTCCATAGAAAAGCGTGCAAGGTCTTTCTTGAATTTGTCAATTTTATTCAAAAGGATGTTGTCATGATATTCTTTATTAGTTTTATTAGTCTCGTCCATATTCTTTTTGAAAAGCACTGGGCGGATAGCTGCATTAATTTGACCTTCCAATACTTGGATCTCAACCAATATGGCATCGCCTGTTTTCTTTGCGGTTTTAATAATCAAGATAAGCCAGTCGCGCGTGCAGCGCCACGCAATCAATGCCCAATCTTTCAAGAATCCCTTGTCTGTTAGAAAGAGACGGGGTGTATTCGTAACTATTAGACCTGATGGTGCACACTTACCATGGAGGTACTCATTCATGACTACACCATGTAGGGAAATGCGACAGTGGTTTTTTTTCATGTTCAGTAAGGTCACCCAGTCGTCCTCAGTTGTAGTAGTGGATGTAGAAGGTAAGTCATCTAAAATGCTAGGGTTGTCAGTAAGAAGAGTGTTAAGGTCCTCATCATCGAATGCCAACCCACCAAAGTCAGCCATGGCTAGTGATCAAAGAGGAGCAACAAAATCAAACAAGTGAGCAAAGAAAGAACAACATTACATTTGTGTTGTCAAAGAAGGATGTAGACCCGCAGCCGAGGCTGCTCAATACAGAAAAACAACTATTAAGGGAGGGTCAAGGGGAGTATTTTTATAGACCATCCAAGTTCGAACCCCTATTGAGACTATAAAGAACAATAAAAAACTTGAAGGTCTGAAAAAGAAGCTAAGTCCTCTAGGTCCTCAATGAAGAAAACTACAAACTGACATTGCGCTAAACCAGCCCCCATTGGTCGAAAGACACTAAATGTAAGGTAGAAATCCTATCAGCCCACCCTCATGGCGGAGCCTCGTCATTTAGGACATCTAGAACCAGATTGGTGCATCCGTGCCCAGATGAATCGGCTGGATATCACACTGTTATGGTTCACAGGATGAAAGTGTCCACGCCACTGGCGGTGCTGGTACAGTGCAGTGCAGTGAAAGTTGAGTGAGTGATATTAAAATGACGGTCAAGGCAAAAGAAAAATCCTTTTATTATTATTCACCTGGACGTCACATTAAAAAGGGTGCAAAACAGTGTGACAAAATCACTGTCTACTTTGCTGAGTGGTTAATAAGGCCAACATGTTTCTGCCATGAGGTGAAAGTACACCGGCATTCTTCAGGGCCACTAGTATAAAGATGCTACTGCAAAGATACACTCTATTAATAGTGCAAAAAAAGGGTGAAATGTCAGACTCAAATAAGTCTGTCAACAGTGAATGTGGTCAATTGAACCATCCTACCGTATCCTCTTGAACCATGTGATGATAGAGGATGCTGTCCCTGCAAACAAAAACAGAGAAAATAAAGCAACTAATTGTTATTCTATATACATGATAGATTCCAAGGGGCAATCAACCCTGGACACAACTATTTTATCATGCAGTGAAAACCCAAAAAGACTCAGCTAGGCCAGTCATGCCTCTGACGGCCGATCAATTGATAAAGGTTGCCCGTAGGGTAAACCACAGAAAATTCTGGAAATAGGTTGAACAAACAAGTGGACATACCCAACTATGTGTGGGAGTCAAGCCTCACCTCACCCGGCAACGGCTCGGAGAATGAGGCCCGCTCTGTGCACAGAAAAAATAAATATACAGATAGACTGTCAGAGATCTGATCAGTGTCCTCAACCATTAGTGTATATTAAGAATTGTGCATGAAAACTTGGTTGTAGGTTGCCCACAGTGATCACACTGCCATGGAGAAAGAAGGTAGGTGTAGCAGCAAGTATTGGATGGAAAGGCAGGTTTTAACTGACAAGGAGGATGGATAATTGTTCAAGGCACTATATCCCTCATGATTTCATCAAAAATTGTCAACCAGAGGGCTATCTCAATATTCAAATTGGGGGTATTGTTCAAAGTTGACAGAAACTGAGGGAGAGAAATGACTCAGCTCACTTCATGCTTCAGCCTATGCTTAAAGGGTGACCTTCACTGATAGTATTAATGTGAAAGAAACCACTCAAAAGCGTGTAGATGCCAAAGCGCCAGACCGGCCAGACAAGCACCTCTATTTAGTGCCCAAAATCAAAGTAAAACGGAGTAGAACAAGCATGTAACAGGCAGCATTGCAGAAACTCACCTCTCCGTCGGTACCTCTCGGCGAAATCCTGAGCCGAAGGGGAGGCAACGAGGAGAGGCGAGAGGCGCGTTTAAATACCCCCAGTAATTGGTGGAGAACACGTACATTCGGCTCACCTGGTAGGCCAATGTACGTCATGCCGGTTTCCTAATGCGGGAACCTTAACAAAAGCGCATGCGCACCGGTGAACCACTCGTCAGTAGACGTGGTCTCAAAGCCGGAGCATGCGCTGAAGGAACGTTTAGACGTTCTCAGCATAAACGGAAGTATTTCTACCTTACATTTTGGGGTCGATTAAGATCGCGGACGGACTTGCGTCCGTCCGCGACCCCAGAGCAGGAGGGAACCTCCGCATGGCATGCGGAGTTCCCTCCTGTGCAATTAGGATGTGACCGCCACCCTGGCAGTCACATCCTCTATTTTTAACATTGCAGCGGGTGCAGCTCCAAGCTGCACCCGCAGCAATGTTAAAAATGCACGCATTGCATTTGCATGCAGAAAGAGGCAGGCACCGCGCGGTGCCTGCCGCTTTCTGCATGCAAATGCAGGGGGGTACCATAGGTACCCCCCATGTGCACCCCCCACGCCCCCTTCACCTAGGGGGCCCGCAACGGGCCCCAGCAGTGAAGATCCGTATGCTTTTCCACGGCGGAAAACCCGCCGCGGAAAAGCACTTTTCAAAGCCCATCCTGATATGGTGGACGGTGTCTGAGAGACACCGTCACCATATCAGAGCTTTTCCGCCGCGGTTGTAAGCCGACCACGGCGGAAAAGCTGCGGACGGAAACCAGGACCCACCAGCCATCCTAATGTGGCGGTGGGTCCTTGGTCAGTCCGCTGCGGTTTTTCCGCATCCTCGGGGCCGGCGGTGGCTTCCGCCGGCCCCGAGGATGCGGAAAAACCGCAATCATAATCGGCCCCTTAGTGTCTTTCGACCACTTGGGGCTGGTTCAGTGCAATGTCAGTTTGTAGTTTTCTTCATTGAGGACCTAGAGGACTTAGCTTCTTTTTCAGACCTTCAAGTTTTTTATTGTTCTTTACTTTTATTTCATAAACATACCATATTGAAGATATATTTGCAAGTTTCCTATATTTATTGGAATCAGGAATTCTTCTGCTTGTTTGCATAATGTTGATTCATGTGTAATGAAGATGGCTCTTCTACCTATAGTCAATGTGTTATTGCTTGTTGTCAACTATGGGAAAATTAATAACGTTTTTTTAAACAATTCAGGAGAGGTCAGTTTACCACCATCCATGATATCATGACCAGTTTATATACAAATTTACATCAATGCAGGACAGTTATGCCGCAACAATTCCACCAGCTGCCCAGTGAAAATAACGATATTTTTGCTAAAAACCAGTGCATAAACACAATTTTTTTTCACTGGTCAGTTGATGTAAATAGATGTTTTGAACTAGCCAGTAATTGCCAGTGCCATTTTTGCACCAGTAAAAAGCTGTAAATGTTGGTACAAAATTGCCTAGTGAATGAATGTATGAATGAATGAATGAATGAATGAATGAATGAATGAATGAATGAATAATTTTATTTCTGGTTACTCAAAACCTTTAAAATAGGACAAGAAAACACAGCCTATGGTTTTAACTATTTAATCTTTTTTAATAATGGACTATGTTTTCTTGTCCTATTTTAATGGTTTTGAGTAACCAGTAAACCAGAAATTGCCTAGTGGATTTTTAAGTAATCTGGCCATTGGGAAAATATCTCAGCATTAGGGGATTTCTGTTATTTTCTTACTTGCCTGAGAAGACTCACCTTTTTAAGGAACATGTCGTCCACAAATATTCACATATACTCAACCTCCGAACTCTTTAGGAGTAGTAACTATTGTAACCCTCCCCACACTCTTTGAATAGCACCCCACTGCTTTATAGCTAGATTTGCGCTTTACATGTCCAAAGACGCACACATCAGTGTCATCTTTTGGTGCAGCTGAAAGGCATATAGTGTTCCCCTGTTGGAGTAACTTTGAATTTTATTAGCGATGTTCTGCTTGATCATGCCTGCATGGTATGAAACACTTGAATTATACCTCAAACTTTCAGACAGGGGGGTCACATAAAAACAGTTGAAATAAGCCATTCCCCACAAAAATCCTTAAGATAACACTGGGTATTGAGAAAGTCACACATAGAAGAAGGCAGACCGAGGGGGCGAGAATGAGATAAAGAAAAAGCTAGTGGTAAGAGAGAGAAAAAATATCACTCTCTCATCTCTTTAACTTGTTATGTTGGGCGCTGGACAACTGCTCGCTGTCCACTGTGGGTGTGAGGAGCACCATGTGGGACTGGTGCAAGTCCTCCTTAGATTCTAGAGGACAATCGGTTTGGCTCACTTCCTTTTCTTCCATGGTCAACAAGGGGGCCCCATAGGGTTCTTCATTAAGCCCTAATCTCTTTAATGTTTTCATGTCTCTTCTGGCCTCTGTAGTCGAGCCTTTTGGGTGTAAAAGCATTTCTTACGGCGATGATACCCAGTTTCTCTTTGCCTTCGAGGGTTCCCATGCCTCAATTGTAGCATCTTTTACAGACTGTATGCGTGCCTTTTTTGAATGGATGCAGGGTAGCTAACTCCAAGGCAATGCAGAGAAGACAGAAATTATTCTATTATTATTTTGCATCATACGTGCCAAACTGGTAGGAAGATCTCTGGCTTTCTGCACTGCCGGGCCCTTTCACTCCATATACGATGGTTAAAATCTTAGGGGGGAAGTTGGACATCAGATTTCTGAGGTAGTGGACCTGTTGCAGGAATTCTGCACAAACACAGAACTATGCGTAGGATTATGGGACCTTAGCGCATAGGGACTGGGGCATCCTACTTCCTTAGTACCCATGAGCCCAAACCGACTAACTATAGTGTCTCCTACTGACTCACAGAGAACTAAGGGCCCGAGGTAGGTAATAGTGAAATACCGAATTCTAAATACCGGATTTTACCGATTCGGCATTTAGAAATCGGTATTTCAGATGTAGGTAAGAATTCAGTAAAATTACTGAATTCTTAATATTCGTTATTACCGAATAGGTAATTGAGAACCGGTAATAACGAAGACCAACCCTTTCATTCCTATGGGCTTGGAGGCCCATAGGAATGAATGTGAAGACATTCGGTATTACAGAATCGGTAATACCCAGCGGTATTTCAAGGGTGCCAGAGTGTCCAAAGGACTCCCTGTTGCACCCCTGAAATGTGCATGTGTGCACATGTGGTACACATGCATGCCCTAAGGGCATGCATGTGTGCCACATGGCACATAAAAAAAGCAAGAAAGTGCTTTTTTAAAGGAATTCGATAATTACCACCAACTTGAAGTTGGTGGTAATTACAGATTCCTTAAGGCCCAAAAGCCCTCTTTGATGTGCTTTCTACATTGCATTTAAGGAATCGGTATTACCGATTCCTTAAATGCAAGGTCAATTAGGAATTGGTAATAAGGAATCGGTATTTACCGATTTCTTAATACAGAATCCTTCCCTACATCACGAATGCCTAAATACCGGGCGGTAACGATGAAATGTACCGAATTTCACCCTTACCGACCGGTATTTGGGCTACCTACATCGGGCCCCAAATGATTAGACATCCCAGAAAACAACATTCCCGACTCTCTCAGGAATCGCGGTTGCAAGGCACACCCTTTCGCTCACACTCTAGTACTTGTCTACAATAAGATCTGACAGAGACACTAATAAGTTTACAATATTTATTTTAACCAATGTGCTCTAATGTGCAGCATACGTGCCACAATAAGCAAGGCAATGCATAACACAAATATGATAAATATAGCAATTAGTCCGTAAATCATGAAAGGAGTTGTCATTATGAAAAGACAGTATAGGTTAACCTCCCTCCCCTTGTACAGAAGCAAAATGACTATATGTTGGAAGAGCTCTGGATGTTATCTGCAGACCGCATACCCCTGTCTATAGATGGTAAATCTACGTCATAGGTGCTGTTGTGCTCTTCTCCCTGGAAAGGTCCCTCTCCAAGAGTCTGCTACCTATTTGTGTATTCCAACAAGACCAAAGTACGTGTTCCCAAACAACAGCTGCATTGGTATGTTTTGTCTAGGTGCTAAGGCCTGACCCGAACAGAATAACAAGGGTCATTGTTGATCGACCTAGCTCACAATGTTCAGACTAAATCCCAGGAACTTGCAGAGAGTGAACACAGCAATAGGTTCTCATGTGAAAACAGCAAAAGAGGCATTTGCAAAATAAAAGAGTGTAGTAAAGTGTGCAAAGCAAGCAGAAGACAATCTGCAGTGTGCTCATGCTAACTTAGAGAAGACAACAAAGTCCCCCTGGGCCATGTGACAGACCTCATTCCGCACTAAACTCAAACTTGTGTCTTCTCTATGAGCGACAAGGTCTTGGTGTACGGGTGCTGCCATTGGATGTCCTCCTTTAGCGCCGGGACACTCCTGAGAGTAGTAGCACGGTCTATAAATCTCCCATTCATTCGTAATAAGTCTCTGAAACACATACACTGCTATTAGCCCAATTGGGGTGAGGATGTGGCATAACAGCCTGACCTGCCAACCTTGAAGCTGGAGAGCAAGGTTTGAGTCTCAGACTCAACATGCTGTGATTATGAGCAAATCATTAATCACAACCTGCCTACAAAAATTAAATGAGTGTGTAATGTAACTGGTACTCATGTTAAGCACTCCAATATGATCAGGTTGAGTTCATGCTATATAAACTGCAACAAAAAAAAAACGAAAATGCAGGTAGCATAAGGTCACCTCTTGGCAATTGATGACGTCACTGAGATGAACTCTTGACCCGCTTTATTTATGACTGGGAGCTGTTGGGTCAGGAGTGCAAATAACAGCGAGTAGGGCAGGTGTTATAAATAGTAAGCTAGTGATAGCAACTGACACCCAAAGCTATCTGTAAGTAGCACCCATGACTGAACTCTGCTTTCAACACAACAGCGCTCTTAGGCATTAGTTCCAAATGCCCTTATGAGTAGGTGTAGAAGGCGGCTGTCTCTGTGTAAGCTGCTTTCCTTGATGTTCGCCATGTTTGACTAGCGTCCGTCACGAGTGAGAGATTTATGAATATCTGAATACATTGAATAAGTGAGTGTGTGAGTGGATGTTTGTGAGGACTGACTACATTTCACGTTCTGAGCCCGCCTCCCTGGTTGCTGGCCAAACAAGAAATGCAGCAAATTAGCCAGTGAGTCATTCATTTGAGGGGCAAGTCTTGAAAGCATGCAGCCCGTATTGTTAAATGTTAACAGGCACTTAATCCTTGGCAGGCACACTGCAGCACATCAATTAAAGATAAACTCGCCTGTGCTCCTCTCTACCTCAACAAAACTAATTTCAAGGCCTTGCATGACGCTCGTGGCGGGCTCCAGACATTCCTTCCCGTCGGTTCTAGGCCAACAACAGAGGGCTCGGCTTTGGAAGCTCGCGCCCTCACTGTTGTCTTTCTGCTTCGACATTCTTAAACCCTTTCCCGCATTAACGTGTTTGTATTTTGACTTGGAGAGGAATGAGAGGTATGTCGTGTTACACAATAATGGCGGTCAGGGTGAAACTGCACATTGTCCATGCGCAGCAACTCACCCCACCTGGTGCCCGACACTCGTCAGCAGTTCCCGAAGCTAACTACTGTCAGTTTCAAAGGGCACAGCAGAAAAAGCACCTGCCTGAGGTAAACAACATACAGGCAGATGCATCAAAGAAAATACCAGGAGCAAACGGGCAGATTCTCAGAATCTGCCCGTTTGCTCCCGGTATTTTTGCATTTGGGATGCATCATCCCAAATGCAGAAATCGCAATTTAAGGAATCTCTAAATAGAGATTCCTTAAATTGCTCTTGCATTTAAGGAATCCCAAAATGAGATTCCTTAAATGCAATGCATGAAACCCAAAAAAATAGCGATTTCGCTAATAGGGGGAGCAAATTACCATGAAGTTGAACTTCGTGGTAATTTGCTAAAACTTTGAAAAATGCACTTTTGTGCATTTTTCAAAGTTACATGTTGTGCGCACACATGCCCTTAGGGCATGTGTGTGTGTAACATTTGTGCACAGGTTCATTTCAGGGGTGCAACAGGGTGTCCTTTGGACACCCTGGCACCCTTGAAATAGCGGAACATTAGCGATTCGGTAATAGCTAATCGCTAATAAGGAATGGCTTCCCCATTCATTCCTATGGGCCTTTAGGCCCATAGGAATGAATGGGGAAGCCATTCCTTATTAGCGATTAGCTATTACCGAATCGCTAATAAGGAATCTTAAGGAATCGCTAATAACATTGCGATTCCTACATGCATCCCGTTTTGCGAGTCTTTAATAGCGATTCCTTAAAATTCGCTATTAAGGACTCGCAAAACATAACTTTGATGCATCTGCCAGATAGCTGCAAAAGCGTCTCTTGTTTCATTCCATGTATTTAATGCATTGAGTGTTGCTAAATTTAGCTAAAGCTAAAGCAAGCACAGTCATGGCCCCCAGGTTTTTCACAGTATTAGCAGAGTGTTTACAAAACTAGAGCACTAGAGTGAACACATGGTCACCCAAAGTGGGAATATCTATTTTATGTCACTATCTGTTCTCAGTTTTAATATAGGAAAAAGTGGTGCAGCGCAAGGGGCTAATAAATAAGTCCACAAGGGCCCGATGTAGGTCGCCAATTACTGGTCGGTAACGGCCGATTTCGGCCGTTACCGACAGGTATTTGGGATTTGACATGTAGGTAGGCTTAATTTACAGAATCGGTATATTTACCGATTCGGTAAATTGACCGATTCTGTAAAATACCGAATCGGTAAATTTACCGAATCGGTAAATACAGATGTAGGTGGCACTGAAAACAGTGCCACAGGCCATTACCGATTCGTTATTTACCATGTAATACTATTAAATGGTAAATAACGAATTCCAGTGTACATGTACATCTGTGCCAGGTGTCACATGGCACACAAGGCAAAATCAGGGGTGCAACAGGGTGTCAAAGTGACACCCTGTCACCCTTGCAAAATCGGTAATTTTACCGAATCGGTATTTACCGATTCGGTAATTGACATTAATTCGTATGGGCCTGTAGGCCCATAGGAATCAATGGCAATTACCGAATCGGTAAATACCGATTCGGTAATTACCGAATCAAACAGATTCGGTAAAAATTACCGAATTTTTACCTACATCTGATTTACCGAATCTAGAATACCGAATCGGTAAAATTCAGTATTTTAGAGTCGGTAAATCAGATTTACCTACATCTGGGCCAAAGTGACACCCTGTCACCCTTGCAAAATCGGTAATTTTACCGAATCGGTATTTACCGATTCGGTAATTGACATTAATTAGTATGGGCCTGTAGGCCCATAGGAATCAATGGCAATTACCGAATCGGTAAATACCGATTCGGTAATTACCGAATCAAACAGATTCGGTAAAAATTACCGAATTTTTACCTACATCTGATTTACCGAATCTAGAATACCGAATCGGTAAAATTCGGTATTTTAGAGTCGGTAAATCAGATTTACCTACATCTGGGCCTTAGTCTATATAATAGACATATGGGGCAGATTTACAAACCCCTTGCGCCACTTTTTGCGTCACTTTTCCCATGTTAAAAATGACGTAAAAGTGGCGCAAGGGGCTTGTAAATAAGCCCCATGTGCCTTTTCTTAGAGCTTCGGACCCACATATACTTTGAGTTGCGTCATGGGTCAGCCATTTTTGGTAATCAGTCACTAAAGAACTGAGGATGGTCTCATGTATTTGTAACTTAGGAGTCGGAAGCATCAGCATTCTTCCAACATTGCTAGGAAAGATTATCACATACCTCTGATTTTACTATCCAGGACTTTTTGGACACGCTCTCCCTACAAGTGGAGTTACGCTTTCGGTGCACTTATTTTGATTTCACAAATGAACCTTGGACTTCTATACTACATGGCATCTTGCAAAAGTGTGCTTTTGTTCATGACTCTTTCTGGCACGTGCATCAACAATGCCATTTGCGATTCCTTATTAGCGAAAAATAAGGATTTGCTAATAAGGAATAGCAAAAGGCTATGCATGTAGAAATTGCTTAAAAAATAGAACTTTCTAAACATTACTTAATTGCGACTCGCAAATTGCGAGTCACAATTAAGGAATACCTCCCCATTCATTCCTATGGGCCTGAAGGCCCATAGGAATGAATGTGAAGACATTCTCAATTTGCGATTCCCAATTAGAGAATCGCAAATTGAGAATGCAATTTCAAGGGTGCCAGGGTGTCAAAAGGACACCCTGTTGCACCCCTGAAATCTGCATATGAGTACATCTTGCACAAAATGGAACTTTGAAAAATGCACTTTAGTGCATTTTTCAAAGTTTTTGCAAATTACCATGAAGATCAACTTCATGGTAATTTACGCCCCCTATTAGCGAAATCGATAGTTTTTTACTTTAATGCATTGCATTTAAGGAATCTTAATTTGCGATTCCTTAAATGCATTGGCAATTTAAGTAATCGCAATTTAGAGATGACTTAAATTGTGATTTTTTCATTTGGGATGATGCATCCCAACTGCAAAAATACTGGTTGCAAAGGGGCAGATTCTGAGAATCTGCCTGTTTGCGACCGGTTTTTGCTTTGATGCGTATGGGCCTTTGTACATTAACTGTATTGGTTCAGTATTGAAACAACCATTGTGTGTAAAATAATGTAGGTGTATGTTTACAACATATCTTTTCACAGGAGTATGTCCTCCTTTCAATAAATTAAGGTGGCTCTTAGAGTTCCGATTTTTATAACAAACTTCAATAATTACATATTAATGGGGGTGATTACAATGGGGGACAAACTTCAGTCCGTTCGCCATTGTTTTGGGGAATGGGCCGCCCGCATGCTGATGGCAGGCCCATAGTAGGGATTAGGATGTGACCGCCACCCCGGCGGTCGCAATGGCTATATTTTACATTCTGGCGAGGGCTGCTGGCTGCAGCACCCGCTGTAATGTAAAAATGGCACATGTAACATTTCCCTGCACTATGTGGCAGGCACCCTGTGGTGCAGGGAAATGTTGGGGGTCACGCCCAAAACGTGGGTGCATGGGCGAAGGGGGGCCTAGCTACAGAACCGCCATGGAATGACTGGCGGGGAGGCTCATCCTAATCCCTACAGCTTTGCCTGGTAGGCACCACCACAATTTTGGGGATAGGAAGGCCTCCACCGCACCGGGGGGGTCAAGGAGCGTGTCGGATGCGTGGCGGTCGGAATTTCCAACAGGCACGGTACTGCACGCCATTATATTATGGCAAGCAGGAAATGGCCTCACAATGGCGGTGAACCGGCCACTGATAGTGGCGCGTTCACCGCCATTTTATTTACCCCCAATGTTTCAAAATGATTCCTTCAAGACCACTTTCTTGTTGTGCAGCATGTCCTAATGCATATTGTGAAATATTCAATGAGTAAGAAACAAAAACATGGCATTCACTCAGCTTTCTTGATTAACGCAGAAAATATCAAAAGGAGTGACCCCACACCATTCTCAAAAGTTAGAGTCTCTACTAAAATTAGTATTGAGATCTTCAATTACTATTTTCCTTCGGTGGTACTGGTAGTTGATATACACATCTTAAGGTCTCGCATCCCCCAGGAGGTAGAGTCTCTTGATTTAGAGACAGTGGGATCTGTGAAAAAGTTCAAATAAAATTGTCTATGACCCCCTTTTATTACAGACTGTGGTGAGGGCAAGGATAAAATCTGTGAGATGTGTTCACATCTATTTGGTGATCAAAACCGTCGACATGTTTCAGCCTACTTGCACCGAGGAAGGTCGTCAGCTTACTTCAGGACCATGAAATATCAGATCCCAGTGATACCTGGTGGGACACTATCCCCCTGGAACTTTGGTAATAAGTGCAATGACTGAGTCAACTGGGACATCTGTTGCTATCCCCTAAAGACATAAATAAAGACAGAACATGAAAACACATTTTATAACAGCTACAGTAATAGTAATATCATAATTACTATATAAGTGAATCCCCAGGTGAATTCCGCATTTTGTGAAATACAAAAAATATAATAATTTTGTAGTGGCTTCATATGGCACATATGAAGCCACTACAAAATTATTATATTTCAAGTGAACGTTTCACACCCTTTGGGTGTATCATACTAGGTTGAAAGAGGTAATTGAAAATAGTAGATACTGCAGTGCTTAAAAGTGAAGAGATAATGAAAAGCAATTTTAATGTTTATTAATGAGGTGCTTGTTAAAGGAAGCTATATGTGTGAGGGGTTCAAGAATAGAACCAATTCCTGATACGATGGGGCGGCCAAGAGGGGAGATCAATTTCAATGCATTTTTGGGAGGGAGTGAAAATACAGTGGTTTTGGATCGCTTATGCATAGGAATCCGGTTTCCTTTTTGGAAACCTGCCCATTTATTTCTGCTACTTCTGCCATTTTCATTCAATAGATCTGTGCATTGTCTCTCATAGTCAGATGTTTTCAGCAAGACAATCCCTCCACCTTTTTTCTGTTGGTTTTATGACAATTTCGATGTTCTCAGTGAGTTCTTAAAGAGCTTGCTGTTCTTTGCCGGTGGGGTTATTGAATGTTTTCTATGTTGAGGCATCTAATTATTCAGTCTCTTTAAAAATGGCTTGTTCAAAAGTCAAATTTGTTACTGGGACCATGGTCTGATGCGAACAACGGTAGGTAGATTTTCTTATCAAGTGCATGTCACCTTCTTCTGTAACCTTCTCTTTTCCAGTGAAAAAGGCTTCACGTTTTAATTTTCTACAAAATTCTGCCATCTCACTATGGAGGTGAAATATGTCCAATGTAGGAGTCGGTGCGAATCCAAGTCCTTTGTTGAGAATTGATATCTGCTTGTTCCTGGGATTTGGTGTTTCGTCTTGCTCCTGGTCAGCATTCACAGATCCCTGTCTTCCCATCTGACCTCTTTTTTCTTCCTTCCTTCTCTGATTTTGGTCTCTCCCTAAACTGGGAGCCTAAACAATAATGCTTCCTTTGCCATTCTGTCAACCCTCAATAAAATAAATTTTAGAACCAAAACCTTTTTGTTGCTTATACAGTTAAAAGAAATTCTGACATTATCACTTTTACCAGGTTAAAGAATGTGAGACGAGGAGAGTGGCCAACTTGGCGGACTAGCATAACACTCTCTGTGATTGTTACTGTTCTTTCGCCAACAGATGCGGGTGGCATTGGAGACCACCTGGAGATCTCAGTTGGCCCACCTCAATGATTTTGGCCCTCGGAGTTGGCAGCTAGTACTCGGCATACTCTGGACGAGGGCGTCAAATGACGCAGGGTGACATGGTGGGGATTCAGCTGGAGCTGGAGCTTCTGCGCTAACTCCTGGCCTGGCAGCAGGGTGAAGTGGAGGAGCAACCACGGGGCCTTACCAGTGATCCCAGGAAATAAGGAAGGCAGCTCCGCTCTTGACAAGCTGTGAAGTGGCTGGCTGAGAGGAACTTCTTCGCCAGGGCGCATTGGCAGGCTACTGATAGAGGATTACAGACCACTGTGAGCCAGGGATGTGAGCACACGAACTCCCACAAGGCCAGTGGAGAAAAACTAGAGACATAATGAGTAGGGAGAGGTGGCCAGTGCCCCTTGGAGTGAGTTAGGACATGATCAGGGTACCCTGAATCAATGGATAGAAGCCTCGGCCTCCTGAAGATACGTCAGCAATTGGAGCCTAAAGATGCTGCTGTGAGTGATGACGGCAACTTCATGAGCCCCATCTGCTTTTCACAATTCAAGACACACTGCTGTTCTGCTGGGGCTCATAGATTTGCTGCTGTCACTGAGTTGGTGGCAGGGGGGCCATTTACCCTAATACAACCATGGCCCTTTAAGGCCTTTAGAATGCATGTACCCAGGAGGACCAGCCCCTAGAGGAAACGATTCCTGCATACCTGTTGTAGAGGCCTCATGTGGAACCATTGGTTTCTGCTATGAGTGGCTGTTCAAGTGGAGACACTTCCATGGGAGTGGCCACTGGAGTTCCTGGTGCCCCGGGTATTACAGGTTCTCCCTTATGCCCCTTAAAATGAATGCTGGCCATGGCGGCTTCCTGGCCTACATTGGTCCCAGCAAAGGCTGGCAACCTCCAACATTTTAGAGGCCCTACCTCCTCAGGCTCAGACCACTAAATTGGACCTGCTGGAGAGCCTACATATCCTAAAGGCCGAACTTCATGATGAACTTAGGCAAGACCTCAGACTTCGACTAAAACCTTGCAGAATTATGCTCTGACAAGGGGACAAAATCCAGGGGCTATGCTTGGATATTGATTTGGTGGTCCAGAGAGTTCTTTTTTGTGGGCTTTTTTTGTCCTCTTTTGCCTTATCCCCACTAACAAAAGAAAAAGAAGAGTAGCCTCCATCTTTCATTTCATGTCCTGGTATTTTCGTTGTATACTGCCCTCAACCAAAGACACTCGATTACTCAAAGGAGGGTCGTGGGAAGAAGATTTATACTCCATCTAGGTTTTCTAAAAACCTGTCGGACAATATAACTGGGAGACCTTTTAGGAAGTCCGAAGAGCATTACAGGCATAATCATAGGACCCGGAAAAATAAATAAATAAAATAAAAAAAAGGTCCAGAGAGTTCTTGACATGGAAACTAGACTAGATGGATTAGAGTGGGGGAATGCTGCCATTACAACCAGAAAAGACATCCTAGAGGGGCAGGTAAAGGAAGCACTTAACAACTGGAGGACCTTGAAAACAGCTCACTCTTGGCCCACGTCATGGGCATACCAGCAACAGAAATACACCAGGATCACCACAGTGAGAGAGGTTACCTGGGTTGACCTCATGGAGGTCGAACTCGATGGGCTGGAGCTATTCAAAGGGCCAGACTCCATTCAAAGGGACTGACCATAACCCCGCAATGAACAGAAGATCAAGAGTGGCTCCCGTACAAAGTCCTAAGGACTCATGGACTTTACTAGGCAGGAGGATGGTGAAAGGTAAAGAGTGACCAGGAGTCTGTTGGATCCCCAAGCCCTCTGAGAGGCAGTCTATGCAACAATGCACTGGGGCCTCTGGTGGGTCCAAGATTTTCGGCACAGCGAGGAGACAAAGGGGGCAGTGGGGAGACAATTCTTACACTACAGTATGGAGGGGCGAGTGGATGCTAAACTATGGGAGTTTTATTCAGGTTAGACGTGGGCAGAGGGGTCCAGCTCAATCACACTCCGCAGGCCAGCTAACCTGGGACATGGCAGGTCCTGCCCGGGGACTGCTTTTTATGTTGAAAGCAGATTTCCTTGCCTCCCTGCGGTTGGCAACAAAGGTACATAGATCCATCATGAGTTGTCCTTTTGAGGGGATATTTATCCCCTAGGTATTTCAGGATATTGCTCATCTAGCGTTTGTGCTGACTGTCCATGCTACTCATGTTTCACTACATTTTGATTTTTTGGGGGGGGGTTCCATCACACAATGAAACAAAACCACTTGATCAACTGCACGCTTATTAAAGGCTTTTCCAATCTTTGGTCTCAACTGGTTAATGTAGCCAGGCTCCATACAAAGGACCTAAAGTCACACAACAAAAGGGGGGCTATATGGAAGTACCTTGGGACATGCACCTGATATAGTATGATTTCAAGAAACGTATTCTTACCAGGAACTAAAGTGCTGCATGGGATCCCCAGAAAGACAGGGAGGGAGCCCATATGGGGGCCATTCTCCAATTGATTAAAGAAATGCCTAGCAGACGTGGGCTTGCGGTATGTCCGTCGGGAACTGAATGCTATTGATGCAGGATATACAAACATTTCTTATACAGATTTATCTCAATTATGCGGTAAGTGCACGTATTTACTCAAATTATAGGCATAAATGGCACAGCTTTCATATTATTTATTTTTTTCAAAAGATAAGGTGCTCCTGTAGAGTGATTATCAGAGTCTGGGACAAGCGTGTTACTTTAAATGCAACTAGTAAGGATGAATGGTGTTTGTAAATAGCGCCATTGCATGAGTCTTTTCTATTCAAGCAGTGGGTATTTATTGTGCTTCCTTGAAGGCCATTGTTATCTCCAACATTCACGGGAAGACTATCAAGATAGATTGTTTCACTGCTAATACTTTCGAAGCCTGCTGCCCTTGCACAAATTGAGTGCAGAACTATATTTTATTGCATACAAAGGTCTTCTCCTGTGACAACATGGAGACTTTGGTACTGAATGAGCCTAATATTCATTTTCTGAGCCTCCATTCAGAACATGAGTGCAGACCAGTGCAGACACGGAATACAGTACAGTAATTTGTTACTTTAATGCAGTTTGCTGAGATTTGCCTACGGACTGCTTGTGACACATCTACGGTTGGGGGTGCTTTTAGCCCAGACTACTTGGTGTCTCCCGTTCTTATTCTGTCCTGATGATGACCCTGTTCTAAGTAATTGTATAAGGGGTAGAAACGTACAACAGAAATTCTATATGGACCGTTTAAAAAAAAAATATATTGTGTCTATTGTACGAGTGCCATTTGTAGAAACATATTGTAACAATCATTCAATTCAATTCAATTCAGTTAATTTATATAGCGCGCTACATACCCAGAGGGTCTCAAGGCGCTTGAAGAAGGGTGGGGAATTACTTGTCGAATATCCAGGTTTTAAGTTGCTTTCTGAATGCTAGGTGGTTCTGAGTGAGGCGAAGGTGGATGGGAAGTGAGTTCCAGGTTTTAGCCGCCAGGTAGGAGAAGGATCTTCCTCCCATGGTGGTTTTGTTGATGCGAGGTACAGCAGCAAGGGCTTGGTTGGAAGAGCGTAGCTGGCGGGAGGGGGTGTAGAAGGAAAGTCGTGTGTTGAGGCATTCGGGTCCAAGTTCGTAAAGTGCTTTGTGTGCGTGGGTTAGGAGGCGGAATGTTATCCTCTTATCGACGGGGAGCCAGTGGAGGTTTTTCAGGTGATCAGAGATGTGGTCTTTACGCGGGATGTCTAGTATGAGTCTGGCTGATGCGTTCTGGATGCGTTGGAGTTTTTTCTGAAGTTTTGCGGTGGTACCGGCGTATAGGGTGTTTCCGTAGTCCAGGCGGCTTGTAACCAATGCGTGGGTGACCGTTTTTCTAGTTTCGGTGGGGATCCAGCGGAATGTTTTTTTGAGCATGCGAAGAGTGTTGAAGCAAGATGATGAAACGGCGTTGACTTGTCTGGTCATCGAGAGAGAGGAGTCTAGAATGACGCCCAGGTTCCGTGCGTGGTCCGTCGGGATGGGTGCTTTTCCAAGGGCCTCTGGCCACCAAGAGTCGTCCCAGGCGGAGGGGGAGGTACCTAAGATAAGGACTTCTGTTTTGTCTGAATTCAGTTTCAGACGACTGAGCTTCATCCAATCATCTACTTCTTTCATTCCTTCATGTAGGTTGGTTTTGGCGGTGTTAGGGTCTTTGGTGAGAGAGAGGATCAGTTGAGTGTCGTCTGCGTAGGAGATGATGTTGAGGTTGTGTTGGCGTGCTATGGCCGCGAGGGGGCTCATGTATACGTTGAAGAGGGTGGGGCTGAGTGAAGATCCTTGTGGCACGCCGCAAATGACTTCAGTGGCCTCTGACTTGAATGGTCGAAGGCGGACTCTCTGAGTTCTTCCGGCAAGGAACGAGGTGATCCATTCCAGTGCTTTTCCTTGGATTCCAATGCTTCTGAGGCGTTGTAACAGGGTGCTATGACAGACTGTGTCGAAGGCTGCGGAGAGGTCGAGGAGGATGAGGGCGACTGTGTCTCCATTGTCCAGTAGAGTTCGGATGTCGTCCGTTGCTGCGATGAGTGCGGTCTCAGTGCTGTGTTTGGCTCGGAAGCCGGACTGTGAGGAGTCGAGGGATTTGTTGGTTTCGAGGAAGGCGGCTAGCTGGTTGTTGACAGCTTTCTCAATGACTTTGGCCGGGAATGGAAGGAGCGAGATGGGGCAGTAGTTTTTGAGTTCGGTGGGGTCAGCTGTGGGTTTTTTAAGAAGGGCGCTGAGTTTGGCATGTTTCCAGCTTTCCGGGAAGGTGGCGGAGTTGAGGGAGCAGTTGATGACGTCTCGGAGGTGTGGTGCTATGATGGAATCTGCTTTGTTGAAGATGTGGTGAGGGCATGGGTCTGTGGGGGATCCTGAATGGATGGAGTTCATCAGGCGGATGGTGTCCTCAGTGGAGATTGGGTTCCAGTTATTAAGGATGTTCAAGGGGGGTGAAGGTGCGGCAGAAGGTTGGGTGGGTTGGTCTCCAGGTTGGTTGTCAAAGCTGTTGTGGATGTCTGCGATTTTGTCGTGGAAGAACGAAGCTAGGGAGTCGCAGAGGGCTTGAGAGGGAGTGATGTCCTTGGAGTTGGCAGTGGGGTTGGTAAACTCTTTGATGAGTTTGAATAGTTCCTTGCTGTTGTGGGCGTTGTTGTCTAGTCGGTCTTTGAATGCGGCTTTCTTGGCGGACCGGATCAGTTGGTGGTGTATGCGGGTGGCGTTTTTGAAGGCGTCCCTGGTGCTGGTGTTTGGGTCTTTCTTCCAGGCCTTCTCAAGGGAGCGACAGAGTTTCTTGGATTTCTTAAGATCATCGTTGAACCAGGGGGCGTTTTTGCTGCCTTGTTTGATTTGACGTTTTTTCAGAGGTGCTAGGTTGTCGGCGCTGTTGGTTAGCCATTGAGTGAGGTTAATGGCTGCTTGGTTGGGGTTCGAAGAGTGGGCAGGGGGGTTTTGAAGAAGCGATGAGGAGATCTGGTCGATGGTGATTTTGTTCCAATTTCTTCGCAGAGTAGGTTGAGGATGGTTGTGGGTTGTGGTCTTTTTGTAGATAAAGTGAACGCAGCTGTGGTCCGTCCAGTGGAGAACTGTGGTGTGACTGAAGGAGATATGTTTGCTGGAGGTGAAGATAGGGTCGAGTGTGTGACCTGCGTAGTGAGTGGGGGTATTAACAAGTTGTTTGAGTCCGAGGTTGGCGAGATTGTCCAGAAGGGTGGTGGTGTTGCTGTCGTTGCTTTTTTCCAGGTGAAAGTTGAGGTCTCCCAGTAGAATGTAGTTCTCCGAGGGGAGGGCGTGTGGGGTGATAAAGTCAGTGATGTCTTCACTGAATTGTGCACGGGGTCCAGGTGGCCTGTAGAGGAGGGTGCCTCTGAGTGTGGTTTTGGGGTCGGTGTGGATCTGGAAGTGAAGGTGTTCGGCGCTAGCGAGGTTGACGTCTGAGCTGGTTGAGATGCGGATGGAATTCTTATGGACGATAGCGATGCCTCCTCCTGTCTGGTTGGTACGGTCTTTTCGGATGATTTTGTAGCCTTCCGGGATGGCAATGGTGATGTCTGGGGCAGAAGAGGTGTTCATCCATGTTTCTGTTAGGAAGGCGACGTCCGGAGAGATGGTGTCTAGTAGATTCCAAAGGTCGATGGCGTGTCTGTGGACCGAACGGGTGTTGAGCAGGATGCATTTTAGGTGGTTGGTGTCAGATCTCTGTTTGGTGTTAGTGGATGAGGAGTTGGTCTTGGTGCCGTCATACTTGCAGGAGTTGCATGTGAAGGACCCATGGGTGTGTCCAGGAGCGGCTTGGACGCAGTTGGGGAGTCGACCGGGGTTAAGGGCTGTGAGGGTGGATGCGTCGTATGTAATGCGGGTGGGGTGGGTGGTACGGGGGCCAGGGGGTCTGGCGCTGGGCGCGGGCTTGGCGCGGACGGGCGTACACGGGCTTACCTTTGGCGCACCTTCGGCGTGAATGGGGCTCGACCGCTGCGCGTGAACGCTGCGCGAAAAGGCGTCAATCATATGTGGAAAGTGGGAGGGGGAGGGGCGAGGGGGGGGTCAGCTGGGAGGCGGGATCGGGGTGGGGCTCAGGTCAGGGAGGCAAAACAACAACACAAATACTATTAAAATGGCCGCAAGGGTTCTAGTCTCAGGGTTGGGGCTCAATGCACGTGAGTAGCGCTATGCTGAAGGTAATGGCGCTGGCACAATCAGGCACGAATTAACATGCAGCAGAGAAATATATTAAAATTGAAGCGCACCTTGGCAGACAAGCGCTACGGATAATTTCTCAGCACTGATATGCAAATGTGGAGCAATGCGAAGCCGTCAAGCGCAAGCGGTAATAAATAAATGGAAATGGAAAATCAGGTAAAGCAGTCTAGCGCTACGATCTGTTAGCAAGAAAATACAATTATTTCGGTACAATCGAGCAAGGCAGGTAAAGCACTTATCAGTCTGGCGGTATGGGCAGCAGGGAGCAGCGTTTGGAGCGACCTCTTCCGCGAAGAGCAGGGCGGTTCACATATTTTGTATATAACACATGCACACTACTTAGTCACTTTACTCACTTTCACTGTGCCGTTACTCTGCAGGAGCACCTTTTCATGTGAAAAAAGTTGAAAATATGAACACTGTGCCATTTATGCATATAATTTGAGTAGATATATTCAATTATCTCATAATTGAGATAAATTTGTCTGAGAATTGTTTTACATCGCTATTGCCAAGGAAGTCCAAGGCTACAGTTAACCCATAGGGACCATCTTTTTAGGTCTCGTCTAGCTATTGCGTAAGCGATGCTTTGTGAGATATTTAGAGGGGCTTCTGATAGTGCTCCCAAAGAGGAAGGCGGATCGGGTACAGTGCATGTGCGCCGGGCGCGCGCACCATTTTCCAGCCTGCGTGATCACTTTCGCGGCCGCTTTGATGTTCTCCGTGAGCTGCGCGGCCACTGAGAACATCAAAGCGGCTGCGAAAGGGATCACCATTTGCGCGCGCACCACTCGCGTGCTCCCCCCCATCACTTTCCCTGCTGGCATTCCCCCCTCCCTTCTCGCCCAGTCCTTGTCACCTCAGCGTGCACTCACCCCTCCTTTCTCCCCTTTTGGCCACTTTGATGCTCTTGAGCTTGTTCTTGTTTATTCTTTACATTTTTATGTTTGTTATGGGTCTATTCCTGATAAGCATGAAACACCAATACAAAGAATTAGGGCTCCCACGCACCACTCGCGTGCTTTCCCCCGCGATCACTTTCCCTGCTGGCATTCCCCTCTCCCTTCTCACCCAGTCCTTCTTGTTTGAGTCTGTCTTGCCCTTTGCCTTCTTCCTTCCTCCTCCATTTGTCCCGGCGCCTCCATTTCTCACCCCGCTTGGCTGCACCTCTTGACACCTCCCGGCTTCTGCTCATATATCAGCTGTGACGACGTTACACTTATGATGGGTATTCGCTGATTCATCGCTTTCCTGTCTCTTAGACTTCCAATTCCAGTGCTTAAAAGCCTCTTTTTCCACCAACACCATCTTGTCGGGCCTCCATCGCGTTCTTTTTATTGTCACTGTTATGACTCCATGGCGTCTTTCCACAGAGGTGTCCTTTCAGCCAGAATCTCTGCCTCCAGTTTTTCCCCATCCTCAGAGTCTATTTTACGGATTGCACAAACTCATCAAAATTAGCTTTTTTCTTCAGCCAAATGGAGAATGCTATGCAGAAAGCATGTCATGCCAGCTTTGCTGGCTTCTGAGCCCTATCATTCCAATATCAAACTGTGGAACCCTGAGCTTTGAATGTGTTGTTTCTCGTTTGCTTCCTTTCGTCTTTGTTTCGCTTATTTGTGAGCTCGGGCACTGCTTTTGGCTGACCCCGAATGACAATGTAAATGTGGTGCCGGTAAGGTGACAACCTCACTCCAGAACACCACAGACACTGTCTTCCTACAAATCATTGATTTCCGGTTTGCTAGTCTAATTAGTTGAAGACAGCACACGTTCCTGGATGAAAGGTCAACTCGGCACTTCATCCTTCCGAGGTCTAGTATTTACGGTTTTTGGTAAGAACAAAAACGGAATATATGCAAGCAACAGCCATAAAAGTAATTAGGGTTCTCTGAACCGACGTCTACTTTTTGTTGTTTATTCTTTACATTGTTATGTTTGCTATGGGCCTATTCCTGATAAGCATGAAATACCAATACAAAGAATTATTATTTTTTTTTTTAAATGAAAGAACAAAAACCGTCACACACCCACACACACAACCACTTACACCCACACACACAACCACACACACTACCACACACACAATCCCACACAGAACCACACACAGAACCACACGCAACCACACCCAAAAACACACACACACAATCACACCCAAGCACACCCAAACACACATCCACACACACACCCACAACCACACACACACACAACCACACCCACACACAACCACATATACAACCACACTTACACACACAACCACACAACCACAACCACACACAACCACGCACACAACCACACACACACCACGCTCACAACCAAACACACACACACACAACCACCCACACACACAACCACACACACACACACAACCACACACACACAACCACACCCACACAACCACACACACAACCACACACACACAACCTCACACACACAACCACACACACACAACCACACACACAACCACGCCAATAATTGGCATAGCCAATAGGTCTTGCCTTTGAGACCTTATATGTGTTTAGTCACGCAACAGTTGATGTTGTTGCACCAAGATATTGTGCTGCATAACTAAATACTTAGAAGGTCCCAAAAGCGAGACCTATTGGCGTAAGGTAAAATCTGTGATCAAGGAAATGCTGTTTTTAATTTGTGTCAGCAAAATATTTCTATGTAACTGCTGCTCTTTTTACTTCACATCACAAGATGTTTTGCATGTGTGAATTTTGGCACATGTAAGAACAAAGAATGCTGGGCTGTTCCTTGAGGTTAAGGATTGTGCATATCACTGTGGTGTGTAGGATGTTGTAGGGTCTCGTGGAGTCCTACGGTTGGGCATCCATTTTGTTGGATGTAATGCCCTCACACACCCTTTCAGGTGTCATGCTTCATCATCTGGGCTGCTCCTCGTTGGGTTGGCGGTGCAATACCCAACGGGCGACACCTCAAAGAGGGAATCTTTGGCGGAGATCTTTTATCCAACTGCCATTTAGGGGAAGTGCGGGTGTGGGGCCAGAATAGCGGAGATGTGTTAGTGTGGGTTAAAATAAAGCTAGGAGTACCAGGAATGAATTTATTTTGGGGGTCCCCTGCTCTAATTAAAAATAGGACTGACCGGTATTCGCTGGAATATTATGCTTCCAAATACGAATCACGGTTCAGTGTGTGCTATGCTCGGTCGACATGATTCTCGCTTTTTTGGCTAGCGATTCTTCAGGACCTTAAAATAAAGAATACATCTAAGGTTTCAACTGTCTACGTCAGTATGATTAGCTAACAGAAAAAAAATGTTTCCTGTATTATACCTGTGTTGAGCTGCATCTACCTGGATTGGGAGAAAAGGAGCAAATCACAACAGGTTTGAAATAAAACATCGGGTGATTATGTGCATTCCTTGTGTCATGCTAGAACAAGTGCAGCTAGCATGTGAGTTAAAAACTAATGAACAAGTGTTCGTGCAATTCCTCAGTGAGCGACATTGTGGGCATGCTCCTGTGGAAAACTTTACAAAGTTCATGGTTAAAAATCACAAATGTAGCCACAAAAACTTAGGTGATAGGGCATCTAACTCACCTAATTGGTTTAGTTTACAGACAACAACAGGATCCGGCGGGAAAAGGTCCTTCAAAAGGGTCTCGGATTTGTCCCGACCCCCAGAATAGACAGCTTCCAACAAACAGTTGAACTACAACAGTTCTTTCGTAAAATTAGACTAAAGGCTTTCTTTGAGGGGAAACCGAAGGTAACCAGTGAAGACTCAGGCTTCCGCAATGCCTCAACCTTCACACCGCACAGAGGGTCAGTCCCCAATGAGGTACTGACCTATGAACAGGCAGTATTGAAGGACATCGGAAGTCTCACTGGTCGCAACAACCACACCAACATCTCCAAGAAAGAAATGGAGTTACTGGAGTCTTTGGCCAGTGACTCTAAAATCACAATAAAACAGGCGGACAAGAGGGGTGCCACGGTGTTAACGAACACAACAGACTATGACGCAGAATGTCATAGACAACTGAGTGACACAAGTTATTATACACCCATTCCCCATAACCCGACTGAACAACTTAAGAACACCATATCAGGGATGGTTGAGTCAGCTGAATGCCAGTGTTGGATCAGCAAAAAGAGGCAGAATTCTTGGTAAAAAAAGACCCAAGGGTCCCTTATTTACACGTTCTCTCGACCAGCCACGCCCTCGCTGTCTCATCATCGTGTTTCAACATCCTACGCATGCTTCGAAAGATCTTCCGATGGATCCCCACCGAAACCAGGAAGACGGTCACCCAAGCACTTGTCACCAGCCAACTGGACTACGGAAACACCCTCTACACCGGAACCACAGCCAAACTACAGAAAAGACTCCAACGCATCCAGAACGCCTCCGCATGACTCATCCTGGACATCCCCAAACATAGCCACATCTCCGGACACCTGAGAGACCTGCACTGGTTCCCCGTCAGCAAGAGAATCACGTTCCGTCTCCTCACCCACGCACACAAGGCCCTCCACGACCTTGGCCCCAGGTACCTCAACAACCGCCTGACCTTCTACACTCCCACCCACCAACTACGATCGACCAGCCACGCCCTCGCCGCGGTTCCACGCATTCGAAGAGCCACCATGGGAGGAAGATCCTTCTCCTACCTGGCAGCCAAGACTTGGAACTCCCTCCCCATCCACCTCCGTCGTACCCAAGACCACCTCGCCTTCAGGAGACAACTCAAGACCTGGCTGTTCGAGCAGTAGCGGACCCCTCTCACCCAAGCGCCTTGAGACCCTCCGGGTGAGTAGCGTGCTATACAAATTCCTTGATTGATTGATTGATTGATCCACAAGGGGATAACACCAGTCCCAGGTCGCCTTATAGTCTCTGGGATCGACAGTGCTGGAACCCTTGTCGCAGTTTTGCGACCACTTCCTCCAACCGCTGGTGAGACATATCCCTTCCTACATTCAGGACACAACAGACATGTTGCGCCTATTACATGATTTTGAAGACTGTGCCCAAATAGACTTCCTCATTACTCTTGACGTGGCGGCCCTCTACACCAACATCCCCCAGAGGGCCACCCTTGACGTCATTGAGGAAGTACTCAATACAGGCCCATGGGAGTCATCTACACCTTCCACATTCATCATGGAGTGTGCAGAAAAGGCCCTCACTGAGAACTACTTTGAATTTAAGGGCCAGTACTTCCACCAGACACAGGGAACGATGGGGAGCACCTTCGCCCCAAGTGTGGCCTGCCTATACATGGCCGACTTTGAGGGTAAGCACATCTTCATACAGACAAATCCGTACCAGACTAACATAAAACTGTGGAAGCGCTTTATAGATGACATCTTGGTTTTCTGGGTGGGCAACAGAGAATCCTACACTGAGTTTTTCAGTTGGTTAAACACACTAAATCCATACCTTAAGTTCACCATGACGACATCTGCTTCGCAGATTGCATTTTTAGACCTCACCATCAAGATGGAAGGGGGGAGACTCAGCAGAACCATGTTCAGGAAGAGCACTGACCGCAATAGCCTCCAGCACTTCACAAGCCACCATCCCAGGGCAATTAGAGTCAATTTATCCTTTGGGCAGTTCCTAAGGGTCAGACGTAACTGCAGTAGTTTGGAGAACTACAAAGCAGAATCCACGATCCTCTCCAGGAACCTAACCGATAGGGGTTACCCCTCTAGGGAAATCACCAGAGCAAGGAAAAGGGCACAACATAACCACAGGGAGAGCTTGCTAGAACTAAATAAGGGAACCCTCAGACAACCAACCGAAGACATGCGTCACAACTTTCACACCAGCTTCCAATGAAGTGAGGGAAATTGTGAAACGACACTGGCAGATCCTGAACACAGGAACCCTTGAACTGGAACCACCGAGGTTAGCATTCAAAAGGTCCAAAAACATCAAGGATATTCTGGTACAGACGAGACCTAAGAAGAAAAAGACCACAGGAGTACGAACCACCTTGTGGCAATTACCCGCAGTCAAGGGACATTACCCCTGCGGCAGTTGTAGTGCATGCCCGTTTACTAAAACTCACAAGACAATCACTTTGTCAGACTCCTTCACTTGGGAGATGAGGGGACATACGAATTGTAATAGTGCCAATTGCATTTACCTCTTAATATGCCCATGCGAAGTGTACTACATTGGGATGACGACTCGCCCAATTAAGACACGAATTTCCGAACACCAGAGTAACTTCCGGTGTAAAAAGAGTAATACCAAGATGTGCAGACACTACATAGAATTGAACCACACACCTGATTCACTGCAATGTTTGGTCCTGGAAGCTAACACCAGAACATCCAAACAGACCTTGTTCTTCAAAGAACAAATGTGGATACATAGGCTTTCAACGGATAGCAGAGGCCTCAACGAAGAAATACCATGGAGTGCCTTGTAAATGAGACTCTCCACATGTTTACACAACTAGCTCATCATAGCAGACAACTCTTGTCAATAACGAATAATATGATTGAAACGATAACATGGGAGGGATAAGCAATGTGGCATTTTCCCACACTACAGCCACTACCTACACCATTTAGTGAACACCAGTTATGGATCACCTGCCCACACATGAGGGTTAAATCAAGGGTGCCTAACATGGTTCCACTTTAGAGCTCCACTCTGCTATGGCCGCCTGCTAAACGCCCATAGTCATTTGACCTGAGTAAGTCTAAGGCTATTCAATTCTATGTGAAGAAAAAAAACCCTACCAGTTAAAACCTTCGTGTTTCCCCTTTGGACACGAAACAAAACAACAGGCACCCAGTGCACTTTCTACTATGAAATTAACCATCATTAGCACACGAACCAAAGATAAGTCTCTTCTCGCCTATTTTCACCATTGTTCTTATTAGGATATGCAACACCATTAATTTACCATATCCTAACTACAATGGCCAGGTTATAACTTCATGTAGTCAAGATTACCACACGAGCCTTTAAACATTACCCCACTGTAACATGGCCGCTTTGGTTTTCCATTACGAACATGAGACACACATTTCCGCCGAGTAACGCGGCCACGTGACACGGGGCGCGCAATCAAAAGGCAAAGCCACCGGATCCCTAATCATCACCCGGATCCGGCGGTGAGGGGTAGGTGCCACAGGAAACTACACAGGAGCAAACAAGTAAGTGTACTACTCCGCTGTAACATGGTTGTTTTAGAGAAGGCATACACGCTTCCTAAATGGAGGACTCTCTAATATTTAGTTACCGGGCCATTCTGTTACATTGACCATGGAGACACATGCTACCTCCGGGGACTGCCCAGTCACATTCTCTTTACTGACATCGCTGGCCCCATAAACATTTAGCGACTTCACTTATGGACCTGGGACCGCAGTGACCTCACGGGCAGAGTACTTATAAGGGTTACGCTACCCTGAGATACCGTGGCGCCCGCCACACTCTACTGACATAACGGTCGGCAGTAAGAGTTAGCTAACTTCTCCCTTTGGTAACGCGAGCGAGTGTTTTTTTTTTATTATTATTTTTTTTTATAATAGCAATGTAAACGGGACAGATCTGCACAGGATTGTTACAACAGATACATGAATACTTTAGCGGGCCTTTCGCAATTACATTCAATTTTGGATCACAAATATTGGCCATGACATTGTAAACATATCGTTACCTCAACTGTACATCCTGACCAAGCAGTACTAGTCTGATTCCTCATCTTCCCCAGTGGTGCCTGGTGGTTCGCAGATGTTACCCCTAAACGTGTTCCACGCTCCCCATATCTTACCCCATTTTCTTGGGCAGCCACGGTGGATGTAGACTGTCCTCTCCGCCACCATCGCCCCATCCATATCCCTACACCAATTACGAAGTGTCGGTGGTACTGCCGAGCCCCACAGCTTGGCGATGTTGCGCTTTGCCATCAACATGCCCAACATTACCCAGTCCTGCTGCCGGTGGTTCAGGTCATTAGGTTCCCACACATTCAGCAAGCAGCGACGAGGCTCCGGCAGCAGGGAGATGCCTATTGTTTAAGAAATCGTGCGCATCACTGCCGTCCAATATGTCGTCATGAACCTGCAGTCCCAGATGGTGTGGAAAAATGTCCCCTCCTCCCCACATCCACGTAGGCAGAATTTATGCATGGCTCTTCCTATCTTGTGCAGGAGTGGTCTGCTGTAGTACGTACGGTGCAGTATTTTGAGTTGGACCAGTTTTAGTCTTGAGGGGATCGCGGCTTCACGGGGCGAGGCGAGGGCCTCCAGCCATTCAGAGTCTTCAAAGGGGCCCACCTCCTCAGACCAGTTTTGTTTCAGTGTGGCTGTCACGTCCGGGAGGTTATTAATGAGCTTCCTATATGTGAGGGAAGTGGCCTTGTCCTGCATGTGTTCGGTCAGAAGCCTATCTTCGAGAGGAGACGACTCCTCCAGGACGGTACCCGTCGGTATAACCGACTGTAGCGCATGCTTAATTTGCAAGTATCTAAACTTCTCCATCTGTGACATTTCATATTGTGCCTGTAGGTGGGCGAAATCTACCACCTTATCCTTCTTCCATAGATCACCTACCACCGAAATACCAATGTTGTCCCGGGCCTGGATTCCCTTACTATTTCGAAGGAAGCCCAACTTGCTTGAGTCCCACAGCGGTGTCATTTGGGTGATAGTTCTCAAGCATTTAAGACACCTGTTGGCCCTGTTCCATAACTGTACAGAGTGCTGTGTCGGGCCTATCAAGTCTGGAGGAGGACGAGGGCTGTAGAGATTACCTAACAGTCCCCTACCTTCCAAAGAGTGTCTATCAGCAAGGAATGCAGGCTCAGTTTGTGGGGTGTGTAACCAGAAATTAATCTGCTTTAGATGTGCCGCCCAATAGTATAGTTCTATATTTGGAAGTGCTATCCCTCCATCGTACCAGCTTCTAGTTAATTTATCTTGCGTGATTCGGGGCGGCTTCCCTCCCCACAGCAAATGGGATACCGTTGCAGCAACAGTTTTGAAATATTGTGCAGGGACCATTGACGGGGTATTTTCAAGCACGTAGAGGAAGCGGGGGAGCGCCATCATTTTATACAGTGCTGCCTTGCCTAAAAGTGTGATAGGGAGAGTCTGCCACACCTTTACATCGCGCGTGAACCGCTCCAGAAGGGGGCTGAGATTTAGGCTATAAAATTCGTCAGGGTCTGGCGTTATAAAGATACCCAGGTATTTGAATGCTGTTGTGGTAGCCCTTAGGGGCAGCTTAGTGGCAGAACAGGCGGCGGACCAGCAAGGACAAACAGGATTGACTTAGTCCAGTTAATCATATAAGCTGACACTCTACCGAACTTCTCGCACACATTTAGCAATTCGAGAATCGATTTTTTGGGGGAGGTGAGATACAGGAGGATATCGTCTGCGTATAGGGATATACGATCCTCCCATACATCAGTCCATCGGAGCCCCTTGATGGAGGGTTCCCATCTGATCCAGATCGCAAGTGGTTCCAGGATCAACGCAAAGAGCAACGGCGACAGTGGGCATCCCTGTCTCGTGTCTCGGCCAAGCGGGAAGTCTCGTGAGATGTGCCTATTTGCGACAACATGCGCTAGCGGTTTAGTGTATAGCAAACGAACCCAGGCACAAAATTTGGGACCAAATCCCATATGTTGGAGCACTGCGAATAAATAAGGCCATTCGACCATATCGAACGCCATAGTAGCGTCCAGCGAAAGGATGACAGTAGGGTCTTTAAGATAGGGGGCACGTGCTAGGACCGCATGAAGCCGACGGAGGTTGAGGGCAGTGCTCCGATGTGGCACGAAGCCAGATTGATCCGGATGAACTAGCGTCACGAGGTGAGGAGTAAGTCGTAACACCAGCAATTTGGTGAGTATCTTAGGCTCCACGTTGATGAGTGAGATTGGACGGTAGGAGGCACAGTCTGTCTTTGGCCTACCAGGCTTGTGGATCGCGACAATCGTGGCTAGTCGCTGGTCCCGTGGCAGCTCCCCCATTTCAAGACTGTCAGATAACATACTTAGGAAGAAGGGGGCTGTCGTTTGCACCAGTCCCTTGTGCATTTCAACTGGGAGCCCATTTGGCCCCAGCGCCTTGCCGGACGCTAACGCCTAGGTAGCCGTCTGCACCTCGTCGGTGGTAATGTCTGCCTCCAACAGAAGGGCTGCTTCCGGGGAGAGCTTAGGTATTGATAGATCCTTAATATATTCATATGCCTCTGCGACCGTATAGGCTGCCCGGGGAGCATAAATTTGTTCAAATTGGTCGGCTAGGAGATTGACTATACCATCAGGATCAGAGACCGGGGAACCTGCAGGTGATACTAGTTGTGCAATGACTTTATGCGCTCTTTCTTTCCTATCCAGCAGGGCTAACATTTTCCCTGCCTTATTTCCCAGCTCGTACACCCTATGCCTAGTGGCTTGTATCTTGTTTTGCGCCATTTCTCTCTGGTGGGCCAAAACTTCTGCTTGTTATAAGCGAACCGTACGGGCAGTTCCCGGAGAAGGGTAGGCCATCTGCTCTGCGATGGCCACGGCCAGTTCAGCTTCAAGTCTGTCCAACTCCGCCCGACGCTCCCGTTTATGACCCAGGATGGATGCCATTGCTTGTCCCCGGAGGACCACTTTATATACCTCCTATGGCATACTGGGTGAATCCACCAAGCCCTGGTTTTCTTGAAAAAAGTGTTTAGTGGTACGTATGAGGGTCGACTGAATGGGTGTGATCTGGAGGAAGCCAGCATGCACCGGGAACATGCGTCTTCGGCAGATCTGGTGATGGGTATATTTAAACAGTATTGGGGAATGGTCCGAGATGACCCTGGGGCGGATAGTGACCTTCTCTATACCCTGTAGGGCGTCCGCGGATACCAGGAAATAATCAATACATGTGAGACATTTGTGCACTGCTGAGTAGAAGGTGTAGCGTGTTTCATTCGGGTGCTTGAATCTCCAGCTGTCTGTAAGTCCCAGGGCATCTACTAGGCCAAGAAGACGTCGCCCACCCTGCGTTTCCAGCCTAACAGGGAGCCTGTCCTGTGAGCCATCAAGTACGTCGTTGAAGTCGCCCCCCATTAGGAGTGTCGCCTACGGCAGTGTCAATAGAAACCCCGTAAGGGCGGAATGGACTTGTGTATGGAGTGCAGGTGGTATATAGACAGAGACCAAATTGAATAATCGTCCTTCCCACTGACAGGTCAGTGCCGCGAAGCGACCATGTTCGTCAACTCGTGTTTGCTGCACCACCAGTGGGAAGTTTTTCCTAATAAGAATCCCCGTACCTCTGGAGCCCGAGGAAAAGTCTGCATGGGCCAACATCTGGTATCCCCATCTGTCCATAGCTCGCACCGCTGACCCAACCAGGTGCGTCTCTTGCAGAAAGACCACCGCAGGGCCACAACGTTTCAGGTATTGCAATACCAGGCCTTCTTCACTTTGTCTCCTAAGCCTCTAACATTCCAGGTAAGTAAGCATGGTCGAATTTTGCGAATCTCGTGTTCGAGAATTTTGCGGATTTGCGAACTCACAATCCGCAAAATCCACGAATTCTCGCGAATTTGCGGATTTCTTTTTTTTGTGTTCGTGCGGGTTTCTGCCAGTTCGCAAGGGTTTTGTACAATTTCGCAAACGCGAACTTACCTGTTGGGTCGCAAGTTTTGTGAACTTGTTGTTTCTACGTGTCCAGCCTGTTTGGGACACTCTTCTTCATCACTGCCACTCTCTGTCACCACTGCCACTCTCTGACTACTCATGCCACCCTCTGGCCCACCCATGCCACCCTCTGTTTCATCACAGCACCCTCTGGTTGTCCAGTCAGTGTACATTATTGTGGCAAAGCAAAGCACACCTTCCCTGCCTCAAGTGACCTGAATTAATTTGGGGCTGATTAATGTGTCACAGAATATTTTTTTAGCTGCCACCTGCTTCCTTAGTGCTTCCTGATTAGTGATCTTTTGCACTTGCTAAGTGCTTTCATTGTTGCAAAATTAGTTACAACACCTGCCCTGCCCCAACTGACAATAATGAATTAGGGGCTGATTAATGAATTTGAACTTCCAGCCTGGCTCCTGCTTGTCTCCCTTAGCTGTAATTCAGGACCTTTGTGGCATATGTGTAACTATTCTGAGGTTCAGAGCAGGGTCACATAATAGTTGCAACTGGCAACTGAACTCTGGAGGGGCCCCTCAGGAAGCACTACAGGAAATGGCTACTAATGATGAGCCTGAACTTTTGAACCTGGTAAGTAGTTTCAGTTTTGCTAAGATCGTATTTCTGCAATTTAGCGCTTATTCGCGGGGCGCGAAGTTGTTTTGGGAAGCCGCGAACTCACCCGAACAGTGCGAGCAAGCCATAAAATCCGCTGCTCGCGGATTTGCGGATTTTGCGGGAGATTCGCGAATCTCGCGGATTGCGAATTTACCGAAAATCCGCAAAATCCGGGAGCGAAACGGATTTTCCGCCCATGCTTACAGGTAAGTAGAGTGAGGGTTGTCCGTTGAGCCTGTAGCCCCTGCGAGGCAGTTTCAGCCATCATCTATAGTGAGGTGTATCAAGTATCTAGAATTGCATTTGGCCCGCCAGCCATCATCTACAGTGAGGTGTATCAAGAATCTAGAATTGCATGTGGCCCTTAGAGCTAAAGTATCGTCCCATAGTGCTGTCGCAACCAGATTGCATTGAACAAAACAAAAAGAAACAGTCATATACTTAACAAGAGCAGCAGACTTTAACACATAAGTTACCTTCCCATCCCATGTCCCACCCACCCTCCCTGCCTCCCTGCCAGGCGAACCTACAACTGCCCGTCACCCCAACTTTGCAGAGTGCTTTATTTTCCCTCCCAGAGCTGCAATACTTGCGTGTTGGGGGAAGAGTCCTACGAAGCAGCAGCCTTTTGGAGTCCCTCAGCCCCCCCCCAGTCCAAAACCTCAAGTCAGCTCGAATGTTAACGTCCTCAGTGCTGCATCATCAATTATGAAGAATTGTCTGCAATACGGCCAACCCTATTCTTCTTCAGGAGGTAATTCACGTTGGGGCTCCTGACTGCCGGGGCCCATATCTTCTGGGGAATCCTCCCCTTCTCGGCGGCGGTGCGGTCTTGGTCTCCGGTCCTGTTTGTTCACTGGATGCCAGCCCTCCAGCCATTCGAGTGTCGTCTCCGGCGAGTCGAAGAACCATGTCTTCCCTTCAGCTACCACGCTTAGCTTTGCAGGAAAGAGCATGGAATATGGGAACTCTTGCGCCCGTAGCAGTTTTTTAACTTCGAAGAAGCTACAACGTCTCCTTGAAACGGCTGCAGTGTAATCCGGAAAGAAGGAGAGGGTTGAGTTTAATATCCGGATAGGGGAGAGATCCTTGCCGCTTGTAGAATTGCGTCACAATCTCTAAAGTTGAAGAGACGTGCCAGTACTGGTCTCGGGGGCGCCCCCGGCTTCGGCCTTCCACCAGGCACTCTATGAGCGCGCTCGACCGAAAAGAAGTGTGAGAGTCCCTTAGGTTGCAACCTAGTTTTTATCAGCTCTTCCACATACAGGTCCATTGCCTGGGCCCCTTCCGTCTCCGGAATGCCTATAATTCTAACGTTGTTCCGTCTTGCGCGCCCTTCTTGGTCGTCCAGTTTGTCAGCAAGCATTTTGTTGTCTTTTTCCAGGCGGGCTACCAACACTTGGAGGTCTGATGTGTCCTGAACCAGGGATTTTGCCACTATCTCCACGTCCTTCACCCTATCCGCCATTTTGTGGAGGTCTGCTCGTAGCAGGGAAACATCCGCGGAGATCGTTCCAACCGTCGTCTGGACATTTGCAAGTGCCTTCATGATGTCCTCCAGAGTTACCTTCTTCCCTCCCTCGCCCTCCTGCGCTTTGCCATGAGGTGGCGTTGTATGAGATCCTTTCTCATAAGCATACTTGTCTAACTTGGCCTGGATAGGCTGATTCCTGGGCCCTCTGCCCGCCATTTTACCCTGGATTGTAGGGCATACCGCAGATGTAAACGCGGCGAAGCCACCAGGTAGGCCATTATTATGCTTCCAAACTGCTCCGCTCCCAGCGTCCCGGTCCCCAGGGTTTGTAGTTGGGTGGAGGCGAAAAGGTTCGCAGCAGCGTGAGTTGGTCGTCCAGGGGTGAGGGGGGAGGGGGGAGGCCGGACAGGCGGCGGAGTAGACACCTTCTTTATGACTGAGCAATCAATGGGTCTCACTGGCTGTCACCCCCAGGGTCCGCTTTCAGTCTAAATCCTCCGGGTGGCAGAGTAGCTCCGGACAAAACCGCGTTAATTGATAGGTGCACCCCCGAACTCCGATGTTCCCTGCAAACCAACCCCAGGTCCACTCGTGTTCGACATCCGGGTCCGAAGGCTCACTGCACAAGGAGTACCCCGAGTCCGTCAGTCCACTCATGGATCCAGCATGCCCCTGGGACCGGGCGCAGGGGGTGTATCAATGAGGAGCCAGCCCGCCACTACAGGTCATATGGTGGGGAGCAGGAAAGAGAAGTAGGTCACAAATATCACCGCTCCACATTCAGGCCCGCCTCCTCTGCCGTCCCGGAGGTCACGCCGGAGTTAGAAGCACATCCAAAGTGCCGGGGGGGGTTCTGTTACACGCAGCAAGGTCCTGCCGTCAGGGGAGGACACCACAGGGGGCAGCAAAGGCGGCGGGATCGCCGTTCAAAGTGCACAGGTGTCCGTGTGTCCGCCGCTGGCCGCCTCAACAAACTTAGTCCCCGGTCTTTCAGGCCCCACCAGGCCTTGCGCAGTCAGGCGGCGATATTTTCAGATGTTGGCTTTGGTTCGGAAGCTAGGAAGCACCGATGTGCGCCGCTTGAGGTCCGACATCAGGGGAACCTCTCGGTATACTCCAGTTCACCGGATTAATATGCGGATTTTGATTGCAGGGCTGCTACAACTCCGGAGCTCTCAGACTAGGCGGCCATTTCCTACGGCCGGTAGCCACGCCCCTCTCAAGCGTTTTTTTTTAAACGGGTAGATTACAGTGGCACTTTTAACACGAGGGACCCACAACCTTCCGCTGTTCTACCAGTGCTTTTATGCTAGTCCATCGTGTCTGAAAAAGACACGCACTAGGGATTCACTCTACCGGCATGAGTGGGGTCCCAATCACTGGGGACACCCCGACCATGAGGAGGGCTCTCACTCATTTTGTTATATCTATCTTGAGCCACAGAGCACATTACAGGGGTATTGAGCCACCTCCACCCACGATAAATACTTTCAGATAATCATAGCCTATTACACACACAACTAGTTGCAAACCTTTAACCACAGTTTCCTCCCATGACCAGCCAGATGTTGGATGAAATAAACCCGATGTATAACACGCCGTATACTGTTGTTGTCTGTAAACTAAACCAATTAGGTGAGTTAGATGCCCTATCACCTAAGTTTTTGCTGCTACATTTGTGATTTTTAACCATGAGCTTTGTAAAGTTTTCCACAGGAGCATGCCCGCAATGTCGCTCACTGAGGAATTGCACGAATACTTGTTCATTAGTTTTTAACTCACATGCTAGCTGCACTTGTTCTAGCATGACACAAGGAATGCACATAATCACCCGATGTTTTATTTCAAACCTGTTGTGATTTGCTCCTTTTCTCCCAATCCAGGTAGATGCAGCTCAACACAGGTATAATACAGGAAAACATGTTTTCTGTTAGCTTATCATACTGACGTAGACAGTTGAAACCTTGGATGTATTCTTTATTTTAAGGTCCTGAAGAATCGCTAGCCAGTGCATAAAAGCGAGAAACAGGTTGACCGAGCATAGCACGGCCCCACACCCGCACTTCACCTAAACGGCAGTTGGATGAAAGATCTCCGCCAAAGAGCCCCTCTTTGAGGTGTCGCCCGTTGGGTATTGCACCGCCGACCCAACGAGGAGCAGCCCAGATGATGAAGCATGACACCTGAAAGGGTGTGTGAGGGCATTATATCCAACAAAATGGATGCCCAACCGTAGGACTCCACAAGACCCTACAACATCCCACACACCACAGTGATACGCACATTCCTTAACCTCAAGGAACAGCCCAGCCTTCTTTGTTCTTACTGTTTACTTTAGGGCACAAGCTGAGGCTGGTTTCCTTCATAAAATGCACCTACCTCGATATTCAATTGGCCATCGTTTGTGTCTACATATCCGCCTACCAACAAATGTCAGTGCACACTTTTCCACCAG
This sequence comes from Lissotriton vulgaris, assembly GCF_964263255.1. Taxonomy (NCBI): domain Eukaryota; kingdom Metazoa; phylum Chordata; class Amphibia; order Caudata; family Salamandridae; genus Lissotriton; species Lissotriton vulgaris. The sequence continues at coordinate 249,987,399 of NC_141694.1, forward strand.
GCACACACACCACCAGCCTTCAGTGCACGCTTCCAGACACACACACCACCAGCCGTCAGTGCATGCTTTGCCACAAGGCGCACACACAACCAGCCGTCAGTGCACGCTTTCAACAGGCATACAGACCACCGGCCGTCAGTGCACACTCACCAGACACACACACCACCAGCCGTCAGTGCACGCTTTCACCCTTGCGTACACACCGCTGGCCGTCAGTGCACACTCACCAGGCACACACACCACCAGCCATCAGTGCACAATTTCTACAGGCACACACACACACCACCAGCCATCAGTGCAAGCTTTCACCACACACCACCAGCCATCAGTGCAGGCTTTCACCAGGCACACACACCACCAGCCATCAGTGCACGCTTCCACCAGGCACACACACCACCAGCCGTCAGTGCAGCTTCCACCACACACACACACCACCAGACGTCAGTGCACACTTTCACAAGGCACACACACCACCAGCTGTCAGTGCAAGCTTTCCCCAGGCACACACTACCAGCCGTTAGTGCACGCTTTCAACAGGCACACACACCACCAGCTGTCAGTGCACGCTTCCACCAGGCACACACACCACCAGCCTGCAGTAACACTTCCACCAGGCACATACACCACAAGTCATCAATGCACAGTTTCTACAGGCACACACACCACCAGCCATCAGTGCATGCATCACTTGTTAACGCATCCACAATTAACTATTGTAGCAATCGCAGTATGGCGCACTTTACTTTTAAACATGTCAGTGCACGGTTTTCCACCAGGCACACACACCACCAGCCTTCAGTGCACACTTCCAGACACACACACCACCAGCTGTCAGTGCATGCTTTGCCAACAGGCACACACACCACCAGCCATCAGTGCACGCTTTCACCAGGCACACACACCACCAGCCGTCAGTGCACGCTTCCACCAAGCACACATACCACCAGCCTTCAGTGCACGCTTTCAGACACACACCACCAGCCGTCAGTGGACTCTTTGCCATCATGCACACACACCACCAGCCGTCAGTGCACTCTTTCAACAGGCACACACACACCACCAGCCATCAGTGCACACTTTAACCAGGCATACACGCCACCGGCCGTCAGTGCACACTTTCAGCAGGCACACACACCACCAGCCATCAGTGCACGCTTCCACCAGGCACACACACCACCAGCCGTCAGTGCACGCTTCCACCAAGCACACATACCACCAGCCTTCAGTGCACGCTTTCAGACACACACCACCAGCCGTCAGTGGACTCTTTGCCATCATGCACACACACCACCAGCCGTCAGTGCACTCTTTCAACAGGCACCCACACACCACCAGCCATCAGTGCACACTTTAACCAGGCATACACACCACCGGCCGTCAGTGCACACTTTCAGCAGGCACACACACCACCAGCCATCAGTGCACGCTTCCACCAGGCACACACACCACCAGCCATCAGTGCACGCTTCCACCACACACACACCACCAGACATCAGTGCATGCTTTCACAAGGCACACACACATCACCAGCTGTCAGTGCATGCTTTCACCAGGTGCACACTACCAGCCATCAGTGCACGCTTTCACTAGGCACACACACCACCAGCCGTCAGTGCATTCTTCCACCAGGCACACACACCACCAGCCTGCAGTGCACACTTCCACCAGGCACATACACCACCAGCCATCAGTGCACAATTTCTAAAGGCACACACACCACAAGCCATCAGTGCACGCATCAATTGTTAACGCATCCACAATTAACTATTGTAGCAATCGCAGTATTGCGCACTTTACTTTTAAACATGTCAGTGTGCGCTTTTCCACCAGGCACACGGACCAACAGCAATCAATGCACACTTCCAGACACACACACCACCAGCCGTCAGTGCATGCTTTGCCACCAGGCACACACACCTACAGCCTTCAGTGCACGCTTTCAACAGGCACACACACAACACCAGCTGTCAGTGCATGCTTTCACCAGGCACACACACCACCATCCGTCAGTGCACGCTTCCACCAAGCACACACACCACCAGCCTTCAGTGCACGCTTCCAGACACACACACCACCAGCCATCAGTGCACTCTTTGCCATCATGCACACACACCACCAGCCGTCAGTGCACTCTTTCACCAGGTGCACAGTACCAGCCGTCAGTGCACGCTTTCACCAGGCACACACACCACTAGTTGTCAGTGCACGCTTCCACCAGGCACACACACACCACCAGCCTGCAGTGCACACCTCCACCAGGCACATAGACCACCAGCCATCAGTGCAGAATTTCTACAGGCACACACACACCACCAGCCATCAGTGCACGCATCAATTGTTAACGCATCCACAATTAACTATTGTAGCAATCGAAAGTATTCAATTTACTTTGAAACATGTCAATGCATGCTTTTGATTTGCGGGCTGCTACGACTCCGGAGCTCTCAGACTAGGCGGCCATTTCCTACGGCCGGTAGCCACGCCCCCTCAAGCGTTTTTTTTTAAACGGGTAGATTACAGTGGCACTTTTAACACGAGGGACCCACAACATTCCGTAGTTCTACCAGTGCTTTTATGCTAGTCCATCGTGTCTGAAAAAGACACGCACTAGGGATACACTCTACCGGCATGAGTGGGGTCCCAAACACTGGGGACACCCCGACCATGAGGAGGGCTCTCACTCACTTTGTTATATCTATCTTGAGCCACAGAGCACATTACAGGGGTATTGAGCCACCTCCACCCACGATAAATACTGTCAGATAATCATAGCCTGTTACACACACCACTAGTTGCAAACCTTTAACCACGGTTTCCTCCCATGACCAGCCAGATGTTGGATGAAATAAACCCGATGTATAACCTGCCGGATACTGTTGTTGTCTGTAAACTAAACCAATTAGGTGAGTTAGATGCCCTATCACCTAAGTTTTTGCTGCTACATTTGTGATTTTTAACCATGAGGTTTGTAAAGTTTTCCACAGGAGCATGCCCACAATGTCGCTCACTGAGGAATTGCACGAATACTTGTTCATTAGTTTTTAACTCACATGCTAGCTGCACTTGTTCTAGAATGACACAAGGAATGCACATAATCACCCGATGTTTTATTTCAAACCTGTTGTGATTTGCTCCTTTTTTCCCAATCCAGGTAGATGCAGCTCAACACAGGTATAATACAGGAAAACATTTTTTCTGTTAGCTAATCATACTGACGTAGACAGTTGAAACCTTGGATGTATTCTTTATTTTAAGGTCCTGAAGAATCGCTAGCCAGTGCATAAAAGCGAGAAACACGTTGACCGAGCATAGCACATACTGAACCGTGATTCGTATTTGGAAGCATAATATTCCAGCGAGTACCGGTCAGTGCTATTTTTAATTAGAGCAGGGGACCCCCAGAATAAATTAATTCCTGGTACTCCTAGCTTTATTTTAATCCACACTAACACGTCTACGCTATTCTGGCCCCACACCCGCACTTCACCTAAACGGCAGTTGGATAAAAGATCTCCGCCAAAGAGCCCCTCTTTGAGGTGTCGCCCGTCAGGTATTGCACCGCCGACCCAACGAGGAGCAGCCCAGATGATGAAGCATGACACCTGAAAGGGTGTGTGAGGGCATTATATCCAACAAAATGGATGCCCAACCGTAGGACTCCACGAGACCCTACAACATCCCACACACCACAGTGATACGCACATTCCTTAACCTCAAGGAACAGCCCAGCCTTCTTTCTTCTTACTGTTTACTTTAGGGCGCAAGCTGAGGCTGGACCTAGCACTCATTAGGAGTGGTGATTGCCCTTATCCTAATAACTCCCCCTTTTGTTAATAACTAATTTTGGCACATGACCTGTGAGGCAGAGTGTTCCAAATCATGGCTTATTTGCAACTTTTTATAAAGGTTCCTAAAGAAAAAGGAGCCAAACTCGGATTGTTCATAACCCGAAGCCATTCCCAAGCAGACCACTGTGCACTGTCCTATGCTGAATAAGATACTAGTCTCAGCCCAGTTACCAGCACATCAAAGTTCACATCACTGAAAGCACCATCGCAACTGACGTTAATTGGAGCCTCAGCTCGGTTTCCTTCATAAAATGCACCTACCTTGATACTCAATTGGCCATCGTTTGTGTCTACATATCCGCCTACCAACAAATGTCAGTGCACACTTTTCCACCAGGCACACACACCACCAGCCTTCAGTGCACGCTTCCAGACACACACACCACCAGCCGTCAGTGCATGCTTTGCCACAAGGCGCACACACCACCAGCCGTCAGTGCACGCTTTCACCAGACATACAGACCACCGGCCGTCAGTGCACACTCACCAGACACACACACCACCAGCCGTCAGTGCACGCTTTCACCAGGCATACACACCGCTGCCCGTCAGTGCACACTTACCAGGCACACCCACCACCAGCCATCAGTGCACAATTTCTACAGGCACACACACACACACCACCAGCCGTCAGTGCAAGCTTTCACCACACACCACCAGCCATCAGTGCAGGCTTTCACAGGCACACACACCACCAGCCATCAGTGCACGCTTCCACCAGGCACACACACCACCAGCTGTCAGTGCACGCTTCCACCACACACACACTACCAGACGTCAGTGCACACTTTCACCAGGCACACACACACCACCAGCTGTCAGTGCAAGCTTTCCCCAGGCACACACTATCAGCCGTTAGTGCACGCTTTCAACAGGCACACACACCACCAGCTGTCAGTGCACGCTTCCACCAGGCACACACACCACCAGCCTGCAGTGCACACTTCCACCAGGCACATACACCACAAGTCATCAATGCACAGTTTCTACAGGCACACACACCACCAGCCATCAGTGCATGCATCAATTGTTAACACATGCAGAATTAACTATTGTAGCAATCGCAGTATGGCGCACTTTACTTTTAAACATGTCAGTGCACGCTTTTCCACCAGGCACACACACCACCAGCCTTCAGTGCACACTTCCAGACACACACACCACCAGCTGTCAGTGCATGCTTTGCCAACAGGCACACACACCACCAGCCATCAGTGCACACTTTCAACAGGCACACACACAACAACAGCTGTCAGTGCACGCTTTCACCAGGCACACACCACCAGCCGTCAGTGCACGCTTCCACCAAGCACACATACCACCAGCCTTTAGTGCACGCTTTCAGACACACACCACCAGCCGTCAGTGGACTCTTTGCCATCATGCACACACACCACCAGCCGTCAGTGCACACTTTAACCAGGCATACACACCACCGGCCGTCAGTGCACACTTCCAGCAGGCACACACACCACCAGCCATCAGTGCACAATTTCTACAGGCACAAACACACACCACCAGCCGTCAGTGCACGCTTTCACCAGGCACACACCACCAGCCATCAGTGCACACTTTCACCAGGCACGCACACCACCAGCCATCAGTGCACGCTTCCACCACACACACACCACCAGACATCAGTGCACGCTTTCACAAGGCACACACACATCACCAGCTGTCAGTGCATGCTTTCACCAGGTACACACTACCAGCCATCAGTGCACGCTTTCACCAGGCACACACACCACCAGCCGTCAGTGCATGCTTCCACCAGGCACACACACCACCAGCCTGCAGTGCACACTTCCAACAGGCACATACACCACCAGCCATCAGTGCACAATTTCTAAAGGCACACACACGACAAGCTATCAGTGCACGCATCAATTGTTAACGCATCCACAATAAAAGATTGTAGCAATCGCAGTATTGCGCACTTTACTTTTAAACATGTCAGTGTACGCTTTTCCACCAGGCACACACACCACCAGCAATCAGTGCACACTTCCAGACACACACACCACCAGCCGTCAGTGCACGCTTTGCCACCAGGCACACACACCTACAGCCTTCAGTGCACGCTTTCAACAGGCACACACACAACACCAGCTGTCAGTGCATGCTTTCACCACGCACACACACCATCATCCGTCAGTGCACGCTTCCACCAAGCACACACACCACTAGTCTTCAGTGCACGCTTCCAGACACACACACCACCAGCCATCAGTGCACTCTTTGCCATCATGCACACACACCACCAGCCGTCAGTGCACTCTTTCACCAGGTACACACTACCAGCCATCAGTGCACAATTTCACAAGGCATACACACCACTGGCCGTCAGTGCACACTTTCACCAGGCACACACACCACCAGCCATCAGTGCACAATTTCTACAGGCACACACACACACCACCAGCCATCGGTGCACGATTTCACCATCACATACCACCAGCCGTCAGTGCACACTTTCAGCAGGCACACAAACCACCAGCTATCAGTGCACGCTTCCACCAGGCACATACACCACCAGCCGTCAGTGCACACTTCCACCACATGCACACCACCAGACATCAGTGCACGCTTTCACCAGGCACACACACACCACCAGCTGTCAGTGCACGCTTTCACCAGGTACACACTACCAGCCGTCATTGCACGCTTTCACCAGGCACACACACCACCAGTCGTCAGTGCACGCTTCCACCAGGCACACACACCACCAGCCTGCAGTGCACACCTCCACCAGGCACATAGACCACCAGCCATCAGTGCAGAATTTCTACAGGCACACACACACCACCAGCCATCAGTGCACGCATCAATTGTTAACGCATCCACAATTAACTATTGTAGCAATCGAAAGTATGCACTTTACTTTTAAACATGTCAGTGCATGCTTCCACCAAGCACACACATCACCAGCCTTCAATGCACGTTTCCAGACACACACACCACCAGCCGTCAGTGCACTCTTTGCCACCAGGCACACACACCATCAGCTGTCAGTGCACGCTTTCAACAGGTACACACACACCACCAGCCATCAGTGCACACTTTCACCAGGCATACACACCACCAGGCCGTCAGTGCACACTTTCACCAGGCCAGCACCTAGCATTCCCCACTATTATGCAGCTTCTTAATTAAGAGCAGTGGTGGAATTATCTGTGATGGAATACAAAATGAATTATAAATCACAATATAGTTTTGTGATGTGGTCTGGGTGAAGAAACAACACAGACCTCTCAAATGATAGCTTAACACACGAGTGTCCACCATAAGGAAAGCATGGGACAGATGCAGTGCATCACAAGGCTGGGTAATGTACTTCCCCCCCTAGAGAAATATTCATTACAATGCAACTTTCATTTCTGTACTGGAGGGTCAAACATTTAGCAGCTAGATAGAAGGGGCTTGTATGAGAAGGCAATTCCTAAAACCTTTCTGCAATGCAACACAGACCTTGACCTCCCAGAAAGAACGACTTCACTTTGCCCAAATACAGAATTGGATAACACCCCCCCTGATGGTGGAAGGGACGTGGGGCACAGAGGCTCTGGAAGTGGAAGTGCTAGGTGTGCTGCAGCACCCTCAAAATAACCATGTTGTAGTTCAGAAAGTGAACAAGCTATAACCTTCAAGTTGAGTTTTTATCTTGTCACAAATTGCTGGTTATTCTTTTAAGATAGAGAGTGGCATTTATTTTTCTTTTCTTTCTCTGACTGCAAATAGAGAGAATTGTTTTAAGCGAGCTATGTGACAATCTTCATCCGCCCTTTAGAAAAGCACAAAAGACACTTTTGGTCGTAATTATTAAGTGGATCAAAACAATCAAGGCACTTTACTTGGTGATTATCAAATGATAACTATCTATTGAAAACCGATTTCCACACATTATCATTTGTGGACTATATAGTTTTATCAGTAAAACTACATGTCTGGTCAATTTAGTGGCCAATTCAATGGAAATTGAATGTGCTGTCTGTAAATCACAGTGAGGAACCACACTAACTTTAGTAATATGTTTGTGGCATTTTGTATCATAATTCCCTCCCAGCTATATAGCACACCCTTAACACTTGCCTGCTGAATGGGAGAGGCTCATTTGCTACATTTGTTCTATGTGTGATGCATTGCTGACTAGTTCATAATCCTAAAATTGATGGCAGCACCCCCACTCTGAAAATTGTTCCAGCACTTCTGGAGGGTCATTTAGTGATGCTCTGCACATTTGGTGAATATGTCAGTCAGTCACATTTTCAGAAGGTGGATCAACACTGCTTAAAGGGATATTAGTATATTCGATCCCCTTCCTGTAATGTGATGCTCCAACCGATGTGAAGGCTTTGGTGAAGCATGAGTGGCTTATGAGGCTATAATCCTTGGGGGCCATCAAACTGACTCTTGCTCCTAATTAAGGCTCCCAGTTTTCCGTTTTTGCTGATTTTTACAGATACATACAGACAGAAAACAATGTGTTTCTTGTCTCTATTTCTTTTTTTTTTTATGTTTGAAAGCTTTATTAAAGAAAAACAAATATTACAAGAAGGTGATATCAGCAAAATAGGAGAAAGGAGTATATGATGGGATGAATTAAACAGAAGCAGCCAATATCACAATAAAAACAAAGCATTTTGAATTATGGGGGGTGCGGGGGGGAGGGGGGGAAAGGGAGAGGAAAATGTTATTATCACTGAGGATGGATAAATAAATAAGATAAAAAATACAATGGATATCAACAAAAAAGTACAGTAGAAAACATCATATGTAACAATTACTGGAATGAAGAGCAAGTAATATCGGAGAACAATATAAAGCTAAAAACACAATAGCAAAATTGAAAGTATCATAAAAAACATCATAAAAACTACAGGCAAGAGTATATGTATTCAGGGAGGTTTGAAATTATCCGAAGAAAGTGGAGAATAAGTCTTTTTGGCAGATTGATCTAAGTATAGAGTAAGAGGTAACCAGTAAAGGTCAACATTTCGGAAGGGTTTGCAAGAGGAAGCAAAGGCAACATCAAGTCTGTGTGCCTGACATACAAAATTCCACCAGCAATTTAGGGACAATTTGTTCAAGGATTTCCAATTAGAGACAATGTGTTGTAATGCAAGAGCTAGCATAAGGTCAAAAAGACCGTGGGAATGTGGTGGGAGATCTAAATCTTCTGAGAGGCTACCAAGAAATACTAAAGGGGCAGAAAAGTGAACAGAAATGTTAAAAATACGAGAGAGACGAGAGAATATCTGAGACCAAAAAATATGAGTTGAAGGACAGAAAAAGAAGAGGTGTAAAAGATCTGCAGAAGGGGCATTACAGGTCCAACAGTTAGATACAGCATTGGGTTGAAAGCGAGAAATAGAAAGAGGAGAAAGGTATAGTCTGTGATAAAAGAAAAATAGGGATTGAGTAAGAGAGGCAGTACGGGAAACCTTCAAGGATCTGGCCCATATTTTGTCCCAGAGAGAAGTCGACCAAGAAGAACGTAAGTCTGTTTCCCAGGACAATTCCAATTTCGATTTGAGACGATCTGGATTGGGGGCTGAGAAGTACCGGTAAATGATGGAAGCTTTAGGAACAGTAGAAAGAACGGCGAGTAAAGATGAAGACGAAGCTGCGAGGCCGTCAGAAGGAAGAGAATAATATCGATCTAGAATCGTTTCCATGAGGATAAGGAATTTCTTTGCAAAAGAAGGAGGGCAATGGAATTGAGAACGGAGTTTAGGAAAAGAGCAAGGGGATGAACCATCAAAAAGATGATATACCCAAATGATACCTTTTGCTCTCCATGAAGGCCAAGCAATAGGTCTGTTATTTATTAATATAAGTGAGTTGTACCATATAGGCGATAGAAGGAAGGATTCTTGTGTCATCGAGGTAGGGGAGACTAAAGGACGGAGAAGAGAGGAAGTATGTTTGAATAGCAGGGGATTAAGGCATGGGGCTTTGGAAGTGAAGTGAATTACCTCTTGTAGAGAATATGGAAGCAATAATTCCTGTTCTACAGTAAGCCAGAGGGGATAAAAAGGGGAGGGTTCCTGAGATAACCAGCGGGAGGCCTGTCGAAGTGAGAAGGATTTATGATAAAGGCGAAAATCTGGAAAGTTGGTTCCACCATTAAGTTTAGATTTACGCAAGTGTAAAAGAGATATGCGAGCTTTTTTCTGTTTCCAGAGAAATTTGGACAACACCGAGTCAATGCGACGGAAATAGGAGAATGGGATGCGAACGGGAAGCATGGATAATAAGTAGATCAAAATGGGGGCAATCATCATCCTGATGGAGTCAAGACGGCCCCACCAGGAGAGAAATAGTGGGTTCCAAGAAGTGAGTAAGGAGTCAATTCTGGATATAACTGCATTCATATTGAGTTGAATAGAGGAAGAAATAGAGGGGGAGAAAAGAACACCCAGATATTTAATTTTTGTAGAATTCCAAGCGAAACCAGTGGTCGTGAAGAAGTGGGGAAGGCAGAATTTAGTTAAGGGAAGGATTTCTGTTTTGTCAGAATTTATTTTGTAACCCGAGACCAAAGAAAATTTCTCGAATTCATTTAATAAAGAGGGGACAGAGGTGGTCGGATCTGAAATAAACAAAAGAATATCATCAGCATATGCAGACAATTTAAGATGTTGTGTACCATATGGGAAACCAGAGATGGATGGGTTATTACGTATAGAAGTAAGGAAGGGTTCAAGTGCCAAAATAAATAAAAGAGGTGATAAAGGACAGCCCTGACGGACTCCACGTTGGAGTATGAATGGGGAAGTGAGTTGACCATTAACGAGAACAGAGGCTTTGGGCATAGAATAAATCAAGGAAATGAAAGATATAAATTTAGGATTAAAGCCATGCCATTTTAGGGAAGCCATGAGAAAGGACCAGTCAACCCGGTCAAAGGCTTTCTCAGCGTCTACTGAAATGGCTGCAAGGGGGATTGATAGGGAAGGGGCTTTACTTAAGACATTAAGGAAGAGCCTAGAGTTATCCGATGTTAAACGGCCCTTAACGAAGCCACATTGTTCTTTCCCTATAAGATGTGGGAGGAGCGGGTCAAGACGAAGAGCTAGCAATTTTGCAAAAATTTTATAGTCCACATTGACTAGAGATATAGGTCGATAATTTTTACAGAACTTAGGGTCTCTGCCATCTTTAGGGATAAGGCATATGGTAGCGTCCTGAAATGAACCCTGGGCTGATCCAGTAGAACAAAAAGATTGAAAGAGAGATAGAAGTTTAGGTAAGAGGAGATCTGAGAAGTGTAAATAAAATTCAACTGGAAAACCATCGGGTCCTGGAGTCTTGCCTTTAGTAAGGGAGGATAGGGCAGAGGAAAGCTCCGAAAGAGTGAGATCAGAATCAACCGTCGAAAAATTAAGGTGGGAAGTATCTGGTTGAGGTAAATTGTCAAAATAAGATTGAATTAGTTCTGGAGTGGGAGGATTTTCCGGAGTGTATAAAGTCTTATAAAAGGAATGAAATTGGTCTAAAATTTCCGCGTCGGTATGAAGTAGAGTATTAGAAGGAGAGTAAATTGAATCAATGTTAGTTCGTTCTTTACGGGACTTTAAATAATTAGCTAATAATTTGCCAGATTTATTGCGACCTCCGTAGTAACGGGCACTGCTCCGAAGGAGAAAAGAGGAAGCAGAGTCCGTAGTGAGCTTATTAAAAGCAATCTTAGATTTAAGTAATTCAGGAGACATAATCTTAGTAGAGGAAGTATAGAATTGATGTTCCAGAGATTTAATATGTGCAAGGGTAATTTTACGTTTTTGAAGGAATTTTTTCTTTTTCCTGGAGACAAAATCAATAATGAAACCTCGAGCGGTGGCCTTGAAAGAGTCCCAGAGATTATGAGGGGGGGTATCAGGGGTATGGTTGAGATGAAAAAATTCAGAAACAAAAGAACGAAAAGAGGAGGAAAAAAGAGGATCAGTAAGAAGAGAAGGGTTAAAACGCCAGCGAGAAGATTTAGGAGTCGGAGGAAGGAAATCAAAAACAGTAACAATAGGGGCATGATCAGAAATAACTATAGGCTCAATTGAGGAGGAAATAAGGTGTTGAGAGAGAGATGAAGAGAGAAAAATGTAGTCCAAACGGGAGAAAGAAGCATGAGGAGGAGAGAAAAAGGAGAAATCCATAACATCTGGGTGTGTGAGTCTCCATGAGTCCACAAGATGAGTTTGAGTGAGAGTGTCTAGGAATTGTTTATGTGGTTTGTAAGGGGAAAAACGAACCGAGGATCTACGGTCTAAAAATGGGTCAACGATCTGATTACAGTCTCCACCTAATAGGAAAGAGTCGTCTTTATATTGAATACATTTTGCTGTAATGGAGGGCCAAAAAGAGGAGTCAAAACATGTAGGGCCATAAACATTGAATACGGTAATTGGGATATTATTAATTCGTAGTTTAGCTAAAACCCATCGCCCCTCATCATCTTTTTCTTCTAGAATTACTTTACACTGAAGGCGTTTATGAATCAAAATGGCTACTCCATTCTTTTTTTGAGAAGCGGGAGAAAATAAAACAGTTCCAACCCATAATCGCTTCAGTTTCAAAGATTCAATATCAGAGAGGTGAGTTTCTTGAATAAGAACAATATCAGGATTGTATGAGGAGAGGTGGGAGAGTACTCTTTGCCTTTTGATAGGGTGATTAAATCCTTTCACATTCCATGAAACAACTTTGAAGGTGAAAACGTATTAAATTGATCAAAAGCGAAATATGCAACAACATACTGTATAGATAATAATTCAAACTGTAAAGAGATAATAGCCGTAAAATTCGTCAAAAAGGTAGAAGGAAGAGCAGGTAGAGAATGAAGGAGAAAAGAAAAAAGGGAGAGGGAGAGGGGAAGGAACAGGGAAAGATGATCAGTAGGGAAGGAAGAAGGAAGAAAATAGAGAAGGCATAGAAGACAGTACAAATCCAAGAGGATGACTGTATCGAACATACCTGGAAGGGGAAGTATACACAAAGGGAAGGTGGGGAGGTGGTGATGCGTTACAAGACGGACGGACCAGGATCAGGAGCAGGACCACATCGAGAACGCACAAAAGGAAAATGGGATGGGACAAAACGGTGGAAGGAGTATCTGATACATATCCGTCTGGGGAAAAAAGGAAAAATTGTTAACATAGAGAGCATGTGACGTAAAGGTATAGGTTCAGAGGTGAGAAAAAGAAAGTAGAGATACATAGAAGACGCAAGAGAAAGATAACAGAGAAAAGATATGCAAAGTAAGAATGTGGGAAGTTGAGAGAAGAAAAATGGAGAAGTGCATGAAGTCAAAGACAAACTAATAGAAGAACAATCATATAGACAGTAAAAGTTCAATTTCAGCCACTGTTCGAAGCAGAAGAGGAGGCATCCATCCCTTCTTCACTATGAAGAAGAAGAAAGTTTCTTAATTCTCCAGGTTCTTGAAATGACCATGTCTTGTTCCGATAGGTGACTCTGAAAGTACAAGGGTGAAACAAGCCATATCTTGCTCCCAAGGAGCGCAGAGAGGGACGCATAGCCAGAAATTCCTTACGTCTGGATGCAGTGGCGTTAGAAAGATCCTGAGATAAATACACTCGTTGACCTTGCCAATTGACTTGTTTTTTATTCCTCGCAGCTGAGAGAATCAAGAGGAGATCCGTGTATTTCAGAAAGAGTATGATAACTCCACGAGGTTTTGAGGAAGAATCCGTTCTGGCCCCCAGTCTATGAGCACGTTGAATACTAATGGAAGTAGAAGGTGGGAGGTCCAGAAGTTTCGGCAGGAAGGTGGTAAAGAAAGACACCGGATTGTCCCCCTCAAGATTTTCCGGCAAATTGTAAATACGGAGGTTGTTCCTCCTATTGCGATTTTCCAAATCTTCTGTGTGCTTTTGAAGTGAGAGGACAGTTTTTTCTAAGGCGTCTATACGTTGAGTGTTGGACTGAATGTCAGGGAATTGCTGTTCAACAGTAGAAAGTCGGGCATCCATGTTTTCCCACTTATCCTTTAGAAGCTGCATGTCTGTACTTGTTTTTTCAATAAATGGACGCAATGCTCGCAGCTCTTCCAGAATTTGATCCGTAGGAGAAGTTGAAGGATTGTCTTCTGGTGTAGGAGAGTTTTGCTTGAGGCGTTTGCCCGCTGGAGCAGGTGGGGAAGATTTACTGGTAGTGGTATGAGCCAAAGATGATTTTTGAGAGGTCATTTTTATAGAAGAATTGGCTTTACGTGTACCAGATGAAGAAGACGCCCCCGATGTGTTCACCGATGGTATGAAGACAAATTGCGGTTTACGTAATCTGACCATAGGAGTGAGTGGTCGTACCGCTAGAGAGGCTCAATTCCCTGAGAGGCGACTGAAGGTGCGTTTGGAATGTTCCGGAAATATCTCCGAAGAGAGGGTGAAGCATCAAAGTGATTGATGTGAGAGAGCGTCAGGGAAGTAGAGCAAATTAATCAGTGAACACAAAAAAGAATGTGACTAAAATGTTAACATGCTGAAGGGCATCCTGAGAGAACTGAGGCGCAGGAAAAATGAACAGAAAGTTTCAATATAGCGCCATGAGGAGGGACATGTAGGAGAAGAAGTATTGTAGGACTTTGACCATGTTAGGTCATGAAAAAAGCAGTTTTCAGGGGTGAAGCTTCGTGAAGAGTGCGTATTTGTCGTGTGCTCCAAGGTAAAATAAGAGGAGAGAAAAACGCAGCAAAATAGTCTCTGATATAATAGGTACTGCTCACCCCTGAAATGGAATCAGCGTCGTGAAGGTCGTTGGTGTCTGGTGACACTTCGTGTGGCGGTAAAGCCTGGCAGCCGAGGCTCCGAGATTCGGGAGAGTCTCAAAATGGCGGCTCCGTGAGGGGCTGGGAAAACATCGCAGAGAAGAGCGAAAACGGCACCACAAGCATTGTAAAGCCGCTCCGCCGACTCCGCTAGCCTTCCGCAGGAGAAATCCAGCAACTGGGTGCAGGAGCGGTCCCGGTTACATCGGGAAATCACGCCGTGAGGTGATCGATGCGGCGGAGCTCCGTACCTAGCCGGCCATCTTGCGCGGCATCCAAGCCACGCCCCCCTCTATTTCTTTTTTAAAGTGGACAAATACTGAAAATTGTGCTTCTTTTGAGTGACTCTCCATGCTGTCTTTCATGAAGAACAGGCCAACATCTGAGCAGATAGACAGCACGGGGAATTAAAAAACAGGATAAGAGTTCCTTAAATATAGACATATGTTAATATATATATGAAGTATATATACTTCATATTATATATATGAATAATATTAACCTGTGGGAGTAGCGGTTTATTCTATTCAGCTGCTTAATTTACGAAAATGCGATAGGCATCAAAGTATCCGTTAAATAAATGTGGAAATGTATTATTGTTTTCCCAAAACACACAATAAACATGGATAAATACCAGTAACATGGGCAAAAAATAAATATGGATAAATACGGATGGAAATGCTAAAAAAATAAATGCCATAAAACTGAGAGCCCTACTCCTATTTGAAAAAGGGCAAAGTCCCCACCGCTTTCACAGTGGTACAAAAGACTGGTTCATTCTTGCTATGGTATGGTTAATGCGCAACATGAATTCATATACAATGAGAACCTAAATGGAAACCTATACTCACATTGAGCAGAAACCCACAGAGCTCGACACTCCATCCTCGATGGAGATTCTTGGGCTTGTTCAACCTTCTTTCTTCCTTGCTTCCCTTGGAGGAGGAAGGGTAGGTTGGAATGTGGCTGCGGGTTCAGAGATTCAAGATGGCGGTGCAATAAAGAGTGCAAGGAGAAGCCACAACGATTTGGGGAGCATAAGGCGTATCCGGAACCAGGCTAAACGCGGTGGATACGGGTGAAGGACAAACCACGGCAGAGGCGGCGTACGGCTTGTGCAGAAGAACGGAAGGTCGGACTCGCGCACAAAAGAAATAAGCATAATCCGAAGATAAACAAAGGCGGCCATCTTGATCACAACCTGAAGTGCAACAAGGAGGCGTAACAAACGGGGACTAGCCCAGCGAAGCACCCCGCCTGAAGGTCCACAACCGTGAGAACGCGGAAGAGCGGAGCAAGCGGCCACACACGGAGGTAGGAGAGGTGGTGTGGTAGAGCGGGAGTGAGGCGAAAGCTAGGTGCAAGCTGTACAGCGAGACACGCCCCTGCAACGGAAGCGCGAGAGCAGTTCCCAGCCGGCGCAAAGGAAGCGGTACAAAACGAAGCTATGCCTGTCCCGTTCACTCGGCGAGGTGCCAGTGAAGCGGCCGGTTAACGTTGAGGCAGCGTCCATCTGGAACGGGGAGAACTAACGGCGGCGGCCATCTTGGAAGGGGCAGGGCACACCGCTGCAAGAGCGAGCCCCAGCCCCAGCCGACGCAAGACAGGCAAGAGAAACGAAGCACTGCTGGTCTTCTTTGCGAGCGCCGTCCTTCGAAACCGGAGAAGCACCAAGGTAGCGGCCGGCAAACAGAGAAGCGCCCATCCAGGAAAGAGGAGAGCAAAAGGCGGCGGCCATCTTGGAAGGGGCCGACCACATCAGATCACACCACAGCAGACTGAGGCGCGGCTGTACACACCAACGCAAGCACACCGCAACAATATGGTAGCGCGAGCAGGGTATACACCAAAACTTTGAGCACGAGCAGGCACACGCGAGAAACGGAAGTGCGACTCAAGGCGCAAGAAAGGGGTGGCGGAAGTGAGGCTGTGGACAAAGGCAGCCATCTTAGAAGGGTGAAACCGGCGGGGGACACCATAAGAGGAGGCCACCCACAGGCAGGCAAGCAGAGATAGCGGAGCTTTCAGCCTCGGTGCGAGGGTCAACTGGAGTGCAAGCAAGCACCTGAACGCACCACTGCAGCCTCCTAGTCAAACAGGGCGGCAACCATCCGGCAACGTTCTGGTCACACCCTGCCACTGCCAATGCGAGTAACAGCGAAGCGGGCGGCAACAGAAGGAAAAGAGCGCTGAGACCAAAGACCAGGAATCAGCACTAACCCACAGCAGAAGGTAGGGGACACCCAGCTCTGGACGGCAGCCCTGGCGTCCGGGAAAACCAGAACCAGGTCGATAAAGTGGCCAAGCAGGTTCACCTTCGGTAGCACTGTAAAGGCTGACACAGCCACGAACACTAAAAACATCCCACCAAAGGGAGCACATCAGTCCAACCTGCAAAAGAAGGAGAGACTGTCCATATATCAAGGAAGAAGAGGTCTAGAGATGATGAACAGTGATACCAAAAAAATTAGGAAAGACCTGGAATCACCGATCAAAATGAAAAACCTGCAAAACACAGAGACTGCGATGGACCTGCTCGTCAAAAAAATAACCGAAGCCAACGACCTGGCCAAGGCCACAAAGATCTCCATGGACAACGTCCAGCTAGAACTTACAGCCATACGTGCAGACCAGAACAAAATAGCAAGTAGAGTAGCGGAGACAGAGAGAAGGATCAGCGACATAGAAGATAAATCAGGCATCATGGACAAAGACATATGCTACATCTCCAAGGTCTCCAGCGACATGCAGAGAAGGCTCGCAGAGCAAGAGGATAAAAACCGGAAAGGGAACATCAGGATCCTAGGCATACCAGAAGACGAGGAGGAGGGGGCAGGCTCATGCGCAGCGCTACTTGAGACACTGATACCCAAGCTGACTGGCCTAAAATTTGAAAGAGCTTTGGAGATCGACAAAGCTTACAGAATCCCCGCCACAAAACAAGTGCACATGAAAGGACCAAGAACGATCATCTGCAAACCCCTAAGATCTAGCCACACCGATGCCATTTTCGCCTTCGCACGCAAAGGCCAAACCCTCGCCTGGAAAGGCAAGAAGATAATCTTCACCCAAGACCTATCAAGGGGCACGGTGGAAGCAAGGAAAGGGTTCCTTGCGCTAAGAGACACTATGAAGAGAGCAAAGATAACGTTCAGCTTTGTAGGTCCAGCAAGAATGAGGATAACAGACGGGCAGGATACACGTGTGTTCGATGACCCAGCAGAACTACGTAGGTACCTCAGGAAGCCAGAACAGGAGGAGATGGAACAAACAAGTCCAGGAACGGCAAAAAGAAGAGCCTCATCAGACGGCTCAGAGACGGAAGATAAGGGAGCAGCAGGCGGCAGATAATAACTTCCTCGGAAGAACAACATCTACCTCAATGGAAAAGAGACCTACCTCATCGGAAGAAGGAACTACCTCAACAATGGAAGTAGGAACCTTAGACACTTTAAGAACACAGAACTTTCCTACCTTGCAGGGAAACACCGATCTCATCGGAAGAAGGACTACCTCACATTGGGAACACAGGACCTTGGACACTTGAAGACCAATATCCTTTGCCTAAATGCGCAGCACGGGAGGGAGGCTGAGATGGTCTTTTTCATGCTTTTAGAGACCCGGGGGGCGGAGGGCGGGAACCGTTGCTGTCGCACGTTTACAGTACGTTGACGGGGGGAAGGGGGGCGGGGGCGGAGGGGGGGAGAGGGCCGGGGGGGAGGCCATGTAGCACGGACAATCTTAGCCTGGTGGAAGCACTCGTTTTCCTTTCTCTTCTTTCCTATATCCACACACACCCACTCATCCCATCCCACATCCCAGGGGGGCACCAATGACTGGGGGCAGTTAGCAAACAAGCAAAGAACAAAGAGAAGCAACATAGATCCCTCTCTAAGGTACAGCGACAGAACTATCACACCATGACGACACCTGACACTAAGGGCCAAGCACAGATAGCCTCGGACATAAAAATAGTGTCACTTAACATCAAGGGCCTCAACCACCCCGTCAAGCGACGGAAAATACTAGACTACCTAAATAGACTGAAGGCTGATATATACGTCTTCCAAGAAACTAGAGTGTCCTTAGAGGACGCTAACAGGCTCAAAGCCAACTGGATAAGCGAGGTGCTATGCTCACCTGCAGTCAACAAAAAGGGAGGAGTCATCACCATAATCAGTAAGAAAGGGAAGTTCCAGGTTCACAACAATGTCGCAGACACTAAAGGGAGGAGGCTTCTTACATCTATCAAAAGAGGCGACGAAACAATACACATAGCAAACATCTACGGGCCAAACGCGGTGGACAAAAAATTCTGGGAGGACCTAGAGAGTGAACTAAGTAGGATCCCACTGGGCGAACTACTAATCACGGCAGGAGACATGAACCAGGCGATGGATAATGCCATAGACAGACATCCACACAGACCCAGCCACACCTCACAAGATCAGAACACACTCAAAAACCTATGCACCAAACTCGCACTAGCGGACCCGTGGAGGCTACAAAACCCGAGTGCCAGAGAATACACCTTCTATTCGAACCCCCACAACTCATACAGCAGGATAGACTACATACTCATGTCCGACACACACACACCTGACAGACACAACTGAAATAGGACCCATAACAGTCTCGGACCACGCACACATATCCCTCTCCTTAAGTGGCAAGCATAACGATACACCAAGCAGGAGGTGGCGCCTCAACAGTGACATACTCGAGAACCCCGCCAACATTACCGAAATAGAGGTAGCGATCAAAGAATATCTCCAGTATAACGACACAGCAGACATAGAGGCAGCAACACTATGGGACGCACTTAAAGCTACAATAAGAGGGAAACTCCTGAATATTAAAGCACGCATGAACAGGGGCAGGAACAAAAAAATTAAAGAACTGGAGGAACAGATTAAGGAGTTAAAAAGGAATCACACGGCTAACTTAATGGACAGGAATACACTCACAACACTAACAAAGAAAAAATATGAGCTAAACAGAATCCTAAGCGAGAGAGCATCCACATGGATCAACAAATATAAATCCATAAACTTATGCTCGGCCAATAAAGCAGGGAAAGCCTTGGCTGGTTACCTGAAAGCCAAGCAAAGGCAGCACTCAGTCGCGGCAATCACAGACGCTGACAACAAGACACACACAGCGAATAAACAGATCCTCGAAACATTCAGGAAGTTCTACAAAGACCTATACACTGCCGATACATCGCTGGAGGCAGACGGCGGGGCAAGCCTGCTAGAGAAGCTCGACTTACCCAGAATAAGCGACGACCAAAGAGAGGCCCTAGATCAAAACATAACCAAAGCGGAAGTAGGGAGGGCCATAGACTCACTAAAACCAAACAAGGCCCCAGGACCGGATGGCTTCACAGCTACCTTCTATAAACAATTCCAACCGTTACTCAAAGACACGCTGGTCAGAATATTCCAAACGTGTGCGGAAAAAGGCAATATGACAGACTCAATGGCAGAGGCAAACATTATTGTTATCCCCAAAGAAGGGAAAGACCCCCAGTTCCCACACAACTATAGGCCAATTTCCTTGATTAACGTGGACTGCAAAATCTACGCTAAAATCATAGCAGCGAGACTAAACGCACATCTCCCCTCTCTCATACACAAATCTCAGGTGGGCTACCTGAAAAACAGACTCTCGCAGGACAACACCAGACTGCTATGCCATTTAATTAATCGCACGGCCAACAGTGCGGAAAAGGCTGTCATGATCGCATTAGATGCAGAAAAAGCCTTCGATAGAGTCTCATGGCCCTTCCTTAACCAATGCATGCTCAAGTTTGGACTTGGCAAGAAGTACAGGGGCATGGTCATGGCCCTCTACAAAAACCCCCGGGCTCGAGTGGTGGTAAACGCAGCCACATCGGACACACTCACACTAGGCAGAGGGACAAGGCAGGGTTGCCCCCTCTCACCGGGGTTATTCCTGCTGGCCCTAGAACCACTCCTCCACATGATCAGGTCAAACCCCCGGATCACGGGGGTGCAGATAGAAGGTCAAGCATTCAAGCTAGCTGCATACGCGGATGACATTCTGATCACCACAAACAACCCACAAGAGTCAATTGAGGCACTCGTGCAAACAATAGAAGAGTATGCACATGTCTCAGGCTACAAACTCAACAGGGAGAAATCCGAATGCAAACCTATGAACTGCCACACCACCAAGGCTGTCCTGGGCACGTCCGGCCTGGCATGGCAAACGAAACCCCTGAACTACCTAGGCCTCCTCTTCGGAAGGGACCTAAGATCAACACTAGACCACAATGAGGAGGCGATGTTAAAAAAAATTAAGTCCAAGCTAGACACATGGGGCCCCAAATTCATAAGCTGGTGGGGAAGAATTGAGACAATAAAGATGATGGTCACCCCCATGCTAAACTACCTGCTCTCCATGCTGCCTCTCACACTCACAACCGATTTCCACAAACACATAGACAAAAGCATCAACATGTTCCTCTGGGGAGGAAAAAAACCAAGAATCAGCTTAGCGAAACTCAGACTTAAAAAAGAACAGGGCGGACTGAACCTCACAAACTACAAAGCCTTCCAGACGGCATGCCTTGCCAAACAGGGAATACACTGGATAGCCCCCACACCAGAATACATGCCGGTATGGCTGAATCTGGAAAGGAGTATTCTAGGAGGTGCAGACCCAATTATGGCCCTCACGGCGCACAAGCACCCAGAGGCCAAAAATGCAATAATCCGCAACACAAAGACAGCGCTGCTGAGAGTAGACAGGGAAATGGCAGTAGGTATCAAAGGCACCAAATGGGAATCACTGTGGCATAATACCAAAGTCACATACAAGGGGAAAACACTAGACAGCAAGGAATGGTATAGCAGAGGCATCACAACGCCGTCACAACTAGAAGCAGGGAACAACCCACTCACCTACAAGGCACTACAGCAGACAACCTCCCTACCAGACAAGGAGTTCTACGAATTCCTAAAAATCAAAGCAGCTATCACCAAAGCAAGCCTCTCGAAACTGACACCCACTATCATACAATACGCACAAACCTTAAACAAGACAGGCCACCAAACAGCGCAAATTTACAAGTTAATAACACCACGCACCACAACTCTAAACAATGAGACACTGGCCTTTTGGGAGGAGACCATACAAAGACCGCTAAATGAGGAAGAAAGAGCCAGACTATGGACGTCAGCGTCCAAAAACAAAATCACACCACAACTAGCACAAACCAAATACTGGTTACTCCACAGGCTGCACTGGACACCAGCGAAACTAGGGAAAGTTGGAGCTAGCGAGAGCAACACATGCTGGAATTGCCAGAAGGCAACAGGAGATCTATCTCACATGATATACGAATGCCCCAGAGTCAAAACCTTCTGGAACAAGGTCTATAACGTCATAGACACAGTCACGGGAAGCAAGACACAAAGAGGACTAGCGGGGATAGCCACTGCCTTCCTAGCAACAGAACTTCAGTCCAAAGAAGTACGAGACCTGGTCGATGTACTTCTGACGGCTGCGGTGAAAACGATCTTGGGTAACTGGAAGGACACCAGCAAAGCCACCTTCAAACGCTGGTTCAATTGGGTAACCTTCCTCCGGGGGGCAGACAACATCACTGCCAAGCAAAAGACAGCGAATCATACTGCCAAAGACAACATGTGGGAAGCTCTCGACGCCTATCTGGAGCAGTGACCCCCCCCTCCTTTCCTTTCTCTCTTCCTTTCTTCTCTCTCTAGGCCCCACCAGGCCGCAACATTGCAAGAACAGTACAAGTATTACGAATGTTTTGCTTTTGTATATGAAAAATTTACTTTCAATAAAAAATATTTTGAAATCAAAAAAAAAATGAACTAGGGGTTCACAGAATGGGGGGGTGGGACAGTTGGGGTTAAAGTGGGAGCCTGCCTCATTGTGAACTGAACAGAGTTCTATACCACTTGATCTAGGAACATACTGTCAATCCGTAATGTTTAGCGTCAGGTGTCAAATTCTATTGATTGAAAATTGTTCAGCTGAGTGAAGGATTTTCTTTTTAGCTTTTAGGCATTCAAAACCCCAATTAAGAGAATTTCACCCACAAAACCTTTTGGGACGTTTTAAGGTATTGCTGACAAAATGCAAACAGTATTGCTCTGATCTAGTAAGGACTGGATATTCTATGCCCATTGGTTGAGAGAATGAATGACTGTTTTTTTTCTATAAATTACTTAATACACTTAATATACATATAGGTATATATTTTATTTTTCTTTAACTGTATTTTCAGAAGAGGAAAACAACAATAACTTTGGAATTTTTGCATTACACATAAATAACAAAGGTTCCATAACATTTCTCTAGGTAACATCCTTGCCAAAGTCAATAAACCTAAGCAGCCATACACAAATGTATCTAAATATTGTTCTATTTAAAAAGTGTATTATTTTTGTACTTCAAGGCCAATTTTGCAAAATACCAATTCCATCTGGGGCAGCCTTCTTTATACTGTTATTCTAAACCCCCATAAAAGGAAAGGTTGCACTGAAGAGATCAGGTGTGTTTTACTGTTTAGTTGGCAAGCTTTTAGGACCAGTGCCAATTTAGGGGAGAAAACTAAAGAAAACATTAACGCTTGTGGATAACAAAATACTTCTCTGTTTTCAGGATGAAGCCCCCAAAGTAGAGTACTGGCATGTCTACACATAATAACTATCACAAATTTCTATATAGCACTTATGTTTGTATCTCTTCCTTGAGTTACTTTACAACTTGTACATCTGCAAATGTTCCCTCCTTTTATTTAACATGTATATATAACTCTAACCACTAGTATATGTATTAGACCTTTGTACTTACTGCCATTCCTATGTGCTTTTAGAGTTTATCTGTTTGTATCTCTTCCTTGAGTGACTTTACAACTTGTACATTTGACATTTTTCCCTCCTTTCGCTCCACTTGTACATTTGCATTTTTTTCCTGTTTATATCTCTCATATAACTCATGTAATCCAAAGTCCATATGTAACGCAACTTGATCTTTTGTAAAGCGCTCTGACACCTTCGGGTAATGTCTGCGCTATATAAAATTGCATTAAATAAATAAGAAATAAAATTATTATTTCCACAGTCTTGCTGCTTCAGGGCACTGTAAGTAAAAAGTGTTACTACTACTGAATCTAATGGTACTCGTATCTATCTATTAAAGAGAAAAGCTGAGTTGCCCCTCCCTACATAAAATTACTAGACTAAGCAGAATTAGTTAAACTTGCAAAGGGATTCTGAGAAGACCTAGGATGGCCATCTTAGTTGATGGCCTTTCCCTGGTCAACTGCTTTGCTGTTTATGGATAAACCTTCCCATCACCTTAGGGACATACTTTAACCAATGCCTTTTCCAACTTACCCGGACGAAAACCACAGGATCTCTCCTTGATCAAGAGCACCTACTTCGGCTAGGACCAGGGCAATTTATAACTAGTCATCCTTGGCCCCGTCTGTAGTTTAAACCACTGAAAATCCCACATAGAGAACTTTTAGTTTTCTTCTTCTGCTTAATTTCAGACCTGCTTAATTCTTGACTCACTTCCAACCTCAGCTCACCTTGCGAAGGCTGAGGCTGGTACCTCCTTAATGTGCTATAGGATGCAGAACCAGATGTGCAGTGTCAATGGATCATGACCAGGTCATTGTCCAGGCTACACCAATACCCTCTGTTCTGGATCATCACAAACATAAGCAGAGCTCTCATAAATAATGAACGAATAAATATACATCTGATCACACAACTGAACTCCTGGCACAGCTACCTTCCCTACTGCACCCCATTTAGTCAAATCTCAAAACTATCACCTGATACTCCATATGCATTTAGTAATCCCTTTCGGTCCTGGAGCCAGGTAGTGCTCCATAACTCTTTACCATGGAAACATCAGATCAGAGAGGCACAAGTCTCCAAATACAGTGCTCTGGACCCCTGAGCATCTCTATCCTGTATCCACTTCAATATCCAAATAAGTAAAAAGGCTAAAATATGTCACTGAGACAGGTTTGGAGATGAGGCAATCAACTCTTTCAATAATATTCTTCCTTCAGGCCATAAACCATCCGGAAGACCAGAAAAGGATAAGAGTAGGGGAGGAGTAACACTACCCTACACAATAGTGATGTCCTGCACTAAATTCCAAACACAATTTTCCTGTTCTTTGAGGCATTGCAACCTGATGTTCCATTTTTAACTTAGCTAGGGTCTACCACTTCCCATTGATACCCCATAAAGCAACCCCTACATTTCACAACAATACTGCCTAGACCTTCTGGATATAAACATTTGCAAAATACACATACCCAACATGAGAATTGCTTCCTCACCCTTCTGTCTGCTCTTGTCACACAAAACACGTGTCCGCGTTCCTTAGGGTCCTTGACCGGCGGCATGCCTGTAATAGCTCTTCTCTCCTCTTGAGAAGGGCTCAACTTAAATCATCAAAACTCCTTTAGTTCTGGGACATTGTTCCTTGCTGCCCCGCCTCCCCCCTCCAAAATGGACCATCACTCCCCTACTAAAAAAGAATATCTCCTGGCCCAAAAATACTTGTAAAATATTAGCCTATCTTTGGCCTCTTCATGTAGAGGGAGGTGATGAGACAACCCCAAGAGCACAAAAGAATAAAACACCTTTTCCATGACCGCCAGCCCAGAAACTGCCCTTCAATGGGTACTGAAACCGCCTTGGTGAACATGAGGCGAAGGCAGCTCTTTTAGTCCTTAATCGTTTCACTGCATGTGTCACTGTGACTCACACACTCTGTAGGGAAGGCCCTAACACTAGGCATGTTATCTAGTACTGCACTGCAGCCTGTTGTATCATTTCCCAACAACCAATATGCAGAATTAGCGCATGTGAATCGTGCAGCATCCCTCAAGGATCATCTAGCTCATGGATGACTCCTTCTTGAGGATCCATGCCTTCTGTTCAACATCTACACATGTCCCCTGGCCCTGCTCCTAGATCGGAACATGGGGTACTTCCAAGTACACCCCTAAGGGTATAGGCATTCACTACAAAGTGTGGAATGGCTGGCATTACACTTCCCTCAGACTACATTGCTTGTATCATAATGTTTTACCCCAATTGCTGGAGGGGCTTTGGGAGAGCCAGTGCACATTTTGTGCTCATGTCCGTCTGTCCGTCCCTTTACGGATGTCGTATCAACACTGCTTAAAGATAAGTGGATCTACTCAAATTCACGTGTGTTTGGGACCACTTTGTCTACCTCACCAAATGTGAGGAACTTGGGCATCCTCTTTGACACCGATCTCATTTTTGCCCCGGCCTCAAGTCAAATCATTAGCAGAGGGTGTAGCTATGCAGGCTCTCCTCTGTGGAAACTCTTCCTCATACTATAACCATGCCACTGTATTGAACTGACGGCAGCCAATATCCTGGTATGTGGCAACTAATGCAATATCATCTGTTCAGCTCTTACCAGTAAATTCATCCTCAGGTTCCAAATGGACCAGACCCACCAAGAAACCAGAATGCGTCTAAGCCTTTGTGAGCAGGATTACTTCAAGCCTACACTTAAAGCTCTCTGCATGCTCCCAGTTGGAGCCAGGATCAAGAGTAAGGTTGTAAGCACTGTGCACAAAGCACACTGTAGTAACGGGCCTGGATTCCTGCACAAATATGTGCCCCATTGTGGCACAACCAGGCCATCCACTCATGCTCGGTCCACCTAATAAGCCAACGATTGTTTAAAAAGTCAAAACACAACACAGATCACTGGGGATACAAGAACCTAGACACCGGATGACCCTCAGCCCACATGCGATTCAAAACTGCACTATTCAGACTGGCCTTTAACTAACCCTGTCCGGAGCTGGCGGAGCCGCTCTATGCAGAGTTCCACGGAGTTGGGCAAAAAAGTCCGTGGAACTCCACTCCGCGCCTCCACCCCCGCTAATTAAATATATATTTTTTTACAAAAAAATAAGATATAAATAAAGACACTCACCTCATACATGGAGTCTCTGGGCTTCCCTCCTCCACCTTGCCGTGGTCTCTGCAAACCCCAACGTCATAGTAGGACTGTGCACGCATGATATATTTATTTAGGGGTGGGTGGAGGCAGGGAGCTAAAGGTGAGGGCGCAGGTCTTAGAACTCCGCTCCCCTGCGGAGTAGGAGTTTTGCCTACGCTCCGTGTTCTGGGCAGAACGAGCAGTAGGCAAAAATCCGCAGGCTCCGGCAGCAGGGTGGTGTTCTCTGCCCACCCTTACCTTTAACCATCTACATCATTTAGGGGTCGCAGCTGCGACCCCTGGCTTGCCCCTTTCTACCTCTGGCACTGCCTTTGCGATCCCTTAGCTCAGGGGTGGCAAAATCAGTACCTGGAACACAGGAGCAGCTCGTCAGTTGAAGATTCATTTTCCTGGTTTTCTGTCAAATTCTTTATTACAGAAATAGAGGATGTTGCCTAGAGGCCAGAGCTGCTGACTTTGGAGCTGGGGTACCAGGGGTCTTATTTATGAAGGCCTTGCGCCACCGGTGCGTCACTTTTTCCCATTTTAAAAGTGACGCACCGGCGGCGCAAGGCCTTCATAAATAAGGCCCCAGGTTTGAGCCTCAGCGTTGGCTTAACAGCCTGTGATTCTGGGCAAATCATTTAATCTCACCGTACCTACTAAAAAATTAATTTGTCCTTGTGTAATGTAACTGGTGCTCATGGAAAGTGCTCCAATATCCCCGGGTCGAGTTCGCGCTATATACATGCGCAAAAAAAAAGTGTTATTATTATTATGTTTCTTATATAGCGCCTGAATCAACCCCCGAAGGGGTATCTCCGCGCTTGCCTTGGGAACCCGTCCTGGCTTTTCCCTGTGAGATAGCCCCTACAGGGCATCCCCAAGGTGAAAGCCAGGCATCCTTAATGCCCAGAGTTGCAGAGTGTGAACCCATAATTAGGTCAGGCACCGAAGCGAGAATTATCGAGTCCATGGACATTTGAGCTCAAGACCCTGCCGCGTGGGGAATTGAACCCTGGTCCCGGGTCTGACCTCTGCTTCAGAGTCTGCCTGCTCTAACTAGTGAGCCACACTTGAATATGACCGTATGTGACAGCTAAGGTAAGTAAAAAATGCTTTTAAATGTATGTTGTATGCATGCTTGCAGGTGAGTGTGTTTAATAAAATTGCCAAATGGGGTATGATGTCCCTTTTCCTTCCCCCAGGCATTTTGCTGAACTGACACCCACGCCACATATAGAGGGGTCGTCAGCAACAAATGCTGTACCCTGTCTAGTTAAAATCCAACTCCCTTTCTTAGCAGCAAGCTGTTAGTGCGAAGTTACCGAAAGATGACTTGCACTGCTTTATAAAACCCTTAAAATATAAATGAATTCGAAATGACATGCGGGTTTTATACAAGCTGCTTCAACTAATGAACCGTTGAACCGGCTATGCTTCATTGCTAGTTACCGCTATTTTGGCTGCATCATTTATTTCATTTATACACATTTCATTGGGTGGGTGTAAGAAGAAGATTTTCTTGTGCAATGTAAAATGAATTCTTTTTTTTCTCTATAACTCTTGAACTGGCACATTATAAAAGTACTGGTGAACAATACTGCCATCTACTGGCTGCTGAGCAAGATTTAATCTAAAATGTTACAATTCTTACCTAAAAGTTAAAAAACTAAATACATGAATAAGAAAAAAAGACCTATATCGACCAAACACTGAAAGAAACACTGAGAAAGATTAAAGGTTTGGCTTTTGTACAGTTAATGAAGAGAGAGGTATGTATCCATACGCACAACGAACATGCACACAGTCCATCGCAACAGTCCATCACAACTACAGACATCCATTACCGTGACTTCCTCGTCTAAGCACTTACTTGAGGACTAATTTAAAATGGAAAATGTTCATTTGCATTATTTACTCAAAAATATATTTACTACCACAGATAGGCTAATGCGTTACTTGTTTGCTATTCACCCTTGCTATTCACCATTTCGGAGGGAAGATTAACACAATGTAGACTTCCATTTTTCCACCGCTCAAATCGGGGGATACAGGACTGGCACATCCTGTTTGAAGACCAATGACATGGCGACCAGACTGCGGACTGCACCCCTCCTCTTCCGCAGTACTTGTTATCCCTGAATGGACTCTGGCTGGCCCTCCACGAGACCATTTTGTGTAGTGTGTTCGGCATTGCCCTATACCCCTCCAGCTGCAGAACTGCACTGGATGTGCAATAGACATCCAGTGACGTACTGCTGTGTCATGTCTTTTATCACCTCCTACCAGTGACGTACTGCTGTGTCATGTCTTTTATTACCTCCTACAGCTGAATTTAGTATAAAGGTACTCGTAATAACTTTGCACCCATTGCTGGAGATCTCTGCCACCGTATCGGAGATCTCCCTATGGAAAAGTGTAGAAAAAATGATTAAAGATTATTATTATAAAAAAAATGTTTTAATGTATAAAATAAAAGTGTATAAAAATAATTTATGGTATTTAAATACATAAGGGATAACTTAAAAAAAAAAAAAACAAAGAGTATATTCACAAGAACGTGTGATAACTACCCCAAGAGTTGCCTAACGCAATTTTCAACATCGCAGCCTATCGCGGGAAAATAACCCTGTGGCAACGTGGAATGGACACATTGTAATACACCATCTTCCCTTCACATCACAGGGGCACTGTCAACACCTCCTGCAGAGCAGTCCCAGACACTCTTCACCGATGACGAGGAGGACAACACCAGCATAGACACCCAAACCATCCAAGACATCATTGACCTAATCCGCGACTCACCTCCAGGATCAGGGTAGCCCAGGCACATCAAGGAGACCCCACCCACTTCCCAAAGCATCCAGCAGGAGGCACCCACAGCCCCGGCACTCCCCTAAGGCCCTCAGGAACAACACATGACCTTCCAACGCCGTGTGCTGGAGTGCCAGAGGGAGACCGCAGAGCAGGTGCGGTTGGGCTTCGGCATCATGGCAACCAAACTTGATGCCATCCTTGGGTGTGTAGGCCCGCTCCATGGTCTCCAACGAGCCCTGCCTGACATCGCTGGAGAGAAGAACACCTGTCCGCTCAGAGTGGCAACAGCTAAACCAGCCGTGAGCTTGCACACATGCGGAGGCTCATGGAGGACATGGTGTGGATGGAGGTGGAAAGGATGGCAGCCACCGCTGCACATCAGCGGAATGTAGCAGGGATCTACCACGCCTTGCAGATCCTCATCAATGCATTGTTGCCACAAGGCGTGGGGATGATGAATGCTGCTACCCCCACATGATCCACATCTCCGCCCCCTGGTGTGTCTCTGCCCCCCAGTGCGGCAGTCCTATCCACTCCGGCACCTGATGTGTCAAGTGGCAAAAGTGTGGCTCAATGATTAGAGCGGCAGACCCTTATGCAGAGGTCTAGCCCGGGACCATGGTTCAATTCCCCGCCACAGTGGGTCTTGGGCTCAAAATTCCACGGACCTGATAATTCTCGCCTCGGTGCCTATTCCAATCATGGAGTCCCACTCTGCAACTCTGGGCAATAGCTTGCTTAATCTCCACAACGGCCCCCACAACGCTAAGGATGCCTGGCCTCCACCTTGGGGGTGCCCAGGAGTGGACGCCTCACAGGGAAAGACAGGACGGGTTCCACAGCGGTATTCGTACAAGCGCCTTGAGACCCTTGCGGGTGAGTAGTGCGCTGTACAAGTATCAATTTACATTTTACATTTACCCAGTGCGACCGACAATCCACCTCCAGACCATGATGTGTCAGTGGCACACAGTGCTGCAGCCGGTACAGCAACACTCCCTGGTGGGGCAGAGCACACATCCGGGGACAAGGACGTGGATGTGCCTGTGATCAGAAGGACCCAGTAGCATTCATTTCCACCACCTGACCTGTTTCTGCTTGGTGCCGCACATGGCCTCATGACCTTCCACTGACCCCATATTCACACAGATGTACTCACCTCGGACTACGACATGGACTGCCATATCCTGTTTGATGACCAATGACATGGCGACCAGATGGGAACTGCACCCCTCCTCTCCCGCAGTACTTGTTATCCCAGGATGGACTCTGGCTGGCCCTCCACGAGCCCATTTTGTGTAGTGTGTCCGGCATTGCCCTATACCCCTCCAGCTGCAGAACTTCACTGGATGTGCAATAAATATCCAGTGACGCACTTCTGTGTCATGTCTTTTATCATTCATGTATGTATGTGTGGATGAATGTAGGGTCAGTGATTTCCCTTGCGTCAATGATGCTCATCCAGTGGGATGCCAGTCAGAGGGTGTTACATAGCAATTTGTTTTACGGGTCCCATGGACACCACAACAGGGACATATGCATCAGCCACTTTCTTGCCCGACATGGACTGAACCACGCCCAAAGCCCCTGAGTCATTGTTGCAGGCCCTACCCTGGTATGGCATACGCCAGGCCTGACCACTCCACTTACGCTCCAAAGGGAGGGCTCATTGCTAACCATCGCAGGCGTACTCGCTGGTGGTGTACAGGTCACTGGTCTAGTTGTCAGAATGTCACAGCCACTCCCTGAGGGCAGGTTTGCAAGCACACCACACCCATCCGGCACAGCGTTACAGGCCATGTGACCCCGCAAATATAAGGGGCCCGACAACATCACATACCCCTCTGCCAGTGGTGACTGTATGACGGACACGAGGCCTTGAGGCCGGCACGGGCCTACCACCATGTGGTGCTGACTGGGGTTGAACAGGGTTTGTGGCACACTCTGCATTGGGACGGCACTGGCACCCCGCCACGGGACTGTGACTGTGGGAGCACTGAGTCATTGCCACCTTATGCTGCTGAGCGGGTGTGCAGCCTGCGATGATGCCCCGTCCCGGCGGTCCAGACTGCTCAGGATTTGTCTGCCTTACCGGTGCATAGACAAAATATCGATATTTAAATATCGATATACAATTATATCGAAGTTTAAATATCGAAGGGACATAATATCGAAGGTAAGTAATATCAACACTCTTAATATCGATATTAGTAATATCGAAGTTTTAAATATCTATGTCAGTGATATCGATGTAAATAATTTCGATGTTACTAATATCGATATTTTAATAATTTTTGTGTATATTATATTGTATTTATTATGTTTTTTAATTTTTTTCATGTAATTTAATTACATTTTGTATTTTAGTACCGTAGCGGGTTGTGGGTTTATAGGGGAATAGGGTGGGAAGTAATTTAATGATGTTAAATTAATAATTAATTAGTAGGAATAATTAATTTTAATTAATTGGTAATTATTTTTAATTACTTTTAATTAATTAATTGATAAATATGTTCTGTAGCGGGTTATGGGTTTATAGGGGAATAGGGTGGGAAGTAATTTAATTATGTAAAATTAATTATTAATTACTAGTTATTATTAATGCATTTTAAATAATTGGTAATTAAATTTAATTAATTGGTAATTCATTTTAATTAATTGATTGATTCATAAATATGTTCTGTAGTGGGTTGTGGGTTTATAGGGGAATAGGGTGGGAAGTAATTTAATTATGTAGAATTAATTATTAATTAGTAGGAATTATAAACTAATTTTAATTAATTGGTAAATATTTTAATTAATTGGTAATTAATTTTAATTAAATCATTAATTGATAAATGTGTTCTGTTGCGGGTTGTGGGTTTATAGGGGAATATGGTGGTAAGTAATTTAAATGTAATTAAGTAATAATGTTTTTAGATTAATTGATTTGTTAATTATATAAGTGTTAATTAATTGGTAATTAAATATTACAAAATGGTATTTTTTAATAATTTTTTTGGGTTAAATATATTTTGCTAATCATGTTTTCAATAATTATGTGTAGGTATTGTAAATGGTTTATATTTATTTAATAGTTCATATTTTTATTATTAAAAAAAAGCATTTATTTATAAGTATATCATTTTAACCCCTACGCTTTCCAACACTTTCCCTACTGTTGCACTCTCTGGAGTTGGAATAGTAATTGTTACCCCTACGCTATCCAACACTTTCTCTACTGTTGCACTCTCTGGAGTTGAAATAGTAATTGTTACCCCTACGCTATCCAACACTTTCCCTACTGTTGCACTCTCTGGAGTTGGAATAGTAATTGTTACCCCTAGGCTATCCAGCACTTTCCCTACTGTTGCACTATCTGGAGTGGGAATAGTAATAGTTACCCCTACGCTATCCAACACTTTCCCTACTGTTGCACTCTCTGGAGTCGGAATAGTAATTTTTACCCCTACACTATCCAACACTTTCCCTACTGGTGCACTCTCTGGAGTGGGAATAGTAATTGTTACCCCCGCTATCCAACACTTTCCCTACTGTTGCACTCTCTGGAGTGGTAATAGTAATTTTTACCCCTACGCTATCCAACACTTTCCCTACTGTTGCACTCTCTGGAGTGGGAATAGTAATTGTTACCCCTATGCTATCCACCACTATTCCTACTGTTGCACTCTCTGGAGTGGGAATAGTAATTTTTACCCCTACGCTATCCAACACTTTCCCTACTGTTGCATTCTCTGGAGTTGGAATAGTAATTGTTACCCCTACGCTATCCAACACTTTCCCTACTGTTGCACTCTCTGGAGTTGGAATAGTAATTTTTACCCCTACGCTATCCAACACTTTCCATACTGTTGCACTCTCTGGAGTGGGAATAGTAATTGTTACCCCTACGCTATCCAACACTTTTCCTACTGTTGCACTCTCTGGAGTGGGAATAGTAATTTTTACCCCTACGCTATCCAACACTTTCCCTACTGTTGCACTCTCTGGAGTAGGAACAGTAATTGTTACCCCTACGCTCTCCAATACTTTCCCTACTGTTGCACTCTCTGGAGTGGGAATAGTAAGTTTTACCCCTACGCTATCCAACACTTTCCCTACTGTTGCACTCTCTGGAGTGGGAATAGTAATTCTTACCCCTATGCTACCCTACACATTCCCTACTGTTGCACTCTCTGGAGTGGGAATAGTAATTTTTACCCCTACGCTATCCAACACTTTCCCTACTGTTGCACTCTCTGGAGTGAGAATAGTAATTTTTACCCCTACGCTATCCAACACTTTCCCTACTGTTGCACTCTCTGGAGTGGGAATAGTAATTGTTACCCCTATGCTATCCAATACTTTCCCTACTGTTGCACTCTCTGGAGTGGGAATAGTAATTTTTACTCATACGCTATATAAAATGTATTCTTTTTAATTAGTTTTATGTTGTTATTAATTGTTATTAATATTATTATTTTATGTATATAAATGTATTAGTAATTTATTATATTTTTATTTATTTATAAGTTATTAAAATAATTAATTTAGAGTTATTGTTAATGAAAAATATACTATGTATTATATCTGTATTATTATTAATGTGTATTACATTATGTATTAATTTTAAATATAATATATATTTAAATATATTTATTACATTTATAAGTATCATTTTGTTAATATTACATTTTTATTTTAATAAAATAAAACGGTATTTTAGAAAAAACGATATTTTTGATATTCTATAAAAAATGTTCTCGATATTTTTGTACTTACCTTGTTAGGTATAGGATCCCGATATTTTTGTCATCGATATTTTTGTTGCGAACATTCTGTATGTCGATATTTTTGTATTCGAGATATTGTCATAGATTCGGTGGGACCTGCCGTCTACACACGAGTGGCGTAAGGTGAGCAGTGAGGCCCAGGTGTGCATGGGGGGCATGCTCCGATTGGTGGCGTGAGGGGCTGGGGTGTCTCTGCCTGGGTGTGCATGGGCGGGCAGCGACGTTGTCTTGTGCAAGTGTGTGTACTGGGCCAGTCATGTATCTGAACTCTGTTTCAGGTGACAGCTCTGACTCTGATGTGTGACCTTGTGTACTGCTATGCATACCGGCAAGTGGTTGGAGACACACCAATGGCAGCAGGTGAGCAATGTGGCCTGGGTGAACAGGGGCGGCACTCTCTCTCTCTCCCCCTCTCTTCTTCTCTCTCTCTCTCTCTTTCCCTCTCTTCTGCTCTCTCACTCTCTCTCCCCCTCTCTTCTTCTCGCTCTCTCCCCCTCTCTTCTTCTCTTTCTCTCTCTCTCTCTCTCTCTCTCTCTCTTTCTCTCTCTCCCCCTCTCCCTCTCTTCTTCTCTTTCTCTCCTTTGCTCTCTCTCTGTCCTTTGATGTGCGCAGGACACACCTTCTCATCAAGTTTTTTGTCTTGCAGGCTGTGACCTACAGATTGTCCCGAGGGGAGCCGCCATGTGTCTTCTTTTAAGTTCTATGTTCATTTGGTTAATTTCAATAAAGTTTCATTGGTTTCTTCAAAAGTGAATGTGTGATGCTCATTTCTGTGACGACACTTGGATGTCATGAGTTGTGATTGTGCAACATCAGGCGGATTCTTTCATATATGTTTAGATGTAGCTGATGTG
This sequence comes from Lissotriton vulgaris, assembly GCF_964263255.1. NCBI lineage: Eukaryota > Metazoa > Chordata > Amphibia > Caudata > Salamandridae > Lissotriton > Lissotriton vulgaris. The sequence goes on from NC_141694.1 coordinate 250,022,491, forward strand.
GCATGTCTTTGGTTGGGGGGTGCCAGGGAGGGGTGGTCCTGGGTGTGGTGTCAGTGGGTGTTGTTGCCCTCTTGTGTATCTGTGCTGCATGTACAGTTGCTCCATAGCATCTGTTTGTCTTCAGGGGTGGCTGTGGGCTGGGCTCCCTTTTGTGGTGCAAGCTGTGGTCCGACTTTACACCAGGTCAGAGCAGGTGTTAATCTCCTGCTGCTAACGCGCCTTATCACGTGTTTTGTGTTCTTATCAGCGATCTGGCTGTTCATTGTGAATGTTGAGGAGTCTTGTTGTTGCAGCTTTTTGCACGGGAACGCCTACTCTGCATCTCATTAGCAATAGTTGCGGGGTCCTCTGTGGCAATGTTTTTTGCGCCTGCTATCGCGGGAAAACTGGTGCTGTGGGCTGTTAGCACCAACTTGTGAACAGGGGGGGTACATTTATCACGACTTTGGCTGCGATGAAATGCCGTTAATTTGGCAATAGCTCCTTGTGACTATGCCTCTAAAATGTTTATTTTCATTTAGAAGCTAGTACATTTTGTTAAAAGTTTAATATGGTTTTTATTTAAATGTATTATTACATTTCAAAATGATAAAATAATCAATAATTACATATTTTTATCTTTGAAACATATATGTATATACATGTATATCTATACATAGTCACACACACCTGTATGTTAAATTTAAGTGTCAAGTCAATACCATTTGTTAGCTCTTACGGAGTGTCATTTCATTTCCCTGCCTCCATTGTTTTGTATGGGAGTGTGCTGCAGTACCAGTGGTTGGCCATGTGTGGTGCTTGACCTACTCCAAGGCTGTACTAGGGTACAATTACATTTACACTTGTTTTGACACCTTGAGGGCTGTAGTAAGTGCATATTGTAGCTATCACATCTTTTGTGTGTGTATCTTATATATTTCCCTTCTTTGAATTTCAATATAGCTGCGCCTTATCTTGGGAAGAGTCCCATGTTACACATTCTTTTCACTGGATGCCTTAACCTACAGCCCTTAAAATTAGTAGTAGTAGTAGTGCTTTATTGTGTGATTACTTAAAATATTTACAATTCCATCAGAGCACCAGAAAACACATTCAGAATTAAATACACTAATATAAAAACTCAGACCCTGAGGTCTCTAATAAAAGCAGGCAACGTGTAGGGCATGAGTCCGTTGGTCTAAAAGTTATCAAATTAAACATCACAAAATATTAAAAACAAGCATTTGCAATGCAATAGGTCTCGCATTTACAAGAGTTTAAGCTATTGCCGTTGTAAATCACAATGCCTTTTATTTATGGTTTAAAAACGAATACAAAAATAAAAGGCATTGCTCTTTGCAATGTCAATAGCTAAAACTTGCGTAAATGCGAGATCTATTGCATTGCAAATGCTTGTTTATTTTACAGTTGGTCCCTGACCATGATTTATGAGAGGGGAAACCTTGAGTGAGTCACGATGCTCCTCCCTAAACAATGGTAATAATATTCATTCAAACATTTTAGAACAGGAAACTGGAAGATTTGAAAATAAAATCACGGTAATGCATTTTCTTCATTGGCTTCTATTGAAGCAAAATCATAATAATATGGGAGGCAGCTGAAATAAAGCCTTTTTTGGCTGGTAAAATCAGAAGTTTCCTGGTTAAATCGGGTCTGATGGCATGTATGTAATGAACAATATTACACTCTGCATATCAGGGTGTTTGTTTTACCCCGTGCTCTTTCACTATGTGTATGTATGCTGTAGACAAAGAGGTTTAACTAGATCCAGAACACAAGGGGTTAAATCCGCGCAGTCACCTGAGATCATATTGAATAGGCTCTGTTAGCACTAGTCACTGTTGTGCTAGTAAAGTTGTAGTAACTTGGAATCAGTGATTACTGGGGTTAATGCAAAAGTCACAGGAGTAAACTTCGGTCCATAATTAGTCCCAGTAAAAGAGAGGTTTAACAAGACAGTAGTGTTTAAGAAAAAAAGAGAATAAAGGGAACATTTTTAAAATTATTAGAGCTTGTAGAGCTCCTGCTGTAAAGGGGGTGATGAAGGCTCAAGGACTGATCACTTCTCTAATGATTACATGGCCGAGTAGCATATAACAGTGGGGCTTGTGGCCAAAGTGGACTGGGCCTTGCCTTGAGCCATATGCCACGGCAAGAGCTAAGGATCTAATGGATTTCCTTTGGATTTACAGAGGGGACACAAGGTTGCACTTATGCTAGTTATATCAGAGTAGTGGCCTGTAAAAGGTTATCTTACCAGAGACCTTAGGCAATCTACCTAAGTTCACTTCCAAAAGAATCAAGTCTGCAGGAAAGAACCATACAGGCAGAAAAACAGATTATAGAGTATTGGCCAAAAAGTTTACTGGAGTAATTTCACATTCCAGATCATTGTGACTTGGTTAAAAAACACACTAGGAGGGACTTAAAAAGAAAATGCTAAATTTTATAGGACCATTGTATCTAGTTGAGAGCCTAGTTCCACACACTCATTACAAGCAGAGATGGTATTTAATTTCAGAGAGCGGATGTTACTGCACTAGTTCTGGAAAAGAGTGGAGCAGGAACAGACTTTTTTGAGGCATCTGCGTGCCTTGTACAGGAATGGAAACAAACTTACTTTCCAGATCCTTTCCACTTTCAAGAGGGTTCCAGACATGCTAATATATCTTTCCAGACATTTTAACTGCACCGTTACAAAACTTTGTTTGAAGGATTAGGATCAAAAGTAACAAGCAGCAGGTACTCTAGCACAGAGTACCTGCACTTCTATTTTTCCATTGAAAGTTCTGAATAGAAGTGAACCGCCGTCTCTCCGGGACTGACTGAAGCAGAACCAGCTTACTCCTTACTACAGCACATCACAAAATGTCCCAAAACCACGGTTCCTATCAGCAAGAGGCAGCCAAGGCAGAAATCCGAGACTGGGCGCGAGAACAGCAAAAATAAGCTTAAGAACAAGGTACAGCAGCAAAAGAAGCCAAGGCCTGCTTACAAGGCTTACACCCGGTCTGCTATTGATCAATATCCGCTCTGCTATCGTTCAATGTCTGGATGTATCTCGCCTTGGCGGGCTCTGCGCCAACTCAGTGTGGACCAGTGCAGAGTGAATGGTGAGGTAATTTGCGTGCCAGCCACAGACAGGAGCTGATTGAAGGCCCGGCCAATGACGAACAAGCTGTCTCTGTGGAGCCGACGAGGGAGGGAAAGTGAAAGCACGCGATGCGCGCACTGTGTAACGCCTGCCGACGGGGACAGGAGATGGGTATGCGTACGGAGTGCACATCTCCTGTCCGCGCGTGCCACCTCCTGTCTTCCTTCGGCAGTGAAACCGGTGGCTATAGGTCTCACCAAGGCGAGCAGCGCATGCGCTGCGTCGCTAGGCGAGACCTAACTAAATGGGAGTAAATATTTCAGGTATGATTTAGGAAGCAGGCATAATAATCAAAGTGCAAAGTGCCAAACGGTCAAAGCTTATCGTGTGGCACAAAGACCAGCTGCATGAGTCGCAAAACTTCATATATCGCACTAGCATTTAAAGACGCAGCAGGGGTAGGCATTTCCAATATAATTCCAGAGAGTATGGTGCTGAGTTGCCAAAGCTTATCTACAGACTCAAGATGGATTCCAACAAAGATCAGCAGCGAGTGACAAAAGTGCAAGCTCGCTAAAGTGACGTATGCAGATCCAAGAACAATTGTAAGTAAGCATTTCTTTAGGACCATTCACTAAAATGCCATATGCCGGTGCAAGAGCAATTTGTAAACATGCATATGTCTACAAGAAGCAAGGAGCCGAGTAGTAAAACTGTTCACTAAAGTGCCACGTGCTCTTGCAAGAGCGATCTGTAAACATGCAGAACATTCAAAGTGCAAAGTGCCACAACGTCAAAACTAATCAAGTGAGGCAAAACATAGACCTGCTTGGGGCATCTGCTTGAAGGACAAAGGTAAAATATCATTAAAGTGCCACATGCTGATACAGAAATAATCATGGGCAGTCATTTCATCACAGTACAAAGGTGCCAAAAGTGCCAAGAAGCCAGACCTGTTTGCCAGCAACTTTTGTGATCAAACATAGCTTCTTAAAGACATAATGCAGATGCAGCTCTGCTTATAGATAATCATTTCTTTCAAAGTGCAAAGTACCAGGTTATTAAGCCATATCAATCAATGTCTTTCTTAAGTTCCTACTCAAGGCTGCCAAGTGGCTGTCCCCGGGGGTGGACGGGCATCTTGCAAACGCCTTCCAGCAGTAGTAAAAAACTTGTCAATCTGTGCTAGTTCCGTTGGGATATCTGATGTCAAAATAAACGTCATTGCCTCTTTGCATGTTATGATACCATTTTGCAGGATAATTGCCCTTAGATAGGCTTGCCTCTGAAGCAGCACTGCTGGGCAGCAACATACAATGTGCACTGCCGATTCTGAGGGGTATTTGCACAGCCTGCACTGCCCTTGTTTGAGGAATATTCTTCCAATGGAACCTATATTCCCATATGGGCATTGTTAGGAACCTGGACAGCACAATGTTCTTTAGAGCTTGTCGTCCCAAGGCTGCTTTCAGATATGGCTGGCAAGAGGTGGCTTCATGTGATGTATAAGCCTCACTGCTCGCGAGATGCTTCTGATTTCTTAATGTCCTGTCCCCTGGATATGCTCTTGTCCTGCTCTTTTAGTGTCCTCTTTAAGTGCTGTGTTGTTGCAAGTGTTCAGATGAACACTCTGAGTTCAAGTTCAATGAGCCTCTAGCGCTACCGAGGTACCTTGACCAGCTGCTCTATTTATCCTGAAATATCACACACAAGGAACCTCTCATTGAGTCAGGATCCACCTCGGCCAGGCGATGGTGATATTTGATTATATCCTTTTTGCATTCAATATCCATTTTCAGGCCAAACTCTAGGCGGATCAATGTATGCGGGTTGTCTTCCAACTATTGAATATTTTCTTGTATGCCGCTGTATAATAGCACTCTAGCGGCTCAGTAAGCATACCGGGACAAGCGAGGTGTGCATAGCTTAAAGTGGGTAGTAGTTTAATCCGTGTTACTCTTTGTATGCCCTCCGCTGAATGACTTTGGTAAGTTGTGATATAATTTGGATAATGCATACATGGTTTTGGCTGCTTTCTCTACCAGTGTCTTGGCCTGCAAAGAGGTTTAGCCGGTGTCTGATAACCAAAACCCCGAAGTAGTTATATTTGCAGCTTGTGCTTATTTTTAAGGGGCCCAACTGCCATTCCAGCTGATATTTGTTGGCTCTTTGGCAAAAGACCAGGACTTTGGTTTGTGCAGCGTTTGCATGTGAGGTGTTTTTTGTATTGTATAAATGGAGTATACCCAGAGCACTCTTCGGCCTGATTTGTGCTCTACCTAGTAGCACAAGGTTGTCGCATACTGTATGACAGGTAATTTCATGTGGCCTAACTTAGATAGGAAGATGTTTCCTTTCAGCAGCTCCACACCTTATTCAGCTGTGTATGAAGTTAACAAAGTGGGAGCAATGATGCATTCCTGCATCAGACCTTTGTTTATATATTTTTGAAGTGGCATGGTTTTGAGTCATCTTGGTCTGGGACACAGGTGTTGGTATACAGTGCGGTAATAGACGCCATGAGTTGCTTTGGCATTCCCCCCTCTGCGAGTTTGGTACAGAGGATATTCCGGTCGATTCCATCAAAAACTGTACTATATCTATGAAACAGGCATAAAGCGGGCATGGATGTTTTAATGACCTTGCCACCCAGGTAGGTAATAGCAATCACATAGTCAACCGGCGCCTCGATTGGATCAGACTGGGGGATCCTCCAGCGAGACTTCGGTAGGACTAGTGCTGCCCTGGTGAGGAGCTGGCACTGCATCCCGCTGGGCTTGCGCAGACTACAGCTCGGTCCGCGACTCCGGAGGAAACAGGGCGCTCTCTCTGAGTCTAGGGCTGGTGGTGAACCAGCCTCCCGCCCGCCTCTGATGCTGAGGATGTCTTACCGGGCTCGACCTGCCTCATGAGGCTGCGTTGCTGCCGGGGCTGGGCCCGCCTTTGCCCCGACCTCAGATGCTGCTCCTCCTCACAGCGCCGCAGCGAGAAGCCAGCTGATGCATTCACAGGCTGGGGCTTTTCCTCGAGGGTGCAGAGGAGAAGATCCTGCACCCTGCAACACATGGTGGACCGCGATGGTCCTGTCTGCAGGGAGTATGCGGGGGGCGCCTTGCGGGGCATCTCACCTGTGAGCAGTCTGCAGGGAGTGTGGGGGGGCGCCTTGCGGGGCATCTTGCCTGTGACCTTGACCCCCGGCTCGCAGGACGCGACTTTCTACATTTTTCTGCATTTTTAGTTTTAGTTGAGTCTATGGCGGCGGATCCTACGTGTGCTGGCCTAGCCACTTGTGAATCTCCTATCTCTGCTCACATCTACAGTTGTTGCCAAATTGAACGGCTATCTTGACTTTTCTGTGCTGTCCCATCCATTTTGAAGACACGTGCAGTGCACAGTGGAGGCTGTCTTCACATGCCCTAGTCATAGAAAGGGAAAGAGGACTGGACTATACCTTCACTAAAACAGAAAGAGGACTGAGCCAGAAGCTCACCACATGTAAAGAAAGAAGACTTCAATAGCGGCCATCTTGGCATGGGCATAGGTTTTATAGCCCTCTCTATCTATTCTACTTCAGAGTCCTAGTAAACCTCCCACCTTGGCTATGGGCATATGAGTAACAGCCCTTACATGTGTTCTCGCTGTCTTAAGACTTGCCGCACAGAGCAGGAGCACTCTTCCTAAAGCAACCCTTGACAGTAGGGCAGACCCCCGGATACACTCCCCACACAAACCGACTACTGGGGCGGTAATCTCATCACTCTCCCCAGCATGGCAGAGCCCAGCCTGTTCCCCACGGGTAACAACTACTATACCATTAACTATCCTCCTAATCTCTCCAAATCCGCCTCTAAATCCCTCAAACACTCCATCCTGAAAAGCCAACCCAAGACCTTGATATCTGATCACTGTCTCTGTGTGAACCGTGGCACAGTCATCAACGACCTCATCTTCCACTCCACGAAAACGTCTCTCTGGCATAATGCCTTCTCGAGCCTCCTCAAAGTACAGAAAGCCAGGAACATCCCTCACAGAAAAAAACTCACAATGTCTCCATCAGCAATCCTGAGTTCTGACCTCACTGTCCCCTTATATAACAGCGGCATTATCCTGATTCAAGGCCCTCCCAAAGACCTCATCAAATTTGCGGTCCTCTTTACCCTCCTCAAACAATATACTCACAACCCTTCAAAATCCACGCTCCCACCCCTCCACCTATTACCTAATCCGCCAATTGTACCTAACCTTTCACTGACCACACATGCCAGGGATCAAGTCACTGGGCGACCCGGCCTAGTCACACATGCCAACCACTGCACGCCCATTCCAATGAGCTTAGACACACAAGCGATCCCCGCTTCGTCGGCTACCAAAACGCCCCTTAGGACCCACAACTCGAACCAATCTAGACCCGCTAACATTCATCCTGCACTAGCTATCAGAAGCGCCCCCCAAACCCCTATCCTCCTGCCCGCGTAATCCTCCCGGACTCTGGGCTGTTAACACATACGAGGGCCCACAGCACCACCTTGGACATGTCCAATAGGGCCATGAACTACTAGCTAACCTCATCACTAAGCGGCTAACTCAGTCAGACAGAATCGCTCCCACCCTTTCGGCCCCCTGCCTGCAAGGTCTTTCTTCTCTCAGGGTCAATCGACCTAGCCCCCTACACTCCGACCGAACCTCTCACCTGAAATCGGCCCGTGGTCTGCCACGTCTCACCCCCAAGTCACCAGTACACCCTATCAGAATCATTCCCTTGCAACTGGCCCCCTGCCTGCCTGAACTCACCTCTCTTAGAGATATTAATAATCTCCACTGCAGAGCCACTGAATTAACCCTAAGAATCCATAAGTCCATACTGGACCTAAAGCACCTCCTTCACATCACCGAACTTTCCTTCTCAAATATCCGGCTCTCGCAGAACACAACTCCCCCCCTGCTAAGCCACTCCTTCACCCACTTCCACTATCCCTAAGACACTCGCGCCCCCGCAAGCAACCCTGCCACCTCTCAGATGAAGATATCTTTGCACTCCTCCAGACCTACAAACCCACCCCTGGCACGCTTATTCCGCCAGACCTCCCGGAAAAAGAAGTGGCTGACCTCCTCATTAGCTATGAGTCCGCCTTGACAAACGCATGGCCCTCAATCCTAAGGGAAGAACACCCTATCCGCTTGGTGGCAACCAACCCCAACAGATCTGCCACCCTCCGGGTCAGAGGGGTGGTCAATAGCAACCTAGCTAGTGTCCCCATCTCTGCATCTACCCCTGACACTCACCCCTACCCTTCCTTGAACGGCCTCCTAATAAACTGCCGATCAGCAGTAAAGCATGCATCTGATGTCGCCAACCTCATCCTGAGACATAAATCAGACTTAGCGATCCTGACGGAGTCTTGGCTCAAGGAATCCTCTTCGCCCTACCTAGACCTCTAAGTCCCACCAAATTACAACATCGTAAGGATGGACAGGCACTCAAAGAAAAAAGGGAGTGACATTGCCTACATCTACCGCTCCAAACTCCTGGTTATGGAACTGCTGTTGGTAGTCCCTACAGACTCCTGCGAATACCTTGCACTCTCCGTCTCCAACAACACCTCTCAACTGTGCAAACTTCACATATTTTACCACCCCCCAGGCAAGAATGACACCTTCCTGGACCTCCTCATGGAAATCGTCACAGCCAAGGTCTCTCCAAACTCTGACATTTTCCTTGGTAAATTCAACTTACACTGGAACAACCAAAAGGACCCTCAGGTCAATGCCATCAGTGACTTCTTGGCCGACCTAGCCCTTACCCAAGCCTGTTCTCTCCCTACTCACTCAAAAATCAGCGGTCAAAATTATCTCTATTGACCTGTGTGATTGGTCAGACCACCACTTCATCACCTTCCTCCTGCTTAGCTCTCACAAGGCATGGACACTGCAACCAGTGATTCCCAAACGTTGGGTTAGAGACACCAAGAACTTCGATCGCGGAAAACTAGCAGCGCATTTTGAGACCGACCTCCCCCCTCAGTACATCTCGGTCGAAAACCTAGTGGATCACTATTCCTCAACCATATCCGACATTCTCGATGACCTGGCACCACTGAAATTAAAAAGAACCCAGATCAATGACAGGAATCCCTGGTTCCGCGGATCCAACAAGGAGAGGAGATCCCTTCATCATACTGAACAAAACTGGAAACAACACCCATCAGCAGCCCATCTAAAATTCTCCGCCAGGCCATAAATGCTTATAACAAGAAATACTCAACTATAAAAAAGAATACTTCAAAACCGAACTCGAGAGTGCCAAAAACCGACCTTGCAAGTTATTCCACTTGCTCAAACACCAATCCAACAAACTAGCGAAAACCGCCAAGGAAACACCCAAACCCTAATATCAAGTGAGAAATTTTCTTCCTTCTTCTGCGACAAAATCTCTGCCCCAGGATATGAACTTAAATGCACAACTCACCGCCAAAATCAAAATCTACCAGATACACCTCCTCTCCACGCGCTATTTTCCCAGACCTCACCCAAAAATCTAGCTCACTGGTCCAACTTTAAACTCTACGACGAACACTCTATCTTGCAAAATTCTCATCTCTTAAACCCGAACAACTACTTCAATGATCCTCTCCCCTCTAACTGCCTATCACCCGACTCGCAGGCTATCATTCCCTCCTGGACCTCAATAATCAACGCTTCCCCCCAACAGGGCTCTATTTCTGACTCACTCAAGGCTGGCCAAGTTGTCCCTATACTAAAAAAAACTACCTTGGACCCTGCTTCTGCTGAGAATTACAGGCCCATATCCAACATCCCACTCCTTGCCAAAGTTCTAGAAAAATGTGTACAACAGCAGTTGAGCCTACATCTTCATAACTTCCACCTGCTAGATGACTTCCAATCCAGTTTCAGACCTGGACACAGCACGGAAACCACCCTCCTCCACATCGTGGATGACGCCCTCCAAGCCCTCATACAAGGCAACACCTGTCTCCTAATCCTTCTAGACCTATCTTCTGCCTTTGATACAGTTAACCACGAAATCCTCCTTCAGCGACTCAAACTCAGGATGGGGTTAGATGGCACCATTCTTGCATGGTTTACATCCTTCCTCAAAAACCGCTCTCAGAGAGATCTCATCAACGGCAATCTTTCCGCCCCCTCTCCGGTCACGGTTGGAGTCCCTCATGGATCGACCCTCTCCCCTACTCTCTTCAATCTTTACCTTGAACCACTCACCGAGGTATTACGTTCCGCCAATATCTCCTACCTTATGTACGCAGACGATACACAGATCTACATCAAAATCTGCTCCCCTGAGGACATTCGCTCCCTGAATGAGGCACTAAAGCTGACAGTCCATTGGCTCACCGCCAACCAGCTTAAACTCAACGCAAATAAAACTAAATTTCTCCTAATCTCCCCCCGCAAAACCAACCAGGACATCCAGGAATGGATCCAGAGCATCACAGCACTAAATTGCCCTCCCACCATTGTTGGCTCTGTAAAATCCCTTGGAATAACCCTTGACAGCAGCTTGAACATGTGCAGCCATATAAACTCGATGGTCAAGACGGCCAGGTTCCACCTGAGCTACCTAAGAAACCTAAAGCCCTTCCTTGAGGTTTTGGACCTCAAAACGGCAATCCAGACTCTAGTCATTTCCAGACTAGAATATGGATGCTCCGCTCTCGCAGGGCTACCCAAGAACTCCCTGGCCCCACTGAAAGCCTGCCTCAACACCGCCGCCAGACTCCTAAATGACCCAAATAAATTTGACCACATTTCTCCCCACCTCAAAACTCTGAACTGGCTTCCTCTAGAGGCCAGAATCCAATTCAAACTGGCGGGCATTAGTCACAAAGCTCTCTACTCCAATTCCCCTGCTTTTGTCACCCATAAACTTGTGATATCAGGAGGAGTCAGAAACTCCCAATCTGCCAAAGACCTATTGCTGCAACCAGCCCGCTTCTGCAAGAAAAAACCTACAATCGGGCCTTCTCTGGGGCCGCGCCAATAATCTGGAACTCCCTCCAACCCGCCATTAGAAGACTTCTGTCCTTGGCACTCTTAAAAAGGAAACCAAAACCTTCTTAATGGGCAAATACCTCGTCTGAGGACTACATCGCAATCAGCGTAGCTACTTGTTTCAACCCTCCACCTTGACATCATCCACTGCTCTGCAAAGGATACCTAATACTGCACCACTGGGATTCCCACCCAAGAGTTGAGACCGCAGGCCTTCTTCCATACGTTTCTTCCTATTGTTATCTCTTTATCCTGCTATAGCTTGGACCTTACATTGCGTGCATTTCTTGTATAATGTTTAATGTATCCCCATCTTACCTTAAACTGCGTGCTTTCTTGTATAATGTAGAATGCATCCCCCATCTTACTCAACTGTTCCCTCCCTTCCTAACGCTTTGTATGCCACCCTCAAACCTGTAAAGCGCTCTGATACCCTCACGGGTCTGGTTCGTGCTCTATAAAACCTTAAAATAAATAAATAAATAATAAAATCTATGGTAGAGGAGTTCGGCCTGAGACCTGTTTGATAGTGTCGAATGATGTTGTTCTCATTAGTCTAGACCTCCAGCTCATGTAGAAGCATCTTCGCCCTTAATTCTGTTTTGGTTTTATATTTGTATTTTTTATATTGCACTGATTGACTGTTCATTAATCTTTGAATTCATTTATTTTTCAACAACTATGGAATTTGTTTAGAATCAAATGTAAAAACATTTATCTATCCAAAAGATAACAAAGTGTATGATCTCAAAAAGGACACTTTTTTATAAAAGCTATGGAGTGTTTTCCTCCAACAATCTGGCTGTAACTGTGAACTTCACATCATCAGCCCCAATGTATTTCGGACATTGTGGTCCTTCACCAGGGGGATACCAGAAAACCGGAGTGTTGTAAAGTTCTAGGAAGGTCGAACAGACTGGCTGAACTCCCTGTCTCTGTTGTTTTCTATGGGAGTATGTTGAGGTACCAGTGGTTCGCTATGTGTGGTGCTTGACCTACTCCAATCAGTCAATCAATCAAAGTTTCCTGTAAAGCGTGACTACTCACCCATAAGGGTCTCAAGGTGCTGGGGGGGAGGGGGGAATCTGCTTTTCAGTTGAAGAGCCAGGTCTTGAGGACCTTCCTGAATTGAGTTGAGGTGCCGGGTTTTTAGGAACCCGGTGGTGCCAGGGGATAACACCCAAAGACCTCTGAGTTCTCCCAGTTCCGGACCACATAAACACAGAGTCTTCTAGGTGAAGTCAGTGATCGAGTTTTATTGGCTGCAACCAAGTAACAAGTGTCCTAGAAGTACAACAGCACGGGATGTAGATTCTCAGGAGACTGTTCGTTTTTACAGAACTAGCTTTCTCCTTTTATACAAAAATAACAGCTGCAGGCAAGAATTCCTTAGTTTACAATATGGTCATATACATATTTCCACAATAAAGCGAAAAGCAAAGTCATGACGGCCAACCCACATTTTAGATGTCCAGTATGTGATAGATGACCCAGCTCGGTCCAGAAATACCATCAGATATCGACGAAACCCCAATAAAATCGGGCACCTCCTCATCGTAAAACCGGCCATAAACAAGAAACATGGACAGGGGTATGTGTGTGGATAACATGGTTTGTATGTAGTGAATGGTTTATGGCATGTTGTGCCTTGATGCTATCTTACTCGGCCACTGGGCGAGGGACTGCCCGAACAGGTTTGGCTGGAGGCAGTGGAGTCAGCTCGGCCAGGTCATGGGGGAGTCAGCTAAGGTGGGCGTGTCCTTTCAGATCAACCTCTGCCTTAATCAATTGACTATATGAGGGCAAGCCACAAGATGGATGCCGTTCACAAAATGGAGTCCGAGGGTTGGAGACGGAAACCATGATTTAAGGGTGATAGCATCACTCAATCAGGACGCAAATGTATAGGGATAATGTCCTAATCATTACCGGTCTGTAGACACCAAATTCGTCATGGTACGATGATATTTTGTGACACGGGTGTTGGGCCTCGGTACCGTATTATGGCAGGGCCCAGAATTACAGAACCACAGAGTCAGTGATAGTGATTGCCTGAGATGTAGAGGCAGGGAGTTCCAGGTCTTCGCAGCGAGGTAGAGGAAAGGTACTCCAGGGCAGGACCGTGGAAAAATTCCACTTTATTTTACACCTTTAGGGCTGTAGTAAGTGCAGGTTGTGGATTAACACATCTTTTGTGGGCATATGTTACATATGTCCCTTCCTTAAATGTCCCACAACCCACTCCCATTTAGTAGTAGATACTGCCCATGTTCCCACGACTCCCCTGGTCACTCCTACATTTACTACTAATACATACATCTACATGTGCAGGGATCTAGGCTAGTGTGACAGAGATCTCTGCACAGAAAAGATAGGAAAGGCATAGGTCTCTGGCCATAGGTTTGTGATTAGCATTTTTTTGTATATATGTAGTACTACAGAAGTATCACTTTACATACTATAAAATGCAGTTTCAAATTGGTCCATTCTCTAGCTCAGTCCTAACCCCAAACACCAAAAATCACAAGTGGCCTCTAAGTATTTAAAAAAAGGGAAGATAAAGATTTTCCCTAATCATTGCATTTTAGAAACATTTCCAAAATCATCATCAAGTATATTTTTACCATGTTTCCTAGTTGTGCATTGTTAAAACATGCATTCTTTCCTTTTATCCGTCCTTCCATGCAGTTCTGGTGAGCCAGTGTGTGGCACCTGTGTAGCCTCTGAAAATGGGATTGTAGCCTAATGCACTTGTAATAAGGTATACAGTGTATCTGTCACATTTGAGATGCAATACCCATCTGTCAAACTCTAAATAAGGCCATAAGTCTCCAACTGCTGGGCAAAATCCTTCCAGACAGTGATGCGGCTCCTAGCTTCTCAGGTCAGATTTCTAGGCACTAGTTCTCTCTGCAGGTTTCAGTCCTCTGTGTTCACCTAGGTCCTCTTTAAGTCAGTTATCTGTATGCATTTGCTGAAGCAGGCAAACAGGAGGTCAACCATTTGATTGTTGGTGAGCAGTTCCAATCTCTGAATGCCAGCAAGTTTCAGAAGTCATCGAGTTCTTGATTGAGTCTCCTTCTTCCACCAGGAGCCTTCTTTCTTCCAGTATCGCCTTTTTTCTTAAAGTCAAATCGTCCCAGATCCAGAAATGTTCTGAAGAGATTGTGATTGAGGTGCCAGATTTATTCTCTTCACAAGCCAGTAATAGGAGAAATCATGCTACCAAATATAACTGCTATTCTCTGTCCCCTCAACTCCAGCACTTCTTTTTTTACTTTCTGTAAAATTACCCATGAGCGCCTGTTTGAAGACGGCCAAACCAGCTGCCACCATGCAGACATGTTTCCAGCTTCTTAGATAAACCTCTATTAGGATGAACTCTACTACCATATGACATGACTAAAATTTGTTTTCCCTTCTACTGTTACTTGAACCTGGCTATCTGGGAAGATCCTGGGAATTAGGGAAAGCCATTCCTGGCATCTTCTGTCCCAGCTAAGAATGTATATTTCAGCTTTGGAGGTAAGAATGGCAGAACTGGTTTTAAGCAAGTTACGCATCCGGAAGCCTAAAGTACATTTTACAAAGGTACTATTCCACTTAAGTTACCAAATATATGTTTTCACAATAAAATCAGAGTTTGGAACTTGAGTACGAAATAACTTTGAATCATTTTTCTAGCACTTTCCCAAGTGGAGATAGGAAATAAAGATTTCTAAAACCACCCAGGGCTATTTAGTGAAAGGTCTAGCAAGGTCTACACAGTGAACATGCTTGGAGGTTTTATTTCACTGTAACAGCAAACTAACCACAATAAGTAGTGTACACCATTTTTTACATATTAGCACCCTCCCCTATTGACTTGTAAGGCACTATTTAGAGGTAAGCAATGAATGTATAAAAATAGGCTTTTCCTACAGGGCAAAGACACTTTTCTCTGTCATGTGTCACTGCAGTGCATTGGAACTGCAACCCAACCAGAGCACAGTGGTGTTCCAGGCTGATATCTATTTTACCATATATGTGGGTGGTGTAAATACACGCTGTAGCCCACATATGATACCTAAATTACACATCATAGTGCATTTTCTAAGCCATCTACAATGGTCTTAGAGGAAAGTTAAAAAGACCTATTGGGTGAAACAGTTTTTACCACTACAATGTTAGAGCCAGAACGGATGAACAGTCGCACTGATTAGCAGTGTCACATGCCCTCAATAGCATAAAAAAAGGGTCCAGGAAAAGGTGAAAAGTCTGGGGTGACCATGAAGAAAAGGCAACTTTACTACACTCAGTTTAATTGGCATTGTGAATTCTGGAGTGGTGTGGCTCACTGGTTAGAGGCGGCAGGCCCATAAGCAGAGAACGGCCCGTGACCAGGGATCAATTCCCGACGCGGCAGGTCGTGGACCAAGGTCAAAAACGGACTCGATAATTCTCGCCTCAGTGCCTACTCTAACCAGGGATCACACTCGGCAACTCTGGGCATTAAGCTTGCCTCATCTCTACAACGGCCCCCCACAGACGCCGGGGATGCCGGGTTTCACCTTGGAGATACCCAGAAAGGGACCATCTCACAGGGAAAACCAGGATGGATTCCCCAGCGGTCTTCAGCGCCAGGATACTCCATGGAGTCGCAGTGCGCTTTACAAGTACACCCACATTTACATTTACTTTGTTCCAATTTTGTTTTATGCCTATATCGAGTCTTCCCTTTTGCCACAGTTTCAGGGTGTGGTGCCCACCATATGGACTGCAAGTACCTGCTGAAGCCCTAGATTAATTCACAATTTTTTAGAAAAATGCTAGCGAATTGTTACAGAGAACCCCTACTATTTCTGACGGTTTCCTTTTTTGGCCTTGGCTACAAACATCTTAGCTGTCTGTTGGCAACACCTAGCATTTCCAATACATTACATATTTATCAAGTGGGTTCTGGGTAAGCCTCTCTCTCATGATTGCATGCAGTTGCTGTCTAGTTTACTTCCCTGCTTCTGGTTTACACACTTTCCTCCCTATCCTTGTTTTCATGCTGCCCACAAGCATTTAGGTCTCACGGTGTCTTGATTAGTTGAGGTGTACCCCACTCCTGACGTCAAACACTGAATGTCAGGGTCTATTGGATTACACAATCTTGGTTAACATGTCAGGTAGTATGTTTTGTTGAAAGTAAAGCAACAGAATGTAATATAAGTTACATGTTAATGGACTTGAACTACAAATGAAAATAATGAAAGCCTGTGTGATGAATCACAAGAAACAGAAGATGGCAGTGGAAATATGATGTGAATACGATGAGATCTTAATTTCTTATTGTGTGCCCTTTTTTGCAAACATTACTGTTTTCCATGTTCATATATTTCACCTGTTCTTTTTCGGTGGGTCTCTCTTTTATCAGTCCCATTTCTGTGATATATCACTTATTGTCTTTCTGTGGGTTGCTCTATTTACTCTTTCCCATTGTGTGGGTTTCTGTTCTTTTACCCTATTGTTGTGAGTCTCTTTTGTATTTTTCTCTTTGAGTGGGAGAAGGGAACCAGCCACCACGTTTTCTCCTACTGTCCTTGTTCCCTCCCTAAACCATCACCTAAGTGGTCCACTTACTTTCCCCGTGCTCCTAAGACAATATCGACTTCTTTGCTCCAGTGTTCTGAGGAAGGGCTCAAATCTCCTGACTGTGGCAGGCCCTCACTTGTGTTCTTTTCTAAATTTCAGGATGGCAAACATCCCATTGTGGTGTGCGAGTGTTGTTCAACATTGGAATCTCTATTTTTGCCAGCACTGCATTTTCTCAGACACATGAAATTATTTACCAGCAGGCTGCTCCCAAAATTCTGATAACAAGCTGAGGGGGTGGCCATGTTTGAAGAAACAGCCTTGTTCCTCAAGTTGTTCACGAGAAAATATTGTGAGATTCACATACATATTAACAATATTGACAATTATAATTTAGTGCATCCATTCCAACAAACTTTATTTCGGGTTGAAAGACCTTAAAAAGTGAACAATACAAGAAATAATAAATAAAATACATGGGAAAGCCCATATGTAAGCATAAAACGAGAGCAAGCTCAGTTAAAAACTCCTGTCAAATTCATCATGATAGAAGGAGATTAATAAAATGCAGATACAAATAAGTGACCACCGATTGCCCCTTATCAGGTTTATAGCTTCAAGTTTCCATTGTGAAAAATTGTTGATGTTTGGAAAATAGCATGTTGGCCGCTGGTTAAGAGTAAATTGAGAAATCAAAATAACTATAATAATACAAAATAACAAAATAGGAACTATAATTTAGTTTCCGAGCATGTTAGACTTGAAATTGGTAAAAAGAAAGGCATTAGTCATAATAAAAACATATTTATTATGAACACATATAAATTATGTAACCATATAGTAATTTCATGAACCCTTAACATTTTCATAGCATTAAAAAATAAAATATAAAAGCCCATATTATTCTTGCCTACCAATAGTCCAAGGTCAATGGTCCCAGATCATTAAAGCCCAAAACAAAACACTCATTATTAATTGCATATCTATGATGGACATTTTCAGAAAACGTATCATGATATGTTTTTGGGCAAAAAACATTGCTCTATTGATTAAACAATAACTCAGCCAACTAGTTGAAGGATTGTACACTCACTTGTCACTTGTTATCTCAGTCTGAGTCTGATACCACCAACATCCTACAATAGTTACTCTACTGAAAATTAAGGCAGAAGGATGTGATAGATTGATGGGCAAGTTGCTGGCACTGCTGGAAAACAATTACTAAGGTTTTGTGCCTTGAATATATGACTTTACCACGAATACAAATACTCCGCATGGCATTACCACGCGAATTTTACTTCGCAAATGGCCGTACCACGCAGCTTTTTAGAACGCAAGTTCTAAACTCGCATTTCAAAAACGTTACGTTCACCAGCTCTTACTTCCATCCTCCATCGAAATATGCGTTAAAACACGTCTACCAAAACTAAAATAGGACTTCAATTATGACGTACTCGCTACGTCTTCGGTCGGCTCTTTTTTTTTATTTTTTTAATGACACTTTAGTGCGTTTTTTTATTGTATGTAGCCTGCTCGTTTTTTTGTTTTTTTATGGGGGGGAGACCCCCCCAACCACCCCAAGGCCACGCAGAACTTACATGCTGGACGACCAAAAGGAATACCACTTGCGTGGTAAAGACGGTCGTTGAAGGCTCCCTCGTTGAAGAGACATTTGCGGGGTAAGTGGATCGTTGAAAACGTCATGCGTAGAAAAGACTTTGTTGTAAATGATGTTTCCCGTGCCAGAACATCATTGGTAAACAGATTGTCGGACCTAAACATAGAGTCTTAAATATTGAATTCAAGAATAGAGTCCCATTGGGTGTAGATTTTCTATTATTAATTCCATTTCGGGTGATACTTTATAAACAATATTTAAAACCTGATACATTTGTGAGATTATATTTAAGACCCATTATTCTGATTACATACCGGTATGTATGTCCCTTTTTATAGGACTTGTTGTAGGGATTGGTCAAAAAATATAGGCAGGATCATCCTGCACAAAAACAGTCCTTTTAGAGAGGAATTCGGAATTTCTGGGTCGCTGGCTTTAATTCTTTATTAGTGTGTCCTACCTAGGCCAATCTGACATTTATTGCTGCATTTCTGGTAAATGCAGAAGACGGATTGCTCCCTGCATGCACGTGAAGCTGTCAATGCGCTGCTCAAAGAGGCAGGCCGAAGATTACAGTACCTGGAAACAGCCCTAGTGCCCAGTTTCCAAGAAATTGTTGTTCATATGCAAAAGAACATTGTCCACAGCATCCTTTCTTTATTATTGAAATAGCGTGAGGAGATGCAGCGGTTACTCAGAAAAACATCTTTATGGACCACCAATAAAGTGCTGGTTTGCCTTTATTAGGAAATCGAAACACTTTTCCCTGGTGTGTTTCCTGTGCACAGCGCTCTGCTGCCTTTTGGCTAGGTGTGTTCTATAGGAATGCCATAAACAAACACAAATACACACAATAATGAAAATAAATCGTAAATGTGTGTAAAAACAGAACACATAGGGGCTTATTTACAAGGTCCAAGAGGCTTGTAAATAAGCCCCATAGTGCCTTTATATCGGGTACTAGTTGCGCCCGTTTTTTACAGGAAGGGAAAACAGCAGAAGGACGGCATAAAGCACTATATTAAAGCAAGTCATTATTTTAAGTTGTTATTACCACCCGCATCATTGTTGTCCATGTTCATAATGATCCCATTGATGTGTGGGCTTTGCCTGATTCCCACAAGATGAATGGCATTCTTATTCTAATATTGTGCATAACTTTTCCTCACCTGTTACTCTTCCTGACTTCTTCTGTGTCTTCCCTTGGGCAGGGTAGCATTACTACACTCTCTAACTCAGCGGGGAAAAGGACACATTTTACTGAGAAATGAACACATAGGGCCATATGTATCATCCTGACCATTTGCGATTTCTAAATAGCGATTTTTAAGGAATCGCTATTTAGAAATCGCAAAATGGTATGTATGTAGGAAATCGCTTCTTTTTAGCGATTCCTTAACATTCCTAAATTGCGATTAGCAAATTGCTAATCGCAAATTTCCCATTCATTTCTATGGGCCAGGAGGCCCATAGGAATGTTGGGGTTATATTGCGATTATCAATTAGCTAATCACAATTTAGGAATATTTTCAAGGGTGCAGGGGTGTCACAAGAACACCCTGCTGCACCCCTGAAAATGGCATGTGTTGGCATATGGCGCCCATACCTGCCCTAAGGGCATGTATGAGCGTCATATGGCACCTTTGGATTTTAAATAAATTGCTTTATTAAAAGAATTCGCAACTTACCACCAACTAGAAGTTGGTGGTAATTTGCGAATCCTTATGGGCATTTTTGCATTAATTTTCAGTTGATACATAGCATTTAAGGAATTGCACAAATTGCGATTCCTTAAGTGCAATCGCAAAATAAGGAATAGCAAATTTTGCGATTCCTTATTTTGCTGCCAAAATGTGTCATACATAGCATTTAGCAAATTAGCATTCGCAAAGGCCGAAATTCTGCGAATTTCGGCCTTTGCGAATGCTAATTTGCTTGATACATTTGGCCCATTGTGAGATGCTGAGAGTCCCTGTGTCATAGCAACATACCAAATTGAAATTATGAAATTACTTTACTTTTATTTTATTTTTTTATACAATTAGCACAACCGCTAATGCACATAAAATTCAAGAGAAAAGATACCAATTTGTTGATTGGTTAGACTCTCATTACAATAAAACAAGCTAAAACAATATATAATTGATTCCTACGGTCTTGTTGTTAGCCAGCCATAATAAAGAAGATGTTCTTCTTGTGGGGTTATGCTTAGGCTTTGCACGGCCAGGCTAGGTACATGATCTCTCAAAATGGCCCAAGGCAATTAACAAATATAGTTAACAGTATTCATTTCATTAAAAATATATGGTTCTTAAAGACTAGGTCATTGTGATTATATTTCCTTTATGAAGTCTTTTAAGTTCAATTTAGTGATCTAGGCTAAAGCGTTGATATCGTTGATGTTTTCCTGTTATTTCTCCGAAGTAAAGCGCATCATGCTGTAAACAAATGGACTGCAGAGTGTTCAGTTGCACTTTATCGCCTTGCATGCCCGACCAGTTCAAGTTGTCTGTCGCTCTTTTCTAGTTCATTTGCCGCTAGGCTCAGAAACGTTATTGCCTTGCATGCCAGTTGTACTGTTGTGCCTCCTAAACCTTTTATTACGGCGGCTCTGCAAGTCCTTATTTGTTCTCATATCAGCAACATACCAGACAAAAGGAATGGTTGACCTCTTGCCAATGACCTTGAGGTTGTCTTACCGTCTTACACCATTGCTGTTTAGAGAAGAACTACCATAAACAAGGCATTTGATTGAAAACCTTCAAGACTCCTAGGGCCTGATTATGAGTCTAGCGGTCCACAGACCACCAGACTCATGATGGTGGCAGTCTAGACACTGCTGCACCGGCGGTCTGACCGCCCCATTACAAGTTGGGTGGTCAGACCACAATTGCACCGCCGCAACCACCACACAGGTGGTGCAGCGGTCTTGAGGCCGAAATATGCCTGCCATGACCCCCGCAGTCCTGCCAAACATATTACGAGTTTCCTCTCAACCACGGTTTATCTTGCGGTCCCTCATTCATGAAAACCATGGTGGAGGGGAAAGAAAGGGGGCCGTACAGGGCCCTCCGGTGCCTTTGCGCCCTGTGGATGCACACAGGTGTCAGAACATGTGCCCCCCTGTGTGCATTCACAACAGTTCCTGCACAGCATGGATTTTTCAGGAACTGTTTTTGGCATTTCCATTGCGTTGCCTATTTCATAGCCTCCACCGTGGGAATGCCGAAGAACCGGCCGCCAGTGACTAAAAGAAGTCAGGCAGTGCACATACAGGTGTGGTAGTACAGGAGCTGGGTGGCGGAGTTGCGGTCCCACTTCCACTCCGCCAAACTCGTAATCAGGCCTTTAGAGTAGAATCCCCATAAGCGGGATACAGGTCCAGCATAGCACCTCACTTCCTGAAACAAATGGCACCGGCTCATGTTTCCACAAAGCCAGTGCTCCTTTTAATGTTTCTCCCTTTGCCTCTGTCTGTATTGAAAAACAATACATTTTCACCATTGCTGATTCTTTCACTTACCCTGTGAGCTGGGCCTTCAACATCGTCGCATCACAAACTCTTCAGCAATTGGGCCTCCTTCTTTAATAAGGGAGGTGTCATCCCTGGCTGATCTTATTGGCTGTTTAACGCAACCTCCTGATCGAAAACAACCCTGCTATTTACAGTTGTCCATCTATAATTCTGTGTTACTTCAGTGGCGGCTGACATGGTTCGTGGGTGATGATGCCGATGTGGGGGGCCATGAGAGGGGGTAGCAGTAAAAATAAATAAATAAAAGAAAAACGTACCTTGCCGCTCCAGTCCCGCGTCCCTGCTCCTGCTCTCCGAGGCACAGTAAGCATAGAAAAGGCTCTCCTCACTAATCACAACACTGCAATGCAGCATTATGATTGGTTTTGAGCGTCCAGGTTCGACACTCAACCAGGGAATGGGCCTGGGCTGGTTCCCCACGCAGGCTGTAATGCAGCCTGCATGGAGAACAGGGAAAGTGTGCATGACTGGTAAGGGCGGCCCGACCAAACAGTCATTGCGCTCTTAGGATTGGGCAAACCACTCCTACCCTGCCTGCTCCAAGAGTAGAGCGGACCTGAACCCCAGCAAAGCAACAGGAAACACAAAATGATAATACGGCAAAGTTTTTATCATTTTATGTTTCCTTTTCAGTGCTCTGCTTAAAAGCAGTGGGGCAACGCTAGCAGACATAGCGGAGGAGCCGCCCCTGTGTAACTTCCCAGCTGAGACAGATCCCAAGGTCATTCACTACCAGCAATTACAACAGACATTTACAAGTAGAAGCTAGGCTGAGGCATGTAAATGTAAATGTAAATGTATAGGCATTTATATAGCGCACTACTTACCCGTAGGGTCCCAAGGCGCTTCGACCGCTGCGAAACCCTTCCTGGCTTCCCTGAGAGATGGTCCCTTAATGGGTATCTCCAGGGTGAGACCAGGCATCCCCGGCGGTCTGGTGGGGCCGTTAGTGAAGATGAGGCAAGCTAATGCCCAGAGTTGCCGAGTGTGATTGCTGATCAGAGTGGGCACCGAGGCGAGAGAATTATCGAGTCCGCTGACCCTGGTCCAGAAACCTGCCGCGCCGGGAATCGAACCCTGGTTCCGGGCCGTCCTCTGCTCTCGGGTCTGCCGCCTCTAACCAGTGAGCACCAGGCATGCAGCTAATTTCACACAAACCACCAACCAGACATCAAACTGTGAGTGGGAGAGTTGGGGGGGAAGGGAGGGGAGGGGTAAACCCTGACATTAATATAGTTGAAGATCATCTACAGCAGACTATTTATTTTTCAAGTCACAATTACATTTAGACGGGAGCCCTGAGCAACAGTGCTATACCTGTTTATTAGAAAATTATATTGTGACTTTCCCACTCTTGCTACCTCTTTTATCACATGAAAATGTACATAATGGTATTAGTTTCAGAAATCAACCATAAATTAAGTTTAAAGCTATATGGAATGCACATACTAATTTTATTCCTGGGTGCTTCGTTGGTGCAAAGTGGCAAAAAGCCTGGCATCAATTTACTAACTATTATAAACCCATGCATACAGCAGAAAATTGGGCATGGTGGCTCCTCTGAAGAATCAGAGATTTTACACAAGCAGGCAGAGAGAGATCTCTAAATATGGCAGGCGGTCATCCACCAGATTGGTGTATGTTAATATTTCTGCCACCTGGTGGGATTGTGGAACATCCACCAAAAGCTAATGAGACAAATGCACAAAGTAACATCCATCTTTAAAGGGTTGCAGGTAATATAACACAAAACAAGAAGATAGAGAAAAAAAAACATTTTTAACCAAGAGCCTGCATTGCCACACCAAGCAGGGTGAGGGTGAACTGCTTCTGGGAAGGCCCTGGAACAAACCCCAGAAAATAATTCCTTGAAAAACCAGAGGAGAAATCAATGTCTTAATCACTCCCAGCCTAACAGCTATATAACACAGAAAACGAATCACACAAACACAGTGGGATTTTGCTCATAACTTGTGAGATGCAGAGTAGCAATTATGGGTGTGTCCTCCCCTGTAATTACCAGTAACAACTCATTTCACACAAGCCACCAACTAGACATCAAACTGTGAGGGAGCGAATGAGAGGGCATTTCCTGACGTTAATATAGATGCACATCATCTAGAGCAGACTATTTATTTTCTACTTTGTCACAATGACATTTAGAAGTCGGCCCTAAGCAACAGTTCTATACATGTTTATAAAAAAATATATTTTGTCTTTCACACTTTTGTTTCCTTTTATCACATGGAAATTTGCATGATGGTATTGTTTTTTTTCAGAATCTAACATACAAATACTACTCAGAAACCAACCATAAATGATGTTTAGAAATATTTAGAATACACTCACTAATTTTTTGCCTGGGCGCCTGTTTGGAGCAAAGCAACAAAAAAGTTTGCATTGATTTACTTACCATTATAAGCCCATGCATTCAGCATAAAATTGAGCGGTGCCACATAAACATCTGTGGTGGCTCCACTGAGGGAACAGCAATCTCAGCCAAGCAGGCAGAGATATCTAAATATGGCAGGCGGTCATCCACCAGGTTGGCGGATGTTATTTCTGCCACCCGGTGGGACTGTGAGGCACCCACCAAAAGCAAAATGATGCTGACAGTCACAGGACCCACACTGACCAGTATATGCATAAAGTAACCCTCATCTTAAAGGGTTGCAGGTAGTATAACCACAAAACAAGAAATTAGAGAACAAAATACATTTTTACACCAGAGCCTGCATTGCCACACAAAGCAGGGTGTAGGATACGCTGCTTCTTGGCAGTCCCTGGTACAAACCCTAGAAAATAATTTCTTAGAAAACTAGAGGAAATAGCCATTTTTTAATCACCCCAGCCCAACAACTACATCACAAAGAAATTGAATCACACAAACACAGTGGGATCTTGCCCAAAATCTTGTGAGATCCAGAGCGGAAATCATGAGTGTCTCCTCCCCTGCTATTAAGAGTAACTGTTCACAATCACCAGCACCTCACACTGCACCAGTAACAGAAGGACAAACAAGCATCTGAGTTTACTTCAGCAGGCCTCCCACCAATACACTCTACCTCGCTGCTACTAGAGACGGAGATTAGTTGATGCATTCCACCCATGAGCGTGTAGAATGCACCACCTCTATGGTCTATGGTCTGCTAGTGGTTGGTACATGACTACACTGATTGGTGGTTGTGTCTAGTGTTTCTATTGGATTAGAGTTAATTTCCTCATTTGTTGGGTATTTAAGGGTTCTGATTGGTTTCTGGGTCTGTGATTCAATCATTGTAGGGTTGGGACTAGGGCTAGGGTTAGGATTTCTATTGGGAGTAGGGACTAGGGCTTCCTATGTTATTGGTTGTTGGGAGTAGGGTGGGACTAGGGCTAGAGTTAGACCTTTAATTGGAAGTTTCAATTAGGGCTTCTGGTGTGATTGGTTACTGGACTAGGTGTGGGACTTAGAGTAGGCTTAGGCTTTCTATTGGAAGTAGGCACTAGAGCTAGCTGTGCCATTGGTTGCATGGACTTGTTTTGGGACTTCTGGTAGGGCTAGGGCCTTTATTGGACGTAGAGATCAGGGTTTTTGAACTGATTGGGTGCTTGGACTAGGGTTAAGATTGGCTGTAAGGTCCTGGTCTCCTATTGGTTCCTAGATTTTAGGGATAGTGTTGTGATTGGATAGTGTTAAGGCTAGGATTCCCATTGGCTGAAGGGGTCACCTGATTACTAGGGCTATAAAAAAAGGCCAGGCTTAGCGTGTCTCAGCCAGGAGTCGAGGCGAAGGGCAGAGAGGACAAGGGCAGTTGCCTGTTTGAGCCTGTTAAGGGCAGAGAGGACAAGGGCAGTTGCCTGTTTGAGCCTGTTCGAGACTGGTCGGGACTAGGGCCAGAAATGCTGTCCCTTTTTCTCATTTAGCAATACCCAGTCCACACCATCCACATCCACAAACAGAGCAGCACACTCACACCAAATGCACACCACCCACAACACTATGCACAGATTAATGTACCAGCCTGCACTACAAACCCAACCAAACCACATCTATACACCCTACTATCCCAACTACCACACATATCCACAATCACCTACAAACAGCACACAACTCTATCCTATACCACTAACCAATTCACTCATCAATAACACAACACCAATCAACACCATACATAGCTACATCCCATTCAGACACACTCTCCCTGCTGTAATTACACCTAACAGACCTTCCCTCAGTTGTCCAACAAACACCCTCCTCTCCCTTCTACCATATTAACACTAACGCACAACACACACACTGCACACCACCACACTTTGTAACTCTTGCAACACATATACTTTCAATGTAATTATGGATCTACATATTTATCACTTTCTTCTAATTTAGCATTTCCAATGCACTACCCTAATGGTCAGCCTATACTTTGCTCAATATATCTTCTAGCCCAACCTTCTGACTCATCTCAAACTTCTTCTACTACTCCTTCCAATGCACTATCCTATCTCTCATCCTATACATCTATCAATATATCCTCTACATCCACTCTCTCATTTATCCCAAACCCCATACCACTACTATGATTGCCAAAATACCCCTTTCTAGACTCTCTCCTACTCTACCCCTCCTTGTATCATCTGACACCTGTTTTACTATACCGACCCCCTTAAAGAAACCTTTCTAAACTCTTTCCTCTGAGTCCTCCCCTCCAAAACTCATTTTCCTCATCCAAAAGCCTCCTCCTATTGCTAAGACATAAAAAATAACTGACTAATATACACCACTGAAATTACTTCGTATTTCCCCATATTAATTCACCACTAATCCTTTGTAGGCTTCCTGAATAGCGTGCCTCAACAAGCGCTATATAAATACAAACCTTTGGCCTCCACTATCCTTCTGCATCATTCAAAATCCAAATAACTGACTAACCTATCCACCACTTAAAATGTACTTGCATGTTTCACTGTATTAATTCAACACTAATCCTCTATGGGTACCGGAGTAGCGGCTACTCGCCGAAAAAGTGCTTCGATGCCTCATCAGGGGTAGTAAGCGCTATATAAATGCAATTACAATACAATACAATACCAAGGAATTATCAGGAACAACTGTGGCTGCCCACAGGTTTACATCTCCTGATTCCTCAACACTAAACGAGTGTTGCTGTTATTGGATTTAATTAGCTCATCAGAATTCTCAACAGTAATTCTGCTGTGTAACAAACCTTTTGTTTAAATGTAATCGTTTATACATTTCTATGATGCTCATTATGGTTGCACACATCTCTAAGTGGTGAATTTTATCTTGAAGGGTCCACCGAGCTATGGTGTTCTCTGCTCCCCATCTACATGCTAGAAACAGAGCAAAACATTTAAATGAATACGTTCATCTCTTCGATACCCTAATCACTTATACCTAACTCAATACAGTATATGAGTACACTAATAATCCTTGGTCGTCAGACGTTCACAGTCTTCCTCAATGTAAAGAGCGCCTTGATTACTGTAAATAATCAAAGTATCAGGAAGATAATGATTCAGCCTTTGGACATTTGACCTGAAATTCACCACGCTAAAAGCGATCTCATGTCAAAAATCCTCTCATACTAGAATCTGCTGTACATATCCCTCCACAACCACTTCGCTCTTCTCTGCTACTACTCTTGTGCTCATTGCTCCACCAACTTCTTCCTGCACTACCTAAATTGAAGTTTTCATTTTCTCTCTACCTCAGATTAATCTTTGTTAGGAGCTGGGTCATCTGCCAAGAACATCTGTGACATTCCTAACCTAGAAAGGTCTCTACTTACTGGTGATTACAGAGACTTGGGTAAATAGTTCATCACAGGCAGATAAAACAAATCTACTCTCTTCACAGTACACAAAATCTTGACTAAATGTATGATTAAATATAGGGGGATTGGCGAGGTTGATCTGTTCCATCTCAATTCACTCTTGCTCAATGAGATTCAACACCCATCCCGTAACTTATTTGAGCATCTCTTATCCAAGGACCAAATGTCCGTGGTGTATATTCAGTGGCTTGCAGGGGTTGTTGCGGTCTACTGGTAATCCTGTCTGGCGAGGCAGCACCTTGAGACTCTCATGGGTAATTTGCTGCACTTTATAAATCCTTGATTTATTGAAGGTGGTCACAGGCCCAACCACTTCCCTTGTCTGAGCTGTCACTTCCCACCCACACAAGAAAAGCCTTGCTTCCTTCCACTAACTTTTCCCTGATTTTACCCAAGGCATTCTAATCATCTCTCGGACCAAGCTCTCATTCAGGGTGAACTGAACATTTGTGTGGATGAACTATCTGATGCTTGTTGTCTAAATATTTTTGAAGATGTGGATTTGCACAGCTTTATCCAGTTAGTTGGTCAACGAACACAGCCATGGGCAAAATGCAATATTATCTACCTTGTGTTTTTGATACCCAAGCTCTAGCGCCCAGGGTTGCAACACCCTAGCTGGTCTGATCATTACATAACCACTTACTGCATTGAAAATTAGCCATTATAAGTATTCCTAGGAACTTGACCTTCTCACAGTATCATGATACAGGACAAAATACATGAACCTCACCTGGATATCCTGTTGACATTCTAGATAACCTTGAATCCTAACTAACCAAGGCAGTGAAAAAGCAGACTTCCATCTGTGAAAACCCAGACTTCCATCTGTACTCTCAGCCTAAGCCCTTTACTATATACCTCCTTCAATTGAAACATTGAGGGACTGTGCAGAAAATATGTCGACATAATACTAAATTACCTTAGGAAACCAGAGCCTACCTGGTACATTCCAGAAGCCACAAATAAGCTTGTATAAGAGCAAGGAAGAAGATTTTAATGTTGCATTGATGTGTCAGCAAACTCAACTAAATGAGTGACTCGCTTTTCTAAGGAAATTGTATCTCCAAGTCATGGTGAAGCATGGCAGCCCCTCAATTGACTATTATGGCTGTTTCCTTTCATTCAGCAGCAACAGAATTAAATTGGGGCCCTGGTGGCTCTCATCATCATCCTCCGCCAGATGCCTTGAAAATGAAATTAAAATACACTTTATAAAGTGCTCGATTGTCTGTGGGCATCTTGGTGCTAATCCAGCAACAGAAGTGTAGAAAGAAAATAAAGAATTAACAACCGAGTTAAAATCTACAAACTAAAAGGTAATGTTTTGAGATAATTCCTGAAGGAAGACAAGAAGGTTCATGTCTTAAGATGAAGAGGTAATGCATTCCATCGTTTGGCTGTCCCATAAATGAAGCTTCTTCTGTCTTAGCAGACTCTTTTGTATGTAGGGACGATGAGATTGAAGGCTGATGAGGAACGCAGTGGCCTTGGAGGAACATACCAAATAAATGTATTTTTAAAATACTCTGGGCCCACATCATGCAGGGCTTTAAAGGCAATGCACAAAGCCTTGAAATCGATACGCTTATGTGCTGGCAACCAGTGAAATTGGACCAACGCCTTTGAAGCAAACTAGTGCCTAGCTATTCCAAGCAAAAGCTGTGCTACAGCATTCTGCGGGATCTGTAACTTATTCAGAAGACTTTTCTGCAGGTTGATGTACAAAGCATTGCAGTCATCAGCCTTAGAGAACATAAGAGCAGTTACCACAAATTTCCCCAAATCAGGATGAAAGGAAAGGAAAACATTTTTCAAGATTTTTATAGTAAGAAAAGATGAGAAAGTAACATTGTTTACCTGTTTGTCGAATGACAGATGGTTGTCAATGGCAACTTCCAGATTTGTTCACTTTTGCTGCTGGTAGAGGTACATTACCAAACTCAGATGGCCATCAGTTTGGAGACCAAAAAGAAACATTATTGCCTAGCATCAGAACTTCCATTTTGTCGGAATTTAATTTTAGGCTGTTATTTAGCATCCAGTAATTGACATGCTGCATACAGCTCAGAAAGTTTGCTGCTGATTCCTGTTAATTTCCAGATACGGATCTAACGAAGCTAATGGGAGAGATGCCAATTTATTTTAATTAAAGTAGCTAAGGGGTTGAAATATAAGTTAAAGGGGGTAGGGCTCACTGATGAGCCCTGCTGGACCCCATAAGGGAGAGAGAATGAGCTAAACAAACTACATTCATTGAAACAAATGCCCTCTCTTTTTGAGAGAAAGGACGTAATCAACGCAAGAGCAGTGCCGCTTATACCCAGGGACTTGACATGGTCAATCAAAACCTTGTGATTGACCATGTCAAAAGCCACAGAAAGATCCAGCAAGATCAGTGTTGCAGGATTTTTGTTGTCCAAAATGTCCAATAATGTGATGGATTCCTTGCTGATTGCCTTTTCCTCGATCTTAGATGGAAAAAGAAGACGGGAGATGGGACGATAATTACTTGCATCTAGCGGATTCAGGTGAGGTTTTTTTAACAATGGTAAAATTGAAGCTAACTTCCATTTTGCCAGAAAATATCTTTGCTAAAATATATTTGTTAAAGATAGCAGTAAAATGACTAGCTATGGTGGCAGAAGCCAACTGTAGGGTCTTTGGTGGACAAGGGTCCAAAGGAGATCTGGATAGAGCAGTATGAATTAAATCCTGAACTTGGTCCACTGTTAAAGGAGAAAAGGAGAAAAGAAGGAAAGAGACGGTGGACTGGAAGCAGATTGCGCCGTCATGGGGGTCTGAGAAGAGGCGTTTCCAAAAACTGGAACATCTGCAGCCAGCTAGGTTGCTGGGGCTTGCCCAACAGTGCTGAAGAATATATTAAAGATGTCCAACACTTTTGCCTAAAAAGTGGATGATATCTTGTTGCATAAGATCAGGCTGCTTTCTATTTTATCCTGATTGTTAAAATTGGCGAGTCTTTTGACTGTGGAAAATAAGTTCCTTAATAGAAACCTTAGCTGAAACTATTTTTGGTGAAAAATAGGCAGATTTCTCCACAACAATCTGAGCCTTGCATTAAGAAATGTTCTGTTTTTAAAGAGTTTTATCCATAGGGTCATAGTTATGTCTCCAGCTACGCTCTTAGTGCCTATGTATCATAGTGCCGTTTTGCGAATTCCAAATAGCGAATTTTAAGGAATCGCTATTTGGAATTCGCAAAACGGTATGTATGTACAAAATCGCTTTTTTATAGCGATTCCTTACCATTCCTAATTTGCGATTAGCAAATTGCTAATCGCAAATTACCCATTCATTTCTATGGGCCAGGAGGCCCATAGGAATGAAGGGGCAATTTGCGATT
Source organism: Lissotriton vulgaris (assembly GCF_964263255.1). Taxonomy (NCBI): domain Eukaryota; kingdom Metazoa; phylum Chordata; class Amphibia; order Caudata; family Salamandridae; genus Lissotriton; species Lissotriton vulgaris. The sequence continues at coordinate 250,053,529 of NC_141694.1, forward strand.
AGCAATTTGCTAATCGCAAATTAGGAATTTTTTCAAGGGTGCAGGGGTGTCTCAAGAACACCCTGCTGCACCCCTGAAAAAGACATTTGGGGGCATATGGCGCACATACATGCCCTAAGGGCATGTATGGGCGTCATATGGCAACTTTGGTTTTTTGGAAAAAACCATTATTAAAAGAATTCGCAACTTACCACCAACTAGAAGTTGGTGGTAATTTGCGATTCCTTGATGGCATTTTTTGCATTTTTTTTCTTTGATACATTGCATTTAAGGAATCGCAAAATTTGCGATTCCTTAAGTGCAATCGCAAAATAAGGAATAGCAAATTTTGTGGTTCCTTATTTTGATGCAAAAATGTTTGATACATACCATTTAGGTAATTAGCATTCGCAAAGGCCGAAATTCGCAAAATTTCGGCCTTTGCGAATGCTAATTAGCTTGATACATATGGCCCTTAGTGTCTGCAGTGCTGCTTCAGATCTCTAAGATTCTGCAATAACCAAGGTTCAGAGGGAGTTAGCCTCTTTGTGCAAACTGCTCTACAGGAGGCAGCTGATTTACAGCTAAAGTGAGCCAAATAATATATTCTGAGATATCCTGGTCACGATTTCTAGACACCTTAGGAAGAGAGGATAGCAGTTTGAGATCAAACGGTTCTGCCTCAATTTTATGCCAAGGTCAACAGTGTTTCATAGAGTTAGAACAAAGCTGCTTAAATGGCTTGGCATCAGATTCTAGATGGAACATTACTGCGGAGTGATTAGACCAGGTTAGCCGCAGAATTTCAGAGGAAACTAACTCGGTATTGCCAGTAAAGATGCCATCCAGCATATGCCCATCAGAATGAAAAGGAGCGGTAACTAACTGGGGCATTCCAAGGCTATTCATAAGGTCAATCAAACTGGCCGAATCTCTATCCTCCAGATTCTCCAAGTGATAGTTAAAATCACAGAGAACAGTAAAATCGGCAAAATTGATGTTATTCTCCAGCAGTTGACCAATATTATCAAGAGACATTTCTTAGGCCTGGAGGTCGATAAATTAGCAAACCAATAAAGGAGACCTGGTTGCTAAGAGTGAATTTAAAGTTCAAAGCCTCAAGTGCCTTAGAGGAGCATTCACCAGAAAAAGTGCCAGAGAGATATTTTTTATACACTAACACTAAACCACCTCCTCCCTTTCCTACATGATCCAGTCTAAACAATGAATAATCAGCTGGATGGCTTGGGCTAGGTCTGGACCTGAGCAATCATCAGTCCATGTCTCAGTAATAAATGGAAGCTCAATATTATGTGATTGCACAAAAAAATCTCATTTGTTTTTAATGAGTGAACTGGCGTTAATGAGAGTGCAGCGCCGCAAATGATGAGGGGGCCAAAGCTTTGTTTAAAGCTATATCAGGTTTCCTAACTAGACTTCTTTCCACATTTGAGAACTGTGGTAGGCAGTTGGGTAAAGTTCAGCCACTTTCAATTGTCTGTGGATAAAACAAGGAACAACAGAGGTTCTTACTGGTAGAACCTACGGCAAGAAGAGCTTCACTGTGTACATATGTGGTAGACCAGGGTCTGACCGCAAATGGGCAGTGTGGCGAGCGCTTAGTGTTATCCGAGCACGGACGGGCGCAGACGGGCTTGCCTTTGGCATGCCTTTGACTGTTTATGTAGCCCAACATCAGGGCGGGAAAAGGGGGCATGTCCAGGTACTCCTGTGCGAAAAGAGTGAAGGGGAAATGAAAAACAAAGCAGAGTCCAGCAACCCTGTTTTCAGAAAGGCAAGCTCCGTTGTCTGACTGCAAGTACTGGGACATCCAAAACAAACTAACAAATTAGGGAGAAAGCACCAAAAACCTATAAAAACAATGATAAAACTGCAAAACAAATGTTTGCAATATGGCGCCGACTTTCAGCATGCAGGGGAGCCAGGCACCTCCCAAAAAAGATGAGCACTAATGCAATACAAAGAAAGCAAATTGGCGTCGCTGGAAGTTCTATACCTTCTGTTATAGTCTGCGCAGACACACTGTTCAACTGCTTATGTAGCCCAACATCTGGGCGGGAAAACGGAGCATGTCCAGGTGCTCCTCGGTGAAAAAAGTGATGGGGAAATAAAAAAACAAGCATTGGTAAATGCATTAGGTTTTGCCTATGTGATTAATAAAAATGCGCAGTTTTTTGTTGTGAGTTGTAGCTTGCTGAGTAGTTGTACAATATAAGTTACAGAAAGTCTGTTGAAGTGTTATGACTTATTTATGTACAAAAAGCCAATATATTGTGATGTTACTAGTGGTATAGTGCGGGTAAGTAATAGCAAAATGTTGTAAAATAAAATGAAAGAGGGAAATAGTAGAATTAATTGATGTAATAGCAATATAATGTGCTTAGAGGACTTCTGACAACTTTTGGGCCCAGTGCCACTGCACCTGCTGCACCATTCAAACCATGTCCCTAGTGCCTGTAAGATAACTGCACTTGTGACTACCTATTTGGTAGTAAAGTATAGCCATATTAGCTGTTGAGTGGAGTTATGACAATTTGTGGCCTCGGTGCCACTACACCTACTGCACCTTTCAAATCATGACCCTAATGCCTATAAGGTAACTGAACTTCTGACTGTGTGTTTACTTGTAAAATATTGTGGTATTTGGTGTTTAGAGGGGTTCCTAGAGCTTTGAGCCCTGGAGTCATTGCACCTGCTGCACCATTGAAATCATTGTATTGCATTGTATTATAATTGCATTTATATAATGACGAGGCATAGAAGAGCTTTTTTTGCGAGTAGCACGCTACTCCAGAACCCCTAAAGGATTAGTGTTGAATTAGTATAGTGAAATATGAAAGTAATTTGAGTGGTGGATAAGTTTGTCAGTTATTTGGATTCAGAAGGATAGCAGAAGGATAGATGTTAAAAAAGGTTTGTATTTATATAGCACTTGAATTTGGGCAATCCAATGAGTTATTATTGTAAAAGCCCTCATGAACTTCAAGTGTAAACTGAACAAAACGTGTTTGCTGGATGTTGTGAGTTGATGCAAAGAATCGGAATTGAATAAATAAAGAAAGAATTAAAAGGATTACCTGACCTTACGCATATCCTTATTGATTGTGGACAATAAGTTTGATGGTGTACCATTCCAAAATTCAGGATTTCTGTTCTGCATTGTAGTTGCACCCAATGACAGCAGGTGCAGGAATTGTTGTGCACATCTGCACTTAAAATATAAAATATACAGAAGAAGAAACAGAACAGTGAAGTGCGACTTTGACAGTCTGCCGTCGAGTGTGCAGTATTGTTGAAATATGAAAGTCATTTGAGTGATGGATATTAGTCAGTTATTTGAAGTGAGAAGGATAGCGGAGGGATAGAAGAGGGAAACAGGTTTGCATTTATAAAGCGCTTCTTACCCCTGATGGGGTGTTAAAGCGCTTTTGTGACGAGTAGCTTCCAACTCCGGAACCCATAAAGGATTAGCACCCTACTCCGGAACCCATAAAGGATTAGTGTTGGAAATTAGTATAGTGAAATATGATAGTAATTTGAGTAGTGGATGTGTTATTCACTAATTTTGATAGAGAAGGGTAGCGGCAGGATAGAAGAGGGAAAAGGGTTTGCTTTTATATAGTGTTTGCTACCCAGGACGGGGTGTTGAAGCGCTTTTTTGGCAAGTAGCACGCTACTCTGGAACCCATAAAGGATTAGTGTTGAATTAGTATAGTGAAATATGAAAGTAATGTGAATGGTATATTAGTCAGTTATTTGGAGTGAGAAGGATAGCGGAGGGATAGAAGAGGGAAACAGGTTTGCATTAATATAGTGCTTGGTACCCCTGACCCTAGTGCCTGAAAGATAACTGCTTATTTAGTACTTAAATATAGCAACATTTTGTGTTTTGAGGAGTTCTGACAACTTTTGACCCCGTGCTACTAAACCTGCTGCATCATTCAAATCAAGACCCAGTTGTCTGCAAGGAAACGTTGCTTGTGGTTGCCTGTTTAGGAATAAGATATTGCAATTTTAGGTGTTTAGTGGGGTGCCTAGAGCTTTTGGTCATGGTGTCACTGCACCTGCTGCACCATCGAAATCATGACCCTGTTGTCTGCAAGGTAACTGCACTTATGACCGACTGTTTAGTTTTAAATGTTAGCAATAATCTGGGTTTAAGTGGGGTCCCTAGAACTTTTTGGCACTGGTGCCACTGCACCTGCTGCACCATTCCAATCAGGCCCATTTTAATTGTAAGGTAACTGCAAATGTGACTCCCTGTTTAGTTGTCAAATATAGCAATTGTATGTGCTTAGAGGAGTTATGACAAATTTCGGGCACGGTGCTAATGCACCTACTGCACCATTCAAATCATGACCCTGCTGTCTAAAAGGTAACTGCACTTGTGGCTGCCTGTTTAGTAGTAAAATATAGCATAGCTCTTGTATATTAAATTTATTTTTAACATTCTATGTTTGTAGCAACATTTAGAATTTGATTATAATGATAAATTAAGTTTAAAAAAATCAAACCGATAATGCCTACAAAGTGGAAAGAAAGGTACTGAGGCATGAGTTGGAAATGCCACAAACGTATGAAGGCTAAAGCATCTGCTTTACACAACTAAGTAATAAAAAGCAAGCATTCAAGCATACTGTTAGAAGCTGTCTGCCTTTTCCGAGGAAATAGATTTTATCTTGACAGTGAATGGGGCTTACACAGTGTGAACAGCTTTAGTAGAAGTATCGTAAATGTGTGCAGCCAGGGGAAGTTAACAAAATAAAAGTTCTACCCAAAAGCGCATGAAGACAGCAATTTGGTGATGGGAACTAATAAGAGCCCCCTTTTAAGGTATATTACAGAGATTTCACAACATTGATCATTTAAATGAGCTTCATGTAGGTTCACTATTTATCTCATTCATTTATCCTGATAATCTAGCAAGGATCTGGTGCTCCAGGACCTTCCACAGAAAGGTCTGGGTTAGAACGTCCATGATGCATATGCAAGTTAGTGCATGGTTACCTCTAATTCCATGCAATGGTCCATTTTGCTGAAATGTGTTAATGCAGCATCTTCTGCCCTGGCTCAGCCCAGGGCTATCTTTATGGGGTTGAGTTGTGTTAGATGGAATGGATGCTGCACTATATTTGAGACGCCGACTGAAGCGACAGCGGCTTGTTGCTGGAGTTTCACTCTGCTTTTTGTTCGACATTTGCAAGCACAAGCTCCAGCAAATCGACTATGGTGACTGAATTAAATCGTGAGGCTAAAAAAATCCTATTCAACAAATTAATTAAGGCAATAGAAGAAATAAGGTTTGAGGTCCCAGCTTGGGACATAATACTAACCAGGATTTTAACTTGAACTTAATACACACACCGGATGAGGAAGATGACATAGTAACAGCAAATGCAATATGAGCAGTGCACTCTCAATATCAGCCCGAGCATAAACAGTGTGATTTAAATCGCTAGAGTCTGGTAGTAGACCTAGAACTTCTAGGCATATGTGTGCTTAATGGAAGATCTGAGCAAGACAAACCTCCAACGTACACCTATGACGGCCCTAAAGCTTGATCTATTATAGATTATACAATTGTCACCTTGCCACTACTTGCACAAACAAAGGAATTCTTAATGAGATGCACTATTGAGAGTGACCACTCAGCCCAACATCTTGTGCTGGCAACCTCTATCAGTAGACAAACAATGGTGACACCTGAACTTGGTACAGTAACATCACTCAACTTAAAACGGCTAAATAAAATGGACAAGCTGTTCTCTTCCAAAAATATCCTCAAGGGCAAAGGAACTGTTCATAACCTTTGGAACACAGGAAGGTTTGTTGATAGGAGTTTGGACCATATTCGTAACAACACTAGTTTTGGAATTTTCACAAACCTGCCATCTCAGCTCCATTGTTCGCAAGCAAGATAAGCAACTGAGTAAAACAGCATTAAATCTTAGAGCTGAATTAAGAAGAATTATCAAATGGACAAGGAGAACTACAGTCCCTGAAGTAACCTGGGACCAAATAAAAAAACTGAAGAGGCAATATAAGAAACGAATCTGGGAAGACAAACAACGTAGAATAGATAACCTATGGTCAAAGATCCTATTCAGTGTTAAAACATCAAACACAGGAGCTTTCTGGGAACTAGTGCATGGCCTCACGAGATCAAAGCCGGCAATAAATAATACCTGTGTAACTGAGCTAGCCTGGATAACACACATAACCTCAACCCTCTTCATAGCACCTGATAAAAGGATAGAAGAAGAGGACAAGTCACCCACTCCCCAGCTAAGGCCTTTGAGTCGTCAACACACTTATTGTCAACAAATTTGAATATACCAGCTATATTACCTGAAGTACCAAGGCAAAAACATCATCTAGAATCATTACAAATAATTGTCTGGAAATAGACATTTACAACAAGAACTACAAATCTCAAGAGGGCATTAGGCTTGCAAACACCCCAAAACAAGGTAGAACAAACTGCTTCAGTGATTCAGGCGGGCAGACGAGATGGGGCACCAGGCCCAAAAGGGATCCCGCAAGCAATCTATAAACAGGACCCAAACCTTTTGGGCTGGCCCGCTGTCTAGACTGTTTCAGGAGGTGAGCAAATTAAATAACCTGCCGGAGAGTTGGAGAGGATCAATAATTAACCCGGTATATAAAGGAGAAGACCGAACCAACCCAACCAACTACAGAATGATCGCCTTACTCCATACAAATGCAAAATACTATGCATCTTTGATTTTATCAGACTTGCTGGTCAGAGTCTAACAACAAAATCCCTCCTAACCAGTCGGGATTCCGTGAAGGCAGAGGTACCACTACAAATCTTCTTGCCCTAGGCTTAATGGCAGATAAGAGCTTACGGTAACAAAAGAGCTTATAACTATGTTTTATAGACTTTAAAGTGGTCTTTAGAAGGGTGAACAGAGGTCTATTATGGCACAAATGTGTCTGGTGGGGACTCCCAGAAACAACATTAACCGCCTGATTCATCATGCTCCCGTTTTGCGAGGCCCTAACAGCGAATCATAGCGAATCGCTATTAAGGACTCGCAAAACGGGATTCATGTAGGAATATGCAATAAAAATGCGATTCCTTACAATTCCTTATTTGCGATTAGCTAATTGCTAATCGCAAATAAGGAATAACTCGCCATTCATTCCTATGGGCCAAAAGGCCCATAGGAATGAATGGGGAGTATTCCTTATTTGCGATTAGCAATTAGCTAATCGCAAATAAGATTGCGATTTGAAGGGTGCCAGGGGTGTCCACAGGACACCCTGTAGCACCCCTCAAATGAAATTTCACACAGGTGTTGCACACACACATGTCCAAAGGACATGTGTGTGCGCAACATGCAACTTAGAAAAATGCTTTTAAAAGCATTTTTCTAAGTTTTTGCTATTTACCGAGAGGTCTGACCTCTCGGTAAATAGCGGCCCGAAATTGCGAATTAGCAATTTAAAAATGGTTGATGAATTGCATTTAAGGAATCTCAAATAGAGATTCCTTAAATGTAATTCCTCGCAATTTAGCGAATTAGCAATTACCGATTTTTGCATTTGGGATGTTGAATCCCAAATGCAAAAATAGCGCTTGCAAAGGGCCAGATTCTCAGAATCTGACCCTTTGCGAGCCGATTTCAGCTTGATGAATCAGGCTGTAAGAGACATACAACTACTCTACACAAACACCTGGAGCCAAGTCAAATTTGCAGATGGCAATAAGCTCACTAGGAAGATCTACACAAATGCCGGTTTAAAACAATGGTGTGTCTTGGCCCCACATCTGTTTAATCTTTTCATGGCTGACCTCTCCCCAAAGCTAGATAAGGTGAACACACACTTCACGTTTAGGCACTCTGCCCATTACCCATCTATCGTATGCAGATGATATAGTGCTACTAAGCCAGACACAAATAGGCTTACAAAGGGCGATCCATGAACTCACGCAATCCGCCAAGGAAAATTCCATGGAAATTAATACTTCAAAAACAAAAGCTATGATAATAAGCCGGTGGGCTCAGAAGTATCGGCCACTCCAAATCAGCAATATAGACTTGAAAGTGGTTAACACCTACAAGTATCTGGTCTTGCTCATGGATAATAAACTTACTTTTCGAAACCCCCATGAGATTCAAAGGAAAAAGAGAAATGGGCTAATATTTCCCTTTTGCACAACGGCAAAGAACCTGAAAGGTCCATCGTTCACACCACTGCTAGCAGTAATTAAAGCTAAACTTTTACCAACAGTGGCATACGCAAGTGAAATCCAACATGGGAAAGATTTGTGAACTCTTGATCCCTTACAAACAAAAGTTTACAAGATAATATTCTCCCTACCACGCAACTCCTCCCGGCACAGGTGAGGTTAGAATGTGGGTTGCAGCAGCAGCATGTGCAAAGGAGATATATAACTATAAAAACTTAGTACAAAATTTGGACCAACAGGCAAAATGCAATCAACAGTGCATTATGGAGGGCCCTAGATAAAGAACAAGAATCCGTCTACACTAAATACTTACAATCATCATTAAAAATCACTAATACTACAAGTCTCTGGCGCTTGAATCTCCCATTTTCTTCCTTTCAGCTAGCGCTAAAGAAGGCGGCTATAAATTACTCGCTAATGGAGGACAAAATAAGCCTGAGAAAGCAATCCCACGCATGGATGGTCCTGCAATCATATACCAAATTGAAACCAGCAATGTATCTAGGTCAGACGTATGCACCGCATTTAAAAAGGAAATTCTTAGTGCTACGTCTTAGTACAATTCCATCAAATGCTGATCAACCAAGTTGGCAATATAAAGACCCAAAAGCATGCAGTCTTTGCAGTGCATTAAAGCAGGATCTAATTCATTTAATCTGCGTCTGCCCTAACTTAAAATCATATCACATTTGGTTATTGAGAAAACATTTTAATATACGTGGTATTCGCACCTGTAGACCAGCAATATTAAAATGCCTTGATGCAAATGACCCACAGCTGAATTGTAACCTGGTAACATTTTTAACCCTGTATGGAAAATTCATCAAGTCTGATCCAAGAGGAGCTACAGAATAGCAAACTGGAGAACACATATTTTACAATGATCTTCTACTGCCTCTGTCCTATTCTTACAGTTTTACATTAATATGCTAAAAAGCACTATGAATTAAGCGTGTAACCCCAGCAGTCCCCCTTGGAGACTGGATAATTATCTGTAGTATATTGTTATGGTTTTAACTAACTGAAAAAATAAAGTATTGATTTGATTTGACTTGATTTGACTGCATTCAAACCTTAATATTTGATGCCATCTGCAGCGATATCGGCTTGTCAGAGGAGGAGCACATCATCGTTTGCTTGATGACTGTGAGCACACGTCTCAGTAGTAAAGGTTACTACATTAAAGCCTTATAACTTGTTTGGAAGTTAACCAAATCCACAAGCTCTTCAAAATCTTCTTCCTTTTTCGTGTAAATGACCATGAAGATTTGATCTATCTACAGATTCAATCATGATTATACATTCCTTAGGGAATGTTCATAAGGGTCATACAACAGTCTATTTCATCATCCTGAAGATGGTCTAAAGTATGCATACAACAACAAGACCAAAACGTCGACAACCTCATCTATTTCCTTATACTTTAGTTTTTCCTTAGAAAGTGTTTTCTGTTTGTTCAGATTCACCGTTCGGTTTATGTATTTTTGATTGGAATAGATGTTTGCAACAATGTCACTGATGTATCAATAGCACATAATTTCTTTGTAAACCTCGGTCATTTTTGTGCTGCTTCAATCTTTTTGTACCCTTCATAATTATATTACATAAATTTGATTTATGAAGAATTCACACCCGCTTGATCAGTATCTTTTATAGATATTTTGGGAAGAAATAGAAAACTGAATTATAAATTGTTTACCTGTAGGTTACCAGCTGGAACCTTGATATATAATTGCCTGAGCTTTTTGACTCAGTGCGCCTAAGTGAATCCCTTGTAGGCACCTTTACCTGTTAATATTTAATTTTCCAAAGCCTTCAAGGGTCGATTGGGTTTCTTTTTCTGCACTATATTTGGAGCATGTTTTCAATCCTCACACACTCCAACCAACATATTGCACATAGGTTGAGCTACATCCAACATCTTCTAACTTCAAATTTTGGAAAAGGGCGCCCCAGTAGTGATGGAAATCTAAATGCTATGCACAGTGTTGATGTGTAAAATATAAATAAATAACTGCTGGTCATCAAAAAAACTTTCTTTTTTTAATGTGGCCTGTATGCTATTTGGCCTTAAAGCTCCACGAGGAGTTGCCCACTGCTGATCAAGAAATCAAGCAGGATAGTGCACCAGAAGGGCAGGAGGGGGCGTTGCTTGCCAGCAATGGAGTCAGACGTGCTGCTGTAGAGCTCGGTCCTTGGCTCCCATCTCTGGCAGCATTACTCCGAATATAGCCGAGCTGCGGAGACTACTGCTCGCTGACACTAACTTGGAGGCGACCCTGATGTCCCGGTAAGATAGCGGAGCACCGAACACCGTGAGGCCGAGGGCGGACATTACTGCTTGTGACTTCGCCGAAAGAGGCTCCACGATGCTGGGAACGCCGTTGTACGTGAGGCAGGGATTGGTCCCATCCCCCAGGCACCACCAGACGCAGAGGCCCTATCTCGCTGGGTGCGCCGCCGGCCATCACTGGCGGCCGGAGTCTGGCCTGGTCGGACCTGAGAAATGACAGGGAGCTGGCGCCACTCAACGCGGTGACAATCCTCGATGCGTGCGGAGCTTCTGGCCGAGAGACTGTGGCATTGAATGCAGCGTGGCATGCGAGGCCGAAGATTATGTCCACCCTCCAGGCCCAGATGGGAATCAAGGCGCTGACTCGACTATTAAGCCCACAACACTCTGCGAAGATTCCCAGATCCCCAGTGAGGCCCGATGTGGCAGTGGACGGCAAAAGCGGATGCACTCAGGAGCGTGAGAGGTGAGGCGCGAGGGAATGAGACTTGCCTGAGGCCGCATATTGCCCACCTCTCACACACGGATGACTGAGCTACATTTGCCCATCACAGCCGCACCGCCCGAACACCATTCAGGGGACGATACCTTAGAGGAACAATGGAGCGGATGGCCATGATTCATCCACAATGGCCTGTGCGGATCCAACTCATGTGTTCCATTGGAGTTTTTCTGCGCTGTGGTAACTAGCTCTCTTGGGGGATCATAAAGCGCTACCTACTGTGTGGGGAAGAAGGTGTTACTCGCCTGAAGTGGCCCCAAAAATAAGACTGCTAACAAAATCTGATAACTATGTGCCCCGACCTTGTGCAGTCTTCCATATCACGTACTGCTCACCTTGGGGCCTACTGGCTGGGATGCTATGACCCTGAGACGGGTACATATTGGCGTAAGGTACACCTGCCAGGCTCGCCCCCCCATGATTATAGCAAAGAGTTGGATGATTGCAGGGTTCACCCAGCTGATCCTACGCCTGAGAGACTGTGATGTAGCTACAGGCAGAGCTTGCACGACACATCTGCCCTGTCTGGTCCCTATTAGGCCTTGATCGACACAGATGGTGGTTGCAGATCTTGGTGGGCGCTCCAGAGACATGCAAGAGGTACTAGGTCCAGCTTAGCCTATACTACCTGCTACCCCATGTCATGCGGGCCGTACGAAGATTGGCACCAGGAGTGCGACAGCCCCTCTCCCACAGACTCGGGCACAGGAAGTAAAGATGGGGGGATCAGAGATGGCAGATCAAATGAAGCACAAACTTGATTCAGTGTTGGGAGCAGTGAGAAGCTTGGAGAGACGATGAATCAAATGTGCACCTCCCTGGAAGGTAAAATAGATAAGGTGGGGCTGGCTGCTGCATGCTGACCACCGAAAACTCACAGACCGTACTGCAGCCACAGAAAAAGACATTGCGGAGGTCTCGCCACAAGTGTCCACTGCTGAAAAGAACATTTGTGATTTACTAAACAGAGTGGAATTCTTGGAAGACAGAGCGGAGGATGCTGAAGGCAGGGCTCGCTGCCATAACGTAAGTGTTGTGGGCCTTCCTGAAGGAGTGGAGGGAAGAAACGCAGAAGACTGGATTCGGTTGCTGTTACCAAGAGAGGCCCAGTACCCGCACTTCGTTATCGAGAGAGCTCACAGGAAGTCTGCCAAACCCCCACTCCCGGGCTTGAATCCGAGGCCACTACTAATCCGACTATTGAATTACAGAGATAGAAATGTCGTCCTCCAAGAAACTCGTAAATTATAAGACATACAAGTAGACAATCACAAAGTTATGATCTTCCCGGACTACACAATCCAGAAACAGCGACATTCTTACCTTGCGGTGAAGCGACGCCTGAGGCAGTGTGACCTCAAATACTCACTGCTGTTTCCTGCCAAACTGAGGATCATCGCAAATGGCAAGACTAAATTTTTCACGACCCCGGAGAGTGTAGAAGAATGACTGGAAGCTCGTGGTTCATCATAAACGGGGCGGAGGGAGTTTACATCGGAAGCCCCTCTGCAACGCCGCCGAAGAAAACAACAGAAATCGCAATCCCCGACCTCGCAGACAACTGGCACACCACCCGAACTGATACTAAGTGGACAGCTGGACAGTGCAAGCTGTGGTGAATATCAGCAGAAGATACCAACTCTGACCTACCAGGACCACCCAGTAATGATGAGTTGTCGGACAACGTTCTTGTTTCCCAAGGCACCTGTGTGTTACCGCATGTCTCCCCGCAGGCGTCTGATAATATTGTCTAAGAATGTACAAAGTAACAACCTGTTTATCCTTACCCTCATTAGCAGCATGACACCAGGTTCCATTGGGCACGAAAGTATAAGAGAATATATATGCTGCTTATGAGCTGTAATATTTGTATGTAGTAGCTGAGATGGTGTTCCTGTTCTGCGGCAGGTACCAGAGCTGTCGATATGCTCCCCTTGCTGGCCCCTCCTTTTATGGGAATATTATATATATCAAACAAGCAGCGGCCCTGTTTTTACCAGTGTCTAGCCAGAGTTGCACTTAGCCGCTAATGACGGTCATTTCCTTTTCTGTTGTTATCCGTAGCAAGTTTCCATATTGCTGTGCACAATAGTCCCCCCAGACGTTAGTTGTGTGCTATTGTACTACAAGTTTGGGCAATTGCCTGTTGCAGAATTGCTCTCATAGTATTTTTTCTTGTGAACTGTTTTTATGTTCATTACGCCATCATTATTCAGCAAGGGTATGGTTGTTATGAAGACAATACACGCACGATAATGCGCTCCAGCATGGGTTTCACCTGTACATTGCCAGCCTCTCCCACTCTCAGGCCGGAAGGGATCGCTAGCACCCCTGACACTCATTGGTTATGGCGCCCATCAGGATAGGAACTTGGAATATGCGAGGGATCCATAGCCCAGCACAGCGCTACCTCATATACTCATATGTAAAAAATCATCACATATAAATAGCACTCCTTCAAGAGACACGTCTGCCCCAAGTAGAAGTCACACGCCTCTACAGACGTTGGAGGGGGCAATTGTACGCGACAGGCTATTCTGCTTATGCACGTGGGGTACTAATATAGGTAAGACCGGGTACTCCATTTCGGGTAACAGACAGAATGGTGGATGGGGAGGGCAGATATGTTATAGTTAAATGTTTACTAGATGGTAGACAGGTAGTATTGGCTTCACTGTATGCACCCAACACTGAGCAGGCAGTCTTCTTGGACCAGATATCCACATGGCACGATACACCTTTGATCCTGGGTGGCGATTATAACTGCATCATGGATGTCTCCCTAGACCGCTCCTTTCCTCCCTTACCTGTTACGGCCATGAATAATGGGTTGAATAATGGCACTTCACCGATGTGTGGTGGTTCAGGAACCCACTAGATAGGATGTACTCCTACCATTACGGAGCCCATGTACTACATGTGCGCTTAGACCGCTTCATAGTGTCGAATGACCTCCTACCATGTATCCCTGAATCCTCTTACATGGGATGCACACATTCTGATCACAATCCGCATGTAATGGAGCTACGATGGGAGGCTGATATACCATCGATTCCAATGTGGTGCCTCAAACCGGATGTCCTCCTCGACGCGCCTTTCTGAGATCTACTGGCCACCACAGTGGCACAAAATTTCAATGTAAATGCGGGCACGGCCACATCACCGCTGGTGGAGTGGGACACCCTTAAGGTGGTCGTCAGCAGACATTGTTTGAGGACACAGGCAGGGCAATTAGAAAAGGAACTTACCACCTTAGAATGGAAACTAGCCACTAGTGAGCAAGCTGCCATAGCCGGTACTCGAAGACTGATAGATGCACACAGAGAAGAACATGCGCGTCTACTAGAGCGGTTGAGGTGTTTAAACTATGCTGCTCACTCAGTACGGACGCACCACATGGGTGATAAAGCAGGCAAGCTACTTACATGGCTCATCCGTCAGAATGAGTCATCTCCACCAATAGTATCGGTGAGGATAACAAACGGGGGAATTGCTTATACGCAACAAGATATCCATGATGCAGTTGTAGGTTATAATCCGGATCTGTATAAGTCATGCATACAAGCTACGTCCCTAGAGATACAAGTTTACCTGGAAGACTCAATTTACCGAAACCTACACGCACCAGAGCGAAGAACTAAACACCCCTCTCCAATCAGAGGAACCCTGCGACAGTATTTTTTCGCTGTCAAACGGGAAATCACCAGGACCTGATGTTCTATCAATCGAATTTTACAAAGCATACGCTCACATTCTAGTACCGCAGCTATTAAAAGTGTACAAAACTGCGCTTGACGACTCTACCCTTACCACAATACAGAACGAGACCCTGCTAGTCTCCCTCCTCAAACCTGATAAAAACTCCGACCTCCTTGGCTCCTATCGCCCGCTGGCACTCCTCAATGCAGACTATAAAATCTTTGCATTACTATTGGCTAAGCGTCTTTCTCCTTTAGTGAAAACACTGGTACACCCTGACTAGAATGGATTTGTTCCAGCCCGGTGCACTTCGTAGGTTCTTCAGAGTACAGCAACACTCTACACATAGTTGGCCCCAATCGGGTTACTTGGTTCTTGATCTGGAGAAAACCTTTGATTCTCTAAAATGGCCTTATCTGGCGGCAGTTTTGGCCAAATTTTAACTGGGAGAGCACTATTTAAACACGATTTGTCTATTCTACCAACGTCCCACTGTTCGAGTTTGCGCTGGCGGGCTGATATCGGTCCCAATCAGAGTAAGGTGCAGGTCAGGGCTGTCCCTTGTCCCCGTTGCTGTTCTCTCTCGCTATGGAGCCCCTGGCGATGCTGCTCCGGGGAGATGGGGAAGCATGGGGCATACGGTTAGGGGATGGGCTACACGCTGTTTCCTTGTACGCGGATGATTTATTATTATATTTTCGGGATGTCACCACGATCCTGACGTCCATTGAGGACATACTTAGAACCTTTGGGGAGAAATATGGTCTCTGGGTTAACTGAGCCAAATCAGGGATCTATCCCTTCAGTACTGATACTGCAGAGGAAGCTGTGGTTCAAACGGCTTGCTCCTCACATGGTACCTCACCACCTTCAGATAGCTCTGTATTTTTATATAGCGGATGCATGACGACTTATTGAAGGGTAATCTGACGAGAGCAATCTCGGCTCTCCGAGCTCAAATGCAATTCTGGAAGACACCCCCTCTGAACATCATGAGTCGCATCACTCTGTTGAAAATGATTGTGTTACCCAAGCTGCTGCATTATTTCTCAAATCTCCCACTCTATATTCCGCCCAAGATCTTTCGAGAGTTGTTTCGGGACTTAATATGGAATAAGGGGAGGCCGCGAGAAGCTCGGTGGAAAATGTACACTCCCACGGGGCAGGGTGGGCTGGCTGTTTCCCAATATGTAACTGTGGGGCATATTAGCAAGGGCACTATCGCCGCTTTAGCTGGACTTTTTCCTTCTAAAGCGGCGATAATTTTATCGCCCTATGAGCAAGCTGTCGCTAAAAGCAGTTAGCGACAGTTTTTAGGCGATAGCGACCGGTTTGGGGCCCACTTTACATGTCAGCTATATTTATCACTAATGACATGCAAAGTGGGCGTACCCAACTTGTTAGTGACTGAAAGCAGTCGCTAACACAGCTATTGCCTATTAGCAAGGCAGGCTGTGCGATTAAAAAAGTTGTGCTAAGTGCGATTATCGCCAGAACCTAACGCCTGCTCAGACCATGACTTAACCTGTATATCCAATGGGAGGTGGATATTCAGGTCAAGTCTCCATTAGCGGTAATGCCTGAATATCGCTGGATTTCCAGCGATATTCACGCATTGAGCCACTATCGCCAGATATTTTATCGCATTAGAGATAAACTTTGCTAATAGCATGTTATCTCTGCGATAATATCCGGCGATAGACAGCGGTAAAAAAAATGCGCTAAGCGCATTTAGCGATAAATATCGCTATTTGTTGCTAATATGCCCCTGTATTAATTAGCTGCCCAACTCCAATGGGTGACAAAATGGCTTGACGGTAGGTGTCTGGAAGACACGGCGACTGTACACCGGCCCTGGACCCACTCTTAAATCTGTCATTTGTTCCACCCCGTTACGAAACTTCCAAGGCTACAACTACATTTGGTACTGGTGCTTCAATGTTATAAGAGGAGCCTATATCTCGCCCGTGTGAACAATCAGTATGCCTTGATCCTGCCGTTGCTGGGTACACCAAGGGGTAGACTGGGTACATCGGATACAGCCCTAGCGACCAGGCATGCCGCTGGACGAGACATTTTAGGCGATCTATACAGGGACGGCATACTACTGACTTTCAAGATACTAGTCGAGGATGCTGAGTTGCCAGCAGGCCAATTCCTTCTACATACCTCCCTCCTGAAGGCTCTGTCGGCCGTCTGGGGGACCTAATAGCTGAACTACCGACACATCTACTACTACAATATCTGCATGTAATGGAGGCGGGATTGCATGTAGTGCCTTGGTTGGTAGAGGCGTTTCTTACACATACTCTGAAACCGATACAAAGGCTCCGAGTTAGTTGGAAATGGGATGCTGTGCTGGCAGGCTTCAGATACATACTGAGAAACTTCAGATTCAAACTCATTCAAACGTTCATCATACAGAGGGCGTATATCTCACCTAACAAGATAAACAGATATTTCCATGTCGCCATTGCAGGGGCGAGATTTTAGATCTCTATCTTATCACTCTAGATGAAAACCCCGGTCTGGTCGACTGAACCTTTATTGCCTGTCATTAAGGAAAGAAAGTGCATCCAATACCAGGTTAACTTTGCTAATGATGGACTCGACTCAGAAAAACCACAAACTACTTCTAGCTTTTAAAGATTTATTATAGAGTCAAGGTTAACTGCAAGTACAAGCATCTCAAAATGAGATTCAAAAGGTATACAGGCACCACTACATACATGTGCTCTCGAAAAGCCCTTAAGCGAGCAAAGAACACAACTAGGACTAATTCCAATATTAAAAGGGCTGCAAGCATCGACACATATTGTGATCTCTCCGTCATTTACAAGAGGAGGGAAGGTTTCAGGTTAGGCTGTCCCTACCCTGCTCTAGATGGTATCCCTACTTAACAGAGTCCCAACCTACCAAAAGGTGTCAGCTGTGAATGACTTCCTAAGAAGATCACCCACACTTAGTCTCTAGGTGAAAACCTATGATCGCCAGTCATGAACCCCTCTCTGCCTATCCATCCGCTCTCTAAAGGGTCCTCAGGCAACTGCTCTAACTCCACCCCGGGGTGCTGACCCTAATACAAAAACACAATACATTTGAGACGCCCCTCACGTGGTGTCGATTCTGGCTTTTTCCATGATGATCTTCCTCTGGGCCTCGTGCGTTAGCGTTGACCTTGCTTCTCAGACTCTTCTCCGGCCCGCCGATACCCCCTAAAACATTCCTGAAACCTCCTCCATGTCTGCACCAGTCTCTTGAACAGAACTCTATTCATCCAATTATTAATTGGATCCCCCTCACATTTGCAGACAGACATCCGTAGCTGAATCTCCATTCTCATAGACTTCTAACAGAAGTTTGCAACTTATTTCCTGACACAAGTCGGCCTGTACCAGTACGTGTAAATCAGAAACCCTTTTATCACTTCAGGCCTACAACTCTTCTCGCAGAGGTTAACTAAAATAACATGTTAGCATCTTATTGTTAATTATTAAAAACACATCTATAGAATATAAATCCAACGAATAAACAAATCATTGTAACATTAGTGCAATCCATGTCTATGCAAAGGAGTACACGTTTCTAAACCCTTCTGGCCTAGCCATAAGGCCCGTTCCCTTCTATGCCTTGCAGCATGACATTCTTCCATTAGCAGCTACATAACATGGATCAGGATTAATTACGTCTAATAAGGTTATACATTTCACACATTTCTGCATTAGTTCCACTTCTATATAAAATCTCTAGATTAACTACACATTTCGAAATATAGGTGAATATATTTTCAGCACTCATAGCATTTCTCTTATGATTTGTGCGTACTACTTGTAATTCTGATGTACTCATACATTTTGTTCAGTTTGCGCTCTCTCAGTTCCCCCCTTTGATGACCTCTAGGGGTCATCACCAACATTTAAACTGAACTAATTGCTAATGCCCCTCGTTTCTGCGTTTCTAGAGACCTCAGACTCCGATACTGATTGTCTTGCATTGCAGCCAATCTCTGTAACTGCTCTTTCCTGGATCTTTCCAATCTATTTGATCTATACCATTGGTATGACCTCACCAGTCCCCACAACAGGATCACACAGATCACTATTATGATGATAGGTTTCAGCACATACCATACAAAACTCTTCCCTAGGTTGGCGAACCAACCTCTAACTTTGCCCATTCCATGACCCACTTTTCCCAAACATTTACTTTAGTTAGGTCTTCGATCTCCTTGTGAATATTAGTTATATTCATAATGACCTTCTCAAGAGGTTTTGAATTGTCTGGAATGTAAGTGCAACATTCCTGGACCTTCAAAGCCTTACAGACTCCGCCTTCTTTTGCTAGCAGGACGTCTAATGCAAGACGATTCTGAAGCACCATGGCCCTTATAGATTGCATCTCTCCTTCCACCAGCATTAAGGATCTAGCAGTGCTGGCAGACAACCTGTCTACGACTGTTGCCAGTCGCCTAATTTTGACATCATTGAGGATCAGTCCTAAGAGAGGAAATGCAGCTCCAAATACATCTCCGAATCATTCTGCATCTCCTACATCTCTTCTCCCTCTTGTCGAGGCCTTGCCCTCGATGATCTCTAAGTCTTGAGCATGGTATATTTTGAGAAAAACAATCGCCAAGTAACATGATCCATACCAATTGTCAGGTAGTCTCATGTAAGCATTTCTTCCACATACAAAATATACATTTGGAATCACTTGCATTCCTTTCAAGAAATCCTTTGTGTAATATTCTAATCTGAAAGCATGTTCACAACTGACTTCTCCTACGAATACATTTTCGTAATACGTTTTGCTTCTGTGAAGACATAACTTCCCTCTCTGCGTCTTATCCAAAGCTATTGGACCACTACTACCCTTTCTCTTATGTGCCTTCTCTTCCTCGGTCCAATCTGTTTTCCATTGTCCTGATTTCTTCAAAATCTTTTGCCTTCTATATCGATCATCCACCTGCCCTATAAACTTCTTTTCGACTTCTGACACCTTGCATGTCAAGTTATTTCTGCGGGCGTGTGAAGTATCTAAGGTATCCCAAGGAATGAAGAACTTGGCCAATCTGTCTTCACTCTTCCAGTAGTCCCACTTATTCATCTGCTTATAATTTGGGACTTCTGGTAACACGGAATCATAGTTAGAGAAATAATACTCAAAACTATCTCTTCCGTAAAATATGCTAAGCAATAAGCTACATGTAATGCCATATGTCAACGGGAGGTGATGGTATCTAATGCCTTCATCTACAGACGCCGGCAGTTGCATGCAGACGTAGCAATCTTTAACATCCATGGCATCCACGTATTCATACAAAAGTTTGGCATAAGCATTCGACCTATAGTCACCTTGGGACTCATCCATGTGTAACCTGCGGGCTTCTGCTGCTAATAACGCTTTCTCTTGCATGTTTTCCCCTTTCTTAGCAGCAACAGTGGGTTTTGGTGTCACTACAGACTTCTCGTCTGTTCCCCTTGCCTCACTCTCATGTCCCTTTACATACGATACAGTAACTACTAAAGCTATTAGAAGTATCACTCCTACTATTAGTGTGCCTATTATACATTTAGCTCTACGATTTGGGCTACCGGCCTCCATTTCTTCAGACAGTATGGTTCTTTCCTTCTATTTCAACTCCAAAATTCTTTTCTTCTTTGTTCCTTTACAGTCTCTCTTGATCTTTCAGTCTTTAGAACCACACAATTGGAAGCTGGCAATCCCTTTTGCCAAGTCCTTTAAAGTTTTAACACAGACAACCCTAGCCCTTCTCCGTCAACTTATAGGAAGGTCCCTAAGATTCTCTGCTTCCTAGGCGCTAGGTAATCTTCTTTTTCTTGCTTAATTTACAAAGTCTTTAAGCATCAACCACGAGGCTTGGGCCTGCGGCTTGGATAGCATAGTTCAATATTTCCAGACGAAGAATGTGCTCTTCATGGCTTGTTATCTTTGTTCCAAAGTCAGGGAATTGCAACTCGGTGAAAAACATGTGCTTTAACTTGCTTAGGCGGGGAGGGTTGGGGAGTGTGAACGTTAGTGACCCCTTATACTCACTCTCGACCGATACTGCTGCTTTTCTGTCTCACGTCATCCGGACCTTCTTCGGCGGGCGGTTCTTCCGGTCATCGATCTCTAGGGGCCTTGGGGTAATCTAACCTGGCCTAGATCACCTTCCTCAAGAAGGCAACCATCCTCTATAGCTACCAACTGCAGGGGCGAGATTTTAGATCTCTATCTTATCACTCTAGATCAAAACCCCGGTCTGGTCGACTGAACCTTTATTGCCTGTCATTAAGGAAAGAAAGTGCATCCAATACCAGGTTAACTTTGCTAATGATGGACTCGACTCAGAAAAACCACAAACTACTTCTAGCTTTTAAAGATTTATTATAGAGTCAAGGTTAACTGCAAGTACAAGCATCTCAAAATGAGATTCAAAAGGTATACAGGCAC
The DNA here is from genome assembly GCF_964263255.1 of Lissotriton vulgaris. Classification (NCBI taxonomy): domain Eukaryota; kingdom Metazoa; phylum Chordata; class Amphibia; order Caudata; family Salamandridae; genus Lissotriton; species Lissotriton vulgaris. The sequence goes on from NC_141694.1 coordinate 250,074,697, forward strand.
CACTACATACATGTGCTCTCGAAAAGCCCTTAAGCGAGCAAAGAACACAACTAGGACTAATTCCAATATTAAAAGGGCTGCAAGCATCGACACATATTGTGATCTCTCCGTCATTTACAAGAGGAGGGAAGGTTTCAGGGTAGGCTGTCCCTACCCTGCTCTAGATGGTATCCCTACTTAACAGAGTCCCAACCTACCAAAAGGTGTCAGCTGTGAATGACTTCCTAAGAAGATCACCCACACTTAGTCTCTAGGTGAAAACCTATGATCGCCAGTCATGAATCCCTCTCTGCCTACCCATCCGCTCTCTAAAGGGTCCTCAGGCAACTGCTCTAACTCCACCCCGGGGTGCTGACCCTAATACAAAAACACAATACATTTGAGACGCCCCTCGTGAGACGCCCCTCACGTGGTGTCGATTCTGGCTTTTTCCATGATGATCTTCCTCTGGGCCTCGTGCGTTAGCGTTGACCTTGCTTCTCAGACTCTTCTCCGGCCCGCCGATACCCCCTAAAACATTCCTGAAACCTCCTCCATGTCTGCACCAGTCTCTTGAACAGAACTCTATTCATCCAATTATTAATTGGATCCACTGTTCCCTCCAACGTGCGCGGGTGGGCGCGCGCGCACGATTGTCACCTGGAGCGCGCAGTGTCCTTGATTTAGCGCGCACACTGTGACAAAGACATGCCTTCAAGACCGTTCGCGCCGCCGCTTTTTAAACGCGAGTGGCGCGAAATCCAGGCAGGAGGCAGAGACATAGTGCTTGCAGGCATGCAAAGTCCATTGTGCTTAAAGGGCTTCACCCCCCCACACCCCTGTCGGAGTGTCAGCCCAGCCGAGACAGCTTCCCAGGAACACAACAGCCGCACCGAGTACTTCACGGGTCTTTAAAAGACCATTTGAATGTTAATGAGCTTTGTGTTCTTTCGCCCCTGCATCTTCACACTTCCTACTGCTGAAAGAAATTAAACACCGTCAAGCGACTGGCAGGGTCTGTTTGCTCGAGTAATGCAGACAAGTTCTGTAATCCTATGAACTCTGGGTGCCAATTACAAATGCCACGGGTCTCTCCGAGGGCACATCTGCTGTATAATTGTGTTTTTTTTGCAGTGAAAAGCTATTATGTGTTGTAAGTTGGTCTTGAGAGGCAGAGTAACTACTTGGTCTTCCAGCCATCCTATCTGTGACTGCGTAGCTAGGAGGGGGGGTGGGGGGTGGGGGGCGAGGGCGGTAGTCCGCCCCAGGCGGCACTATTTTGGAGGCGACCAGCGGCAGCTGTGTGGCTCTGGTGGCCAGCCCATGATTTATTTGGGCACATAGTCGAGCAGCATTAAGTGCAAGCACACCAGGCTGAACTCCATCAATAGCGCTGCTGGCCTGCCTGGCAAGACTGCTCCCGTTAGGCAGCGCTAGCTGCGTCACACGTTCCCTGCACTCTGCCCGTGTGGTGGTGCACTACTTTGTTCAGGGTGGAGAACGGGCAAAGGTTGCACGTCGTGGCTCGGAAGATATTAGGCGCAGACGAGGCAGAAAATGTGCCTTCTGCCTCAGCTGTGAGAAGTGAGATGTACGTGAACCCCAGCAGGGATACTAACAAGTAACATGCGTCATAAAGCGAGAAACTGCCCACTGCAGGCTCAGAATCTAGCGCCTCGAGTATGGAGACGGCTCAAGCGTGATATGGTTGTATCTCCGATGGGTGAGTGCAGGCCGGAGAAATGTTATGTGTGTCATGTCAGGGTCTGAGTTGAAATGTTTAGGATATAGCTCTCTGTGGCCCATTTGTAACATGCTCCTTAAGTTAGAAACGGCTGCTTCTAAGCACGTGATTCGAGATTGTACTTCTAAATATGGACACTAACACTATTGTGGCATTCTAATGTTGAGAGGCAAAATATCGGCGGGAAGTGCATATAGGAAAGTACACACCAGCAAAGTGCTGCAAAGCCATACCAATGGCACAGGTGCGCTATATACAATATGTAACATACCATCAAATCATGAAATAAGGAAAGAAGTACATCCTAGGGTTGGATTGTAATCCCAAAACAGATCCGGTTAGTATTTTAAACCTGTGCATCATAAGAGAACTGAAGAGACTGTGGTGTTTGTATGCAATAATATCATATACAAAAAAATGTCTGGCATAAATATGGTGTCCTAAATATTGTTTCCAACACTATTGTGCCACTAGTTATACATTTTCTAATATTAAATCCACATTTTGCAATATTTTATAGACAGTATATAGGATACAATATATGTATCAAACGATATATTTGCAACGATATTCTGGGACGAAAACTTTGTGGCGCTTTGCACTCAGGGCAGACTGTATCACGACAAAAGTACCCAGATTTTCTTTTTAATTTAAAGTGAGTGCTACTTCTCTTTCAATAGTCAGCACGTACTGCTTTATTTGTTGGAGAGGCGAATCAGTTGGTTTTCCATGCAGTAGAAAATTTTTGTTATAACTGCTTGCTGCCAGGGACGTCGTGAACTCTCTCTTTAGCAGCTACAGCGTTGGGTGGGGGAGGGGCGTTCTTTATGGGCAACTTCTGTCTATCACTGGGCAGTCAAAAGCTCATCCTTAATGCAGGATACAGACTGAATAGAAGAGCAAGCAGGGGCGACGAAAACCGACAGCTGAGTAAATGGAAAGGGAAAGAAAGAAGGAATGTTGGAAGAAAATGGTGAAAAAAGGAATTAGGGATGAATGAGTAGGAGGATGAATGGATATGTGGGTTGAAGAAGTGAATGATGATGGATGGACACATGAAAGTATAGTAAAGTAAAGGGATGGGCGAGTGAGTGCATGGATAGGTGGATGGACAAGTGAAAGGATGGCAGAGCAAATCGTTCAGTGAATGAATAGGTGGAGGGACAGCTGAAAGGAGGATAGCGTAAAGGGATGGATGAGTGGGCGAAAAGATCTGTGAATGGATGTCATAGTGGATGGATGATGAATGGATGGCAGGGTGAATAGATGGGTGGCAAAGTGAATGAATGTATGGGTGGATGGCAGATTGGATTGATGGCAAAGTAAATGGATGGATGCGTGGCAGCGTGAATGGATTAAAGGCAAAACGGCTGAATGCATGATTGGATAGCAGAGTGGATGGATTGATGAATGAATGGCAGGATGGATGGCAGAGTGGATGAATGGATGGATGGATGAGCGGATGGATGGCAGAGGGGATTGATACATGGCAGTGGGAATGAATGGGTGGTTGGATAGCAGAGTGGATGGATTGATGGATGAATGAATGCCAGAGTGGATGGGTGGTTGAATGGATAGATAGAATAGTTGATGAATGGATGGGTGGCAGAGTGGATGGATGGTGAATGGGTGGCAGAGTGGATGGCAGAGAGGGTGAATGACAGAGTGGATGGAGGTATGGATGGAAGAGAGGATAGAAGGATGGATGGCAGAGTTGGCTGATGGATGGCCGAGTGAATGAATGGAAGAGTTAATGAATTGATGAAAGGATAACAATTGATCGATGAATGGCAGACGTGATGGTAAGATAACAGAGTGGAGGATGGATGGCAAAGAGAATGGATGGCAGAGTGAATGGATCGATGGGTGGCAAAGTGGATGGTTGGTTTTTAGACTGCGTGGATGGGCAGATGGATGGCATAATAGATGGATGGCAAATTGGATGGATGGATGGACAAATGGATAGAATGGGGAAATATTGATTAATGGATAAAAGAACGAAAGGATGACAGAATCTAAAGGTGAAATAGTGGATGCCAGTAGGTGGATGGAAGGGTGAAAGAATGAATAGATAGATGCATGGGTGGAAGAGACAAGGAAGCTGTTCTATTGAGGGTTCGGCTCACTTGCTCTGCTTGCTTGGAGGCATCAGCACTTTAATTCAAAGTAGAGGCTACTTTAATTTTCTGCAGAAGCAATTGTTAGGACCAATAAATGTCAATGCCTGCCACATATAAGTCGCCACATTTTGTCCCTGGCCACTGCTCATATTTTCTCTACATTTTCTTTATCAGTGTTCGTGATACTATGATTTTTTAAAGAAACACTGCAGTGCACATATCAGGCCACCAGTGTCTGCTTCAGATCACCATCTTCCTCTGAAGCTGACAGAAGGGTGACTGAGGGGGCTGAGGCAGACCCTGAAAGAATTGGAATATTTCATCATCTCCCCTATAGAACCTATGTTTTTTTGTTGCATTAAAATGGACTATTTAACCCCCTTTTTAAAACCATTTTCAGGGTGAAAACCCCTAGCAAACATAATAGGTCTGTTGCATACCTGACTAAAATGGTGATGCTGTCAAGATCACTGTACTGTTTCTCAAACTACCAATTTCCAGATCCAAGAGCCTCTTCCACATGCAGGATGCCATGCTAGGAACCTAATTTGAAATAATCACTGGTGTATAGTAGCACTTTCCTTTCCAAATTGAAATGACCCACGGATCATGGAGGCCTGGGAGCCCTGCACTTCAAGCACTGCTATCTAGCAGTGCAACTTCAGCGGCCTTCTCCTGAGCACTATCTTGCGGTGCAACTTCAGTGGCGTTCTCGAGAATGAATGTGTATAGTAGGGCCTATGTGACATTGGTTTCATGCATAAGGACCTGAGGGGTGTTTCTTAAATGACATGCATGGAGTGGAGCAAAAAGGAGATAGCTATAGCGTTGCTTATGTTTCTAAATACTGTTGTTGTTTGGTAGAGTGTGGGTGTAGAGTGTGACCTATGTGGGAGTTGTTTTGGTGTTGTGCTTGATGTCAGGCGGGTGGTTTTACAGCTGTGGCCTTGTAGCAGCAGTTAAGTATGGAGTGGTGTAACGAGGAGGAAGGGATACATTTACTTAATGCAATTAGCTACCATTTTAGTGCTGGTGGGCCTTCATCAACTGAGACTTGTCCTTCGAGGTTTGCTCTATGCTTACGCCACAGTTTCACACCCTTTCTTATGCAGTGTAGTAGAGACTGGCGTCATAACTTAAACCCTGCCAATCCACCCCTGCTGCTCGCTGTCATTTTTCCCCAGTCCCCCCCCTGCCGCTACCTGCCATGGGCGGCAATCTGGGGGATAGCCCCGGGCGCCAGAAGCTCTAACTACGCCAGCTGCTGCGTGTCAGTCACGAATGGCACAGCAAAGAAGAGGTAGCGAGCAGGAGGATATGGAGTCATGTGCGACCAGGCTGGTCCCATCGGGTCACATCGCTGCGTGTCCCTGTGTTGTCTTTCAGCCCCATTTGCTGTTGGCTGTGAATAATTGCCTCTCAGCAGCCAGCATTAATTTGTGTGCATGAAGAGGAATGCGAGTTACTATAATTAAGTATCCCTAAACTTCTGACTGGGGTGGGGACGCCTCTTGGGAGGTTTAAATGCAGTCAAGACCGTGAATTAACCTGAATGACTTACTAACGAGCCTCAGTAGACACTAGCCAGACAAGACAGTGCTAAGGAATGTGGTGGATTCTACAGTGTGCAACAACTTCATGACTTCAGTAGTCATTGGGATACATTTCTAACACTGGGAAGTGTTAAAAATGTCACATCTTCGCATCTTTATTGTAATGTAAGTGTTAAGAATAGATCTTGATACTAGGCTTGCTCTGAAGATCTTGCATATTGACAGATAAGGGGCCATAAGCGTAGGACGAGTATAATTAGGACGAGTATAATTTGACCAAGGTCAAAACATTTTGTAAAGTAGGAGATCCGAGACTGAAATGCTGTGCTGTTTGCCCCAAAGGCTTTACAACTTCCAATGTAGGACATTTTGTTGGAGACTGTGAGACAGGACTGTTTCTCCGTGAGTATTGTCTAGGCTAGAGTGTGTTTGGTTCCAGTCCAGTTTTTTAATCTATCACTTACTAGAACTTTTAAGTCTGATTTGAAGTGCTCCTAAATTCGGCAAAAAATGGGAGAAGAAAAATAAGGTAAAAAAAATAAGAATGCCTAAGTACACAGTATTTAGCCAAATGAAGAAGTCAAAAATAAAAACTATCTCCTGAAGCCACAATTTCCATCTAGGCCAGCCCTGGGGTGGGAGAATTTTGATGGCAATGCCAAGAAAATATCCATCATAGGGAAACACCAGTGCATGGCGAGATATTTCTAATACAATATTTAGAACCAGCATTGACATGGTAAACCCAGTTTTAGATGTGAAGTCTCCTGGTTTCATGGCTGAAACACAGCCACTAGATAACATTCAGTGATGGTGTCCCCCGACGACCACAGCTCCCTCTCGCCTGCCCACGTGTGCGGCCACCTACCTTCTCTCTTGATGCCGCTCATAGACACGTATGGAGCTCGCACACAGTCAAGTCCCACATATGAAACTTAATGAACACAACTGTGACCGGGCATTCTGATAAATGCTTTCTGAGCAGATGGGCTTCACTTCTTTGCCACACAATAATACAAATGATGAAATAAAATAGAGATATAAATTGGCGGCATAACATTTCAAAAGTAGTGCAGTACAAATGCAGTTTCCATTATGGTTTGACAAGTGTGTTTTCTGGCTGCCTTAAGACACTTCATGTGGCGCTACATGTGTGGAAATGCACTCTCTTTTCACTTTTTTAAGCAAAGGTTTGGAGTGATATTTGGCGCTGCACCATATACGAGGTCTGGTTCCCGGCGCACATAGCCTTGGTTGCAGCGCACAGAGACCTTATACTGCCGCACACAGAGGAAAAAAATTAGAGGGAACATTGATTGGATCCCCCTCACATTTGCAGACAGACATCCGTAGCTGAATCTCCATTCTCATAGACTTCTAACAGAAGTTTGCAACTTATTTCCTGACACAAGTCGGCCTGTACCAGTACATGTAAATCAGAAACCCTTTTATCACTTCAGGCCTACAACTCTTCTCGCAGAGGTTAACTAAAATAACATGTTAGCATCTTATTGTTAATTAATAAAAACAGATCTATAGAATATAAATCCAACGAATAAACAAATCATTGTAACATTAGTGCAATCCATGTCTATGCAAAGGAGTACACGTTTCTAAACCCTTCTGGCCTAGCCATAAGGCCCGTTCCCTTCTATGCCTTGCAGCATGACATTCTTCCATTAGCAGCTACATAACATGGATCATGATTAATTAGGTCTAATAAGGTTATACATTTCACACATTTCTGCATTAGTTCCACTTCTATATAAAATCTCTAGATTAACTACACATTTCGAAGTATAGGTGAATATATTTTCAGCACTCATAGCATTTCTCTTATGATTTGTGCGTACTACTTGTAATTCTGATGTACTCATACATTTTGTTCAGTTTGCGCTCTCTCACCATCTCTGCATGCCCGCGCTGCCAGCAGCTAGATGTGGACCTACTTCACATGTTCTGGGCTTGCGCATCCCTTCAACATTATTGGCAGGAAGTCGTCACAATACTTGCCTCATGCACGAATATATCTCTGCCACTGTCATGGGAGATTTGCCTTTCAGGGCTTTATGCCAGATCAAAAAACAATAAGGTCACCTCGAGATTCCGGGATTTGGGTTTAATCACTGCAAAAAGACTAATAAATAAAAAATGGATAAAAAATGGAAACATGCGGATCCAGCAAAGGTGGCTAGCTGGAAATGCTCACTTGCAATATGGGCGCAGGCGGGGAGCACAACACTGCACAGGGAGGAGATGGCAGGGCTCAGCAAATACCCTATTGCGCAGGGCTGGGTCAATATACTCACCACCCTTCAACGCGGTGATGAAGTGGAGGATGAGGTTGCACAATCCCCTGACCTGCAACAGACACAATAGTATCTTGCCGCATGATTAGGCGAAACTGATACACTTTGGCGCGTATAAAATGTTACATTCATAAGTCCCCCAGTTCATTATGAGCGACTATCTAGGCCCTGCACATCTCTGGGTATGGAGGTGCCCACTCCTGTTTTTACAGATATATGTAGATATACGCCTTAATTTAACCTCCTGACTAAGCGAGTCACTAGGTAACGATGTATTAACAATACACCTTCACGCTCAGTTATGTAATCTTAACCCAATTTATACCTCATAGATGGCAGTTTTTGCATTGTAAGTTTTAGTTTTGATTATATGTTCAAAAAACAGGTCTTATTGGTGTCCTCAAGTGGCTTCCTACCTATATTGCCAATATGTGTTATTTTTTTATATACTGATGTTCAAATCCGAACAACAGGCTAATTTTATATGTTAGGATTGCATATATCTCAGGGATTGTGATGCTGGATCTGATTGGATATGTCATGACAACGATGTGAATGACCATGATTACGATTTATAGATCATGATGTAGCAGTACATGCGAACAATGGCACACTGGGACCTTCCAATACGTATCCCACACAATGTATGTATCTGTCAGCAACAATAGTATATCCGTAATACTTTCATGCTACTGTAACATATTTTGCTATTCGTCACATGTGTTTTATATTTCTGCGGTGGACATTTGGAAATGTTGTATAAAATTGTGATGCTAGTTATGATAAAATCAGAAAATACCAATAAAGGTATTTAAACAAAAAATGAGTGCACCTGAAGGGCAGCCTTACCTTCTGCCCTTTTCGCACAGGTCAGATCCTACACAGTTTCCTTTGCCCTTACTGGCCTGAGGGCCTGATTTACAAACTTCACTTTGTAGTAAGTTTAGTTGTGCTACGGTAGTGCACCAAAGTGCTATTCATAAACTGCACTTTTGTAGTAATTACACTTTTGTGTAAGTTTACTACTTTTCGGTATTCATAAACTGAACTTTTGTAGTAACTTACACTTTTGTAGTAAGTCCCTACCTCCATTATTTTCTCCTGTGGTTGGCCATGTGTAGTGCTGGACTTACTAAAAAGGTGTAAATTACTACAAAAGTGTAAGTTGCTACCAAATTGCAGTTGGTGAATATCGAAAAGTTGAAAGCTTACTCAAAATTGCAAACTTACTGAAAAGTATGTCACCTTGGTGAATTCGGCCCCAGATTTCCTGAATGCCTTGACAGCTGACCACCCTTCAACTGCACTATCACTGGTGACAAAGACCAGCAGGCACCCGGTCGAGAAAGTCCTTCTTTTGCTTCCATTGTGGCCTATGGAAATAGAATGGTGAAAGATCACAGTATTATCTGTTCTTCTACTTCTAAAACCAGAAATAGAAATAAAAGAAGGACTGGTTCTTCTCTCTTCAGATCACCTGCAAATAAATACTGGGGTAAATAGTCCCAGAGGGGGGTAAATATTCCCGGTCTTATACAATAAGTGCCAGTGGTGCACGTCACAAATTAACCACTAACTTTGCAGCCTCATCACTAATGTGAAGTGGTACACATACTTCAGTACAGTTCAAAACAGTACTGGAATGCTTGCTAGCAGGGCACAAGTTCTATAAAAAGAGGTGGGAGGGACTAACCAATTTAGGTAGTATGCAAGTGACATCATGACGTGTGCCATCACAGAGCATGGCGTTACGATGCGTAACATTGAACATGACATCACAGGAAGTGACATCACTGGAAGTGACATCACAAGATGAGACATCAGATATTAAGACCTCACAGATATGTTTATCAGGTATATCATGAGTAAACATATTAGTAAATTTAAAAAATGAGATTTGGCATTGGGGTTGTGCCAAAAAAGTGGCGCAATCGCAATGCAAATTCTGGGCCTCAACTTATACATTATGCTTTTTAAAGCTTGCCACAAAGAAATTGGCAAGAAGGAGAAGCGTGGTAGTAGATCTGTTCTGCTTAGTTGGCTGCAAAGTCTGGATTTTAGACTATTTTATTGGGTCAAGGCGTCTGCTTCAGAAATTTCAGGGAATAATAATTATGGTGAGATAAATCTGGAGGATAACGCATTTGCTGGCGAGATCTGTGTTTTGTGTAGTCCCAGATTTGAATCAAAGTAGTATAGAAGGTTAAGGTGTCTCCTGCAAAGCACATCATGTTACAAAATAAATAAAATAGTGCTATTTAAATTGTTATTTGTTTTAAATACTGACAGGCCAATTTATCTGACATTCTTACAATGCATGCATGTATATGCAGGGACAGAACAAAGTCAAAAGTGTGCCTCTCTTAAGTACATGTGAAGAGATAAGCTTTGTGCTTTTGTTTCCCTTGCATTTGCATTTAACTGTGAGGTTTCAAGACAGCCTCCAGCCTCCAGGCAGGATGCTCGACCCAAAGGGCACCTGATGGCCCTTTAACATCTGCCTTTATCTTTGGCCCAGCTGGAGGTGAAAAAAGCCCCAGTTGCTGCCTGCATGTTTCTGCTGGGAATTGAAAGCCGACAACTTACGTGCCCTGGTGTCTGACAATCACACCAGGACAAGTTCAACATATTTCTTTGGGGCCCAACTGGTTGGCAGTGTGTATGGCGTCCACCCCATGAAAATAGTGGGTGGACGCTGTGCACCCTCGACTCTTGCCCTGCTTCTTAGTCCAGCTCCTCCCACCCTGTTATCTCACTGCACGGTCCTGCCACATCTGAACATAGCATTTCCAGAGAGCCTGTCAGACGTATTGTAATTGTATTTATTTATATAGCGCTTACTACCCCTGATGAGGCGTCGAAGCGCTTTTCGCCGAGTAGCACGCTATTCCGGAACCCAAAAAGCATTAGTGGTTATCAGCATGAACAGGGAGCTCTGCATTTCCGGTCTGTCCCGAATAGGTGCCAAATTAGAGTCGCTGAGCTAAATATGAGAAATGTGCCTTTCCCATTGACTCCGAATAATCAGATGCACATCAGGCCGCAACTTTGCTTCAGTTCTCGACCGCTGGAAGGAAAGGCTTCGCCCAGAAAAGCCTTCAGTGGATACTTTAACACGTGTGAATTGTTTCTTACCATGGAGATGAAAACAATAAAGAAACTCTCCTAATCGTAAACACGCATTCAGAATTGGCTTAGTTTGGGAATTGGCCGCTTTGTCTGCAGCGCGGGAGGTTTCTTCGGACTGGAGGCGGCGCGCGCTTTCCTGCGCAGGACAATGGGCGGAAGTGGCCGTTGCCGTCTGGCGAGGGAGCGCAGACACCCCGTCTCCTGTTAGTGTTACTCCTTCCCTTTCTGTCTGAACATTTATGTTATCGCGGACAGGATTATATTCTCACCAGGGGGCTTTCTGGAGGTGTCTAGAATCACACAAGAGGAATGAAGAAGAGTCCCTACTATAAACAAGCACTGACCGCCACAGAAGTCCTATCCTCTTAGCACCAGCCCTTTCCAAGGCACCCGATGGAATGTCCTGTTGATTTGCATTCATTTTCAATTCATTAATAGTTCATTCTGAACAGGTACTCAATATAGTATATTTGTCGTTTTGATTATCATCTGCTACTTTCGATAAACTATAACATAAAATGCTCTGGTTGGTCTCTTGGAGCGCAAATCCCCACATTCAGCAACTGGAGCCAATAAAAATCATTTGGTTCCTAGAATTTCTATTATAGATGGTAGGTGCCAAGCTTCCCGCCATGGGGGTCCAACATGGCTGCAGTTGGGCCGTATTCAGGATACCCACTGACTAGACAATTTGCTTCTGTTAGGAATCATTGGATGTGAAAGGACCTTCTGTGTGTGTCCTGCACATAAGGGATCCCGGCAGGATGCCATTCTGCCTCACTACAACTTGTGTGGTGTTTCCAAGCTTGACTCTGAATCTCTGAGCCTGGTTTTGTCATTTGCGTTTCTGTGCCTAGTGAGCTCAGAGGAGAGGTGGGCAAGGGCTGCGGGGAAGGTGCACAGCCCAGCCCCTGCCTGCCCCCTGCAGCAACAGCACCGGGCATAGAGCTCCCTGAGAAACAGAAATTACATATTTAATTATCAAGTGACCAGAAACAAATGGACCACGATCTAAACTATGTACTAAGAAAGATCAAGAACCGATCAGCTCCTTATCAATCTCTAGTCGTTGCTGAGGTAAACATATCATTTTCCGCATATGGATAGCAAAGGCATGATGAGGGTAAGAGAACTGCCTCCATAAAATATTGACATGATTTATGAAACATGGCGGTACTCAACAAAGAGGCTGGTGTCCGGTTCAACATGTTTTGACCCATAATCTCTGGCTATCTTGAAGATATCCTGGAGTCACATAGGGCCCTTACTATGCCGGTCAGACCATCCTTCCGACCGCCACTGCCATGGTCCAATTCCATTCGCTGAGGTCAGGAAGGTTCCCACCCTCAGTATTACGATGCAACCGCTGCTACCGTGGCGGTTGTATCAGCGGCGGAGCACATATCCCCAAATATGTTGATGCAAATGAATGCGTACAACAATCATAGAAAACATGTAAATTGTACACATATGCATGATATATGTGGGGATATGCCTTGTGTACCATGTACTCCATTGCTGGAGTGTGCCAGATTGTGCACAGTCTAGTCAATGGGGATACATATTGCATTAGGACTTACCTGGATTTCGGCGCCCACACGATTGTAGTCTTTGAGGTCCAACTACCCAGATGTAGGAGGGACCTGGAGGAAGGGATCTATGGCTGATGGCTACTGAAGAGAAGCAGATTTGGGTAATTATGCATCCCAAATCCTTTGTTTCTGACAACTCGAGCAGGACGGTAGAACTGTCACAGTTTTGTCATTGGAAAGACTCCTCCTTATCCGGACGGGAGTTGGAGATCCCTATGCTGCCCTATGGCTGATGTTTTCCACCAACCACCTATTAGGTGGTCGGAGAAAAGCTGTCAGAGTTGGCGGTCTGTCAGCAGTCGGTCGGAGTACACAATGCAATCATCGTAATCCAGTGGTCGGGACTGACCACTTCCGACGAGACTCAGCGATCCGACCACCTCCGACAGGACCCCGGAAGACGGTTCCACTGCCATTGTAATGAGGCCCTTCATGTGCAGGCTCAGTCATCACAGAACATAGCTATCTCTCATGTGGAAAAACATACAGGCTCACAACTTGCTATGCCTAAGGTTTCACAGATCTAGTCAACTTTAACTTTTAGATGGGAGAACAGTAGCTGAGCTCTTATATGCCTAACCTGGTCAGTCCTCCCAGAACTGAGATGTCTCTCACGTTGCAAATGCATACAGGTTTTGGCTGTAGCCAGTAGAGCTGCCCCCAAAGTGATGCTTAACATGTAGGTGTTGGCAATAGACACCAGTGCTGTGCCCACTGCTACCCAGAATATACGGGGTCAAATATTAGAAAGCAGATATATCATGATATAAAAGTTGAGGCCTCAGAAAGTAGGGCTACCTCACAGGCCCAGGTTTTATGTGTCAGAGCTATCATTCGGCTTACAGCGATGCATAAGACATCACGGTTAAGCCTCAGACTGAATAAACAAATCATAGTCCAGTACAGAGATAGATAACATCCAGGCAGATTTGAAAGTACATAACATGGGTTTATTGCAGGAAGCTCTCACTGCTTCATGCTTTCCACAGCGACACTCGATTCTCTAGCAACTGAAATACAAAGAGGCCAAACTGACACCCGTAGGAACACTAAGTGCCTGTCCTCCTGTTGCAATGATGCTCAAACTAGATCCATGGCCATGCAAAGCAAGGGACGCCTGCCCCCGGTAGCATTGAGCCAGCCTATGGCATATATGAAATGTTGACTGGCACCACTGAACATCTTTGAAAAGATTCCGACAAGAACTAGAAAACCTGGAATGTAATAAAAACATTTACCAGCATACCAACCCTGGAGAAGGTGGGAGGTACCTGTGCCTTAAGCATTACCACAATCACAATTTTAAACATCGCACTGACTACAAAGGTGGATCATGATATCAGAAGCAAATAAACAACTTCTCCAGAGCAAACCCAGATCAATCAACCTGATGATGGAAGAATGAGGCCCCAAACGTGCACATCCCTGAAGGAGGATAAACACTGTCACAAAGGCATGAAAGAAATTAGGTCCAATGGTCAGCCGGCAACATCAGAGCAGATAAAAATGTTAAATTTACAAAGACAAGCCAGAGAGAGTGCCAGTCAACCGCTGACAGCACAGTGCCAAATAGCAGCACATGCCTTGGAAGTACTTCTAGGAAATGTTTCATCAGACAACACCAACATGCCCAAATAAGGGCACTGGATGCTTTCCAAAGCTCTCAGACGAGATTACTCTGTGAAGAACAGTAAGAAGAAGGGGACATCAAGCTTGCATATCCAATTGATGATCCAAAGAGTTGATGCTGTAGTGTGAAGTTATGGGACAAAAATGATACAACGCGCAGTGGCGGGAAGGCTCCCATGGAGCACGACCATTGCAGGACAATGGTTGGAATACCAGTTAGTTTATCGTATGGGACAAGGGCAGCTGCAGTGCCATCTGCTCTGTACTGTTATGGTTTTCACAGCCTGATCAACTACTGCAATCTAACTCTCCCATCCAGAACATGTTGCAGCATTCACATGAACTTCTGAAGAGCACCCAAACATGAAAAACAGAGCAGGGGAACAACACTGACTCCTAATCAAGAAAAGATAGCCAAGGTTCTCCGGCCAGAGCAGTTCATGTGCCATCTGTTCCCTGTGAAGAAGAAGGGCTCAGCCAAAAAAACAGGCGATTCTTCCGCCCAAAGCCTTATAAATCCGACCATGGCTTGAAGACTGACAGGTAAGCTGCCATCATGCAAGTACAACAAACACAACAAGATGATGGACGGAGGGCTGAAACTTTTTGACTAATCACCGCCTGTCAAGAGATCTGGGTTTAATCCATCGTTCTATTGCTCACTATGACACCCCAGTTTATACCCAGGCATATGAAAATCAGTCTTGACCCTGCTACTCATGGGGACAGTCCAGCCCGAACTGCCAGGCCAGGTCCTCCCTTGACAAGAAACAAGCATCCTTGGACCGGTATCGGGGTATCAGCCCATATCAGCCAGGCTAGCTTGGATCCAGTGGCATAGCGAGCAAGGGACCCACATCTGGGCACACCCTTGGCTAGATAATGCAACTAGATAATGCAAGTACAGACCAGCAGGCCTGAAACAAATGGGGTGCTGAACAGAACAGAGATCAGAACAGAGAAACGCAATACATGTCTTTATCTTTTTCCTTAATTTAGTTTTTTTAAGTACTACACAAGCTGTCGGTTATGCACAGTGTAATTAAGACACTTTTTTATTTTCACAAATTCTTTTTTTGTTTTTGTCAAAACGAGGGAATATAATTAAATGTAGGGGGGCAGAGAACAAGAAGAGGCAGATGAGCTACAAAGGAAGCAAGGAGAAGGGAAAGGGGTGCGGGACAGAGTGTGGGGGTGGTACGTGTAGAACAAGGTTTGGCATAATAGATGATTCGACAGTCTTTCAGACCGTAGAAATATACAAAACGTGCTAAGGTACAGCAACAATAAAGCAGCATACTTAATGTAGTTCTTACCAGATATTTAGAAGAGAGAGCAAGAAAATCACTGTGGCAAAGCGAAAACATATCTTGAAGAAAACACAAAATAAAAATAAAAATAAAAACGGAGTGTAATGAATGAACCCCTGGTTGAAACAGTAACAACCAGGGCATCTAATTCAAGAAACAGAAAAAAACAGCTACTACTGTATAAACATAAAAACAGGAAATAGTTTGCCCCAAGATAGCCAAAACAGGAACTGACAAACAACAGCAAGACCTCATCAAAGCTGATCAAAAGTGCCATGAACTTTGACATTCAGTGAGAAATGTGTTTTGTTTCCTTGGCGCAGGTCTTCACAAAAGGGATTTGCTTCAGTAAACCTACAGGTAAAAAAAAAAATCATAAACTCAGAGCTGATGAAAACAATTATTACAATAGGCAGAAGAAAACAAAGCAAACACAAGGTTCGACATTTTAAAAGAAACAGATAGGTGTCACAGAAAAAGGCATGTAAAAACATCCAGATTTTTGCACACTGAGACATACGCACTAATGAGTGAAAAGCGTCTGCTGTTTAATACAGGGTTGTTTTATTTTTTTCCTTTCCTTTATGATCCTTTATGCTTGAGAGATGTTTTAATAGTTCATCATCATTTCATATTAGGCATAGGAGCCAGCTGGCCAGAAACATGTATTCTGAACATTGTAGCATTCGTGAAGTGATTAGTGCCCCTTCGTCTTGCACCTAAACACTATACATAGAACTACCAGTAACGCCAATCTAAAATAGCAATCCACAAGCCAGGTCCATCCAAGTAAAAAGATTTGAGAGGACTTATGTGTGCTCAGAGTTCATGTTCAGTAAGTCCGACACAGACCTCAGCAGTAGGTGTTCAACCAACTGAGCCTACCCTCCAGTTCCATCAAGGCAGAGTTTCAAACATAAAGCAGTACAAAGCATACAGAACACCACAAATCACCTCCATGGACCTGTGGGGCAACCAGAAGAGTATCAAGGAAGAGAGATCCTGCAGTGGGACCTGTTGCATTATAATAGGCACTGATTAGATGATTGCAATAGCACTCCAACGTTTAGAAAGAACCATGCAATAACTGGACAAACAGTCACAGACCAGGACAACAAAGGTACTTGAAATCTTACCATCTTAGCCACCATTAAATATATCATCCAATAGAATTCATGGGTCTCTTGTTTATGAGAGGGCTAGCCTCAGATACACTAATGTCAATCTGTCCATCACAACAAACCAACGCATTTAGCCAGGGAACAGAACATGTCATATAATGATAGTTATAGAAGAAAGAATTATCTGAGGATCTCTTGCTTGAGGAATATTCGAGATCAACAAGCAATCAACAACCCTCACATCAACCCAATCCCCACCGCATCTCTGTATTGACAGTCAAAGCCATCTAGCTCATTTATGGCCATGTGATTTACATTTCTAAGAATACTACTTGAACAAGACATGTGAAGTTACCATCCTTCACCTCAAGGAGTATTACACCTGAGAAGGGGGGTGGATTGGGCAGCAACACCCAGGTTCCAGCAAGGTGTTAAAAATTAAATCATAGCAACACCAAAAGGAATCTATGAGTAACTGGTGAGAGCAAGTCACAGCTCCCATTTTGTTTAGCACAAGAAAACAAATTGCTGTGAAAAGTGGATCCACATCAGCTGCTTCCTCAGTAATGGCATGGATTGGATCATGATGACCCCATGAGAATGTCTTTTACTTATAAAAGTGTATAGGAAGGGGAGGATCTGACCAGTAGCAAGCCTGGCAGGACCATATCCACCATTTAACAGAGGTTGAAACAAAAGTTAAGAAAGAACCCATGAATAGCTCTACCCCCACACCTAGAGAAGCCTCCATTCACTATGATTCAGAAAAGGGGGTGGTGATGAACAGAGTGTCTGAATTAAGCAGACCACTCTTACCCAGTCCAAAGATCGGGGCTTGATCCACCACCATTATTTATCTCACTGCACCATCCCAGCTCAGAACCTGGCGATATGCAAATCAGTCTGTCCCTGGCCCAGTGCATCATGGGAACAGGGCAGACTAAACTACCAAGCCAATTCTTCACCAGAAAGGAGACAAGCTACCGGGGACCGGTTTCTGGCATTTCAGCCGTCTTTGGCCCGGCTTGCTTGAATCCTGAAGGTGCAGTGAGAAAGGGACTCATGTCTGAGTATACCCTGCCACACCTATAGTGACCAAAAACGATTCAGATAAGGGGGTGGTGATGAACAGAGTGTCTGAATTAAGCAGACCACTCTTACCCAGTCCAAAGATCAGGGCTTGATCCATCACCGTTATTTATCTCACTGCACCATCCCAGCTCAGAACCTGGCTATATGCAAATCAGTCTGTCCCTGGCCCAGTGCATCATGGGAACAGGGCAGACTAAACTACCAAGCCAATTCTTCACCAGAAAGGAGACAAGCTACCGGGGACCGGTTTCTAGCATTTCAGCCGTCTTCGGCCCGGCTTGCTTGAATCCTGATGGTGCAGTGAGAAAGGGACTCATGTCTGAGTATACCCTGCCACACCTATAGTGGCCAAAAACGATTCAGAAAAGGGGGTGGTGATGAACAGAGTGTCTGAATTAAGCAGACCACTCTTACCCAGTCCAAATATCAGGGCTTGATCCATCACCGTTATTTATCTCACTGCACCATCCCAGCTCAGAACCTGGCTATATGCAAATCAGTCTGTCCCTGGCCCAGTGCATCATGGGAACAGGGCAGACTAAACTACCAAGCCAATTCTTCACCAGAAAGGAGACAAGCTACCGGGGACCGGTTTCTGGCATTTCAGCCGTCTTCGGCCCGGCTTGCTTGAATCCTGATGGTGCAGTGAGAAAGGGACTCATGTCTGAGTATACCCTGCCACACCAATAGTGGCCAAAAACGATTCAGAAAAGGGGGTGGTGATGAACAGAGTGAATGAATTAAGCAGACCACTCTTACCCAGTCCAAAGATGAGGGCTTGATCCATCACCGTTATTTATCTCACTGCACCATCCCAGCTCAGAACCTGGCTATATGCAAAACAGTCTGTCCCTGGCCCAGTGCATCATGGGAACAGGGCAGACTAAACTACCAAGCCAATTCTTCACCAGAAAGGAGACAAGCTACCGGGGACCGGTTTCTGGCCTTTCAGCCGTCTTCGGCCCGGCTTGCTTGAATCCTGATGGTGCAGTGAGAAAGGGACTCATGTCTGAGTATACCCTGCCAGACCTATAGTGGCCAAAAACGATTCAGAAAAGGGGGTGGTGATGAACCGAGTGTCTGAATTAAGCAGACCACTCTTACCCAGTCCAAAGATCAGGGCTTGATCCATCACCGTTATTTATCTCACTGCACCATCCCAGCTCAGAACCTGGCTATATGCAAATCAGTCTGTCCCTGGCCCAGTGCATCATGGGAACAGGGCAGACTACACTACCAAGCCAATTCTTCACCAGAAAGGAGACAAGCTACCGGGGACCGGTTTCTGGCATTTCAGCTGGCTGAAATGCCAGAAACCGGTCCCCGGTAGCTTGTTTCCTTCCCAGTATAAGAATTGGCTTGGTAGTTTGGTCTGTCCTGTTCCCATGATGCACTGGGCCAGGGTCAGACTAATTTGCATATAGCCAAGTTCTGAGCTGGGATGGTGCAGTGAGCTAAAAAACGGTGATGGATCAAGCCCTGATCTTTGGACTGGGTAAGAGTGGTCTGCTTAATTCAGACACTCTGTTCATCACCACCCCCTTTTCTGAATCATTTTTGTCCACCATAAGCGTGGAAGGGTATACTCAGATGTAAGTCCCTAGCTCATTGCACCATCAGGATTCAAGCAAGCCGGGCCGAAGACGGCTGAAATGCCAGAAACCGGTCCCCCGGTAGCTTGTCTCCTTCCCAGTATAAGAATTGGCTTGGTAGTTTGGTCTGCCCTGTTCCCATGATGCACTGGGCCAGGGTCAGACTAATTTGCATATAGCCAAGTTCTGAGCTGGGATGGTGCAGTGAGCTAAAAAACGGTGATGGATCAAGCCCTGATCTTTGGACTGGGTAAGAGTGGTCTGCTTAATTCAGACACTCTGTTCATCACCACCCCCTTTTCTGAATCATCCATTCACTATGAGTCACATTTATTACTCGGAGAGAATGCCAGACTTCCAGCACATCAATCTGGATGGTAAAGCGTATCTTAATATACAAACATTTAAAAAATCAAATTGGTATCTGGTGTGAACAAAAAAGGAATGCAGGGGGAACAGATTACAGTAGTGCCCCAGGGCCACCGAGAGGGGCACAGGGTCAAGACTGATTTGCATATGGCTGGGTCCAAACTGGGGTGGCGTGGTGGGCAATAGAACAATGGATTTAACCCAGATCTTTTGACTGGGGGAGAATGTTTGCATTGTCAGCATTCCCTCCATCATTTGTTTGCTGTAACACTTTTCGCCCTAAGTGGGATGGGTATGCCCAGACGTGGGTCCCTTGCTCACTGTGCCACTGGATTCAAGCTAGCCTGGCTGAAGAAGAGTGACATACCCTGAAATTGGTCCCTGAATGCTTGTTTCTGGTCCAGGGAGGATCTGGCCTGGAAGTTCTGTCTGGACCGTTCCCATGGGGCACAGGGTCAAGACTGATTTGCATATGGCTGGGTCCAAACTGGGGTGGCGTAGTGGGCAAAAGAATGATGGATTTAACCCAGATCTTTTGACTGGGGGAGAATGTTTGCATTGACAGCATTCCATCCATCATTTGTTTGCTGTAACACCAAGAGCATTTGGAATGCCATTCCCTCCACAAGGTACTTTTCTATTGCAGAAAGGGCAGCAGATGCGTCTGAGGTCCCTTCTGTAATGCTCATTTTGCAGACACACACTTGTACTATCAGTGTTACAGGGACTGCTAGAAATAGGAGTCAGGTTTAACTTACAAGGCGATAAGTAAAGTATTTGTGCAACACTTAAAACAGTAAAAAAGAGAAAACACCACACAAAAATAATCCACACCAAGTTAGAACAATGGAGCTTAATTTAATTAGCGAAACAAGATCAAAATTACAAAAATGGAATAAGTAGAACCAGAGTTATGAATTTCTAAATAATATCTTGAAATATAGTGCTGGGAAACGTAATCCGGGGCTATCTGGTCGCACTTGACCGGGTCAAATCTGAAAGTTCAGGCCAACCGCAATGGAGAACGGGTCGGATACAGGGACCAACCTTGTCCTGCTGTAAAACTGCCTTGGATGGAGGATGTGTTCAAGACCCTATACAGGAGACAGAGGAGGCGATGCGTTGATGCTGATCCCTTAGGGGGTAGGTGATATGTTGGTTCCAATCCGCGGAGTCAGAGATGCATAGTTGGTGAACCCTTTACGATCAAGATGATGCGTTGTCGTCAAGCCACGCAGCCAGTGATGCGATGTCCTTTGCTTCAGCAGAGATGCTTCGAGAAGAGATAAGTCAGTTCCCACTGGCGCAACAATGGCAATGTGTGGAGTTTGCAGGAAAATGGCCAGAAAACCCACCTCCAAAGGCCTAGGACTGCATTGGCAGCACTTGGCACGACTCACAGTTAGCAGCCTAGAGCCTGTAGAGAGGTTGTTGGAAATCTTTGATACACCTGAGACTTCGGAACAGGAGGCAAGCCAGCAAGCCCTTGGAGTCACTTTGGTTCCGAGGATGTAGATATGCAGGTCCAGTCCTTCTCATTCCCCGACAAGGAGGGTGGTAGGGTAGGCACAGCAGAGCAGGAGTCCAGCAGAGTGACAGTCCTTTCGGCAGCACTGCAGTCCTTCTTCCTGGCAGAATATCCTCAGGTATACCGAAGTGGCGATGTCTGAGGTCCAGTACTTATAACCAGTCGTGCCTTTGAAATGGGGGAAACTTCAAAGAGAGGCCTTTGAAGTGCATAGTACCCCTGCCCTTCCTGCCCTGGCTCCAAACCCACTGCAGGAGGGTATGCAGCTCTTGTGTGGGGATAGGCACATCCCATTCAGGTACAAGTGTCAGCTCCTCCCTCCCATCCTGCTTAGGATGATCGATCAGAATGTCAATGGCCCATCAGGTTGAGGGTGGATCATCAGGCACAACTAAACTCCCTTTGTGTGTGGATGACGAGAGGGAATGTGCAAAGCCCAGCTGTCACCCCCACAGACTAGATTCAGAGATATGCAGAGGCTCAGAATGGTTAAAGTAAGAAAATGCCAACTTTTTATAGGTGACAATTTCAGACTTGCAACTTAAAATCCAACTTTACCATAAGGTGGGATTTTAACCCCTTCGGTGCTTGTGACGAGACCAACTCGTCATGAGTCACGGTGGAGCTGTGCTCATGACAAGCTAGTCTCGTCATAATGGCACCGCTCCCCCCACGCACGATTAATTCCCCGTGTGTGCGGGCAAAATAATCAGTGGGCGGGGTCGTGACGAGACCAGCTCGTCATGAGCACAGCTGCACCGTGACTCATGACGAGCTGGTCTCATCATGAGCACCGCAGCGCTGCGCTCACCCCTCCCCCACCCCCGCACCGTGGGGGAATTACCCCCGCAGCGAAGGGGTTAAATTGTGAGGTCAGAGACACCAAACTCAAAATATCTATTCTTTCCCAATTGGGAATTACACTTATAAAATGTAATAAGGTAATCCCATTTTTCACCTATGGGAGACATAGGCCTTGCAGCAGTGAGAAACAAATTGAATAGTTTCTCTCTACCAGGACATGTAAAAAATAAAAGTGCATTTCCTGCTTTTTAAATACACTGCACCCTGCCCTTAGGGCTGCCTAGGGCCTACGTTAGGGGTGACTTATATGTATTAAAAAAGAAGGTTTGGGCCTGGTAAGAGGGTTAACTTGCCAGGTCGACATGGCAGTTTAAAACTGCACACAGTCACTGCAATGGCAGGCCTGAGACATATTTAAAGGGCTACGGAAGCAGGTGGCATAATAAGTGCTGCATGATCACTAGTACCATTTAATTTACAGTCCTTGGCACATGCAGTGAACTGTACTAAGAACATATAAGTAAATTAAATATGCCAATTGTGGATAAGCCAATGTTACCATGTTTTAGCGAAAGAGAGCATGCACTTTAGCACTGCTCAGCAGTAGTAAAGTGCCTAAAATCCTAAAGCCAGCAAAAATGAAGTCAGCAAAACAAGACGTCAGAAGGCAAAAAGTTAGGAGAAACCACGCCAAGGATGCCAGGTCTAACAAGTGTCTCCCCACGCCACCTGAAAGTGGGGAGAGCTACTCAACCTCTTAGGAGTTCTCTTCACTAAGGCAGAAGAAATTGGAGAGACGACCGGCATTAGTGTGGTCTGTGCCAAGGTGGTGTTCCACTGTACAGCCCATTCCTTTTAGGAAGATAGACCACATTCAAAGTTTGGGATTCTCACCCTCATCTGCATTAATCATCGGAAGGGCCTGTGGATTGTCTGAGCCCAGTAGTGAGAGCCAAACAGGTATGGCCTTAGCTTCTTCAGCACCCAGACCACAGCAAAGGCTTCCCTTTCAATTGCACTCCACCTCTGTTCCCTGGGAATTCACCTCCTACGGATGAAGACTTCAGGTTGATCCAGGCACTCCTCATTTAGCTGTGAGAATAAGTCCCCTACACCATGCTCTGAGGCATCTGTTTGAACAATACATGCTTGGGAGAAGTCAGGGGCTTTGAACATGGGTGCTGTGCACATGGCCTCATTCAGGGTGTCAAAAGCTTTCTGGCATACTTCATAGAAGTCGGCTCTGTCAAGGGGGCAACAATGGTGCCATATTCCTTGATGAATCTCCTGTAATAACCAGTGAGGCCTGAGAAGTCTCTCACTTCTGTCTGAGTCTTGGGGGTTCCCAATCCACAATGATTTCAATTTTGGCCTGGAGGGCTGCAATTTGCCACCTCCCACTTGGCAATCCAAGTAGACCACAGAACACCGCCCTATCTGGCACTTACTGGCCTTGATAGTCAGGCCTGCACTCTGCAGAGGCAAAAGGACTTCCCTGAGGCTGCATAGGTGGTCCTCCCAGCTGGGGCTGGAGCTGAAGACCCGAATGTTGTCTAGTTAGACAGCACTGAAGTTCTCCAACCCAGCCAGTACCTGACCAACCTCTGGAAGGCTTTGGAGCGTTCTTTAACACAAAGGGAATGACCCGGAACTGGAAGTGCCATTCTGGTGTAGAGAACGCAGACTTCTCTTGACCTCTGTGGACAATGCAAACTGCCATTGCCCAGACATTAAATCGAATGTGCAGAGGAACTTGGCAGCTCCAAGCCGATCTATGAGTTCATCCACTCTGGGGATGGGGTGCATGTCAGTCTTGGTGACTGCATCGAGCCTACGGTAGTCCACACAGAACCTAAGTTCTGGTGTAACACCTGGAGGGGCAGCCTAGGGGACCAACACCACTGGGCTGGACCAAAGGCTGTTAGAGGGCTCAATTACCCCTAATACCAGCATCTTCAAGACCAGCTCCTTAATGCTGGCTCTGACCTTATTAGACAACCTGTAAATGATGTTCTTTACAGGTGTGCTGTCCCCAGTATCAATACCATGGGTACACCATGTAGTGAGTCCTGGGGTAAGGGAGAACAAAGAGGTGAACTGCCCCAGCAACTGGCGGCAGTCTCTCTGTTGATCTTGGGTCAATATAGGGGAGAGGCTGACACCCCATACTGACCCATCCTACTCCTTGGAAGATAGGATGTTGTGGTAAGGCTCACTCTCCTCTTCCATCCCATCATCAGTAACCAGGAGCATGGTAAGCTCAGACTTCTCAAAGTGAGGCTTGAGGTGATTAACACGCAGGACCGTCAAAGGGTTCCTAGGACCTTTGAGGTCCACCAAGTAGGTAAAATCACTTTGGCACTCCTTCCCCTCATAAGGCCCAGACCCATGATCTTGTGGAGCCTGGGAACCACGGGCTCAATTACCCACACTTTTTGGTCAGTCTGAAACTCAAAGAGAGTGGCATTCTGGTCATACCAGCATTTCTAGTCCTCCTGGCTGGCTTCCACATTCTCCTGAGAGAGCGGGCTGTTTGGTTCCAGAGGGCCAGCAGTTAGCTGACCACATGCTGGGGGGCTAGCTCAGGAAGCTGCTCCCAGCCCTCCTTCACCAAACTGAGAGGCCCTCTCACAGTGTGACCATACAGGAGTTAAAAGAGGCTCAAGCCAACCCTTCTTCTGCGGTACCTCCCTGTACGCAAACAAAAGACATGGCAGGAGGACGTTCCACATATGCCACATGTGTTTTAGTAGATCCATAATCATGCCTTTTAGCGTTCCGTTGAAACTCTCTACCAACCCATTGGTTTGAGGCTGGTAAGGAGTGGAGAACTTGTAAGTTACCCTACACCCTACACTCCTTCCACATGGCCTTAATGAACCCAGACATGAAGCTGGTACCCCGGTCAGATACCACCTCTTTGGGGAAAACAACACAGGTAAAATTCCTCCGTGACCTGACCACGGCACGTGCAGTCACTGTCCTCAGAGGGATAGCTTACAGGTTCTGGGTGGCATGGTTCACCAGACCAGAACAAATCTGTTGCCCATGGCTGTCTTGTGGTCCAGAGGCCCAATGATGTTAATATCAACCCTCTCAAAGCGGGTGCTAATGACACACAAAAAGATTGTAGGGGGGCCTTGCACTTTATAAGGTCACCTGCCTTCCATAGTCAGTTTTCCACCTCTGTACTATCAAAAGTTTACTCTTGAACCTTCACTTTGCTGTTGAAATTGGGGAAGATTTATCAATCTTTCACACTGCGCAATGCAGCAAGCCACCTTGCAGCGCTAAGGGAAAGGGCCGAAATGCTCAGTATTTAACAATATAGGGCGTATTCCTGTCCTTTCCTAGCGCTGGTGCACTTTTGCCTGCCTAGCTCCAATGCAGGAACCCATGCATCATGTTGCAAGGGTACCTGTGCTGTAGGCAGCACTGTGTTAGTACAGGAAGAGGCCCCTTCCTGCACAAAAACAATCTTGAGAGGCATTTTCCTCTTTCTATGTGTGCTGCAAAATGCAGCATCCAGCCATGGAATGCCTCCCTGGGGCAGAGTAACACAAGGCAGTGATTTGCGCTGCCTTGTGTCACTCTGAATTTATCAAACCATGCTAGGTTACGCAAAGTGGACGTGCATGGCTTGATAAAACTCACTTATGTTTTGCGTCACCTTTGCGCCACCATGCGTGGCACAAGGGCTATGGAAAACCTTAATAAATCTGGCCCAGGGTCTCTTTAACGCAGAAAATAATATATTTGCTGGCATCTGCTTAAGACACTGCCTCAGTAGTAGTTCACTCTAGTTGTTTTTTAGGACATAAACACCTGAGTCCAGCCTATGCATCAATCCAAAAACTTAAATCTAATCAGAAAATTGGCCAGGATCACACCACAAATGTGTATGCGAGGAGCCTGAAAAGACTGCCTCTGTTGTCTCTGTAATCATTGAGGAATTTCATATAAGATTTATTTAAGAAGGTTGTCTTGCTGGTATCAAGACATCAAACACTTCAAATTAAACTGGTATCTCTTTTAAATTGTAGGTTGTTCGTGGTTACACATTAACCCTGGTTTTTCCCATACAAGAGGGTTAATGTGTACATGTTCTTTATTGTTATTGCTTTTAAAACATATTTTATTTACTATTTTGTATAATACTGTAGCATATCTATAGCACTTTCCACTCCCTTGCTGAGGAACCAAGGCACTCTATTGGGATATCCAGTGAGTGATTACGTCAGTAGCGCAAGGAAAGCAGAAGGGTGTTGGAAGTAGTCTATCTATGAGGTTCAGTACGTGCATGAGGATAGAAGAGTGTGTCCTAGACCTTGTGCAGCAGCATGTACATGAGGCTTGCTCTTGCAGTTGTAATTAAAGGAGTGTGAGGATAGGATTGCAAGCAGAGTATACAAACTGGTCAACAATTTGTGCTAAGATTCAGTTAAGTCCTGAATTTGAGAAAAGCCAGTTCTTTATTTCTTTTCTTAATTCTTAGTACTTATTGTTCATGCTTGTCTACTATGGGAGCGAATCCAGAGTTTACAAGTCTGTACTGAAATTAATCTACCACTTAGATGAGATTTTTGATCAGGAGAGATTCTCAGACAACGAGCCATTTTCATACTAATGCTTGTCAGTTGCTTGAATGCCCTAAATTTGGATCCAAAAAGGTTTGTCCACTACAATGACCTGCTAGGTGAAGATCATAGATAGCAGGAGTAATGTGTACTTGTGCGTTTAAGCAACGGGCTTGTGGGATATATTATTAATATCCTGTATATGCATTTACACATCTTCCCAATATTTTCTCAATGTTTAAGTTTTTCATCTTATTCATTTTCTCTTGTATATTCTCCTGTGCATCTTCTTAATATTTTTCTTTATTGGTATACTGGGGTTTTTCATTGTATATGTGTTAGATATTGGGGTCTCTAGTTGGCAGAGATAGGTACCTTTGTCCAAATAGGGACCCTTGCTTCTAGTCAGGGTAAGGGAGCTACACTTCTAAAATACCCCCAGCTCACCCCCTTGGTAGCTTGGTACGAGCAGACAGGCTTTTCTCAGAGGCAGTGTGTAAAGCATTTGTGAACACATACAGTAATACAGTGAAAATACGACAAATGAACACCACACCAGTTTGGAAAAAGAAGTAATCTTTATCTAAACCAAACAAGACAAAAATGACAAAAATCCACAAGACAGTAATAAAAATAAGACTTTCAAATGGTAGAAATAGTTCAGTTCAAAGCAAATTGCAGATGCAACATGTTTCACACAAAGTACCTTGGATGCGTCATGAACTAAAGGAAAAAGGGACGCAGGGAAGGTGATGCGTTGGTTCCTTACACTTAGGGAAGGTGATGTCTCGGTTCCTTGCTCCAGGGGAGGTGATGCGTCGGTCCCTTACTGCTGTGCAGGGGAGGTGATGGGTTGGTTCCTTCACGTCCTTTCAGGTAAGGAACCGACCCATCACCTCCCATTGCCAGGCCATAACCTTCCATTTTCATACATGCTAGTCACCCCTAAGGCAGGCCAATGTACCCTGCCCACAGGGGTACCTTTGGCCTGCCTTAGGGGTGACTAACGTATGAAAATGGAAGGTTAGGGCCTGGCAAGTGGGTGCACTTGCCAGGTCGACATGGTAGTACCAGACTGCACACAGGCTCTGCAATGGCAGGCTTGAGTTACATTTACAGGCTGCTTAATTGGGTGCCAAAATCAGTGCTGCAGCCCACTAGCAGCATTTGATTTGCTGGCCCTCGGCGCACACAAAGCACTGTACTAAGGACAGACTAGTAAATCATATCAGCCAATCATGGAATCACCAATCCATAACAACAATTTACAAAGAGAGCACTTGCACTTTGGTACTGAACAGCAGTGGCAAAGTGCCCAAAGCATCTAGACGAGCAAAACGAAGTCCAACACAGAGCAAAAACACAGGGGGCACAAGGCAAAAATACATGGGAAACCCACGCCAATGATGCCAGGTCTAACAATATATATTATGGCTTTTTCAGCTTGATGCTTTAATTCCTTCTTGCATTTGTGTACTTTAGTATAATTTCTGCTCAGCCCTTACTCCAACTGTCACACTTTCCCTCACAGGCCCCCAAACATTCCATTCAGCTTCAGCACACCAACATTCCAGGCAATACATTCACACTGGCTGAGCAGCTAGGGAGAAAGCAAAAGGATAGTTACATATACAGGATACTACAGCGTGTCTGGTTGCTAAATTCTGGATTGTTTGAAGCTTGATAATTTGTTTTAAGGAGTCTAATGTAGAGCCTATTTGCATAACCCTTTCTACAGGTTGGGGTGCAGAGTACAGTTTTCTTCAGAAGTATCCGTGTGCGCAGTAGTCCTGTTTCACATAGATCGAGTCGATCCTAAAATGAAATATTCTTCTTGAGGGGTCTAAAGCCGTATGAGTTTCGAACAGGTTAAGACAGAGGCTAGACCACCGCTAAGTGATTTCTTTTACAGGAGGGTACATTTGGCACTGTATTATAGAGCAGGCCGTTAATATTTGAATTCTCATTTTATTTGCTTGCCGATCTAAAATAATACTGAATACTTAAGCAAAAAATATTGAAGTAAAAGCTTATGTTTACTGTACTTTTAGTGCCCACAAGTGGCAAAATATTAACAGATGCAGTCATTACAGTTACATACATTGCACTGAGAATTATATATGGAATTCATGATCAACAATACAATTTTAGCTATAGCACCTTATAAAATAACCAGCTTCTAGGTGCACTAATAACAGATGACTTTATAACCCAGCTTGCATTTCGAAGGATTGAATGGGTGAGTCAGCTCAAATCAATGATAGCAAATATTGCAGAGATCTCTGCAATATTTCTGAGACACCTTACTGATTATGAACCTCTGCAACCCACTTAGACACCTTACTGAGTATGTATTTTTGTTTTCCAATTTCTGTACTATGAGAACGGCTTTACATTTCAATTCCTGAGAAGATGCATCAGTGAAATATTTTGCTGAGACAAAGAAACTGACCATGCTATGTCATATTCACTAAGGCTACTTCCGATTCTTCCTCACCTACCCCCATCGAAGAGGAAACAAAGAGTCAACAATTGCTGCCTATGTGGCAATGCAAGAGAAGAATGTTTTAACATAATTTGCCCTTGTACACGCCTACTGAATGATCGACGCTCAATGCTCCGCCCATCTTCAATCAAAAAGGCAATCAGAATTGCCGACAGGCGGCGTTGGTCCAACTGCCACGCATTTAAACTGCCGCTTTACACAATTCCTCAACACAGTAGAAAGAAGGCTGGCCCAACTGCCACCATGTAATGAAAGATCAGACAAGTACATTAACAAAAACTGACAAAATTTAACATCGTCAAGCGTATCTTAATAACAAGGTATATCCCCCTACCACGCTGAACCAAAACAGGCTGTCACAATTATTTATTTATTTTAACTGAGAATCTTGCCATTTTATGCAATATGCACATCACACTTTTTATCAGAGAACTACAAAATGCCATTAATATTAGCAAGCTGCATAAGGGACTATTATTTACACAAACCCCAAATTATAATTTTACAGGACTACTTTGCACAACGAATTTTGCACAGCGAAAATTGCACTACATAAGTGTACACCTGATGCACTACCACTTTAACCAGTAGAAAACTACAGCTCTAGTCATTCTATGGTCAAGGCCTGGGGGAACAAGAACAATACCAGCACATTTCGACTGATAAGCCCCTCGCTGAGAATTGAACACAAATTTATGACAAAATTGTCCTTTTTATAAAGGTACTAGCAGCCCGTCCCGACGTTGTCCGGGTATGAATTGCTGCCGGCCAGTAGTATATTGTTTTGTAGGATTTCGTTTTGGTAGCATTTCTTATCTGTGACAGGCCTCTGAAACGCTCTGATTCACAGTGCACTGCTGATGCACGTAAGAGTGTGCGTTCAGTAGCGTGTGAACTCGAGTTTCCCTACTTTCTTTTTCCTTGCAATATTATATAGCGCGAACTCGACAACATGGCATGAGCACAATTTACATTACAGAAGAACGCATTCATTTGTGGTAGGCATGGGGAGACAAAGCGATTTGCCTGGAATCACAGGATGATGAGTTGATGCCGAGATACGAACGTAGCTCCCCAGCTCTACAGTTCGCAATTCTAGAACTTGTGGCGGGAGGTGTGTCTAAAAGTGTATGTCAGTGCTGGCCATCGATGAGAGAGACCTGTGCATTCTTCAAATGGGTGGTGAAAAAATATGAGTATGTTGCTGGAGATGTGGGCCGCCGTGCCACCAATGTACTTACCGGGGGAGGGTAAACACCCAATATTCCGCAATTTTCTTTCCGCCTACCATCACTCCGCATACTTTCAGTACGAAAGTACCATGACTCCGCAATGCCATTATAACGCATGGCATTACATTTTATATGCTTTTACCACGCATACATTTACAACGAAATTCGTTGTAAATGCATGAATGGTAAATTGTTTGGATAAGGTAAGTATGGGTATAGGGGTATATGTTTTGGGGTACTGAGGTATAAGTTTTGGGGTGTTTGGGTATTTTAAGGGTTCAGATATAGTTTTGGATTTTGGGGTATAGGGGTATGTTTAGGGTTCAGAGGTAGGTTTGGGTTTTGGGGTACAGCGGTATTTTAAGGGTTATGGGGTAGGTTTGGGTTTTGGGGTACAGGGGTATTTTTAGGGCTCAGGGGTAGGTTTGGGTTTTGGGGTACAGGGGTATTTTAGGGTTCAGGGGTAGGTTTGGGTTTTGGGGTACAGGGTTATTTTTAGGGTTCAGGGTTAGGTTTGGGTTTTGGGGTACAGGGGTATTTTTAGGGTTCAGTGGTAGGTTTCGGTTTTGGGGTACAGGGGTGTTTTAAGGGTTCAGGGCTAGGTTTGGGTTTTGGGGTACAGGGGTATTTTAGGGTTCAGGGGTAGGTTTGGGTTTTGGGGTACAAGGGTATTTTAGGGTTCAGGGGTAGGTTTGGGTTTTGGGGTACAGGGGTATTTTTAGGGTTCAGGGCTAGGTTTGGTTTTTGGGGTACAGGGGTATTTTTAGGTTTCAGGGGTAGGTTTGGGTTTTGAGGTACAGGGGTATTTTTAGGGTTCAGTGGTAGGTTTGGGTTTTGGGGTACAGGGGTGTTTTAAGGGTTCAGGGCTAGGTTTGGGTTTTGGGGTACAGGGGTATTTTAGGGTTCAGGGGTAGGTTTGGGTTTTGGGGTACAGGGGTATTTTAGGGTTCAGGGGTAGGTTTGGGTTTTGGGGTACAGGGGTATTTTTAGGGTTCAGGGCTAGGTTTGGTTTTTGGGGTACAGGGGTATTTTTAGGGTTCAGGGGTAGGTTTGGGTTTTGAGGTACAGGGGTATTTATAGGGTTCAGGGCGAGGTTTGGGTTTTGGGGTACAGGGGTATTTTTAGGGTTCAGGGCTAGGTTTGGTTTTTGGGGTACAGGGGTATTTTTAGGGTTCAGGGGTAGGTTTGGGTTTTGAGGTACAGGGGTATTTATAGGGTTCAGGGCGAGGTTTGGGTTTTGGGGTACATGGGTATTTTTAGGGTTTAGGGATAGGTTTGGGTTTTGGGGTACAGGGTATATTTATAGGGTTAAGATGGGTTAGTGTTTAAGGGTGTTGGGGTATTTTAAGGAGTAAGGGTGGGTAATGATTATGGGGTGCAGGGGTATTTATAGGGAGCAGGGTGGGATTAGTTTTTAGGGTGTAAAGGGTAATACAATAAAATAATAAATAAAAATAATATAAATAATGCAATTTAAAAGAATAAATGTTTAATTAAATTTAAAAAATGTATATATATATATATATATATATATATATATATATATATATATATATATATATATATATAGGGATTCAGACAGGAGCACATCCTGTCATGATCTTGCAGTTGGAAACGGCATTTCCAGAGCCCAAACATCTAAATAAAGAGCAGCGGTAATTTTTCTTCACCTGACTGTTTTGAAATGAAAATCCTCATGTCTGTGTGCCCGTGCTGAAAAACGGAACTTTGCCAAATATTTACAGCATGCTCAATGTACACTGGGAGCAGTAGTTCGTGATTGCAGTCACGTGATGTACCAATTCGAATTGAGCTCGAATAAACCTGGGCGCTTGCAAGTCCAGTCTGTGAAAAAGGCATGACGCCGAAACGTTGACTCATGGAAGCAGGCGCTTTTAAAACTTTGGAAATAAATATTGTTACTACTGCACTGGGCCTCACCTCGTTTGTTCTGCCAGGAAGGTACCAAGGGGCTGCCCTGTGCCCTTTTGTGAGGCCGCCCTGAAGGGCCATGAGCTCCGTTAACAGGGAAACGCTTGGATGCGATTTTTGGAAATATATATATATATATTACCTACTGGCGGTCGCCAGTAGGTAGTTATAGTTAGGATTTTTTTCAATGTTAAATCTCAAAATTCTATTTGGAATAACTTTGGCACCGGTTGACGAATCTGCTTGAAAATTTCCTCAATATGGCCTCTTGGAGCACCGGTCCTTCCCTGAAAGTTTGGGGGGGATTCGTCAAGCAGGGGCCGAGATAAAAGGGGGGTCCCAAAACGCGTTTTCCCCATGTTAATTTCCATAGGGCGGTCGATTTCACTTTTAGCCCGAACGGCTGAATGGATTTCCACCAAACTTTGCAGAATTGTAGGGACTGGTAGCCCGATGTGCCTTTGCTATGTCTCAAGATATGTGCTCCAGTGGATTTTGAGTAATTTAGGTTCAAAAAAATATATATATCTATAGGCGCACTCCGGTACGCGCACCGGGGAGCGCACCGGGCAGCGTACTATGGGAAAAAAAGAATCACTTTTAAAAACTGTATGTTTATTAATTGTTCTTTTTGTTGTTTTTTTTTTTAAGTACCAACATGTAGGTATCAATGCAGAGTCTATAATTTAATATACATAGTTTCCTTTGTAGATATCTTGCATGTTGTTACAGAAGTTATTGTGGTATATGGAATTCATAACATAGTCTGTCAGGAAAGCTGAAACAACATTGAGGCAGGAGATGATAAAGAGATGTTAAATACACATTGGAGATAATATAGTGGGAGAAAGGAAGAAACTATGAGCAAACTTTCTATGTAACACAATAAAGTTGCACAGTATATTATAAGTCTCACTTAATATTTTAAACATTTTTGATCTACTTGATGAATTACATATAAAAATGAATAATGGCTCGAACAATTTTTGATTATTAAATATAAATGTATTCTTCTGATTCTTTTTCATAATTTAATAAAACTTCTAATAAAATGTTGTCTGGAATCTCTTCATTTACATTCTGTGTTTCCATTGATTGCACACATTCAAGTAATTCAAGGTCCAGAGACTCATCCATAAAGTCAATGTTATCATTTTCAGCATTTTTTCCTTCCTGGTTGTTGTTCAAAACAATTTCAAAAGATATATTCTTTTCTCCTTCCATTTTGTTGCTGTAAATTGCATAAAAAATAATTATATCAGTAGAGATAGGGCACTGTTGGGTTTAAGTTCAGACATGTAGTTTGGATTTTTTAACAGTGAAGGTATCTTTTGGCAGTGTATGGTATCAGGCTGGAATTTGAAATATAACAAAGAGTATGTGATGAAGCCTAAGTAAATTTATAATAATACAAGGGAAGCCTAACTCAATCCATAACTATAACAGAGAAGCCTATTTCAATCTATAACTATTACAGAGGGATAGTATATAACTAACAGAATATTTTTTGTCAAATTAACTTAAAGTGCACAACATACTTCACTTTCCAAAATAACAACTTACCTTTGAGAAAGCAGTTGAAGTTGTCAGTGTTATTTCTTTTCAAATGTACTTCAGGAAGCAGTAGTCAAAATGGCTGTGTTTCCTTCTCTTTTTTTTTTTATTTATTCATGTACATAACCAATCAAATGTCAGGAAATAATCGTAGACCATGAAAGAAACTTTTTAATTGGTTGTAAATTCTAACACTTCATATGTGTTTTGGTCATGTAATTTACCTCAGGATATTTAGACAGGCCTGTAGCCTAAATGTCTCAATGGAATTCCACCAAATTTGGGCAGATGGAAGGGACTGCTATGTAGTAGGGCCTATTCTATATTTGATGAAAGTGTCTCCAGTGGTTTTTCTGTAAATTACTTTCCCACCTTTTTTTATGGAGCGCTTACCGGTGTGCGCTCCGGTACGCGCACCGGCAGCGTAACGGGAGTCCTCCATTTTGTGTTTCGGTACAATCGAGACACAAGATGGAGGGCAAACAATGTTCGGAATGGGTAGAAGGGGGCACCGTAGACACTTCTTGACCCTCTAGTTTTTCTGAGGGGGGCTTAGGAGGCACATAAAGTCCAAAAAAGAAAAAAAAATCTTGAATTTTCCGCGGGGGGAGCGCTCGGTACGCGCACCTGGGCATTCACCGGTACGGGCACCGGGAGCGTACCAGAGTTAAATATAAAAAAAAAAGAAAATACTATTTTAAAACAAAAATATTATCTTAATATACAATATAGGGTTCATTTTTAGAAAAACATACCTTTCTCACTTAAAGACATGATTATATATTATAGGTATGAAGCCCTATAAAAAGTTAAAAATTAGCAGTTAAAAAACCTATGAAATTCACAGAAAAAACCATAGGTTTCACACCAGTTATAGTTAGGAATTAGCATTTAAAAAACCTATGAAATTCACTGAAAAAAGCAGAGGTTTCACACCAGTTATAGTTAGGAATTAGCATTTAAAAAACCTATTAAATTCACTGAAAAAACCAGAGGTTTCACACCAGTTATAGTTAGCTGGAAATTTTACTGACATAAAACCGTTGAAATTCCCACGTTATAGTTAGTTGGACTCACTATAACTTGCGCGCCTGCAATGCACTGCTGATGACGTCACATATTACATCACTCATGACATGGTCAGTGACATCACTCATGACATCACTGATGACACCATCCTTGTGACAGAGTGACAGACCTCATTTCACTGTAATGTAACCCTTGAAACACATATTCAAAAATAGAAACTAACATTTTTTTTAAAATGGAGATAACCATATCAGTTACAACAACCAATTCAGTAATTCCACCATCTATATACACATCTACTCATTCACAAACAGTTCAATATACTCACTCACACATATACTCACTCATCATACATCCTGTTACACACCGACAGTCATCCAAAAGTTACTCACACACATACTCACACATGCAAATAAACAATTGAACATCCATTTATTTGCATATAGAGCTATACACACACTACCACCTTACTTCTATTGAAATTTAAAGACATTTATTCTCTTAAACAATCCCTTATAGAAACACATACTTATTTAAACAGGAACTCTTACAATCTCTTACTCTCACATATATTCACTTATATACATCAATATTCACATATACTAGATTAAAACATATGTAGTTACTGATAAAGACACTAGTAAGTCAGTCATTCACTCACTAACATACACATATACACACTCATACACCCATACAGTCCTACACAAATGCTGTCTTCAAAACACATACAGAGAGTCAGTCAATCATGCATCTATGTGCTAAGTAACACCCCCACCAAACCATACACACACTCATACTGATACTAAAAAAAATCTAATAACCCATATACACACACATGTAGCTACTCACCAACCCATCCAGTCACTTATACACAAAGTGAAACACTGATACAAACATTTAAATATTTAAAAAATACTCGCTAATATATGTATTCAGTAAGATACACTTAATAAGTCAGTTAACCAATCAATTAAAAAAAAACATACATTAAGACTTTAATTTAAACATGTATTCTTCCATCGACCTTTACATATACATATATAAAACATATTTATTTTTGAGAAAGACACACATTCACTGGATGGTGTCATCAGTGATGTCATGAGTGATGTCACTGACCATGTCATGAGTGATGTAATATGGGACGTCATCAGCAGTGCATTGCAGGCGCGCAAGTTATAGTGAGTCCAACTAACTATAACGTGGGAATTTCAATGGTTTTATGTCAGTAAAATTTCCAGCTAACTATAACTGGTGTGAAACCTCTTGTTTTTTCAGTGAATATATATATATACACATATACACAAACATATATTTGATGTTTTAATAATGTACTTTTACAATGCATATGACTTTACCACACATGCATTTGCGTTATAATGGCATGCGTGATAAAGTCATATGCGTTGTAAAAGTTTGAGAAATTATGTCTTTGCGGAGTAATAGTCCTGCGTTATATAAAAATTGCGGAGTGATGGTATGCGGGATGTTGGTTTGCGAAATATAATCACTTATTCCCGGGGGAGGGATAGTCCCTTTCTTGCTATTTTCGTGGAGGCGGGCCTTGTGTCCGGATGTGTGTGGTGCGAGGCCTGTGCGCAACAGAAGAAGAAAATCTCCAGTGTGCGCTTCAGGCGTCACCGGAAGTTAAGGCGAGATTGCATTTCCTGCACAATGGCCCCTGTTTGCGCTCCTTCCGGCCCTTGGGAATAGCGCCATGCCTGACCTACATACAGTAAAGCAGGTGCACGTCACTGGGAGCGTGGGGCAAGCACACCCGGAGCTGGAATGTACAGATCCTGGGAAGAAAAAACAATGAAATATTGGGCACAACGCTCGTTTTTTTCTTTCTGTAATCTCGTGCCCCGCACACGCCCACGCCCCCAGCACACGCCCACAGCACACGATATGAGACATGGCATGAAGAACGTAGCACACGCCCCCAGCATTTGTCACACCCACAGCACACGCCCACAGCACAACGCAGACACGCCCACAAGGGACTACTTTGCCGGCACGGTTCTTTTACCTTTTAAATATATATGGTGGGCGTCTGCATAGCCTATGTCCTTCTGCTGCAACTGCCCTTTCCAGCGCTGTATTGGGTGTTGTGATTGGTGCTGTGGTTCCTGAGATTACCCGCCTCAAAGGTTTGGGCTCTCTCTTTATTATATTAGTATAGATTTTAAATGCACTACTTCTGGCATTTTTATGACATTACAAGACAAATCCATTGAGGATTATCTGTTACAAAAACGGTTGCTACTGATTATCACTTATTGCTTGAAAGCTCAAAGTTTTATCTTAAGCGGCCTGTACTATATTGTGTTTTTTTTCCTTTTAAAACTATGTCTAATTTGTGTAAATGAATTTGTGTAATAATATGCATATGCATTTGTTTTTATTAATCATGCATAATAAACTTACTTTACTAAGGCTCTCATTATGAGTGCCCCTGTATATTAGCGGAATATTCCCAGCCACCAATTTATTTTATATTGATGGCATTGGTAACTCCAGGGGTGGGAATAATCTAGTCTATTATTATTTATAAGGTGGACCCTAAGGGTCAACTAAGAAATGCCGAACTAACAGGGAAATGTAGAATTTCGGTCCAATCCCACTGCAATTTTTCATTATCCCTGATACATTCACAGGGAGATTTCAGCTTAACCGCAGCTATCTGCCAAATCAAAATGAAGAGGCCTCTTGTAACGAAGCTATAAATTGTATTTTCATATGAAACTTGCAGTGACTCATTTGTTATCTTCTAGTGACAGTATACATACATGTAGACAGCTGGCATTGCAGCCAATGACTGTCTACGTGAGACCTTTATGTGATCTATGGCTGAGAGCCCAGAAACCATTTATTCTAATATGAGCGCAGTATAAATAAAACAAACATAAAATAAACATCTGTGCTTATCACTGCTTTTCCAATGCACTCCTGTGCCACGTGATCAAAGACAGAACCTTCTCCACAACCTGCGGTTTAGTAGATCTCCACACTGAGACTTGTCTGGGTTCAATTTGTTCAGCAAGCATTGGCAATACCAACAGGTCTGGATTTAAAGGAATGTTGTACGGTCATGAGAAACATTACAAGTAAATGGCATGGGAATAAATATGTATTTGTGTGGAAGGAAAGAACTATAGAATACTATTGGGATGGTTAAAAGGTTAGGTGGCAGTTGCACTGTGAAGGCAGACTTAAAAGATCATGTAGGATAAAGACTGCCCTCCTCCCATCTGTGCAGCGGCCAGAGAAAAACAACATAAATGATCTAGTTATCCAAGACACTTTAATAGTGATTCAATGTCTTGTGTGTGGCCCTGAAAGTTAAAGCTTAGGCAACTGGATAAATACACAAAATGATCATAGTTGTGTGAAGGGCAAGCAAGTTTTTGTGAAAGCACACAACTTCTGCCCAATCAATACATGCATTCCTGGGTCCAAACATGTGGGTGGAGCAGAGCCCCTCTCTATTGAAGCTCCCATAACTGCCTGGTGACAGATGCGCTGTCAAACCAGACCATAACCAGCTCCCAGCCCTGGCGTTTGCTCGGCATATGTAATTTACCAATGAACACACATCCCATGATTAAATTGTTGTTTACTGTTACTTCATAATCCATTATTGTTAATTACGGATAATTAACATGTCATGGTTCTAATTCTATGTGAACTACATTTATGATTGATCTTGGAATCATTTTTCCTACATCTGTACACCAGACGGTTCAGTCACGGTTTGCATTCTGAAGCTATCTGTGGCTTTGCTAATTGGTTGGGTGCTTAATTTGTTTTAAAAAGTGCAAGTGTCTCAAGATTCCTCTAGGAGCCTCACCCCTCCCCCTCCATCAATCCCAAGTGATATGAATGCCAGGGTTGCCGAATAGGAAGGCTGGCTTGTCCCGAGCCAACCTCCTGGCTCTTTTTTTTTTTTTTTAATTACATTTTTGAAAACCTTTATTGAGACCAGAACACACAGCTATTCAGCCTGACATCCCGGAGGCGAGGCAGCAGGAATAAAGGAGACAAATAGTGTCAAACAGTTGAGACATAATCATCAAAGGTTAAATTTTATGATAGAAAGACAACAACAGGCGCCCGCGGGCGCGAAAGTGGCAGTGTATAAGATGTGACGCTGGGTGTCAGGGATGGGTAGGGAATAAGGCAGGAAAACACTCAAGAAAGGCAGATTGCAGAGTGAGAAGGAGGAGGGCGGGGGAAGGTATCAGGAGAATGAAGTACAGTAAAGCTCAGTTGGCGTCACAGGTTAGGGAGAAACGGTACCATGTTGATCAATTGGTTCGGGCGGTAGACACACATCCCCCCTATATTCGTTCCATGCTCCCCAGACTTTCGTCCAAGTCCGAGGTCTCCCTCTGGCCACATAGACTG
Source organism: Lissotriton vulgaris (assembly GCF_964263255.1). Classification (NCBI taxonomy): domain Eukaryota; kingdom Metazoa; phylum Chordata; class Amphibia; order Caudata; family Salamandridae; genus Lissotriton; species Lissotriton vulgaris. The sequence continues at coordinate 250,113,805 of NC_141694.1, forward strand.
TCTTTTCCCTAAACATACACCAGTCCATGTTGGCCTTCCACTGCACCAATAGAGGGGCCTCAGCCGCACCCCATCTCTGGGCTATGTCCCTCTTCGCCACCATGTTCCCAAGGGTGACCCACCAAGTCTGTGCAACGTTGTGGTCGGACGGCTCCCACACATTCAGAAGGCATCGGCGGGCCTCCGCCTGGGAAGCCACGCCAGTAACCTCCTCCATCACTCGGTGGACCCTCCTCCAGTAGGAGGCGATCACCGGGCAGTCCCAGAGGATATGTAGGAAAGTGGCAGGAGCTCCACAGCCTCTGCGGCAGAGGCCGTCAGGTGAGAAACCCATACGCATCAATCGGGGCCCTGTCACGTACACCCGGTGCAAGACCTTAAACTGTACGAGGCGAAGACGGGAAGAAATGGCAACCTCCTTGGGAGAGGAAACCGCACTCTGCCAATCCTCGTCGTCCAATTCAAGGCCATCCGCCACCCACTGGTCTCTCAGGCCAAGGAGGAGGTCCGTGCGTGCATTGATCAATTTCTTGTACGAGAGGGAAATTACACTGTCCGGCACATGCCCATCCAGGATCCTATCTTCCAGAGGGGAACTTTCGGGAATGACGCCGTCCGGCGGAGTGGCCGAAAGCAGCGCATGTCGCAGCTGCGCATAACGGAAGAACTCCGTCCCGCCCAGCTGGTACTCAGCTTGTAACTGGGGGAAGGTCTTAATCAAACCCTTGGAGAGCATGTCCTCAACCCTGCTGATGCCGATGAGGTCCCACCTATCAAAACCCTTGGTGTGCCATAGTCTACCCAGGATGTCGGATTCAAAGAGGGGAGTGAACCTCGTGAGTCTGCCCTGCCATCCTTGTGCCTTGGTAACCGCTTTCCAGGTGCGGACCGCCGTTCGGGTGGGGCCCGTTAACTTGCGGTCAAAGGATTTGGAGTATAGGGCACGGTAGTAATTACCGCCGCCCGTCAGCCACCTATCCATGGCGTATCCGGGGCTCACCACTGGGCCGTAGAACCCATGGTTTAGGGCAGCCAACTGCGACGACCAGTAATAACGGCGTACGTCGGGGAGGGCAATGCCCCCATCGTACCATGGGAGCGTGAGTTTGTGGAGGGCGACGCGGGGGCGACCCTCCCAGAGGAGGTTACGGAGAAGGCCTTCGAGCTCACGGAAGTAGCGGGCTGGGACTGGGTCTTGTGTGTTTTGTAGTGCGTACAGGAATCTGGGTAGGGCCATCATCTTAAAAAGGGCAGCACGGCCAAGGAGGGAGAGTGGCAAGTGGCGCCAGCCGTCGACATCGCGTCGCAGCCTCTGAAGAGGAGGGAGCAGGTTGTTATCATACCGGAGCTTGGCATTACCAGAGATGTAGATGCCCAGGTATTTGAAACCGCGCGAAGCAATCTGAATACCGCAGCCCCTAGGGAGGCGCGGGGTATCCCCCTTGAGGACATATAGAGAGGACTTGGCCCAGTTAATAACCAGGCCAGAGTACCGCCCAAAGAGTCTGATGACGTCACAGGCCACAACAAGGGATCTGCCAGGTGAAGACAGGTACAGCAGTATGTCATCAGCGTACAAGGAGACCCTGTCCTCAAAGCCAGGGGCCCATTTGATACCTCTCAAGTCGGGATGTGAACGCAACAACGCTGCAAGGGGTTTGAGGGCCAAGGCAAACAATAGGGGGGACAGGGGGCAACCCTGTCTGGTACCGCGACGTAGGGGAAATGGCGCCGATAAGCGGCCATTGACTGTAACATTGGCCATCGGGTCCGCATACAGGAGCTTCACCCAGCTCACGAAGACAGGTCCAAACCCGAGTTTGGCCAGAACCGCCCACAAGTAAGGCCATTCGAGCGAATCAAAGGCCATAGTGGCATCCAAGGACGCCAACACAGCCGGTTCTTCAAGAGTGTGGGCCCGGGCCATGACCCCATGGAGGCGGCGCAAGTTAAGGGCAGTGTTGCGGTGGGGAATGAATCCAGATTGATTGGGGTGCACGAGATCGCCAATGACTCCAATCAAACGATTAGCCAAGAGTTTGGCAAGGACCTTGGGCTCCGCGTTAAGGAGGGAAATAGGACGGTAAGAACGACAGACGTCTCGCGGTTTGCCCTCCTTGTGGATGACCACGATGGTGGCCAATCGTTGGTCTAGGGGGAGAGAGCCTCTCTCAAAGGATTCCAGGAACATCTTACGGAGATGCGGGGAGACTGCGTCCGAACGGATTTTATATAGTTCCACCGGTATACCGTTAGGCCCGGAGGCCTTACCGGTATTAAGTGAACGGATCGCAAGATCGACCTCGTCCGCGGTGATGTCCCTATCCAGGTCCTCTCTTTCTTCCTCGGAAAGGCTAGGCAGGTCGATATCAGAGAGGAAGGCCGTCGAGTCCGCCTCCGAGAAGTCCGAGGCAGACTCATAGACCCCCCGAAAGTAATCTGCGAAAGAATCCACAATGGCGCTAGGATCTGTAAGGATCGCACCATCGTCACCACTAAGCTCTGGCACCACCCGGCTGGCCATCTCCCTTCTATCGAGCCAAGCCAACAGCTTCCCGGCCTTATCGCCCACATCGTAGATGCGACCTTGCTGTTCCTTGGCCAGAACAAGAGCGGCATTAGTGGCCAGGGCGCGGTACTCCGCTTGTTTCAGCGAGAGATTGTGAAGGACCAAGGGGTCCGGATCGGATCCCAATTGAGCCTCGAGGCGTAACACTTCCTGCTCAATGGTTAGCATGTCTGCGTCTCTGGTACGACGGGTAGCAGCGATAATTGCCTGGGCCTCGCCCCGGAGCACCGTCTTAAAAGCTTCCCACAGCGTAACGGCCGACTCTACCGAGCCAACATTCTCGGAGAAGTAAAGATCAATGGATTTGGCCAGGAGGGAGCGGGACTTGAAATCACGGAAATACCATGGATTGACTGCTGCCGGGCGCTCCGACAGAGTCACTCCAAAGTCAAAGGAGACCCATAGCGGGGAGTGGTCGGAAACGCCCCGCGCAAGAAAGCGGGCCTCGGAAACGGCGAGTGCGTCCGAAGCCAGCGTAAGGACATAGTCGATACGCGAGAGACTCCCATGTGCGCCCGACAGGAAAGAAAATTGACGGAGCGTGGGGTGCAAGAGCCGCCACCCGTCCACCAGCCCAGTAGACTCAAGGAAGGACGGCAGCCACATCTGTGGCCCACGTAGGTCGCGGGGCGGTTGACGATCAAGGAGACCAGAGCAAACTGAGTTAAAGTCACCCCCCACAATCAAACGACCAGCCGGCATAGACAAAATGGCACCACCCAGGTCCTGAAAAGTACTAGACTGGAGCCCTGGGGGGACGTACACAGACAACAACGTAAGGGAACGCCCTTCCCATCTCCCAGCCACGGCGGCGTACCTCCCCCTATCGTCAATCAAGGTGGTTTCTATCTCTAAGGGAAGGGATGCGCGCACAAGAATTCCCGCCCCCCTGGAGCCGGAAGAGAACCCCGAATGCACTACCATTTTATATCCCTTGCGATTCAGGGCTTTACAGGCGTTGCCCACCAAGTGCGTCTCCTGAAGAAGTACAATATCTGGCATGTGCCGTTTGATCAGTTGTATAACCACCCCTCTCTTTATGCGATCACCCAACCCGTTAACATTCCAACTAAGAATTTTCAACACCCTACCCCTCATCCCTCCACTGCCCGCCCCACCCATCACCCAAAGACACTTGCATCAAAAAAAGTCCAGGATCGCCATTGTCCATTTGCCACAAAAGAGAAAAGAAAAGAAACACAAAACAAAACAAAACTGTACCCAACAACCCCCCCACCCTGCACCCCTGCATTAGACTAAAAAGCCCCCCCAACCAGCAGTGTGCCTGTCGCCCCATTAACTACTCTACAGAAGACCCAGAGGAGTGAGGAATCCCCGTGAAATCCTCCCGCCATCCACCATGAAAATAAAGGAGAGAATAATCGCACCAAAAACACCAGTCCGGCGGTCATTCGAGGCAGGGGTAGCCCCGGCTCCCAGTTCAGTCTTGCCGCTCCGCTCCGCCCGAGGCGCCTCCAACATCTTCCTCATGCTCAGCACGCTCTGGTGTCACAGTGTCCAGCCACTCGCTAACATTCTCAGGATAGTCAAAAAAGTAGGCACGTCCCTTGAATTCCACACGGAGCTTCGCTGGGAACTGCATAGAGCACTTGAGACCCATGTCTCTGAGGCGTCTCTTTACTCCCGCTTAGCTCAACCGTTGGCGTTGTACCAGCCTGGTAAAATCCGGGTAGAAATGCACCTCCGCATTCTGGTATTGTAGTGGCCCGTGCGATCTGGATGCCTGGAGGATCGCATCTCGGTCTCTGAAATTGAGAAGGCGCGCCACAATCGGTCGCGGCGTCGCCCCCGTTTTAGGTGGTCCCCCTGGCACACGATGGGCACGTTCCACTGAGAAGAAATTACTCAGTCCAGAGGGCACCAGATGTGTCTTGATCAATTCCTCCACAAACAGGTCCGCTGCGCCATTCTCGGACCCTTCCGGAACCCCTACTATACGGACGTTCTGCCGTCTGGCTCGCCCTTCAAAGTCCTCCAGCCGCTTTGAGAAAAGATCGGCAGTCGATCGCAGGTTCCGGACCTCAGTTTGCAATTCAGAGACATCCGAGGTCAGACTGGTGGTCTTGATGTCAAGCGCTCTCACACGATCGTTTGTCTTGCCCAAGTCGGTCCTGATGAGGGAAATATCAATAGCCATGGAGTCCACTTTATGGGACAGAGTCTCGTGCTGCTGCTGTACATCGGCACGGAGGCTAGTAATGGCACCCATGATGTCCATGAGGGTAGGGTCCGAGCCGTCCGGCGGGCCGGTCACTGGGGCCCCTTTGGAGATGGCCCCCGATGTAGGTGGCGACTTGAGATTCACATACCGCTCCATGCGGTTGTTCTGTGTCTGCGGTTTACCCCGACCACCTTTATTCGATGCCCTTTCAGGATCACCTCTGCCCGCCATGATGGGTTCTCGAGAACAAAGGATAGGCGGCAGCAGGTCAGGGTCCACTGCCGAAAGGCAGTCGGATCAAAAAGTCACAGTCAGGTCGACGAGGGCAAGGCAAGTGCGCAGTGTCGACACCAAGGAGATGGCAGGCAGGGCCCGTGTAGTCCGATCAGGCGAAGTGACGAAGTGGCGAAGTCCGGATGGACAATGGCACCGTCACGGAGCGGAGTTCAGCTCGACGTAACTTTGCTCAGGAGGCACCGATTTGGAAGCCGATTGCAGTCCCCGCCTCAGTAGACCGTCAGCATTACAGTGCCACCAACGTGGGACAGGATTTCAGGCAGGATAGTTGCGGTGGATCGGACGGTCCACGGAGCTCCGAGCTTACGCGGCCATCTTGGTCACCCGCGAAGCTCCTCCCCCTCCTGGCTCTTTTTATCTCCACCTTCCACTTCCTGCCTCCTTACCTTACTCTTCCAGGCTCTTTTCATCCCTGCTTCCCCCCTTCACCACCGTTTTCTTGCTTCATTCTCTCCCGTTATGCTTCCTTTGCCACCTTCCTCTTGCTCTCTAGTGTTCGGGGTCTGATGAATACAATATAAGACTTGCCCACCAAAAATAAGCTGCACCCACCAGTACAAAGAAGACATTTGCTGATTACTCTCTTTTTTATATAAATTGTGTACTGAGAAAACATCTTTGTGTAAGTCAACATTTTCAGGTGCATTTAAGTACCCACTTGCTCCTTCACCCCGACTTAGCCCATAAGAGACCTAGGCAAATTCGGGGGGGGGGGGGAGGCTAATTATAGTCAACTCTGTTTATGAGTTTTGTCCAGACACTGGGTTAACTCATTGTAAATGGCATTTCAATCATAATTATACACCTTTTTAAATGAATTCATTAAACAAGCATTTACAATGCAATGGTCTCGGCATTATTAAAGGTAGAGCTATTGGCATTGCTCATGACAATTTATTATTATTTTTTTTTAATCATAAATAAATGGCATTGTCATTTACATTGCCAATAGCTTAATCGTTAAATAAATGGCATTGTCATTTACATTGCCAATAGCTTAATCGTTAAATAAATGGCATTGTCATTCACAATGTCAATAGCTTAATCGCTCGCAAATGCATGACCTATTGCATTTACACCCACACAGAGCCACACACACATACAGAGCCACCCACACAGAGTCATTCACATAGAGCCACCTACACAGAGCCACAATCACATAGACAGAGCCACCCACACATAGAGCCACCTACAAAAAAAGCGAGCCACACACAGCCACACACACACAGAGCCACACACACACACAGCCACACACACACAGAGCCCCCCCCCCACACACACACACAAACACACACACAGAGCCCCCCCGCACACACACAGAGCCCCCACCCACACAGAGAGCCCCACACACACAGAGCCCCATACACACACAGAGCCCCCCACACACACTGAGCCCCCCACACACACAGAGCCCCCCACACACACAGAGCCCCACACACACACAGAGCCCCACACACACACACAGAACCCAACACACACAGAGCCCCAGACACACAGAGCCCCAGACACACAGAGCCCCACACACACAGAGACCCCCCCACACACACACAGCCCCACACACACAGGGGCCCCCACACACAGAGCCACACACACACACAGAGCCCCCCCCACACACAAACAGAGCCCCCAAACACACAGAGCCCCCCCCACACACACAGCCCCACACACATACAAAGCCCCACACACAAACAGAGCCCCACACACACAGACCCCCCCACACACAGAGCCCCACACACACAGAGGACCACACACACAGAGCCCCACACACACAGAGCCCCCCCACACACACAGAGCCCCCTCACACACACACACACAGAGCCCCCCCCACACACACAGAACCCCCCACACACCCACACAGAACCCCCCACACACCCACACACACAGACCCCCCACACTACAAATCCCATGACAATTGCTACCACCACTCAGAGCCTGCTGGTATGACCCACATCTCCAGGATTCCCAATCTGCATACAGCTCCTTGGTGCAACAGTAATCCCTGCTCTGCGCCACGCTGCAATGCGCCTTCAGGCCTCGACAAGAGGTAGGAACGTGCTGTAGAAATGCCGCAGCCAGTGCCGTCCTGCATGCCACAGCTTCAAGGTCAGAATCCCCGGCTTCGACTGCGCCCCTGCCCGTGCGCTCTTTCCCACGCACACATCTCCTGCTATCCCGCCTATCTTTTACCCCAGCGTCAGCCGCAAACCTAAATACGAACCTCACAGCCGCTTCCTGGTTCGAGCCTGGGCGAGGGGCTGCAGCCAGTGGCTGTCATATTTCAGAGGCCTGTCTCTCACAGCAATGGTGGGACTGCCTCACTACGAGGAAGGACAATCACAGTGCAGGGGTCTGGGCTGTCACATTGCAGCAGTGGTTCTGTCACGCAGCCGGGAGGGGATGTCACACCACGGATGCGGATGCCCTGTCACGCTACAAGGATGCTGAGTGTCACGCTACAAGGATGCGAAGTGTCACTACTGCATGGGCTTTCACTCAAGAGTGAGAGTCTGTCACTTCTCCGTTGCGAGGAATAAGCGAGTCCATTATTTAATTATCAGGGTCTCTCTGTAGCCCTTTCTTGAATTTGGAGACGGGGGCTTTAATTTAGAAGAAATGTTGTGGCTGTATCTCTTCCTGGGGAGGCCGACATAATTTCCCTTTATATGCTAAATTGGGAGTTAAACGTGCAGTGCAGTTTCCAGGTTCGACGTCCTTTGCCGTCTAATTTAGCGCCGCGCCCAGATACAGGCAATCAGAGGAGCAACCGGTGTTTGCACCCTGTATATCCCCAGCTGAGCGCCGGGTTTACTACCAGACTATGGCAGTTGGTAAAGAGAAGTACGAAAACTGAGCCAGCCACCTCGCCTTCCGCTCTTCCCTCATTAGGAGGGAAGTGTAAACATTGGCGAGAAAACATAATTTGCACTTGTTATGCTGCGCGGCAGCTCAAAATCAGGGGTTGTCCTGCGCCGCATATTGCCACTCATCTTCAAAAAGAGTAATATGAGGCCACACGCCCCTCGCTTTGGAGGTGGTTGAAGGAAACATTTGGTTTTATAATATTGCCTGGCTGTTTTCTTGGTCGCAATAACAATTTAATAAAAAAATGCTTAATTGCCCATTTTTGAAGAGCTGTAAATTACCGGCGTTACTTAAAGGAGATGTCTGACACCAGAAGACACCTTCACACGCCACTGCTAGCGCCAAGAGGACACGAGTTTAAAATGGAGCCCTACTCACCGGCTCCGAACGCTGCCGGTCTCAGCTCCTCCTTCACTCGCGGCGGGGGCAAGGGCCGGACGCGGTCAGGCAGAAATGGCTGCCACAAAGCTCTGAAATTTTAGGAATCGGGGGCGTGTTTTTGGTGAGTGACGGATGACGACACAGATAGAAGGAACCTAAAAAACACGCCCCCGAATCCGAAAAAGATGGGGCTTAAAAAGAGTGACGCCCCTCTCCTCCAATGGCAGGCCAGCATTCACGGGGCCAGCCAATGGAGAAGAGGGGCGGGTTCAAGCCCCCTAACCTAAAAACATTAAATCTGTGGACCGAACTGCGCAAGCGCAGCCTATGGTCCTCGACCTAAAAAGTGTCCTTGGTGGAAATGTGCAAAGCAAGGTATCCATCGTTTTTCATGAAGCCAGATGACGGCACATGATGGTACAGCAACATTCCACTTATGTGAAGTGTATTTGCAGAGCGCGTAATCAACTGGGAGATTACCCTGGTGCTGCAGCAGGCGCAGCCTGGACCGAGCCTAGGCCTGGTCTAGTTGGAGAGCCATGTCTTCAGCTTTTTGCTGAATTCACGGACTGAGAGTGCGGCTCTGATGCCATTTCAGGCTTTAGTAGTGAGGTAGGAGAAAGCGCAACCGGCAGTTCTGCATATATGGGGGGGTGTGCAAGTAGCTTAGCAGCGATGTCTGATAGGTTTGTGGAAGATACTGCGTGTGTTGAGGTCTGCTGGTTCTTGAGTTAGGCTTTCAAAGTGTGAGTGAGGAGTTTGAAGAGTGCTCATTTTGGAATGGGGAGCCAGTGGTGCTCTTTGAGGTGCAGGGTGATACGCAGGCAGGCAGGTTTGGAGGTTGAGAATGAGGCTTGATGCTGAGTCCTGATGGGTCTGGAGGACTCAGCCAATCAATCAATCATGGTTTATATAGCACAACTACTCACCCGTGAGGGTCTATAGGCTGGTGGGTAACTGTACAATCAGCACACATCACTCAAATAAATATAGAAGAAGGTTTGTGAATAAAGACAGTTCCACCTACTTTCAGTTGATGGTAACTTGCGAATTCTTCTAGAAATGCACAAATTGGCATTTTTAAAGGTGGCATATGATGCACACACATGCCCATAGGGCATGTATGTGCGCCATATGCACACACATGTTCTTTGCAGGGGTGCAGCAGGGTGACTTTGAGACACCCCTGCACCCTTGCAATAATTCTCAAATTGCGATTAGCAAATTGCGAATTTGCTATTTGAGAATTATTTTGCATTCATTCCTATGGGCCTCCTGACCCATAGGAATGCATTGGAAATTATTCCTTAATTGCGAATTCGCAAAATGCGAATTCGCAAATAAGGAAGCTCAAGGAATCACAAATAAAAGCGATTTTGTTCGTACATACCATTTTGCATTTCCTAAATAGCGATTCCTTAAAATTCGCTATTTAGGAAATACAAAATAGTTTGATGATACATATGGCCCTAAATCACTGTATCTTTTGTCTCTTGCTAACTTCTATTCCACATGTAAATTACACAAAGTTTTCCTGGTAAAATTTGCATGAAGAAAACTACCGAGAAGTGTGGTAAATCTGCACTGTTGGTATTACCGATTTGGATTCATCTGTTTTTTCCCCCAATCTGGGATTAACTTGTTGTGTGGGCCACAGCGTCAGAGAGTAGTGGTGGGTAGTATGTAGTAAAAGCCCAAAGCACAGCCCTACACCTGTGCTACAATAATGGATCACAGTATAAGGTGAAATGGGCGTGTCCTTTGTAGGACCTTACACAAAAGACCCTGGTCATTGATTGGAACTGGGGCCCAGAGGTGAGAGGGGTCCCAGCGTGCTCTTGACAAGCTGCAGTCTATCACACCACGCTCTAAGATGTCTTTTGTGAGATCCTACATGGGACCTGGCATAGCGTTAACTTTTACAAGAGTTGAGTGCAGGGTTCAAAGTTCTAGAGGTTCAGGCAAACACTGGTAAACCCAGGTTGCGGCGTGAGAAACACAAGAGGGGCAGAGGACATGAGGACAATGAAAACAAGACTCTAGGAAGAAGGTGAAAGAAGCGAAGAAAAGGGACTGGGGTCATCGGGATGTAGAAAAGGAAGGAGAGGCAAAGATGATAAAGGGAAAAGCAAACTAGTCAGAAGGTGAGTAAAGGACTGTTGGGGAGTTGAGAAGAAAGGCTAGATCTAAAGGGAAAGGGAAGGAAGTGATGCAGGTGGATAGAGGGAGAGAAAAAGGTTAACTTAGATAGCAAAGGATAAAACATGGAAAGGAGTTTAGAAACGAGCCGTAGTAATGAAAAAAATATAGAGGAGAGAGCAAATTAAAGGGAATTTTTGAATGTAGACAGGAATGGGGCATAAATAGAAAGGCCAGAAAGAAAAAAAAAGATGACCCATGAAGATGAGATTTAGGAGAGGGTGAAAGGTATCATAGAAATGAAAGAAGACAGAGATAAGAACAAGCGAGAGAAAGGAGATAACAAGGGTAAAAGTAGACGGCCGAGAACGTGAAAAGGGAAACATAAGGAGGGAACAGGAGGAAGAGATAAAGCAGAGAAGCGAAGAAGAGATGTACATGTGAAAGAGAAAGGGAGAAATGAGATAGAGAGGTCGAGATGTAGGGAAATTTAGGGAAGGGTAACAACAGAGATAAAAGAGGGAGGAGAGAGAAAGGAAATAGAGGAGAAGATAACAGAGGGAGGAGCAGAAAAAAAAGGAGAGGGAGTACAGGAGAAAGCTAAGGGAGAGACACACCTAATATCCTTTTTACATGTTTTAGGTCTCGCCTGGCGAAAGCAGCGCATGCACTGCTCTCGCCATGGTGGGCACCTTTTGGAATTAATTTATACTCTGTGCTACACCTTAGACCAGGCGCATAAAAGCATTTATTTGTCACCAGAGTGTTTTGTCTTTTTAATTTTGTCAATTGACACCAAGTGTGCCTTACAATTGACAAAAATTAGTGTTATTTCCATTTTGCTTCGGTTCAGTGTGATCTCTGGACAGGGAACTCCCTCGCCGCCTGTGGGTGCATGACACTCTACAGGCTTCCCTTCCCCTCGCTCTTGTGCCTAATCTGTTGAACGCAGCATTGAATAATAGGGTTCGCCTTCCATGACCAGACTCTGTTTGTCTTTTCAGGACCCCAAGATCCGGGTAGTGCAGGGCTTCTCGAGCCAGAGACCAGGCCTGAGGACAAGCTGGTGACGGTGGTGTACCGGCCAGACATGGTGAACATCAGCTTCCTGAAATTCATGGCGGTCCAGGAGGACACAGCTAAGGTGAGCCCTCCCTGGAGTCCCAAATGGACTGTTCCTGTGGTGTGCCTGCTTGAAATGCATTCTGCTTCGGTCTTCAGTCCATATTGATAACATTCTCTTGCAAGTGCCCCAAATAATATATGCCGAGCCTCCATCGAGATAGACATTTATCGGAGCCTCTGGGCTGTAGCGAGCTCATTAATTGCTTTTTCCACATTACTGTATTCTCCAGGGAAAATACCACCCCCCGCACAATATAAGGAATGGTAGCTTCCATGTCCCCAGCATCTTTGTGCCCGTGTCTGTATTTGTGACTGAGATGTCAAACCATAGACATTAAAATCAGGTTTATACTTAACATGTCCAAATCTCATTACATCACAGATGTCCCGAAGGCGGATTTGCACAGTCGATATAATACAATAATGTTTTATAGGCATTGCAGAGGGAAAAAGTATAACACCATAAGCCCACACCAGAGTAAAGTGGTGAAAGTAGCCAGTCTTAACTCATGTACATTTACAATCTGAGGCAGTAATCAACAATATTTCACATACGTTTGGAAATAAAACACAGGCGCTTCCCACTAGCACACCGGCTCACCCCAAGCACCATGTGGTCATACATGTTAACACACCTGCTCCAAAAAGAACATGTTTAAGTGAGCAGTAGCAGGCTGCTGCACATGGAAAACTTGTGTGACGAACGGGCAGATGAGTTACAGCTATAATAAAGGCTTTTCCCCAACTTCACTTATTAAATCTGTGTTGTTACAGTGAGAGTTCATTTATCAGCTTTTGTTCCCCAAACACATTTCCAAATCTTTGTTAACCGCGTCATACATTTTCTCTTATAGTTTATACAATGGTTTTATACAGCCATAATTCAGAGTGTGTACAAAAGCTACTGGTTTCAGTAGTCTTGCCCAATATTACAATTTTCAGCCAATGTGTGTTTCATTTCTTTAAATGGTACTTCTAGAAGGCTAAAATAGATTATGGAAAATGTAATGATAGTATGATTGATTGAGGCATAACTTCATATAGTACCTGCAAACTATGTGTGTTAATAAGTATGCTCCGTGTCATTCATAGTGCAAAGCATGCAATTAACACGATGAATCTGATGAATAGGATGCCCATGCAAAGATAATTCATCTCACTAGTTGGGACCAAACAGGAAAAAACAAGCATTTGAAATGCAATAGGTCTCATATTTTACAAAGTTTGACCTATTGATATTGTAAATAACAATGCCTTTTATTAATGCAGGTTTTTAAAACACAAATAAAAGGCATTGTCATTTACAATGTCAATAGCTCAAAATCTCGCAAATGATGTCAGGAATTGACAAGAGCGCCTACGATACTGGCAGATCGCCGGACTACACTTCCCAGAGGGCTTTCCTTCTGGGTGGAACAGAAGCTTCATAATCTCGCTAGGTAACATTGTACGTTATTCCTCATCTGAAGCTCATTGAATCCGGTACGCAAGACTTCTACTCTGTTTTACCTGCGGCTCGTCCCTATTTGGAATTTCCAACATCTCGGCTGAGACGCAAGCTTCCTGTTTCTTTCCGCGGTGGGGGTTCCTTCCTAGTCCCGCACCACACACCTGCTCGGGTGAGCAGGATCTTCCGGGTTTTTTCTACTTCCCGCTTGCGTCTGCGGCGGGGAAGGAGTTGAGTTTTCTGATACTCGAGTTCCGTGTAACTCGTTAAAAAAAGCTTGGTTGTGTTGCACCCTGCTGAGCGGGAACACCGGGAGCCTGATTACTTCTGAAAAGATCGGCAGAAGGGAGTTGTTTCCTGGGTGTAATTTCCTTTCATGCGGCTGCAGTAAGGAACAGCAATACTTTCCTGGATGTACTCGACCTTTGGATACTGAAAGTCCCGAAGTTCTGGTGAGCCTTGGACATACAGTTAGGATGAACTATATTCAGACTTTGTTGTGCTTTATGTTGGCTGACCACCTTGGGGCCCAGATCTTCCAAACCTCTTTGCTGGGACCAGCGAGTCGTTCTCTGGAACTTCCTTATTGTTTCTATTTTGACTTTTGATTTGGAACAGCTTTTCTTCTCTGGAGAAGGATCTTTCTCTACCCCTATTATTTCCGCTATCCCATGCCTCACTTATTCCTTCTGGTTCTGGAGTTCCTCCGCCTATACCGCTGGCTAGTCCGGAAAGGTATGCAGGCGATCCGCATAGGATCCAGACTTTCCTTACGCAGATCACGCTACATTTTTCTTGCCGGCCGGCCTCATTTCCCACAAATCTCTCTCGAGTAGCTTTTGCTATCTCCTATTCACAGGGGACGCAGCCAACTGGTTAGAAACGATGATCCTTTACTCACAGACTGGGTTGCGTTTAGGAGGGAATTCGAGAGAGTGTTTGATCGCCGGGCCACCACTCTTAGTGCAGATCGGGAATTACTGGAGTAGCGTCAGGGAAGAAAAGACCTGGTGGCCTATATGGCATCATTCAATGGTACACAGACAAAATATCGAGTTTTAAATTTCGATATACAAATATATCGAAGTTTAAATATCGAAGGGACATAATATAGAAGGTAAGTAATATCGACACTCTTAATATCGATATTAGTAATATCGAAGTTTTAAATATCGATGTCAGTAATATCGAAGTAAATAATTTCGATGTTACTAATATCGATTTTTTTAAGACATTTTGTGTATATTATATTGTATTTATTATGTTTTATAATTTATTTTTAATGTAATTAAATTAAATGTTGTATTTTAGTACTGTAGCAGGTTGTGGGTTTATAGGGGAATAGGGTGGGAAGTAATTTAATTATGTTGAATTAATTATTGATTAGTAGGAATCATACATTAATTTTAATTAATTGGTAATTACATTTAAATATTTTGTTAATTAATTTAAATTAATTGATAAATTGATAAATATGTTCTGTAGCGGGTTGTGGGTTTATAGGGGAATAGGGTGGGAAGTAATTTAATTATGTTGAATTAATTATTAATTAGTAGGAATTTTTAATTAATTTTAATTAATTGGTAATTACATTGAATTAATTTGGTAATTAATTTAAATTAATTGATAAATTGATAAGTATGTTCTGTAGCGGGTTGTGGGTTTATAGGGGAATAGGGTGGGAAGTAATTTAATTATGTTGAATTAATTATTAATTAGTAGGAATTATTAATTAATGTAATTAATTGAGAATTATTATTAATTAATTTTAATTAATTGATTAATTGATAAATATGTTCTGTAGCGGGTTATGGGTTTATAGGGGAATAGGGTGGGAAGTAATTTCATTATGTTGAATTATTTATTAATTAGTAGGAAGCATACATTAATTTTAATTAATTGGTAATTAATTTTAATTAATTAGTAATTATTTGTAAATAATTCATTAATTGATAAATGTGTTCTGTTGCGGGTTGTGTGTTTATAGGGGAATACGGTGGGAACTAATTTAAAGGTAATTAAGTAATAATGATTTAAAAATCATTGTTAATTTAATTATATAATTGTTAATTATTTATTAATTGGTAATTAAATATTCTAAAATGGTATTTTTTTATGATTATTTTTAGTTACATATATTTTGCTAATCATGTTTTTAATAATTATATATATGTATAGCAAATGGTTTACATTTATTTATTAGTTTATATTTGTATTAATAAAAAAAATGCATTTTTTCTAAGTATGTCATTTTAACCCCTACGCTATCCAACACTTTCCCTACTGTTACACTCTCTGGAGTTGGAATAGTAATTTGTACCCCTACGCTATCCAACACTTTCCCTACTGTTGCACTCTCTGGAGTTGGAATAGTAATTGTTACCCCTACGCTATCCAACACTTTCCCTACTGTTGCTCTCTCTGGAGTGGGAATAGTAATTTTTACCCCTACGCTATCCAACACTTTCTCTACTGTTGCACTCTCTGGAGTTGGAAAAGTAATTGTTACCCCTATGCTATCCAACACTTTCCCTACTGTTGCACTCTCTGGAGTTGGAATAGTAATTGTTACCCCTACGCTATCCAACACTTTCCCTACTGTTGCACTCTCTGGAGTGGGAATAGTAATTTTTACCCCTACGCTATCCAACACTTTCCCTACTGTTGCACTCTTTGGAGTTGGAATAGTAATTGTTACCCCTACGCTATCCAACACTTTCCCTACTGTTGCACTCTCTGGAGTTGGAATAGTAATTGTTACCCCTACGCTATCCAACACTTTCCCTACTGTTGCACTCTCTGGAGTGGGAATCGTAATTGTTACCCCTACGCTATCCAGCACTTTCCCTACTGTTGCACTCTATGGAGTTGGAATAGTAATTTTTACCCCTACGCTATCCAACACTTTCCCTACTATTGCACTCTTTGGAGTTGGAATAGTAATTTTTACGCATACGCTATCCAACACTTTCCCTACTGTTGCACTCTCTGGAGTTTGAATAGTAATTGTTACCCCTACGCTATCCAACACTTTCCCTACTGTTGCACTCTCTGGAGTGAGAATAGTAATTGTTACCCCTATGCTATCCAACACTTTCCCTACTGTTGCACTCTCAGGAATTGGAATAGTAATTTTTACCCCTACGCTATCCAACACTTTCCCTACTGTTGCACTCTCTGGAGTTGGAATAGTAATTGTTACCCCTACGCTATCCAACACTTTCCCTACTGTTGCACTCTCTGGAGTTGGAATAGTAATTGTTACCCCTACGCTATCCGACACTTTCCCTACTGTTGTACTCTCTGGAGTTGAAACAGTAATTGTTACCCCTACGCTATCCAACACTTTCCCTACTGTTGCACTCTCTGGAGTTGGAATAGTAATTTTTAACCCTACTCTATCCAACACTTTCCCTACTGTTGCACTCTCTGGAGTGGGAATAGTAATTGTTACCCCTACGCTATCCAACACTTTCCCTACTGTTGCACTTTCTGGAGTGGGAATAGTAATTTTTACTCATACGCTATCTAAAATGTATTTAGCTTTTTTATTAGTTTTATGTTGTTATTAATTGTTATTTATATTATTATTTTATGTATATAAATGTATTAGTAATTTATTATATTTTTATTTGTTTATAAGTAATGAAAATAATTAATTTAGTTATTATAAATGAAAAATATATTATGTATTATATATTTATTAATATTAATTTGTATTACATTCTGCATTAATTTAAAATATTATAGTATATTTTTAAATATGTTTATTACATTTATAAGTATTATTTTGTTAATATTAGACTTTTATTTTATAAAAATAAAACAATATTTTACAAAAAACGATATTTTTGTCATTCAATATTTTTTTTTCGATATATTTGTACTTACCTTTTTAGGGATAGGATTCCGATATTTTTGCCATCGATATTTTTGTTGGGATAATTTTGTATGTCGATATTTGTGTATTCGATATTTTGTCAGACATTCCATTCAATAGGTTGATAGGAGAGGCAGGAAGAGAAAAGGATGGTGGTGTATTATCAGGGGTTAAATGATTAAATTAAAGATGTGTTGGCCCAAATTGACCCACAGCCCACCACCTGTACCCACTTAATCAATCTCACTTTACAGTTGGACCATCGGATGGCAGAGAGGGTTGTTGACCGTAAGCGAAGTGAGAGGACAGGGGTTGGTGTGGAAGAAGTAGCCCGTTATACCCGGAAAGAATCAGGCTCAGAGCCCATGGACATTGGAGCCATTTGACCTCCTTTATCTAAGACAGAGAGAGAGAGAGAGAGACGGCGTGCTGTGGGTCTCTGTATGTATTGTGGGAAGAAGGGTCACTATGTATGGGATTGCACCATGAAACCCAAGAAGAGGACAACCTACTACTTGGGGAAACAGGTAACAACCATGGCAGTTGAGAAAACCTCTAAAGAGGGAACTGACAGTGGGAGGTCTACAAAGGAGAACCACAGCTCATGAATCGAAGTTACCTTAGCTAGAGGTCTCCGGGGTAAAGGGAACGGAGTCACACATCGTCTTGTCCATGATCCTTAGAATAGGAACACAACAACACCAGGTGTGGACGATGATCGATTCTGGGGCCACTGGAAACGTCATAGACTATGGGTTGGTTCATCATTTAGGACTAGTGAGAGTGCTAGCACCAAACCTGAGACTGTTTTAGCCGTGGATGGCACTCCATTGAAATCGGGTCCTATCACCGAAGACACTGAGCTGGTGGAGTTGATCCTTAAGGGCAATCCACAGGACCATGTGGAAGACATTATGCTAAACATCATTAAAGCCCCTCAATATGAGGTCATACTAGGCATTCCGTGGTTATAGCAACACAATCCTACTATGGATTGGAAGCTTAAAACCATCAGCTTTCTCTCTGCTGACTGTATGTCAAATTGTTTGAGAAGTAGTGAGTCACACACACTGTCCCTCACTCTGGTTTATCGGATTGCTACAGCGGCTGAAAAGGGCATGAGGTTGCCTTCAATCAATGAACTTGTAGAGCGCACTACTTACCCGTGAGGGTCTCAAGGCACTGGAGGAAGGGGGTGCTGCTACTGCTCGAAGAGCCAGGTCTTGAGTAGTTTCATGAAAGTGAGCAGGTCTTGTGTCTGCCGCAGACGGGTGGGGAGGGTGTTCAAGGTCTTGGCGGCGAGGAAGGAGAATGATCTGCTGCCGGAGGTTGTTCGTTGGATGCGTGGGATGGCGACGAAGGCGAGGTTTGCGGAGCGGAGCTGGCGGGCGGGGGTGTAGAAGTTGAGTCTGGTGTTCAAGTAGGCTGGTCCGGTGTTGTGGAGTGCTTTGTGTGCATGGGTGAGGAGCTTGAAGGTGATCCTCTTGTTGATGGGGAGGCAGTGCAGGTCTTTTAGGAGGGAGGTGATGCGGCTGCATCGAGGGATGTTGAGGATCAAGCGGGTGAAGGCGTTCTGGATGCGTTGCAGCCGATGTAGGTGTTTGGCCGGGATTCCTGCATAGAGTGCGTTGCCATAATCCAGTCCAGCCTGCTGCTGACGAGGGCTTGGGTCACTGTTCTTCTGGTTTCGGTCGGGATCCACTTGTAGATCCTGCAAAGCATGCGGAGGGTGTTGAAGCAGGAGGAGGCGTTGACCTTCTTCGACATGGAGAGGGAGGAGTCGAGGATGAATCCTAGGTTGCGTGCGTGGTCCGTGGGTGTCTGTGCTGTTCCCAGTGTGGTCGGCCACCAGGAGTCGTCCCAGGCGGAGGGTGTGGGGCCGAGGATGAGGACTTCCATCTTGTCCGAGTTCAGTTTCAGGCGGCTGCTCCTCATTAACTCAGCGACGGCCTTCATTCCCTCGTGGAGTTTGGTTTCGGCGGTGTGCGGTGTGTGGGTCTGTGGTGAGGAAGGGGATGAGCTGGGTGTTTTTGGCGTAGGAGATAATGTTCAGGTTGTGCTGGCGGGCCACTTGTGTGAGGGGGGCCATGTAGACATTGAACAGGGTCGGGCTGAGGGATGAGCCCTGGGGTACGCCGCAGGTGATGTCAGTGGCTTCGGATCGGAAGGGTGGGAGGCGGACTCTCTGGGTTCTGCCGGAGAGGAAGGACGTGGTCCAGTCCAGGGCCTTCTCCTGGATTCCGGCCTCTTGGAGGTGTGTTCTTAGTGTGTGGTGGCAGACCGTGTCAAAGACGGCTGACAAGTCCAGGAGGATGAGGGCTGAGGTTTCGCCTTTTTCTAGTTGGCGCCGGATGTCGTCAGTGGCGGCGATGAGGGCTGTATCGATGCTGTGGTTCTGTCTGAATCCGGACTGGGACTGGTCTAGGATGTTGTTGTCCTCGAGGTGGCGGGACAGTTGCATGTTGGCGATGTTCTTGATGACCTTCGCCGGGAAAGGGAGCAGGGAGATGGGCCAGAAGTTCTTGAGGTCCGCCTTGGGCTTCTTGAGGAGGCCGTTGATTTCAGCGTGTTTCCAGTTTTCTGGGAATGTCGATGTGTCGAAGGAGATGTTGATTAAGGGTGGACGTAAAATCCGTTTCGCGGGCAAATTTGCGGATTTTCCGCGATTTCGCGATCCGCCAATCTCGCAAAATCGCGGTAAAATCCGCAAATCAGCGGGGACGAATTTTCAGCCTAGCAAGGGTTACAGCAGCAGGTGCAAAAGTTGAACCTAATTTCTTTGTAACCTTTTACAAAAGGGTTACAAACAAATTAACTTCAACTTGGACACCTGCTGCTAATTGCTTCCTGGCGCCTCGTTGCCTACTTGCAACTATTCTCTGACCCTGCTCTGACCCTTGAAGCAGGGTCAGAGAATAGTTACAAGTAGGCAACGAGGTCACCTGTCCAAGGAATTAAACCTCATCAGGAAGCATTTACAGATATAAAAAACAGGAAGAAGGGAGAGGATGGCAAATACACCCATTTTGAGTTGTCAGGAGGGGTTAAACTAAAAGAGACCTTTACAGCACAATTTTCATATGCATTTTGCTAAAAATAAAAAGCTGTATGTTCTGTAGGGGCGACTTAGGAATCTGGCCCTTCAGAGATCCGGCCTCTCTTTCTTTCTCTCGTTCTCTCTCTCCCTCTCTCTTTCCCTCTCTTTCTCTCTCTTTCTATCTATCTATCTATCTATCTATCTATCTATCTATCTATCTATCTCTCTCTCCCTCCCTCTCCCATAAAAGACTGCATGGGTAACTTCGCTATGCAAGCGGCTCGCAAAGACGCAAAAAGCCCCGCGAACACGCAAAAAACCCCGGGAACACGCAAAAAACCCCGCGAACACGCAAAAAACAAAAATCCGCAAATTTTCACAAATTTGCGAATTTTGCGGATCGTGAATTCGCAAATCCGCAAATTCGCGGATCACGAATTCGCAAAATTCACCCATGCTTAATGTTGATGACGTTCCGTAGTTGGGGTGCGATTGTTGCACCTGCTTTGTTGAAAACGTGGTGCGGGCAGGGGTCTGATGGAGATCCTGAGTGGATGGAGTTCATGATCTTGTGTGTCTCATCGTCGTTGGCGTGGGACTAGGAGGTCAGCTGGTTGGTGCAGGTGGCGTTCGGGGTGGGGTCTGCCGTGGTCGGATCAGGCGAGGTGTTGAAGCTGTTGTGAATGTCGGCGATCTTGCGATGGAAGAAGGTGGCCCGTGAGTCGCACAGATCCTGCGAGGGCGGGATGTCGTTGGTGTTGGCGCTGGGGTTGGAGAGTTCCTTCACTATATTGAAAAGCTCTTTGCTGTCGTGTGCATTGTTGTCCAGGCTGGCTTTCAAGGAAGATCTCTTGGTTGTTCTGATGAGGTGGTGAGGTCTGCGGATGGCGTCCGTGTGGGCTGCGAGGCTGTCAGGTGTGTGGTCGTGGAGCAATTTCTTCTCCAGCTTCCGGCAATTACATTTGGAGGTCTGGAGTTCTTTGGTGAACCAGGCGGCTTTCCTGCTGGGGTGGTTGATGGAGGGTTTCTTGAGCGGGGCGAGAGTGTTGGCGCAGTTGTCGATCCACTGTCTGAGGTTACGGGCGGAGGTGTCTGGGTTGGTTGGGTTGGTTGGGTCGGTGGGTGGGTTCTGGATGAGGGTGGAGGTCAGCTGGTCTTCAGTGATTTTGCTCCAGCAGCGGCTGGGCAGCTGTAGGGTGCGGTGGTGTGTGGTTGGTTTCTTGAAGGTGAAGGGGATGCATCAGTGGTCGGTCCAGTGGAGTTTGGTGGTGTGGTTGAAGGTGACATGAGAGCTTGTGGAGAAGACGGGGTCGAGCGTGTGGCCGGCGGCGTGGGTGGGTTTGGTGACGAGTTGACGGAGGCCGAGGTTAGCGGGGTTGTTGATGAGAGCGGTGGAGTTGGCGTAGTTGTTGTTCTCGAGGTGGAAGTTCAGGTCCCCGAGGAGTGCAGGTGTTTGGCAGAGTTGAGGGAGTCGTCTGCGAGGGTGTGGACCTGGAGGGAGGACTTGTGGACAATGGCTATTCCTCCTCCGATTCAGTTGGTGCGGTCTCTGCGGGAGATCTTGTAGCCGTCCGGGATGGCTATGGCGATTTCAGGTGCCGAGGAGTCGTTCCACCAGGTCTCGGTCAGGAAGGCAACGTCTGGGGCGGAGGTGTCGAGCAGGTCCCAGAGCTCGACGGCATGTTTGCGTGCGGAGCGGGTGTTGAGGAGTATGCAGTTAAGGTGGTTGGGTCTGGTCCTTGGGGTTTTGGTGGTTCTGTCGCATGTGAAGTTGCAGGTGTGGTAGGAGAGGGGTCTGTGGGTGTGTTTCGGGGCGGCCTGGAAGCCGCGTTGATCTCGGCCGGTGTTAAGAGCGAGGAGAGTGTTGGCGTCATATCAGATTCTGGCGTTGCAGCGTGTGCGGGTTGCAGGGGTTATGGCGCTGGGCGTAGTCCAGGCGTGGATGGACGCAGACGGGCTTGCCTTTGGCGCACCTTTGGCGCGCAATCGGCGCGTCCACTGCACGTACGGGTGGTGGCTGCCATTTAAGGCGTGGAGGGAGGAGCAGCTTGGGCGGGGGGAGCGTGGCGGCGAGGGGGCATATCGGCAGGGGCAGCAGCGGTAAAGGAGCGGGATACAGAAGAGAAAGGGGGAGGGGAGGGGGAGCGAGATAAGGGTCAGCAAGGCAGTGATAAGAAAAACAATAGTCCAGAGAGAAAGCACAGAAGCTGTAAAGCTAAGAATGCAGAGAATGCTAGGAACGAACCTCGTGACAGCAGGAGTGAACTCACGCTCGGGAGGGCAGCGGCAGCGGGCCTGACACACAGGTGGAGCTGTGCGGCAGTGGGGGAGCGACTTGGCCTGCAAGCAGGGTCAGGGTCACTCTTCGGACTGCCAATGGTATGTGGACGTGTTCAGTGAAGTCAAGGCTGAGACACTACCACCACGTCACAACTACAATTGTCGGATTGACCTGGTAGAAGGGGCGGTAATTCCTTCATGCAGGGTTTATGGTTTATTTGACCCAGAGACCAAACATCTCCGGGCGTATCTGGATCACTTTTGTTCCATTGGTTTCATACGCCCATCCCGTTCCCCAGCAGCCTCTCCTCTTTTCTTTATGGCTAAAGCCAACGGCGAGTTGAGAGCTTGTATTGATTATCGCCAATTAAACAAAAATACAGTGAGAAACCGCGATTCCCTTCCGCTCATCCCTGTGTTGTTAAACCAGGTGAGAGAAGCCAACATCTACACTCAGCTGGATCTAAGAGGGGCATATCACCTGGTAAAAATACGAGATGGGGATGAGTGGAAGACCGCACTCAAGACTTGTTTTGGGTTGTTGGAATACTTGGTTATGTCGTTCGGGTTGTGTAACGCCCCGGCGGCTTTCCAGTATGTTTTGAATGAAGTGATGAAGGACTACATAGACCAGTTTGTAGTCATCTACATCAAAGACATTTTGGTCTATTCGGTCTCTCCGGCACAACATGTGAGCCACGTGATCTTAATCCTCAAAAAACTGCAGAACAACAGCTTGTATTGTAAACTCAGTAAGTGTGAGTTCTTCGTTACAGAGGTCGAGTTCTTGGGAGTGATACTGAGTCCCCGAGGCTTTAGGATGGCTGAGAGGAAAGTGGAAGCGGTTCAGGATTGGCCTGTTCCCAAGAATGTGTGGGACGTGCAGTGCTTTTTGGAGTTCTTCAACTATTATAGGAGATTTATCTCTCATTTCTCCCAGTTGGCCTCTCCAGTAACCAGGTTGTTGAGGAAGATAACACCTTTCTGCTGGACCCCAGAAGCCATAGAGGCTTTTGCTCAGTTGAAAGAGGCTTTTTGTACTGCACCAATCCTGAGACATCCCCAATCAGACGTTCCTTTCGTGGTGGAGGCAGATGCTTCGGATGTGGCCATAGGAGCTGTGCTGTCACAGCTGGCCAAACATACCGGTCGATTATACCCAGTGCCATTCCTTTCTAAAAAACTGAACTCAGCCAAAGCCAATTACACGTGGCCGAGAAGGAACTCCTGGCTATCAAGCAAGCTTTCCAGGAGTGGTGGCACTATCTCTGGGGGCCAACATCCCATAATGGTTTACTCCGACCACAGAAACCTTCAGTAGATGAAGACTGCCTGACATCTATCGCAGAGACAAATGCGTTGGATGCTGTTTTTTGAAGAGAAAGAGTTTATAATCACCTATCGGCCAGGGTCAGAGAACAAGAAAGCAGATTCCTTGTCCAGACAAGGAGAAACAGCAATCACTCAACAGGAAGAACAGAGGGCCATTATACATCTAGAAATGGTTCTGTGTTCAGTAACAGTGGAACAGTTCCTAGAACAAATTGCCAACAATCTATCTCCAGCCCTGTGGCAGAAATGGGCAGATCAAGATGTCCACCGAACTCTTAAACACGGTATCCCTATGTACGGGAATAGACTTTATCTGCCTACCCACGCTCTCAGGTTGAAGGCCTTCAACTGGTGCCATGAGGCTGTTGTAGCTGGGCATCCGGGACATCAGAAAACCTTACACCTAATACAAAGACAATTCTGGTGGGAAGGTATGTCCAAAGATGTGAAATTATGGGTGGGACATTGTGAGTCCTGTGCCCGAGCAAAAGGGGAACAAAGAAAGAGCAAAGGGATGCTGATGCCCCTTCCCACTCCGCCTCAACCATGGCAAACAGTAAGTGTGGACTTTATCTTAGGTCTACCATTGGATCAGGAATGTAATGCTATCTTGGTGGTAGTAGATGGTCTGACGAAGATGGGCCACTTTATCCCATGCAAAAATCTGACCGCGCAACTGCTGTTGACGCATGTAGTTCGCTTGCATGGCATACCTAGGGTCATTGTCTTGGATAGAGATCCCCAATTCATTGCCCGATGCTGGCACATGTGGTGTAAGGCGTTGCACATGTAAGATGCCTTGGCAACCTGCTTCCATCAACAAACGGATGGGCAGACGGAACGCTTGAACGAAACTATAAAGAAATACTTAAGGTGTTATGCTGATGAGGCAGCAGAATCATGGGTGTCTTTACTGTGGTTGGCCAAACTGTCATATAACAATGCGTGGCATTGTTCTACTAGAGAAACACCTTTCCGGGCGAACACAGGATTCCATGCCAACACGCTGCCTTTGGTCCCTGGTGCGGAACAGAACCACCCGACTATGATGCCACAAATGAAGGTTCTGAGAATCCACCGGCAAATGCAAAACAATCTGGATCAGGCCAAGTTGACCTACAAGAGATGAGAGGGTCGTTATCGTCATGCTGGTCCGCTGTATCAGGGGGGTGACAGGGTCTGGCTCTCAACGAAGAACATACGTTTTCGTTTTTGCAGTATATTCCATCCACGGTATATAGGACCTTATACCGTCCTCCGCAGAATAAATCCGGTGGCTAACAAACTTTAACTCCCTGCCTCCTTGAGGATCCATCGAGTGTTCCCCTGTAGTTTGCTGAAACCAGCGCGAGGCACGCGGCCCAAGGCTGCGCCACCAATGATGAGGGATGGTCAGGTGGTATACGACGTGCTGTGAATCTTGGCTTCTCTGTACCGACAGGGTCGCCTGTGGTACTTAGTTTCTTGGAAAGGGTATCAGTCGGAGGATGATTCCTGGGAGCCGTGCTCAGGGGTCCATGCCTCAGGTGCTGTGCGGAACCCGGGGAAAACTGGTGCAAGGAGGCGCTTGGGAGGGGGACATACTGAAAGGAATTGACAAGAGCGCCTACGATACCGGTCTACACTTCCCAGATGGCTTTCCTTCTGGGAGGAACAGAAGCTTCATAATCACGCTACGCACAGGTAGCGTCGTACGTGATTCCGGTTAATTGAATCCAGCTCATTTAATCCGGTACACGAGCCTTCTACTCTGTTTTCTCTGCGGCTCGTACCTATTTGGAATTTCCAGCGTTCTCGGCTGAGACGCTAGCTTCCTGTTTCTTTCCGCGGTGGGGGTTCCTTCCGAGCCCCGCACCGCACACCTGCTTGCTGAGCAGGATCTTCCTGGTTTATTCTACTTCCTGCTTGCGTCTGTTGCAGGGAAGGAGTTCAGTTGTCTGGTACTCGAGTTCCATGTAACTCGTGAAAGGAAGCTTAGTTGTGTTCCGCCCTGCTGAGCGCGAACACTGGGAGCCTGATTAGTTTTGCAGAGATCAGCAGAAGGGAGTTGTTTCCTGGGCGTAATTTCCTTTCATGTAGCTGATTGAGAACATTATACATTGAAAAATAGGGTGTATGTTTCTGTGTTTAAAAAGCATGTTTTTTATTGGTTAGTAAAAACAGTTTGAAAGGTATATTAGATAAGATAAGCTTGTACTTTGGAAAGTCAAGCACACTTGCTGTTTGAATTTGCAACATTGTGTGCTGAACTTGTGACCTGTGTGTTCAGTTGAGTGTTCCATGAACTGTTACTATGGTAACAGGCATTAAGCGGAATGGGGGTATGGTTGGAAGTTGTGTGGCATTAAAATGTGTATTTCTTATTAATATTACAGTAATATGTAATTGCAGTGAGATTTCCCAAGTTACTGCTATAGTTAAAAGTAGTGTGTTATGACAAAAAAATGGTAAAAATATTTGTCATATACATTATGCACTATGTATGCAGTCCCCTAACCCCTTGAAGACTACTGAGTCTCTCCTGCAAAAGTCCAGGGAATAGTCCTGCCTGTCTGGAATCACACTGTGAGTCTGTGTCCACTCCTACAATCATCCTGACAGAAACATGTCCTTATTTAATCTCTGTGTTGACACATAAGTGCTAATAAACTTATACTGCTGTCAACTACTAGTAGTGTGAGAATCCAGTCACTGTCTATGCGCTTGCAGAATGAGTCAGGCAATAAGAGAAGCAGTGGTAAAGTGAAATGTACACTATGTATGCAGACCCTAACCCCTTGCAGACTACTGAGTCTCTCCTGCAAAATACCAGGGAATAGTCATGCCTGGCTGGAATCACACTGTGAGTCTGTGTCCACTCCTACAATCATCCTGACAGAAACATGTCCTTATTTAATCTCTCTATTGACACATAAGTGCTTATAAATGTATACTGCTGTCAACTACTAGTAGTGTGAGAACCCAGTTACTGTCTATGCACTTACAGAATGAGTCAGGCATTCAGAGAATCTGTGGTACAGTGAAATGTGCACTATGTATGCGGTCCCCTAAACCCTTGCAAACTACTGAGTCCTGTAAAAGTCCAGGGAACAGTCATGCCTCTCTGGAATCACACTGTGAGTCTGTGTCCACTCCTACAATCATCCTGACAGAAGCATGCCCTTATTTAATCTCTCTGTTCACACACAAGTGCTTATAAACTTATATTGCTGTCAGCTACTAGTAGTGTGAGAACCCAGTCACTCTATGCACTTGCAGAATGAGTCAGGCATTCAGACAAGCAGTGGTACAGTCAAATGTGCACAATGTATGAGGTCCCCAAACCCCTTTTAGACTACTGAGTCTCTCCTGCAAAAGTCCAGGGAATAGTCATGCCTGGCTGGAATCACACGGTGAGTCTGTGTCCACTCCTAAAATCATCCTTACAGAAGCATGCCCTTATTTTATCTCTCTACTGGCACATAAGCGCTTATAAACTTATCCTGCTGTCAACTACTAGCAGTATGAGAACCCAGTCACTGTCTATGTACTTGGAGAATGAGTCAGGTATTCAGAGAAGCAGTGGTACAGTCAAGTGTGTTCAATGTATGCGGTCCTCTAACTTCTTTTTCTTGTCTTTCACATATCCTGATTCTAAAATACAACATTTTAAGAAATTAAAATTGTAAAAAACAACAGAAAAATTGTTAAGCATTTTTTGATATGTACTACTGTCAAGGTAAGATTAAGGAATGAAAACATTATCAATGCACTACTACATTCAGCTGTGCACTATATATATAAACCTCTAACCAACTACTAAGTGAAGTAGTAGCTATTCAATCTAGGAATCCTACTGTCTATCTCATTCACTTCTCCAATCGCCCATCCAGCACTATCTACATATTCTATCACTTCACCAAAACCTAAGCACTTATGATTTCAGCATACACTCTCTTTGCAGCATTGAAATAACTCCAGTTACAAATAATATATTTAAGAAATGGCGCCAGATACTCCTTTCTACTTACAAGGAGAGAAAAAGCCACGTTGCGTAACTTTTCTTCTTCTTGTAAATACAACCCCTTCATAAACAGCACTTTGTGTTGAAGGGGCGCTCCATAAGTGTTGTTGTGCAACACTCATAGAACGAGACACATCTCCAGATTTATTGAGAACTCATAAATTTGGAGATGTGTGTGAATGCTGTGGCATCCTAGATTTAGTGTAGCAAGGCACAACAAGGAGAATTGTTTCCATTTCTTCTCATTTTTCCTTTCTTTCAATGCATGCTGCATTCCACAGCATACATTGAAGGAGGAAAATGCCTTTACTGACTGTTTTTGTGTAAGAGAGTATGCCTTCCTGCACAAAAAACTATCTCTCCACGACACAGACATCCTTGCACCATGGTGCAAGGATGCCTGTGTCACTACATGGCTGCAGTTTGGGCAGCAGTGAAGAGGGAAGCATAGAGTTGCAACATATTTATGTACATATGTCACATCTCTGTGCTTCGGAAGTGCCACAGCGCAATGCAGCTAAAGAGCTTGCACTGTAACGCTGCAGTACTTCCTCATAAATTAAGCATGGGCGGAAAATCCGTTCCGCTCGCGGATTTTGCGGATTTTCGGTAAATTCACAATCCGCGAGATTCGTGAATTTCCCACAAAATCCGCGAGCGGAACGGACTGGGTCAAAAGTTCAAGCGGACTTTTGTAACTCTTTTAGAATGGCGCCGGCAAGCTGCCAGAGCCATTCTAAAATAGTTACAAAAGTCAGCTTCAACAGGAAGCTCTAATAGATAAAGTAAAGCAGGTGCTCGAGTTGAAGCTCAAATTCAGTTACACAATCATTAATCACCCCAAACTTGGGGTGATTAATGATTGTGTAACTTAATTTGACCTTCAACTCGAGCACCTGCTTTACTTTATCTATTAGTGCTTCCTGTTGTAGCTCTTTGTAGCTATTTTAGAATGGCGCTGGCAGCTTGCCGGCGCCGTTCTAAGTGGGGCTGAGGGCAGAAGGGCACAAAAGTGGGACAAAGGGGCAGAAGGGGACAAAAAAAGAGTGGGGCAGAGGGCAGAAGGGCACAGAAACGAGTGGTACAGAGGGCAGAAGGGCATAAAAAACGAGAGGGTGGCAGTGATTAACCAGGCAAAAAAAAACCCGCGAACACGCAAGAGCCCAGCGAACACCCGTGAACACCCGCGAATTCGCAAAATTCACCCATGCTTAATATAAATTCACCATACACATTGTTTTACTCATTCATGCTCTACACATATATTCAACCAAATTTTCCCATATTACGATGCAATTATCGTTTTTTTTTTAACCAGATAAGGTAGTTCTGATAAGAACTTTTTTTTCTTCTTTTTATGTTTTATATTTTTTTGTATTTTTTTGGGTGTTTTTAAAAAAAACTGAACAATAAAACTAAGAAAAAAAAACAGGTAACCTTACGAATTAAATATAATTCCCAACAAAAAAATGAAAATAATTAACAACAGTGGTTGCGTTGAGCAGCACAAATGGCATCCACCGACTGGATTGGTTGATTTGTGCTGCTGTGTGTAAGCGTTTCACCAACGCTGGCTGAAAGCACTCGGAACGTTGTGGAGCGACGACGGTGAAGGACCTGTGCTTGAATATATATATATATATACATATATATATATATATAAATATATATATATATATATATATATATATATATATATATATATATATATATATATATATATATATATATATATATATATATATATATATATATATATATATATATATATATATATATATATATATATATGCATATGCACAGGAAAACTAAGCAGGCACTTCCCTTACAAAGAATTACAAAGTTTGCATGTCTGCAGCCTTTCTTATTTTTCACCTTATTCATCTTCTGCTCAATCAACACATTATCCACACATACACACACCTACTTGCTCCCTTTCTTGGCTGGGGTTATCAATCATTCTTCTTTAATTCAAATTCAAAGTACAGGCCCTTTATCAATGTTTTTTATTATAACAACTACCCCGGCCGAAGGCACTATGAAATTTGCACACTTGCTTCCTTTCTTGGCTGCATTTATCAATTATTCTTCAATTTCATATTTTGATTCAAACTTAAGGCCCTTTATCGAGCCTTGTTGTTGTAACTACTGTTGCAGTGATTCTGCTCCTACACACAACTGTGCATAAAGACTTACGACCTCAGTGAATTACGGTGTTCCAAAGACCACCTTAGTACCCAAACACCCTAACAGACTAGCAATCAGTGACTCAATGGTTCTTCCTCCTAAAGCAAAAACACCAATTATTAATCAACCCACAACATGTGACTTAGGATACCTCAGATAAGGTAGATAACAAGGTTACATTCTTACACCAGTCCAAAACGAGCACTTAATAAACACACCTGCAACTTTGAAATGTTTATTTCTAACACCGTAATCTCATGCCCAGTACCTTACATAATAAAAGTGAACATATTGTCCCGCCTCTACTGCCGCGTTCAGGACCCTCGTAAGAATAGGAGCTCACAGTTCCACTTTGCTAAGGTAGAGGTCGGGGGGTATGCCATCTGGGCCAGGCGCTTTGTTTTTAGTGAGCCCCAGGATTGCCCCTTCTACTTCAGCCAGGGTAATCTCTAGCCATGCAATTGATTTTGGCCTCTGTCCTTCATCATAGTTTGTTTAGCCTGTGTGGTTATACAGGTTCTGAAAATGGGCCTACCACTGCTCTGGTAGGATGGTATTCAGGATTTGTAGTGCGTTTGAGACCCGGAAACATGGTTTATTTATAATTTTCCAAAACTTGGACAGGTCTCTTCTTTCTTCCGCCTCCCTTAAATCCTCCCAGGCTTGTCTTCGGAGACTGACTTTTCGAGTTTTTAGCGTCTTTTTGTATGTCAATCTGCATTTGGCTATTTGAGTGTTATCTCTGGAGCACTGTTTTAGGCTAAATTTCAGATCTTTAAGTGCCTTTGAACATTCTTTGTCAAACCATCTGGGTGTTGCAGTTGGTGCCCTAGTTGTGGTGGTCTTCAGTAGTCCGTCGATGAGATGAACCATCTCTTCGAATACCGTCACTACCGCCACTCCCTCTTTGTTTAGGTCAAGGCATACGTTTATTGCATCTGACCCTGTGGTTATTAGACTTTTATAAAACTTTTCCCCGTCTATTTTGGACCATCTAAGTCTCCTCCCTTGATCTACTATCCTTTCTATCCTATCTACTCCCGGTGGTGTGTTCTTAACTTTTAAGCATTTTATCTCCACCACTAAAGGGTTATGGTCACTAAATATACTGGGCCCGATTCACAGAACTAACTTAAGACAAAATCCTAAACTTACTACCATTTTCGTATTCACAGAAGGCACTTACTCATTTTGGTATTCACAGAAGACACTTACTCATTTCGGTATTCACAGAAGTTAGGAGTCCTAACTTTAGGACTCCTAAATGCCTTCTGTGAATACCGAAAGTCCTAAAGTTAGGATTTTCCTCAGTTTAGTAGTAGTAAAGTTGAGAAAAATCCTAATTATAAGACTTTCGGTATTCACAGAAGGCATTTAGGAGTCCAAAAGTTAGAAGTCCTAACTTTACTACTACTAAATTGAGAAAAACCCTAATTTTAAGACTTTCCGTATTCACAGAAGGCATTTAAGAGTCCTAAAGTTAGGACTCCTAACTTCTGTGAATACCGAAAGGAGTAAGTGCCTTCTGTGAATACCAAAATGAGTAAGCGCCTTCTGTGAATACCAAAATGGTAGTAAGTTTAGGATTTTGTCTTAAGATAGTTCTGTGAATCGGGCCCACTATTTTCGATTATCGCCCTACTAACCCACGTTTTAAGTGTAGTGGAAACCATTATAAAGTCTATATAAGAGTGACATCCTCTACTCTTAAAGGTTGGGCTTGCTTCCCCTTCGCTACCAATCTTGACCATGTCCATTGTATGGACCAGATTATGTCTTTTCATCACCTTATCTATTTCCCACCCATCTGGGGAGTGTACAAAGTGTGGCCCTTTCTCCACTGTGCACCGTGACCAGTCCTTATTTAGTGGTCTCAAGTTCCCACAAAGGTGGCAATTAAAATCCCCCACAAGGACGACACGCGGGGCAACTGCTACCTCTGCCACCAATAGCTGGGCATTTAGGCGGGAGTCTAGTTCTTTTGTTACACTTCCCCTGCCATTTGCACCAACAGCGTTATACCAGTTTACCAGTATGATGTTTATCCCTTTGGAGCGAAGGCCTATCGCCTGCATATTATGCAAATTCCAATTATAGTTGGACCATACCCCATCTATACGGAGATATACATATATTAGTAGCCCCCCACCGCTCTCCCTGAGGAAGACCTTAGGGCAGGGAC
The DNA here is from genome assembly GCF_964263255.1 of Lissotriton vulgaris. NCBI lineage: Eukaryota > Metazoa > Chordata > Amphibia > Caudata > Salamandridae > Lissotriton > Lissotriton vulgaris. The sequence continues at coordinate 250,145,708 of NC_141694.1, forward strand.
TGGAAGAGACTGGTGAAGTGATTAGTATCAATCATCCAGATCTCCTGTAAACATATAACATGAAACCTGGTGATATATTGTCTCCATTCCTGGACCTCATATTTGGAAGAAAATTGTGCTATATTCCAGGATACGATTTTAAGTCCGTCCTGCCCATCTAACATATTTGTCCCCAGCCTGGGTGGATAAGCTATCCTGACTCCCTTAATTATCGTTATACCATTTGGGACAATTACATTATCTGAGTTTGTCCCTTACATTCCCTCTGAGCTGGGTGTGTCCCACATATCTTTCCTCGGTGCCTCATAATCTACAATCTGGGTCCCCCACTGCTGCTCTGAGTCACCCTCCTCACTACTTCCATCTCTCGTGCTTTCTCCGGGGGTGGTGAGTAGAATGTTTCCCTTCAGTGTGGGCTCTTTTATGGGTTTTCCCTTTACAGGTTGGGGTGGAAAATTCTCATCTTGTCGTAGTCAGACCACCTCTTCCAGTACGCTGAACCTGTTCCAGTGGGCTTGAAGTGGGTTTATGAAATCGTGTGGGGAAAATGCCCTCCCCAGGTGCTCGCCACTGTTGCATTCTATTTGGTGGGCCATGATGGCCCCTCCCATGAGAAGCCCTATTTGGGTAGACTGGTCTCTGGGGTGGGGTAGGATAAAAATAAGACAGATGAAGTGGATATATTTGAGTATTTGAACAACCCGAAGGGGCATTACAAATATGGTCCACCGCAGAGGTATCTCTAAAATGTGTTACTATGATATCTCCTGCCACCGTTTTTGGGCCCTTCCCAATCCACTCCCCTCTTCTGATAGCAAGTATTTCCCCTGATATGTGTGGGGGTAATGGTCTATTTGTGTTTAGCCATTGTATGCACGTATTTTTTAAATGAGGGGGATTTTCTCTTCTTCCTTCACCTAGGGGCGGGACTCCTGTGAGTACTACCACGAAGGGCAGGGCTTCCGGGGGAAGGTTAATGGTCGGCAGTTGGGCGGGACCAGCTCTGAATGGTACATTTCTGATATCGAGGAAACTACTTTTGATCTCATTTTTTCCCTCTTTGGGTTTGGGGCCCGTTTTATCTTTGTTGGAGTTAGAGTTTCCACCTCCCTGATGGGTCTCTGCATTGATGGTGATTGTCGGCCGAGGGGGGGTGGGAACTCTGGTAGACTTAGTAGTAGATAAGGGTGTTCCTACATTTATTTTTGGTGCTTGGGGGTTTGCTATTGATGCTACCTTATCCCTCTTTGGATTTTTTTTTGGTATCCCGCCCTGCTCAGACAGAGCTGGGTTTCCTATAGGGTTTACAGACTTTGCCGTCGCTGCCCCCTATTATTTAGGATAGAGACTAGTTTGTCTATTTTGGAGACCAGTGGTTTGATGTGAGTAACGATGGTCTGTTCCAGACATGCCTGTAGGTCAGCCACCATATTAGTGACCTAACAAGGTATGCCTGGTGTCAATTGCGGCATGTTGTTTGTTGGAGTCACAAGATTATGGTTGGTTATGTTTTTTTTCCCCATTTTCTTTTTTGATAAACTTTCTTTTTTCCTTCTGGGGCATGATTTACTTATTGTGGGGATTTCCGAATCCAGGGGAGCAATCAGCTCTGTGGGGGTATCTTCAACCACTATGGGAGTCTCTGTGGGGGGCTGTGCTCAAGGAAGCTCAACATAGGATGATGTTAAATAGGAGCTTAAGTTGGGGCCACTGTTACAATGTCTGAGCAATCTCCTCCTAGTTCTTGAATACATAAAGTGGGTGTGAGAGATAGCCTTCTCTCAGTATTTTCAATCGCCGTTGCTACAACACCTATAGTTTTTTGTAGCATCTTGTCTATAGCTGTTAGGGTGGGTAGAGGCTGTGAAATGGCTGCTTGCAGCCTAGTGTTTGGACGTGGTATGGACATTTTTGACCTTTTACCCACGTTACTCATTCTTTACTGAGGTTTACCAATTCAGTGGTGGGTATGGGGAGAGTTCTCAAAGGGCCAGTATTAACTCCTTTAAATTTCACACTAGGGCGCTATTTCCAAAGCATATGTGGCCAAGGGGTTTAATATCAATGTTCACAGTACCTTTAGTTGGTAGCATGGGCTGCATCAGCATCCACCGTAAATGTTAGGGGAGTGTCCCAGCCCAGCTTCCTCCGGCTTCCGAGGGCCACAGAGGGCCCCCCCTTTGCACGGGCTTAGCCCGGGGCAGTCCCGCGTGCGTCCCGCGACGCGGGGGCTCTCGCTGGTATAAGAGCACCTCCGGGGCAGGACAGGGCGTGCGTGACTTCCTATGGCAAGGTCCGCTGGAGGATGTAGTCCCCGGTCCGCCGCGATGTTGAGCGGCAGAAGCGGCAGATGTCAGGCAAGCAGGAAGGCTTGTGCGGGCAACAGGGATGGCGCGGGAAGGCTGCGGCGCTCCTTGATGCTCCTCGACTCCCCTCGCAAAGCCCAGGTCAGTGGCTGTATGTCCCCCGCTCCCCCGGAGCTCTCGCGCTGGCATAAGAGCACCTCCGGGGGCGGGACAGGGCGTGCATGACTTCCTCTGGCAAGGTCCGCTGGGGGATGTAGTCCCCGGTCCGCCGCAATGTTGAGCGGCAGATGCGTCAGATATCAGGCAAGCAAGAAGGCTTGCGCGGGCAACAGGGATGGCGCAGGAAGGCTGCGGCGCTCCTCGATGCTCCTCGACTTCCCTCGCAAAGCCCAGGTCAGTGGCTGTATGTCCCCCGCTCCCCCGGGTCTCTCGCTGGTATAAGAGCACCTCCGGGGGCGGGACAGGGCGTGCACGACTTCCTCTGGCAAGGTCCGCTGGGGGATGTAGTCCCCGGTCCGCTGCGATGTTGAGCAGCAGAAGCGTCAGATGTCAGGCAAGCAGGAAGGCTTGTGCGGGCAACAGGGATGGCGCGGGAAGGCTGCGGCGCTCCTCGATGCTCCTCGACTCCCCTCGCAAAGCCCAGGTCAGTGGCTGTATGTCCCCCGCTCCCCCGGGGCTCTCGCTGGTATAAGAGCACCTCCGGGGGCGGGACAGGGTGTGTGCGACTTCCTCTGGCAAGGTCCGCTGGGGGATGTAGTCGCCGGTCTGCCGCGATGTTGAGCGGCAGAAGCAGCAGATGTCAGGCAAGCAGGAAGGTTTGTGCGGGCAACAAGGATGGCGCGGGAAGGCTGCGGCACACCTCTATGCTCCTCGACTCCCCTCGCAAAGCCCAGGTCAGTGGCTGTATGTCACGCCCAATCTTTCAGGGAAGGAGCGGAACCAAGCAGGGGATTTTCTTGGAGAAATTCATGAAAATTGGTCCACCGGCGCCAAAGTTATTCCAAATAGAATGTTGTGGGTTTCCTGTGGAAACTAGGTCCTAACTATAACTACCTATTGGCGACCGCCAGTAGGTAACATATATATATATATATATATATATATATATATATATATATATATATATATATATATATATATATATATATTCACTGAAAAAACCATAGGTTATAGACCATATATAGTTAGGAATTCGCATTTACAAAACCTTATTTTACTCACACAAAACCATTGAAATTCCATATATAGTTAGCTGCACTAACTATATATCGCGCACCCGCAATCCACTGCTGATGATGTCACATATTACATCATTCATGACATGGTCAGTGACATCACTGATGACATCACTGATGACATCTCAAATGACATCACTGATGACATCACTGATGACAACATCCAGTGACTGTATGTTTCTGTAAAGTTAAAATATGTCTTACATATTGAAGAATGAGTGGATGTATAAGTGTCTGGATGAAGGATTTAGTAGGTGCATGACTGACTGTATGAGTGAGTGATTAAATGTGTCTCACTGAGTGCATGGGTTAGTGACTAAACTGTCTTAATTTGTGCATCATTATGTCTGTTGTTCTGTAAACTGTTGCATGTGTTGATAAGTAGCTATATGAGTAACTATATGGGTTATTGATTGGTTGCCCAAGTATTTGTATGGGAGACTGAGTGTGTGTGTGGGTGGCTGGGAGGTGTATGACTCTGTGCATAGATGTGTGAGCAGTTGATTCACTAGATGTATGGTTTCAAAAGTGCATGTGGAAACAGCTGTATGGGCGGTTGACTGTGTGCATGAGTGTATTGGTGAGTGAATGGATATCTCAGTGCTACATGTCAAAGTAAGTACATATGTAAAACACAGTAGATGTGAGAGTTGACATATATAAATAACTGTGCATAAGAGCCAGTGAATGTGTGAGTGGCTGTATGGATCATTGTGAACTTGTATCAGGGATTGTATAAGAGAGTAAATATGTGTTAGTATATGTTTGAATAAGTAAAGTTTGTATAACTGTATAGTTGAGGAAATGGAGGTGTGATTGATTCTTTGCATGACTGACTAGGTGTGTGAGTAACTCCATGGATGAGTGACAGTCTGTGAGTGTCTGTTTACACTGATTGTATCTAAGGTTATATTAGAGTCTGAAGAGGTTCATCGTATTATCACATGAATGATATCATCAGTGATGTGATCAGTAATGTCAAATGAGATGTCATCAGTGATGTCATCAGTGATGTCATTTGAGATGTCATCAGTGATGTCATTTGAGATGTCATCAGTGATGTCATCAGTGATGTCACTGACCATGTCATGAATGATGTAATATGTGACATCATCAGCAGTGGATTGCGGGTGCGCGATATATAGTTAGTGCAACTAACTATATATGGAATTCCAATGGTTTTGTGTGAGTAAAATAAGGTTTTGTAAATGCGAATTCCTAACTATATATGGTCTATAACCTATGGTTTTTTCAGTGAATTTTCAAGGTTTTGTAAATGCTAATTCCTAACTATATATGGTCTATAGCCTATGGTTTTTTCAGTGAATATATATATATACATACATATATAAACATATATCATCTGTATATCTATATAAATACAAACATAAATGCATGCATACATATACTTATATGCATACAGATGCATGTTATTTACATGAAAGTTGAAAAAACACTAATAAAAGCAAAGCTAAAAAGCCACCTCATTACAAACAGAATGGCTTTAACTTAAACGAGGGCGAGATCTATTGCATTTTCAATGCTTGTTTACTTTGGTTCCATCAAGAAGGCATTCAGATGTGTCACACATTTGCCATAAATTCTGAATGTTAGCACTCTAGTCGCACATTAGATCACTGTAGTAAAGCTACTGCTCACCAGGGACGTCTGCTGCTGGTATTCAAAGTGCATGTTTCAGTCTGCATGTCAGAATTTTTTTTAATGAAATAGAAGAGGATTTGAGAAGTCACTCAAAATGATCCCTAATTTTTCTTTCTGAAGCACTAATCATACTTTCTATGGCAAAATTAACCCCCTCATGTTGTTCCTTTTTAAATTGAGTGTTTTCAGACTTACCACTTCATTCCAATCAAGATGGCTTCTGGTGTGCCATACTTTTGTCATAAGTAAGACTGTTAGCGCTCTAGTTGTTCTTTAGAACACTCTGGGACATTCTGTCATTGGGCTATACTTGGGGTACATCTGGGTGATATTTGGGCTACATTTAGGCTCTTTTGTCTCTGGTGGCCATCTTGGGAGACTGTATGTCAGAATTTTTTAATGAAATTGAAGAGGGTTTGAGAAGTCACTCAAAATGTGCCCTAATTTTTCTTTCTGCAGCACTAATCATAATTCATATGGCAAAATATACCCCCTCATTTTGTTCCTTTTTAAATTAAATGTTTTAAGAGTTACCACTTTATTCCAATCAAGATGGCTTCAGGTGTGCCATACCTTTGTAATAAGTAGGACTGTTAGCGCTCTAGTTGTTCTTTAGAACACTCTGGGACATTCTGTCATTGGGCTATACTTGGGCTACATCTGGGTGATATTTGGGCTACATTTGGGCTCTTTTGTCCCTGGTGGCCATTTTGGGAGACTGCATGTCAGAATTGTTTAATGAAATAGAAGAGGATTTGAAAAGTCACTCAAAATGTGCCCTAATTTTTCTTTCTGCAGCACTAATAATACCTTCTATTGCATAATATACCCCCTCATTTTGTTCCTTTTTAAATTAAATGTTTTAAGAGTTACCACTTTATTCCCATCACGATGGCTCCAGGTGTGCTATACCTTTGTAATAAGTAGGCCTGTTAGCGCTCTAGTTGTTCTTTAGAACACTCTAGGAGGCTGCAGTAGAACACAAAGGAATCAACTGACAGTCTCTGTCCTTGTTGGATGTACATGTTTTACTGAGAATGTCAGACTTCATTTTCACATGACTGAGAAAGATAATGTGAATTTACAGAAAATATGCTTTCAGTTTAGCTTATAGATCCCCTTCCAAACCACTGTGGGAAAATCATGAGATATTAGTTTTCTTTCAAACAATATTCATGATATCACAGCAGAAGGTTTTTTCACATGGTAAAATCACCTTAGAACCCACCACAATTCCTAAAACGAGTATGGTACCATCAACAAATGATTTATAATGTAACTAAAGTCCTAAAACCCTCTATTAACTACAATGCTTTTTAATGAGGTGCTATCATGTATATTGGTCCCAAGATGGCTTCCAACACTTCTTGGATGAAGTGCTGACAGCCAATCAGATCAGATGTGTGGTTAGGCTCCGCCCAGATATATATATGTGTTTTTGAAGTTAATTTTCATAAAAACCACTGGAGCAATTTTCACCAAACATAGCAAAGGCACATCTGCGTACCAGTCCCTACAATTTTGCAAAGTTTGGCGTTATTCCGCTCAGCGGTTCGGGCTGTAGACTTGTCAGACCGTCCTATGGAAATTAACATGGGGAAAACACATTTTGGGACCCCCCTTTTTTCTCAGCCCCCACCTCGCGAATCTCCACAAAACTTTCAGGGAAGGAGCGGAGCGGAGCTGGCCAAAATTTTGGAAAATTACACGCAAATTCCTCAACCGACGCCAAAGTTATTCCCAATAGAATGTTGCGGATTTCTAATGGTAGCTAATCCTAACTATATATGCCTACTGGCTATCGCCAGTAGGTAATATATATATATATATATATATATGTATATATATAAACAACCTCCGGCTCCTCTGCGCAATCGTCCTCCCACGACAATGCCTTGCGGACACAGACACGGACCAGGTAATCAGGATGCTGTAATTTTTTTATTCAGCTGTCCCCATAACGTTTCAGCACAAAGCCTTGATCACATGACAGCGCAACAGCATTTGCAGTGAGTATTTAAAAGTGCACAGTGCTACCTCATGATTGGGTCATCATTATCATGTATATAGAAGAAAGACTTCACATTAATTACTAAACATGTCAGTGACCGCAATTGGTGCAAGATACAATTACACGTATTCAAATTTTATATTCGTATAAAATCATGCTTAAAACACCATTTATAATTTAAGAAGATATAACAGGTTAAATCCTGATATAGTTTTTGACATTTAGAATATTCAAAATAGTGGGTTAAATCCCGTTACAATTTCATTTTGATATACAATGACATTTATCCCTCCAACTAATATAAAACAAAATGTGTAAATGTGCTATAAAGTGCATTTCCGTGCTGTTAAAAATTGTGTAACTTAATGCGACTGGTTAGGACTGAGCCCAGACCCTTCAATCATTTACTACATTACTGCTTATAGCGGCCTCTCCCTCTGCATTTGTGTACTATTTACGTCCTTGTAGTTTACAATTGATCCTAAAAACAGTTATGCATAATTGTGTTCATTATTTGACAGAGGTGGAAAATGTTTAAGATCGTATATAGATTATTTCCGTACATGGGTTACTTCTTTCTATGGATTATAGCCTCTTACGTTCTATTATGCTGTACATTTCTGATTTACTTGGCTTGGGGATGATAAGCTTCAATAGGGTGGTTCTAACCAACTATATGATTTCCTTTCATGAAACAACAAAATATGGGCTCGGGTTTGATGGTCGAGCAATTGTCGCTATTGAGCTATTGACTTCAACTCATCATTAGTGGAATGTATATTGAATTTGATAATATTGTGCAGTTAAAACAATAAATACCAAAATCTCTAAAAAAAACTATATATTTAAATAAGAGATAATAATAACTTCATTAATTTACATCAATATATACATTTTAAACATTCCTCTGGTAACCGACCCCTACTGATGTTGATTAATAATCATATTTATCTCAATGTAAACATGTTTACAAATCCTCAGTGAGGTTCAATCCTCCTGGTTGCTTGTTGTTCAGTTTCAAGATATAGTTGGTTTCTAATCTACGTAGTTTGGCCTCCCTATTTCCTCCCCTCCTACTTGCAAGGATGGCATCCACCACATAGTATGTCAGTTTCTTATTATTACTCTGATGGTGTGTTTTAAAATGGCGTGCCACCGGATAGGTATTATCCTGTGATGTAATTGCCCTAAGGTGTTGCAGTATTCTTCTGTGGACGGGGAGCTTAGTGCTCCCCACATACCTGATTTTACATGGGCATTCCAGGATGTATATAGCGTATTCTGTTTTACAAGTTAACACTTTAGTGATTTGATGTTCCCGATCACTAAAGCCATCCTTGTATACCCGTTTATTGATACCATGGATACAGGCTTTGCAGGTTTTTCACCTGAAAAACCCTCTATTGTTTTAAAACCATGATGTAGTATCTAATATTTCAGGGCATGTGACAACTACTCTCTCTTTCATATTAGGAGCTTTACTAAACGTTATGAATGCTTTCTTGGGGAGGTTCTGGCCAATAATAAGGTCTTTACTTACTATTGGCCAATTTCTATCAATTATTTTGCGAATCTCCCTATGTTGGTTACAATAACCCATGATTATCCGAAAGGGCTCAATTTTCACCATTTCACTGCTGCTAGACGCGTTCTGCTGGTTTTGTGTCTCAGCCGAGACATCATATTGGCCAAGCAGCTTTGATCTATCCATAGCCATGGATTTCTGTATTGCCTGTTTGATCATATTGATGTGGTAACCCCTTTCCAAAAATCTATTTGTGCTTGCTTCCTGAGCTCTTACCAACTCCCGATCCTCACTACATAGTCTTCTTAAATGAAGCATCTCCCCATACGGGATGCTCCGTATTAGGTGAGCTGGGTGGGTGCTGCTCGCATGCAGTATGGTGTTACCTGCTGTGCTTTTTCGGAATAATCTGCTCTCCAGTTTGTTGTTGTGGACATATACTTCAATGTCTAAAAAGGGAACCTTTTCCTGGCTCATCGTGACTGTGAAGTTGATATGGTACGCATTCTTGTTGCTAATCTCTATATATATATTTACTGAAAAAACCATAGGTTTCACACACGTTATAGTTAGGAATTAGCATTTTAAAAACCTTTGAAATTCACTGAAAAAAACATAGGTTTCACACCAGTTATAGTTAGCTGGTCATTTAACTCATACAAAACCTATGAAATTCACCTGTTATAGTTAGTTCGGCTAACTATAACTCGTGCGCCCGCAATGCACTGCTGATTATGTCACATATTACATCACTCATGACATGGTCAGTGACATCACTCATGACATCACTGATGACATCTCAAATGACATCCCATATATATATATACGGATAGATAGATAGATAGATAGATAGATAGATAGATAGATAGATAGATAGATAGATAGATAGATAGATAGATAGATAGATAGATAGATAGATAGATAGATAGATAGATAGATAGATAGATAGATAGATAGATGGATAAAGTGTAGATTAACTTTTCTTAACTCCACATGTATTTAGCTTGATGGTATACATATCATCAAGGCATGTAGATAGGAACTTAAGAATAACAAATCTATCCTTACCTTGACGACAGGGGTGTAGTGAACCCCCTGCTTTAGCAGCTACAGCAGAAGGGGGAATTTATGGGCCTTGTCTGCCTGCAACTCAGTAGACAAACACTTTTAGTTTACACTATAAGAAAGAAAGAATGATTGGATTACAGAAAAGAGAAAAAAGGATGAAATGTTGAAAAGAAAAAAAGCTAAAAGTAAGGAAGGGGGACAGGAAGGGTGGATGAATGAATGGGTGGATGGGTGGATGGATGGATGAGAAGTGGATGGATGGGTGGGTGTATTGAAGGATGGGTGAAGGAATTGGTGATTGGATAGATGGATTTATAGATGAAGGAATGGCAGAGCAAGTGGAAATCTGAGTGGATGGATGGATGGCTGAAAGGATCAACTGATAGTTGAAAGGATTTATTGATGGGTAAGTCAAAGGATGGATGCATGCATAGATGATGGATGTGTGAACAGGTGGATGGAATAGCCAAAGGATCAATGGAATGACAATATATTGTATGGTGGACGAGAGATTGCAAGGATGACAACATTTAGAGGTGAAATGGTGGATATCAGCAGGTGGATGGAAGGATGAATGGATGGAAGAGACAAGGGTGGTCTTCGAGGGAGGATCAGGCTCATTTGATTTGCTTGCTTAGTGCCATCACAGCTTTGGTTGAAAGTGAGGGGTATTTTAATTTGCTGGCTACTCCCTTGCTTGGCGATATAGTGGTAATCAGTATTCTGAATTTGATATTACTGCAGGACGATACTGTGGTATTCAATATTCTGAAACACAACTTCTTCACAGACCCTTCTCAACATATTACCTCCAGGAAAGGGGGGGTGTTAAACTGAATCCCTGCAGCTCCAGGGACTGAAGCATTTCGATCCCACACTCTGCTGCCAGCGAGGGGTCAACTCTTTGTTTAGCAAAAAGACCCACATGCCCCACTTTATACTGTCTATAGCCCCTAATAGTCACCTTCACCCTAAACTAGGTAGTGAAGACTCCCCTTTCATAAAAATAGGCACACCTCTCTCTACTCCAAAAACTATTCCCATAGCGGCCAATACACAAAAGAAGCTGCAGATTTCTGAATCACAAAAGCCTCAGGCATACTACATGGATGTTGAGTGAATTGTATACACATTTACAGCCTTTTCCTAGGCCTGTACATCCAGCAAAATGTAGAAACCCCAAAGGGGTAAGAGGAGAGTAAATATGGAATTTCCTATTCCTTTTTTTCTCCTTGTTTTTTATCCCTTGAAAACTTCACAACTTAAGACTTCCCTTTCCGACGTCTCACAAAAAATGTGAGTATTCCGACCCTTTTCCGACTTTATTAACATTATAGGATGTGGCTGTCCAGGTCTATGTTTTGAAACGCATGTTAGTATATAAAAAGTATTAGAAATATGTGTGTATTAAAATATTGTGATTGACCACACAGTGGGCGGGATACAACACATTTTTGTCTGGAGTTATTTTATGTAATTGGTGGTAATTTAAGGCAGTGCATGGAGCCAGAATCATTTATCATCATATTATAAAAGCAGGTTTCCGGAGATAGTAATATGTGGTAAAAATGTGTTGAGCATATTTGCTGTGTAGTAGTTTTGCTGGTGATGTGTTCGGTTGTTTTTTTGAGCTGCTGTGTTTTTGTGCTACATTATTGCATTATTGCATTGAAGTGTTAAGTTCTGGTTTGACTGTTTTACTGTGTTGCGCCCTGTTATGTTTACATGTTGTTGGTCTGTAGCTTTGTGTTGGTCACAGTGTTATATTTGCTGCTTTGCCTTAGATGTGGCAACAAATGCTTCAACATTTACAACCATAATCAGCACATTTCTTTAACCCCTTGGCAGCTGGGGTAATTCCCCCACAGTGTGTGTGGGGGGGGGGGGGGGATGTCCGCGGCCCAGCTGTGCTCATGACAAGCTCAGCTCCTCATGACTCACAGTGGAGCTGTGCTCATGACGAGCTGAGCTCGTCACAGACCCGCCCACTCATTAATTCTCCTGCACAAGCGGGGAATTAGCTGCACGTGGGCGGGCCACAGCCGTTATGACAAGCTCAGCTCGTCATGAGCACAGCTCCTCTGTGACTCATAACGAGCTGAGCTTGTAATGAGCATTGGAGGGGTTAATGTTCCCATGACAAGAAACTATTTACCACTGTCTTCAACTACTTTCTTCAACTACTTAACTATGTAAGACTTTAGTTACCCCAAAAACTCAGGCACAGACTGTGGGTCTTATTATGAGTTTGGCAGTCCGATGGACGGCCAAACTCATGGTGACTTGGGAGCTAAAGCTGCACCGATGGTCCGACTGCCACCCTATTACAAGTAGGGGGGTCAGACCGCCATGGGACCGCTGCTGCAGCCAGGGATCTTCGATCTCTGGCAGTCGTGCAACAAGCGGTCTGAAGCCCCTAATATGCTGGTGGTGCCGCTGCAGCACCGCCAAGCCCATTAGGCGTTTCCTCACCACCACAGTTTTCATGGCGGTGAGCCCACAATGAAAAGTGGGGCAGTGAGGAAACTAAGGGTGTCCTACAGGACCCCCTGTTGCCTCTGCGCCAGGGGATGTATACAGGGGAGCACATGGTGTGCCCCCCTATATGCATGCACCCCCAGTTGCTTCAGGGCTATGCAAGGGCCCGCCACTGCAGGCCGCCTGACCTGGATTCCTGGTGGAATCAGGCAGGTGGGCTCAATATGATTTCGGCAGTGTGGCAGCAGGGCGCTGGTGTGGCGGCCTACTGCCACACACTAAAGTCATAATAAGGCCCTGTGTCTTAAATTAATACTTGCAGTGCTCACTATACGTGTTACATACCCAACGATTTGTACCTTCTAATGAAGCATCCCAGAGAACCGTACAGCACAAGCCCATGTCACTCTCACAAGTGTGAGATAATATTTGTTTTCCAGTTTTTCTGAAGTCAACTGTAACATTTATTCACATTAATAACTACAAAACGAATCCTGTGATTTGTGATTAATAATTTGAGTGTGCAGTTGCAATTTTGTTTGTACACATGTTACACTCATACTTGTGGGTGGAACCCTAAAAACCTATAATGGTGTTAATTTGCACTCTACTTGGTACAATGATACATTCATCCACCAGAAGTGCCAGCACTTCAAAAACTTTATAAAAATGTGCCTACTGATCTGACATGGTATCGGCCTTACACACTGTGTAACGACTGAGCAAAGCAGCAAAGATCATCCTTTTTGATAATAGACGCAATTTTTATAAACTGAATATCATCTGAGTGTTACACATTTAAATAGCATCAATCAACTTCATCAGGATGAAAGGCTGAGATGGCCCCGCCAGGGTTTCGAACTTGTGACCCGGTCACAAGTTTGAAACTAGAACTAAAACTAACTAGGACAGAACAGCAACTAGAACTTAACAGTAATTTACTGGAATGTCGTACTCTTTACAATCTAATGGATCTACAGTTGTGTATTGTAAAAAAAAACCAAGATTCGACAAAACTGAGAATTAAAGTTTTGATTCTTTCCTTTTTGTTTGACTTCTCGCTTGGGGTGTGTACTAAATGTACAGTACATTGTCGGCTTGCTTGGAAAAGTGTTCCTTAAATAAACTAGGCCGCCTCAAACCGGAAATGGTGATGAAGAGCGAACATTCTGTGGACATGTCAAATTTTCGGCTGAAGACTACAAAATGGGCAGAGCACTCATGGGAATTCAGTCGTGTTCCTTGTTACTGCTAGAATAATATTCTGCAGAAACGACTGCAGGACTCTGCCGTGGGTCTGGGAGTGTGCTTGTGTGCCTGTGAAAGAAGGAAGGGCGGGAACTGAAGGCCGTGAAGAGTGGTGGTACTGCAGCAGAGTAAAGATTCAGGGGCATATTATCAAGGCAGGCGAAATGAAATTATCGCCGCTTTTGTGGCCATTTTCAGCCGCAAAGCGGCGATAATTTCATCGCCCTATTAGCAAGCTGTTGTTAACATCAGTTAGCGACAGCTTTTAGGTGATAGCGAGCTGTTTGGGGCCCGCTTTGCATGTCAGCGATATTTATCGCTAATGACATGCAAAGTGGGCGTACCCAACCAGTTAGCGACTGAAAGTAGTCGCTAACGTCGCTTTCGCCTATTAGCAAGGCAGGTGTAGCGATAAAAAAATTCATGCTAAGCGCGAATATCGCTAAAAACTAACGCCTGCTCAGACCAGTTCTTAACCTGTATATCCAATAGGAGGTGGATATTCAGGTTAAGACCCTATTGGCGGTAATGCCTGAATATCGCTGGTTTTCCGGCGATATTCACGCATTTCGCCGCTATCGCCGGATATTTTATCGCATTGGAGATAAACGTTGCTAATAGCACGTTATCTCTGCGATAAAATCCGGCGATGCTATGCGATAAAATAATGTTGCTATGCTTCCTTAGCGATAATTATCGCTACTTGTTGATAATATGCCCTTCAGTTTTTTCACCCTTAAGGTGAGGGCAAAAATGGAAAGCCTGTCTCCGCACCTGCTTTTAGAACTGCCATTGCTGAGCACAGGCAGGACCCAGCCCACTTAGAGCCCTGGCTAAGGGTAGAGAAAATCCAGCCATTTATGAGAAATGAGGAATTATCAGAAGAATCAGTAATTCTGGGCCCACCTTTCATAAAAATAGGCACACCTCTCTCTACTCCAAAAACTATTCCCATAGCGGCCAATACACAAAAGAAGCTGCAGATTTCTGAATCACAAAAGCCTCAGGAATACTACATGGATGTTGAGTGAATTGTATACACATTTACAGCCTTTTCCTAGGCCTGTGCATCAAACAAAATGTAGAAACCCCAAAGGGGTAAGAGGAGGGTAAATATGGAATTTCCTATTCCTTTTTTTCTCATGGTTTTTTATCCCTTGAAAACTTCACTACTGAAGACTTCTCTTTCCGACGTCTCACAAAAAATGTGAGTATTCCGACCCTTTTCCGACTTTATCAACATTATAGGATGTGGCTGTCCAGGTCTATGTTTTGAAACGCATGTTAGTATATAAAAAGTATTAGAAATATGTGTGTATTAAAATAATGTGATTGACCACACAGTGGGCGGGATAGAACACATTTTTGTCTGGAGTTATTTTATGTAATTGGTGGTAATTTAAGGCAGTGCATGGAGCCAGAATCATTTATCATCATATTATAAAAGCAGGTTTCCGGAGATAGTAATATGTGGTAAAAATGTATTTAGCATATTTGCTGTGTAGTAGTAGTAGTAGTACTTTATTCGATAAAAAATTTCATCATAAAAGTATACAATTTATACAGTACATTAAAAAGATAAAAGTCAGGAACCCACCAATCCTTATATACATACAGCATCACATACTACCCAAATTCTAAAATCATATAAAAATATACACTAAAAACAGATAGATAAAAACCATAATAACCATCCTACCATAGGGCCATCTTGCGGTTAGCTTAGGTGGGGGGTGGGCTTAGCCCTCCTTGTACGTGTCTGCAATGCACTACCCAAGTATTTAGCTACCCCGCACACCATAGCGATATAGGATGTGTCAGTACAAAGGACCCATAGAGCCATTTTGTGACACCTAAGGCCCAGCCCCTTGCATGGTGGTTTTAGCCATATCTTCCTGGCGACCCTATATGCCGGGCAGGCAAAGAGAAAATGCGCCACAGACTCATTGGGGGCTGCACATCCAGGACAAGCTTTTGATAGATCACCTAGGTTATTCCACCCAGAGGTGAAATCGTTCACCGGTAAAGTCCCGAGCCTGAGTTTTAGGTAAAGTGATCTGTCCAGAGGTTTCTCTATAAGGTCTAAGAAGGATTCAAGTTTTCTTGTCCATTTGAACTCAAGGAACCGCTCAGCAAGAGGACCCCCTACACCTCTGCGTGTGGCAGTGTCCTCGACCCAGTCCCAATAGAGCTTCTTAATCACTAACTTTGGAGGCGGTGTTTGGCTCGTCCAAGATTCACTTAAACCCAATTGCACAACCAACTGCCTCAGGTTGCACAGCCACTTGATCTTGTTACTCGTATTGAGCAAAATAAGTTCGTCTAGGACTGCTGCATAATTGTGGAGCTCACGGGTCCTTCTCAGTCGCACCCAAAAGAGTAGTGGGTGCAAACGCACTATGTCTTTGAGGGGGCGCCTCCCCAAGTCTAGCCGGAGGGGGATTAGCGGGGTGGAAACTGGGAGGGCCACCAAATCTCTCATGAACTTATTTTCGGATGTAACTAGCTCCGTTATGTTCTCGAACCCCCACAGCTCGGATCCATATAGGGCTGCTGGTAGTACTTGGCCTTCATAGATTGCGAGAGTCGGTGCCACAGGTTTGCTCGTCGACTCCCTTTGTTCCCATAAAACCACCCCTGAGACTCTTTTGTGGTTTAATAGCATTTTGACCAAGTGATCTTATCATTTCATCCGGCTATTTACCCTAACACCCAAATAGTTGAAGGAATGAGCCAACTCCAAGGGGACACCGTTGAGCGAAACATTGTTCCTAAATCTCTTGGAAGGTGAAATGACCATGAGCTTTGTTTTAGAAGTGTTGATGGTAAGGCCTCTGTCGGTGCAAAATATACTAAAACGGTCCAAGAGCTTTTGGAGGCCTGTGGGGGTTTTAGAGATCAAGATGGTGTTGTCCACGAAGAGTAGGGTAGGTGTTTTTTCCCCTGCCAGGGATGGTGCATCCGCCGCTTCCTCCCTCAGATGGTCCACCACTCCATTCACAAAGAGGGAGAACAGGGTCGGAGCCATCACACATCCCTGGCGGACTCCACTCCTCACGGGCACCCTCTCTGTCAGTTGTCCCTGGGTGCCCCATCTGATCCTCGCATTATTCCCCTCGTGGAGCTTCATAATGAATCCCAAAAGTGGCCTTGGGATGCCCATCTTCTCCAGAATGTCCCACAGCCTTGCACGAGGGACCAGGTCGAACCCCGCTTTGAGATCTATGAATGCCAGGTAGAGACTACCCTTGTTGATGGTCACAGCCTTCCAATAGATCGCAAAAAAGCGGAAGATCTGGTCCATCGTGCCCACCTCTTGACGGAACCCTGCCTGGAAATGAGAAAGAACATGCTCCTCTTCCATCCAGACACCCACCCTGGAGATGATGACCCTGCCAACCACTTTCTGGATCACGTCAATCAGACTGATCGGTCTGTAATTGGCAGGGTAATCTCTGGCGCCCTTTTTATACACAGTCACCACCTCTGCTCCCTTCCATGAGTCTGGCACAGGGTAACCCTTGGAGATCAAATTCATTATTAAAGCAATGAGTCTGGCCCAGGCATCAGGTTCGTTCAAAAGGAGGTCCCCTGGTATCCCGTCCGGGCCAGCTGCTTTCCTAGGGGTCAGATGTCTAATGGCCAGTATTACCTCAGAGGGCAGAAATGGTTCCTCGTACACCAGTGGGGGGTTGGGTCCTACTATCAGGGTCTAAGGGGGGTGAACATATCACTTCTATCCCGCCGAACAGTGCAGAGAAGTGGGAATACCATTGCTGTTCTGTTATGTGGTTAGCGATAGGTGGTATACTTTGCTGCCTAGCCTTGTTAATCAATTCCCAGAACAGCGTGGCATTCTTCTTATTGGCAGCGGCTTTGAGATCCTGTCAATGTTGTTCCTCCCACTCTAGTTTAGCCAACCCTAAAACCCTCGCATAATCCTTCCTAGCCGCTCTAACTAGTGAGGGATTCTTATTGAGCAGGGCGACTGTTAACTCCTTTAGTTTTCCCTTACACTGATCTGAATACCACGGGTTACTGGTTTTAACCAGTTTATTGTTCCTTCTGCCACTTTTACCCTGAATTACAAAGTATTGTCCTACTTCTTCTATTGCGTTTTTATAAGCCAAGGAGAAGGACGGCCCCTGGGCACTACCTTTCTCCAGTTCGAGAACCTCCAACTCTACTTTCAAATCTGCTACATGCGCCCTGATCCTCTCAAGATTCCCTTCCTGGAATTGAACCTTATCCCATTTCAGCCTGCGATTACCATTGAAGGGGACAACCTCATTGGTTGTCCTCAGAGGGACTTTATTCCCACTTCCCTTTGATTTACCCCACCTTAGCTTCATGCATAAGGGGTTGTGGTCGCTATCCTGTGAAGGAACGACCTCAATGTCTATTAGGTCGCACCACAGTGTGACATCCAATAAGATGTAAACAATTCTCGACGGGCCATTGAGCCTAATAAAGGTCATCGCTCCCTCGCGGTCAGAAGTTGTCCTGCCATTTAGCGCTCTTAAATTAAATTCCATGGACAGGGCATTGATCTGGATTGCCCCTGCTGACCATTTTCTAATTGGAGCCAATGACAGGGCTGGGTTAGATCATCTGGAGTCCTCCTCCTCTATACCCAGGGGATCGTCCCTAGATAGGGGTTCGAATGTACAATTAAAATCCCCTCCCACTATGGTTTTGGAGGTTGGGGGGCATTTGGCTAATACCTGTTCTAGGGTCGCCAATGTGCATGAAGTTGTATCCCCCGGAGTCCCTCTAGAGTAGATATTAAATAGATTTATCCTACTTCCCTTAATGTGTCCTCTAAAGAAAGATGTAAGATATCCCTAGTCGCTGATTCATGTGTGTTAATATCCCAGTTCAATCCAATTTTTACACAGATATGCAATCCTACCGCCGGTCTACCCTTGCCACAACTTGATGCGGGCGTGTATAAAGTTACATAACCGGATTTATACACTGGGAGCAAGCTCCAGGTTTCTTGGAACATGCACACATCGAACTTCTCGATGAACGCATTCCATTCTGGTAGGACCATCTTTTTTTGCAACCCAGCCACATTCCAGGATAGCATATGGATACCCTATGATCTGTGACAGGCATGTCAGGGGTAACTCCATTATTCTCACCCTGCGCACAGGCAATAGGCTCACCAGTCGCGTCTAAGGAGCTAACTATTTTCAGGGATAAATTGCTGTAATCATTGCTCCTCGTAAACTTTGTTTGAATGGTAGCTATAGTCCCGCTGCTATCAGAGTTGTTAGCAGCTATGGGGCCCACTTTCCTAATATCAGGATTGTTCACAGCTGTGGGAGCCACTTTCCCCTTATTTAAGAGACTTGGTGATTTTGCATGTCAATCCACCATATCCAGGCAGCTGAACCTATTTATGATCGGAAAGCCACCCCAATTATCCCTAAGAACTGGCTCCATGGTTGGCTGCTCCCCCCAGGATCCCCAGTTCCGACCCCAGTCACGGTGCCTTGTTCCATACCAGTTACCATCAGCTACATGGTCCAGGGTGGGGCCGCTCCTTGGGGGATAAAAAAAGGAAAATCGCCTGGTAGCTATACCCTCGAACCTATCTTGGGTGTCCCATGAGCAGACATGGGCAGCAGTGTGTGGATCCGTAAAATTGATCAACACACAATCTCCCTGGACAGTTTTCCTCTGGTGTCCCAGCCATGCCACCCTCCGCACCGTCAGGATCTTACTTGAAAGATGTGGGGGTAGAGGCCGATTTTGGTTAAGCCAATGTCGGACCTTGTTGAATAACGACCAGTTGGCTTCCTCACCAGGAGACTTCAATTCAGGGACCCCCGTCATGACCACCACATATGGTGTAGCCTCATGGGGGAGGTTCACCACTCTTCCTCTGGCCGATACTCCTCCATTTTTATTACCCTTTGGCTGCGTGGTGTGTTCCCTGGCTGAAGTGGCCCCCTCACAAGGCAGATCGGGACATATGTGGGTTTTACCTTTCTTTTCATCTTTCTTCTCAGCAACTAAGGTTGGATTGGGATTGGTATTCACTGCTACTGGTGGAGTGATTTTAGGAGCTTGTGCTATAGCTTTATTACTGCTTGTTTTGTTGCTCCCTGCTTTTTGGGCCCCAGGTGGTTTTTGGTTTTTGGGCATGGTGCAGAGATCGGCTAGTTGTTTTCAATGTGGGATAGTTTGTTCTCGATAGGAGAGAGATAACGTTTAAAAAGCTCTTCTATCTTCACTAAGAGTTGCGTGTCGACCGCATCCCCACTGCCACTTTCCCCAACCAGACTAGTCAAACCTTCCAAATTCCCTGTGCTCCCGGCCTCTATTATAACATCACCATCCTGAAGGTCGTGATTTACATGTGGTTTTTGAGCAGCGACCCCAGTAATATTTTTCTGATGTCGCCCCCTTCCCCTCACTTTTTTTATCTTCCGTACTTTAGGGATGGCGCCCTCCCTCCTGTCCCTCAATGTAGTGGCACTTGTGTCTTCCTGGGTGATACTGGTGGCTATGTCCGGAGTTTTTGCCAAGTCTGTGCTTAGTTTAGAGGCACATGATAAATGGGACACTGAAAGGTCTACCGTATTGGGCAAGCTACATCTATGAGCATCAACATGAACATCTGCCTGGATATCTATAAGACCCACAGCCTTAGATTGTACGGGGGATTTGGCAGCTGCAATTTGTCCCATAGATGATCTTTTCTTTGCCAAGGCGAGGTCTTGTGACACCCTACGCTCCATTATTGTAATCCCTTGGTCTAAAAGAGTATTGGCCCTTATGATGAAGTGAAGTTATCCAAGGTGCCCGTTGATAGGGTCCCTCCTGCAGCTGTTTTACTTCTGCTCCCTCGGGTGGACATTATTGCCGGGAAAAAATCACCAGTCTATGCAATGAGTGACTGTATAGAATGTATGAAATGATTACAATACGTACATACTGCCACACAGCCAGCCAGGTTAGGGTTTGAAGTTAGGAGTTAGAGGGCTGGCCCAGCCCGGCCTCAACCGGTCTCTAACGGGCTTCAACGGGCCCGCCCTTGGCCCGGGCATCGCCCGGCATCCAGCGAAGCGGAGGTTACGACGATTTTATGCGCCACCTGGCGCAGTTAGCAGGGCGCGTGGGCTGCTGGGAGTTGTGGTTTATCCTGCTCTCCACTCGGCGGCCGCGGGTGTGTCTGGCAGCGGCAGCGGGAGGCAGGCTTGTCATCCCGGCGTTCTGATACAGAAACGAAGGGCAGTTTCGCAGGTGAGCCCCTCAGCCCAGCAAGGGCTATGATATCCGTGAAGTCTTTGTTGTGGTACAGCTCCCCCCACTCACCAGGAGGTGACTGCGATTTTATGCGCCACCTGGCGCAGTTAGCAGGGCTCGTGGGCTGCTGGGAGTTGTGGTTTATCCCGCTCTCCACTCGGCGGCCGCGGGTGTGTCTAGCAGCGGCAGCGGGAGGCAGGCTTGTCACCCCGGCGTTCTGATACAGAAACGAAGGGCAGTTTCGCAGGTGAGCCCCTCAGCCCAGCAAGGGCTATGATATCCGTGAAGTCTTTGTTGTGGTACAGCTCCCCCCACTCACCAGGATGTGACGGCGATTTTATGCGCCACCTGGCGCAGTTAGCAGGGCGCGTGGGCTGCTGGGAGTTGTGGTTTATCCCGCTCTCTACTCGGCGGCCGCGGGTGTGTCTAGCAGCGGCAGCGGGAGGCAGGCTTGTCACCCCGGCGTTCTGATACAGAAACGAAGGTCAGTTTTGCAGGTGAGCCCCTCAGCCCAGCAAGGGCTATGATATCCGTGAAGTCTTTGTTGTGGTACAGCTCCCCCCACTCACCAGGAGGTGATGGCGATTTTATGCCCCACCTGGCGCAGTTAGCAGGGCGCGTGGGCTGCTGGGAGTTGTGGTTTATCCCGCTCTCTACACGGCGGCCGCGGGTGTGTCTAGCAGCGGCAGCGGGAGGCAGGCTTGTCACCCCGGCGTTCTGATACAGAAACGAAGGGCAGTTTCGCAGGTGAGCCCCTCAGCCCAGCAAGGGCTATGATATCCGTGAAGTCTTTGTTGTGGGACAGCTCCCCCCCTGTGTAGTAGTTTTGCTGGTGATGTGCTCTGTTGTTTTTTTGAGCTGCTGTGTTTTTGTGCTACATTATTGCATTAAAGTGTTAAGTTCTGGTTTGACTGTTTTACTGGGTTGCGCCCTGTTATGTTTACATGTTGTTGGTCTGTAGCTTTGTGTTGGTCACAGTGTTATGTTTGCTGCTTTGCCTTAAATGTGGCAACAAATGCTTCGACATTTACAACCATAATCAGCACATTTCTTTAACCCCTTGGCAGCTGGGGTAATTCCCCCACAGTGCGGGGGGAGGGAGGGGGTCCGCGGCCCAGCTGTGCTCATAACAAGCTCAGCTCCTCATGACTCACAGAGGAGCTGTGTTCATGACAAGCTGAGCTTGTCACAGACCCGCCCACTCATTAATTTTCCCGCATAGGCGGGGAATTAGCTGCACGTGGGCAGGCCGCGGCCTTTATGACGAGGTCAGCTCGTTATGAGCACAGCTCCTCTGTGACTCATAACGAGCTGAGCTTGTCATGAGCATGGGAGGGGTTCAATCAATCAATCAATCAAGGCATTTATATAGCGCACTACTCCCCCAGAGGGTCTCAAGGCGCTAGGGGAGGGGGGTCCACTACTGCTCGAACAGCCAGGTCTTGAGTTGTTTCCTGAAGGCGAGGTGGTCCTGGGTCAGGCGGAGGTGGGTCGGGAGGGAGTTCCATGTCTTGGCGGCGAGGTAGGAGAAGGACTGTCCCACTGTGGTGGCTCTTCGGATGCGGGGGACAGTGGCGAGGGCGTGGCCGGTCGATCGAAGCTGGCGTTTGGGAGCGTAGAAGTTGAGGCGGCTGTTGAGGTATCCTGGGCCTTGGTTGTGTAGGGCTTTGTGTGCGTGGGTGAGGAGACGGAAGGTGATGTCTTGTTGACCGGGAGCCAGTGCAGGTCTCTCAGGTGTCCGGAGATGTGGCTGCGACGGGGGATGTACAGGATGAGTCGTGCTGAGGCGTTCTGGATCCGCTGGAGTCTCTTTCTGGAGTTTGGCGGTGGTTCCGGCGTAGAGGGAGTTGCCGTAGTCCAGACGGCTGGTGACGAGGGCCTAGGTGACCGTCTTCCTGGTCTCGGTGGGGATCCACCGGAAGATCTTACGTAGCATGCGCAGGATGTTTAAGCACGACGAGATGACGGCGTTGAATTGTCTGGTCATGGAGAGGGAGGAGTCCAGGATGAAGCTCAGGTTGTGTGCGTGGTCTGTTGGTTTGGGTGCACTGCCTAGGGCTGGGAGCCACCAGGAGTCGTCCCAGGCGGAGGGTGAGGATCCCAGGATGAGGACTTCCGTCTTGTCCGAGTTCAGTTTCAGGCGACTGTTCTTCATCCATTCGGCTACCTCTTTCATCCCTTCGTGAAGGTTGGCCCTGGCGGTGGCGGGGTCGTTGGTGAGGGAGAGGATCAGCTGGGTGTCATCGGCGTAGGAGATGATGTTGAGGTTGTGCTGGCGTGCGATGTCTGCGAGGGGGCTCATGTAGACGTTGAAGAGGGTTGGACTGAGCGAGGAGCCTTGAGGAACGCCACAGATGACTTTGGTGGCTTCAGATCTGAACGGGGGGAGGCGGACTCTCTGTGTCCTTCCGGCGAGAAAGGAGATGATCCACTCCAGTGCCTTCTCCTGGATTCCGACGTTGCTGAGTCGCTGCACTAGTGTACGGTGGCAGACAGTGTCGAAGGCCGCGGAGAGGTCTAGGAGGATGAGGGCTGCTGTTTCTCCGTTGTCAAGCAGTGCTCGGATGTCATCGGTGGCTGCGATCAGGGCGGTCTCGGTGCTGTGGTTGGCTCGGAAGCCAGACTGCGAGAGGTCGAGGGATCAGTTTGTCTCGAGGAAGGCGGCCAGCTGCTTGTTGACTGTCTTCTCGATGACTTTTGCAGGGAACGGGAGCAGCAAGATAGGGCGGTAGTTCTTGAGGTCGGTAGGGTCGGCTGATGGCTTCTTTAGAAGAGCGCTGAGTTCGGCGTGCTTCCAGCTCTCCGGGAAGGTCGCGGTGTCGAAGGAGGTGTTGATGATGTCCCACAGGTGGGGTGCGATGACAGCGTCGGCCTTGTTGAAGACGTGGTGAGGGCAGGGGTCGGTCGGAGATCCGGAGTGGATGGAGTTCATCGTGCGGACGTGTCTTCGGTGCTGATCGGGGTCCAGGCGCGGAGGGTGGTGGTGGGGGGCGGTGGTTCGGTCGTGGCGTGCGTCGGTTGAGTGCTGAAGCTGTTGTGTATGTCCGCGATCTTGTTGTGGAAGTAGGAGGCGAGGGAGTTGCAGAGGTCTTGCAAAGGGGTGATGTTGTTGTTTCCGGGGTTGGGGTTGGAGAGCTCTTTGACGGTGTTGAAGAGTTCCTTGCTGTTGTGTGCGTTGTTGTCCAGTCGTTCCTTGAATGCAGTTTTCTTGGTTGCGTGGATGAGTTGGTGGTGTTTTCGGGTGGCGAGCTTGAGGGCAGTCATGTTGTCCGGTGTTGGGTCTCTGCGCCATGTTCTCTCGAGGGCTTGGCAGTTCTTCTTGGAGCTCTTGAGTTCGTCGGTGAACCATGGGGCTTTCTTGCTGCCGGGTTTGCTAAGCGGGGTCCTCAGGGGGGCGAGGTCGTCTGCGCAGTCGCTGATCCACTTCGTGAGGTTGGTGGCCGCTTGGCTGGGGTTCGTTGCGCTGGTGGGTGGGTTCTTGCTCAGGGAAGTCGCAAGCTGGTCGTCTGTGACCTTGTTCCAGCTTCTGCGTGCAACCTGTTGCTGTTGGTGGTGGATCGTGGTCCTTTTGAAGCTGAAGTGGACGCAGCTGTGGTCCGTCCAGTGGAGTCCGGTGGCGTGGCTGAAGGCGATGTCCTTGCTGGATGAGAAGACGGGGTCGAGTGTGTGTCCGGCGTAGTGGGTGGGGGTGGTCACCAGCTGCTTGAGTCCGAGGTTTGCGAGGTTGTCTAGCAGGGTGGTGGTGTTGCGGTTGTTGTTGTTCTCCAGGTGGAAGTTGAGGTCCCCGAGGAGGATGTAGTCAGCAGGGAGGAGGGCGTGCGGCTGAGTAAGTCGGCGATGTCTTCGCTGAATTGTGTGCGTGGTCCCGGGGGTCTGTAGATGAGGGTGCCTCTGAGGCTGGTCTTGGGGTTGATGTGGACCTGGAAGTGCAGGTGCTCGGCGGGTGCGAGGGTGTCGTCGGTGTTGGTCGTGATGCGGATGGTGTTCCTGTGGATGATGGCGATGCCTCCTCCGGTCTGGTTGATGCGGTCCCTTCGGATGATCTTGTAGCCGTCTGGGATGTCGATGGCGATGTCGGGCGCTGAAGAGGCGTTCATCCAGGTTTCCGTGAGGAAGGCGACGTCTGGTGAAGTAGTGTCGAGTAATGTTCCTGTGACAAGAAACCATTTACCACTGTCTTCAACTACTTTCTTCAACTACTTAACTTTTACCCCAAAAACTCAGGCACAGACTGTGGGTCTTATTATGAGTTTGGCCGTCCGATGGACGGCCAAACTCATGGTGACTTGGGAGCTACAGCTGCACCGGTGGTCCGACTGCCACCCTATTACAAGTAGGGGGGTCAGACCGCCATGGGACAGCTGCTGCAGCCAGGGATCTGCGATCTCTGGCAGTTGTGCAACAAACGGTCTGAGGCCCCTAATATGCTGGTGGTGCCGCTGCAGCACCGCCAAGCCCATTAGGTGTTTCCTCACCACCACAGTTTTCATGGCGGTGAGCCCGCAATGAAAAGTGGGGCAGTGAGGAAACTAAGGGCGTCCTACAGGGCCCCCTGTTGCCTCTGCGCCAGGCGATGTATGCACGGGAGCACATGGTGTGCCCCCCTATATGCATGCCCTCCCAGGCAGGTATTGTTGAAAAACAATGGTCATGGGTGGCCTAATAAGGTCCTAGTAAGAAAAGTTATTTCTGGATGGCCTAAGGAGGTCCTTGTAAGAAAAATTATTTCTGGTAGATCAGTTAAACTTGGGAGACAGTTTTGTAAGGTAACAAACAAAGGACTTTATTAATGTTTTCACAATTATGTTTTCTCAGTTTTCAGGTGCTCACACATGTGACAAGGTGCTTATAGTGACTGAGTGAGATATTAAAAAACTATATACAAAGTGTCACAAGCAAGGGTATTCCCCAAAAAATATATACAGTAGGGAAGGGGAGTTTCCTTGCAAGGGTCGACGGCGTTTCGATCTAACATGACTTTAGATCATCATCAGGACGTGAGCTTTCCTGAAAGAATTAAATTAAAGTTTTACTACTACAGCCTTACAAAAAAACATAGCTTCGAAAAACGAAGTGAATGGTGCTCCCAGTGGCATATAATTCATGCACATTTCTATACATGTAGAAATAGGGCAAACCGTGAATGCAGCGCGTTTTTTTTATTTTCATTGAGGGGAAAGCTTTTGGTAAGGGTTTAATTTACGCGCTTTTTTGTATTAAGCGTATTTGCTTACTTTGCACGATATGATAGATGTATTATCTGACTCGGCGGTCAAGTTGTTGATACTGTGAGGTCTATGGTCCAACTGTATAAAGCAGGAGGATCAGAAAGAGTTCAATAAAACACATATTCATATATTCAGTCACTGGGGTTGAAGTGGAATGCTTTTACAGTTTTAGGAGACTTACTTAGTTTTTATTTTGCCAAGAAATATTAATTATTCATGCTTCTTGGATAGTTCTAGCTCAAAAGGTTCTTCACAATCTGAAAGTGAGAGGAATTCAAGGTTTTTTGACTTTTTTTAAAAACAGGGTTTTATTAAAGGAAAATAAAGGATAAAAACCGTTACCAATAATGGTCCAATTATTCGTATTGCAGAGGTAGAAATATTCAATGGGAGCGGTTTTATTTATCTGGAAAGGATTAAGGGAGTGAGGATTACAAATACGATCTCAATTGATACACGCTAATGCTATCTGGGTTTAGAAGGAAGTTTACAATACCCGGTATCATTTGGTGTCCCACGTTCCGGCGGGAACTGCAAGAGACAAAACGGGAGGCATTTAGCGGTAAAATACTATGCTCCCGTCACATGCCAAACATAGTGTGTAGGCAAAGGGTACCGACCGGGGAGGCGCATTCACTTACTTGATCGCCGCGGTCCGTGGCTCGACTACCTCTGCTTCTCTGCTACGGCGTCTGGGAACGCTGCAGCAGTTACTTCCTGGTTGAGTTTAAACGCATGCGCTGACTCGTTGTTGCTTACGTAACCCTGATTGGATTAGCCGATGCGCATGCCTGGGAGTACAGTGTCTTTACGCAGCGCGCCTGCTCAGTGGGGGGATAATTGCAGAGCATACATGAGTGGTTGCAGTTGCCCATAACATAAACGCTATACATTTCAAATTATATCGGGATCTTCGTTTTATATTATAAAACATTTGTGTTCCATTCATAGGAGTCTGTAGTTAGCCATAGCTGTTCCACTCATCAAGAGTGTTGAGTCCTTTCTCAATACTTTTGCAAAGAAAAATCCATTTACACTCAAGGCGATTCAAGATTGTCTGTTGGTTTCCTCCTCTGGTATTAGGCAAGAGCTGGTCGACCACTTGCCACTGTAGCTCGTTTTCTGAATGTCCTTTTTCCACGTAGTGTTCCACTAAGGGTGCAGATAACACTTTGCAGCGAATTCTGCTCCTGTGTTGCGAAATCCTGGTTTTTATCTGTTGGGTAGTTTGGCCAATATACAGTTGTTGGCATGGGCATTTAACACAATATATAACATTCTTAGAGTTACAATTAGTGAAAGTTTTCAATGTGTGTTTACAGTTCTCATATTCAAACACCTTAGTATTTTTCGTGAATTCGCAGGCAGGTGGGCTCAATATGAATTTGGCGGTGTGGCAGCAGGGCGCTGGTGCGGCGGTCTTCTGCCACACGCTAAAGTCATAATAAGGCCCTGTGTCTTAAATTAATACTTGCAGTGCTCACTATACGTGTTACATACCCAACGATTTGTACCTTCTAATGAAGCATCCCAGAGAACCGTCCAGCACAAGCCCATGTCACTCTCACAAGTGTGAGATAATATTTGTTTTCCAGTTTTTCTGCAGTCAACTGTAACATTTATTCACATTAATAACTACAAAACGAATCCTGTGATTTGTGATTAATATTTTGAGTGTGCAGTTGCAATTTTGTTTGTACACATGTTACACTCATACTTGTGGGTGGAACCCTAAAAACCTATAATAGTGCTAATGCGCACTCTACTTGGTACAATGATACATTCATCCACCAGAAGTGCAAGTCCTTCAAATACTTGATAAAAATGTGCCTACTGGTCTGACATGGCCTCGGCCTTACACACTGTGTAACGACTGAGCAAAGCAGCAAAGATCATCCTTTTTGATAATAGACGCAATTTTTATAAACTGAATATCATCTGAGTGTTACACATTTAAATAGCATCAATCAACTTCATCAGGATGAAAGGCTGAGATGGGCCCGCCAGGGTTTCGAACTTGGGGGTCACAAGTTTGAAACTAGAACTAAAACTAACTAGAACAGAACAGCAACTAGAACTTAACAGTAATTTACTGGAATGTCGTACTCTTTACAATATAATGAATATACAGTTGTGTATTGTAAAAAAACAAGATTCGACAAAACTGGGAATTAAAGTTTTGATTCTTTCCTTTTTGTTTGACTTCTCGCTTGGGGTGTGTACTAAATGTACAGTACATTGTCGGCTTGCTTGGAAAAGTGTTCCTTAAATAAACTAGGCCGCTTCAAACCGGAAATGGTGAAGAGCGAACATTCTGCGGACATGTCAAATTTTCGGCTGAAGACTACAAAATGGGCAGAGCACTCATGGGAATTCAGTCGTGTTCCTTGTTACTGCTAGAATAATATTCTGCAGAAACGACTGCAGGACTCTGCCGTGGGTCTGGGAGTGTGCTTGTGTGCCTGTGAAAGAAGGAAGGGCGGGAACTGAAGGCCGTGAAGAGTGGTGGTACTGCAGCAGAGTAAAGATTCAGGGGCATATTATCAAGGCAGGCGAAATGAAATTATCGCCGCTTTTGCGGACATTTTCAGCCGCAAAGCGGCGATAATTTCATCGCCCTATTAGCAAGCTGTTGCTAACAGCAGTTAGCGACAGCTTTAGGCGATAGCGAGCTGTTTGGGGCCCGCTTTGCATGTCAGCGATATTTATCGCTAATGACATGCAAAGTGGGCGTACCCAACCTGTTAGCGACTGAAAGCAGTCGCTAACGTCGCTATCGCCTATTAGCAAGGCAGGTGTAGCGATAAAAAAATTCACGCTAAGCGCGAATATCGCAAAAAACTAACGCCTGCTCAGACCAGTTCTTAACCTGTATATCCAATAGGAGGTGGATATTCAGGTTAAGACCCTATTGGCGTTAATGCATGAATATCACTGGTTTTCCAGCGATATTCACGCATTTCGCCGCTATCGCCGGATATTTTATCTCATTGGAGATAGTTGTTGCTAATAGCACGTTATCTCTGCGATAAAATCCTGCGATGCTAGGCGATAAAAAATTTTTGCTATGCTTTCTTAGCGATAAATATTGCTACTTGTTGATAATATGCCCCTCAGTTTTTTCAACCTGAAGATGAGGGCAAAAATGGAAAGCCTGTCTCCGCACCTGCTTTTAGAACTGCCATTGCTGAGCACAGGCAGGATCCGGCCCACTTAGATCCCTGGCTAAGGGTAGAGAAAATTCAGCCATTTATGAGAAATGAGGAATTATCGGAAGAATCAGTAATTCTGGGCCCAATTGCGCCAGTTATTCATATAGTTCTCCCTAAATTTTACACAGAGATTCCAGGGCAGATTTATGTTAACTGGCGCATCCCTGGGTGCGCCACAGTGCGCCACAGCTCCGCCACCCATGGTGTGCCGCATTTACAATGCGGCGCACCATGGGGCAAAAACGGCACAGATGCGTGATACAACTGTGCCGGAAAGGTGGCGCATTGCTGGAGTTGCGTCGCAAGCGCGACGCAGCTCCAGCAAGGCTCAGGGGTTCCCATCTTCACAATGCTGCATCAAGACCTACGCCTGCTTCAAGCAGGCGCAGGGTTTTGACGCAGCATTGGCCTGAAAGTGACTGAGTGAAATCTCATAGATTTCACTCAGCCACTTTCAGGAGGCGTTCCTGCGCAGGAACGCCCCCCCCCCTGCGCAAGAACGCCTCCTTATGGCGCAGGGCTTTACAACGTGACGCATCTCCTAGATGCGTCACGTTGTAAATAGGGCGCATTGTTTGCGCCGCCGTTGCGTCAAATAAAGTGATGCAATCGCAGCGCAAAGAGGCACAGGGGCCTCATAAATCTGCCCCTTCATCTGTTTTCAGTAGCCAATATCTCAGGGGAAAAATAAATAAACATTGGCAAAGTCAACAAAATTTGCCTTTGGGGCCTACTTGTTTTGCCAGTGGTTGGTAGTCATGCTGTGCAGCATCCTCAAAGCTGTGAGGCATAGTTTGGTTAAAGTGAAAAAAAAAAAAATCATATACGTGGCCACCTATGTCATTTTGTATGAGCAGCCACCACACGTGCCAGGTGACAAAATGACGTGGTTGCTTTCTTTTTAGTTTCTATTTTTATTTATTTATTTATTTAAACGGTTTTATATAGCACTGGCTAGACCCAAGGGTATCAGAGCGCTTTACAGGGGATTTGACTGAATTCACTATGCAGTTTCTAGTTACCGATCCAAGTCCGATAGGTAATTAAAAAGAAAACAAAAAGCGCAAATGTGTTTGATTTTCTTTTTTATAAAACGGGTGGGCGAAGTGGGAGGAATGGGCGGAAAAAACATGGTTATGAAGCAAAAGGGGGTTTGAAGCAAAACACGAAAAGGTAGGGGAAACTGAAGCAAGACGGGGAGGGTAGGAGTGCAAGGAAGCAACAAGGGGAGGGCGGTAGACATGGAAGCAACATGGCGGTGGGCAAGGGGACACTAGCTCACTACAAAGTAACAGTCAACCTCCACTCTCAGAGCCCAGCTTCCCATTCAATCATTAGTTGACTGCATCTGTGCCTTTGACCCTACAAAGCACTCTGCTGTCTTCTGGTGGCTTGCATTGTGCAAACACCAAATACACACATGCATGCATGCAGGTAATTTGAGTAATACAGGTTGTGGGCAGGAGGACTGATAGAAGGGAGTGACAATCAAGAACTGAAAGGAGAGGAAGGACAAAGGAAGTGTGATGAGCTAAGGGAGGGTTGTAGTGCTACGAGAAAGGTTTGGGCTGCAGCAGTTGATACACATAGACACAGGAGTAATCAAAACAGAAGACAAGACAATCAAACTAAAGGCTTTGCTTAAGTAGCTGCATGAGAAGGATTACAACAGTGCACTACTTCAGGAAACAAACCTTCTGAAGCAAGATGCACCTAGATTTAAATCATTTTGGTTTCTCTGTCAATATCACTCCCATGCACTTAATAAAACTAAGGGCTCTTCAATATTGTTGAGACGAGACCTAGACTTTCATCTTGAGGACCTTACATTTCATCCATACCCCACCTTTCTTGTCCCAACCATACTCTACAAAAGCTGGGGTCCCTCAAGGCTCTATCATCTCGCCCATGCTTTTCAACATTTACGGGAAGTCATTACAGGTACTGATCAATCAATTTCAACTCATGTGCTATAACTATACAGATGACACACAAATACTCCTTCAACTGGAATGCCCCAAAGACATTGGAAACTAGCATATTTTCAGCTGTCTCAGAGTCGTGGATCAATGGATGACTTTGAGCCATCTCAAATTGAATGCTTCCAAAACAGAAATACTCACGTGTGACGATTGGAAACATGACCCGCTTGCCGCCTGGCCTGATGAATTGGGATCACCGCCTATAGTATTGAAGGTAGTAAGAAACCTCGGAATGACCATGGACTCCAAGCTATTGATGAATGCCCAAGTGGACAAACTAGCAAGATCAAGCTTTGTAACTATAAAAACTCTGCGACGAATGTCCCCGAATTTGGGATTCCCATACAAGGTCCAAGCTACCATCTCCCTTGTTCTGTCTACAAAAAAGGAAAAGCAGCCGGGTTGTAGGAGTCTGCACTACCTGGTTTCGTAGTATGCTATTATTGCCTACCTCAAATGATCAGCTGTCCCTTGACCAAAAATAGGAACATATATAGTGCTGAAAGTGGATGAGAGGCAATAAGAATGAGTAACAGGAAAAGTAATACAGCGTATACAAGTTGACAATCAATCAAAAAGTTGTCGATGAAAATCTTTGTGTAGCTTTATTACAGGTATGCTTGGTGTACATTCTTTGGAAACAGCCTAGGCGTTTCGCCCATGGGCTTCTTCGGGGCTGTAATGGCATACAAGATACAGATGTTTTAAAAGCCATAGATCAAAGACAGCAGTCTTCAGTGTGTGAGTGGAGGAGGAGTAGTGCAGAGGTGTAAAAGAGAGAGCAGACCGGGAAGAAGGAGAAGAGGGAATAGGAGTGTGATTGGGAATTACGTGAGTCCAAGTGAAGGCCGAATAGGGAAAGTGTGCCCCGGCAATTGGGGCACAGTGAGAGGAGAGAACGGAAATGTCAGTGTGGAACAGTGAAAGTGGAAAGGAAGGCAACACAGCCTAGAGAAATAGTAATATTCCCTAAACATCCCAGTGTCAGTGATTGGGTTCAGTGTGAGCAAGGTCTCATGAGTGATAAGCTCACCGATTAGCAATGCTGTTTGGTGGGCATCGTAAGCAAAGTTAATGAATATGAGAGATCGATAGTGACAAAGCCAAATATGGAAAGAAGAAAAAAACAATATCTGTACCTGTGGCACCAGAAAAGGTATGTCTGTAGTGGTTCAAGAGGCATCCGAGAGTAATCATATCTCAGACTCTATTTAGTGGACATGCCCTATGGCCCAGATATATTGGGTGGCTCTGCTGGGCACCATAAAAGATATTACAGGAATCGCCTTTCCAGAGGACCAGCTAGTGATACAGTTTGGTCATCCAGGAGAGCACTGGACATATCCCATGTACCATCCCTCAGGTCGCATTGTCACGCAACTGCTATTAGAGGGTTGAGTAACACTGGCACGCCATGGAAACAAAAAGGACTCCTCCACTAGGTCTAGTGGGCGGCTCACCATATGCCTGACCAGATACAGAATAATACCCTCCTTAGAATGTGGGGCTACGTGGACCAAGGCCTACTGTAGGAAGCTGGCTCTGTATACACCATACAAAAGTGAGGTATAGTGTACACATAGTCCAGGGAAACCCCAAAGGTAGGCAGAGGTAAACGTAGATAGCACCTTACTCTCTGTTTGTGGTAGTGTGGTCAAGCAGTAAGGCTGTATCAGAGGACAGTGTTAAGCATTTCTTGTACACACTCAGTCAGCAAATGAATTCACACACTCAAAGACTGTACTTCAGATAAATTGTTTTTGTATAAAAATATTCTTTTAGTTGTTTTATTTTTAGAGCCAAGCAAGCCTGGCACAGGTAAGCAATAAATACTTTACAGTAGTAATGCAGTTGTAACACAGTTTGGATTGCAATTGTATATGCACTTTGTTTACAGTACTGTTACTGACAATGCAATGCTTTGGAAATACAGTACAAATACTTTGTATATGCTTTTTTGTAAAATTACCCGTAGATTACTGAGCAGATTACTTTTCTTACACAGTACAGTATACCTAGATACTGCACTGAGACATTTCCTGGTGATGAAAAGCGTTTTTGTTATTTAGTATAATTTTAAAAGGATTTGTTAGATTTTCCAACTCCACACGAAGAAACTTTTCACAGAAAAACAGTTAATGTTATCCTATGGAGAAAAATAGTGTTATCCGTTAACAGGTAAGTACTTTGTTGTGGGAGCTGGTATTCTGGGATAAGACTCAGCGGTCCCCCAGGGTCAAAGATGCAGTCTTGTTACACCCTCTGCTGCACTATTGTGGCCAGGTGCAGAGTGCTGAGGCCCAATGTTATCCAATGGGGAAAGGGGGCCTACGGTTGGTGGCTGCTTACGAGAAAGGCCACTGTATTGTAGGAGCAAAGCTCCTGGAGTTAAGCTCAGGGCAAATGGGGGTTCAAGCCAGCACAAAAGGTGAACTCTCAGCGGCACTGGGGCAGCCAGGTGCAGAGTGCTGTTTTGGTGTTGGGCGCCCTGTAGTTTTCAATGGGGTTTCTCCGGTTTGCAAACACACTGCAGGTTCGGGGACTAAGGTCTTCTGGGTACTACCAGCACTTGTAGTGGTAAATTGGGATGCTGGTGGTTGGTTAGGCACGGTCGGTTGGGCCACCCAAGGCTGTGGGGCATCGGGTGCAGGGATGCCTTTTGGGTCGGATCTTCTTACCAGCAAACCGGATGGTCAGGGGGGACCTTCCGTTTTGAGGCTGCAGGCGTCAGCAGGTTCGAGGTGGTGACAGGCCGGTAGAGCTGAGGCCAAGTCAGTAGGAATCAGCCTCTTGTTAGCTTTGACACGGCTGTTCGGTCCGTAGTCTTCTTTTCTCCTTCTGGTTTCTTGTCTGCCTTCTTGGTTCAGGGCTGCCGCCCCTAAATACTGTATTCAGGGGACATTTTAGGGGTCTCTGGGTCAGTAGCCAATGGGCTACTGACCTTAGAGTGACTACACCCTTGGTGTGATCACCCCAAGTGGGGTATTGAGCACAATCCCTAATCCTCATTGGGGGATGCCTGCATTCTGCAAGATGGCAGGCACTGGAGAGTGGGCTGCACCTCGCCTCCCCCACCTGACTAGGGGGGTTGGCAGAGGTGGGCACACCTTCTGGGTTGGCTACTTTTTCCCACCTGTCTTCCCACTGAAAAGGAGGGTAAACAGGAAGGGGGCCTGCTCCTGATAGCAGGAGAGGCTGAGGGTCGCATTACAAAGACTGCAAGGCCTTTGAAGCTCTCCTGCCACAGATGGCTCTTCCTGGCCAGGGGGAGGTGTGACCACCTCCTCCCAGGAAAGGCTTTGTTTCTGGGGGTCGGGGAGTAAAGGCTCCTACCCCAGGGGTCCAGAAACATGTCTTGTGGTTTCAGACTGGTGTGTACCAGTCAGGGAACCCACCAGAAGCTGGTCGTTTTTCAGGAGGCATCTCTAAGATGCCCTCTGAGTGCATTTTTCATTAAATCCCACACTGGCATCAGATGGTTTAATGTGCTGAGAGGTTTGATACCAAACTTCTCAGTTTTCAGTGCAGCCATTATGGTAGTGTGGAGCTCACAATGACAAACTCCCAGCACCATATACTCCTAATGGCTGTACAGCACTTACAATGCCTAAGAATTGACTTAGACACTCCAGGGGTACAGAGCTCATGCACCTGTACCCCTACAGTGTCCTTCCCTATCGCTCATAGCATGTAGCTTACTGGTGTGGACCTATCCATACACCAGTCTTGTCCCCTTGGAGCTCTCCTCTTCTCTGCCCTTTCCTGTCCTAGGCCCCTCCCAGGAAGTCCTGTCATCAGGTAGCTAGACAGCTGACTGTCAGTGCAGTCAGTCCTGCTATCAGTGACATTAGACCCAACATTATATCTCACCTCTACTGAAAAATCCCCTGCATATCCTTTATAACTCTTCCTGCTGGTTCTTTTTAACTTGCGCATATTTGAACTGGTCCCTTTAACTGGGTGTGACTCCCATGTGAGTTTTTCCTTGCTCTCCCACTCTATGATTTTGTACTTGACTTTGCCGTTCAGTGCGGGTCATGGTATGGTGGATATAGAACAAATTCAGGATTATGTTTGTCTTGATTCTCGGCGGTGATCATTGTCCCATTTCTTTCAACAATTCACAGGAGCAGAGGTCATATCTTATGTCTGTCTTTTGGGCCTACTGCTGCTTTACCAATACCCAGATACCGGTTTGGATGTCTGAAACTTTGGTGCATTTTGGTGCATCAGTGTGTCCATTCATTGTGTTTTTTTGCGTCTCACACCCATAATTTGGTGCCTACTTGTGGATGTGCTCTTGGTTTAGCCTGTGATACCGGCTTAGTATTCTGGTTCAGAGGCCCTGACCATACATGAGGGAGGCAGTCCATTGTCCAGGGGTGCTATGTGGGGAGTTTCAATATAGTCTGACTATTGTGTTTAGGGTGTGCTGCAGTAGTAGGGTCTTCAATTCCGCTTGCTGGATTGCCTTCTTCAAAGTCTGCATGAAACTCACCACTGGACCATTGACCTGTGGCCAGAGAAGTGATTTTTTAGGGTTTGAAATCTAGATGTGTGGGGAACTCTTCAAATTCGTGTCCCTTTACCTGGATCTGTGTTATATCCTGCTAATGTCAATGCAATGCTATTCTACCACCAGTGGAATGTTAATGTGATGATGCTGTCAAAATATTGGGGATCTGTCAGAGAAGTCACAGTTGACTGTTCTGAGCTGCCTGCTGGGATTTTGATCTTGTCTACTTATGGTCTCCCTGTGATCTTGTATTATCTTCAATGAATCAGGAATCATCTGAACGGAATGGACTTGATCACTAGAGTCGGTTATCTGGCTTGATGACTTCAAGAGTGCCACATTCCATGACTATCTCATCTAGCTTGGCGAGAACTGATTTCACACATATGGATGAGGTCTGTTTCGCAGTGTGGAATCTTGAATATTTGTCCATCACTCCCATCACTTATTCGCCTGATTGTATTGAGCCAAAAAAGTCTATTGAAATGGTGTGCCATACGTTCTCCAGACTTGAGAATATTTGAAGGGGAGGGGGTTTTCTAATGACATTGATGGTGGTACCACTTGACTCATTGCAAAGTTTAGGTATTCTTCGGTGGGTGAAGTGGTGCTTTTCTTCACATTGAGAGGATGGCAAGACATTTAGCTTGCTGGGTAGTTCTCTTTCCCCAGATTGTGTCGAATGGAATATAGGTATTCTTGTAGGCAGATTCCCCACTGCTCAATTCTCATTTTTGCTTGGGGATTTTCAAAAAAAGATGAGAGCTTGGTGTTCAGTTGTTATTTCAAGATGTTTAGTCCTGCCCAAGTTCTTGTATCCTTTTTAAATATTCCTCAGCCACTTTCATCCCAATTTTTCCAGAGATTACGCTCCAACATGATTACACTTTACTGGGCGGGCCGCCAGCCAAGTATTGCATAGGATACCCTAATGCTGCTCTACACACATGGAGGGCTGGGGGCTCCTGACTTTAAACTTTATGCTTACTCAGCCCAGGCTAGTTTTCTTCACTTTTGGCTACACCCCATGCCATTCCAACCGCACGTCGCAGTAGAAACCGACCTTGCTGCCCGTGGCCAATACCGCTATATTCTTTCCCTGTACGGCCCCTAAGGGCGAAATTGACACTGTTGAATGTATGCACTGGGCCTGGGAGAGAATACGCAAACACACTGGAATCCTGAGACTCTATGCCACAGCTATGACGCTGGCGAACAACCCATCATTCCCTCAACTCCAGACATCTGGTATGGCACGACGTGCTGCTTCACTTGGCATTACCAAAAATGCAGATCTGGACCCAAATGACCAGTTCCTTACTTTTCAGGAGATTACTACTCCCCTAGATAACCTGCTGTACTTTCAAATCTGCGCCACGTGTAAAGATAGTAATGCCTCATTTCCCCCCCCATCGGCCCAATGCACCGAGCTAGAATATATATTCACACTACCGCTTCTCCACGTAAACTGATCACTAGACTCTATGGGCCAGATGCATCAAAGGGTTTTGCCCATTCTGTGCCTATGGGAAAAAGTGTTGATGCATATGGCCCTATGCCCTGACGCTTGTAGCTTCCCTAGCCGACACTGAGCGCACACAACTAGCCTGGATGTCTGACCTCTGGGATGTTCCCACACTTGTACAGTGGACGCACTGCTGCAATCAGTCCCAAAAAAGGTTTGTCAAATTACCGTTTACGCCTCATACATTTTAAGTACCTGCATAGGCTATACCGCACACCTATTGTGCTTCATAACATGGGACTGATTGCAGACTCTAACTGCATGAGATGTGCTGCTCCCGACGCCACATTTATACACTTAGCCTGGACGTGCCCTAAGGCTACGGCCTTCTGGCATGACGTATGCCGCATCATAAGTGACATCACCTTGGACACCCTAGCTCCAGATCCCATGACCTGTCTGTTGGGCTATGTCAAAGATATGCTGGATGCTGGTAGACGTTTGTCAGCCATGCTGCTCATACTGGCTCGGCGTCGTGTGGCGATCCATTAGGGTCGGAAACCTGCACCAGCTCCTAAGGCCTGGTTGGCAGACGCAGCATATTGCCAGACTCATTTAACTGAATACTGGAACCTCATGCCCTCAGCCATTTGACCACATGACATAGGGGCACTCCTGGTAGCGTACCTACAGAGATCAGACAGTAACTCTCCCTCTCCAGATCACTCAAGAGCAGACCTGGACATGCCCATGAGAGTCATGGTTGAAAACGACGATATGGACTCTTACATTAGCATGACACAGTGATTTTGTATGAACTAATTTTCGGATTGTTTTGCAAACTGGAATATGCGTAATGTAATCTCAGGGGCTACCATTGCGTGGCAATGTTCATGTACTCATGCTATTGCTATTCCATTCTACTTTGTCTTCTAAATGCATAACCTGTAATGTTTGTTTTACCCGAATAAAGTTAAAAAAAAAAAGATTTCAAAATCTTTACCAAAAACAAAGATGCTGTAGTGTTCACAGACCCAAACTACAGCCAGGCTCCCCTTCTGTGCTTGGGAGTAGGATTTTTCAACACCCAACTGAGGCTGGCATATAATATGATGTGTGTGATTGAGGCAATGTTGTGCTAAGATGGATCCCAAGCCCACTGGGCTGGCGTCCACCGTGATCTCTGTGGACCATGTTGGGTGAAAGCAAGGCATGTTGGTGGCACTGCTAAATCTCTTTTTGATTTTGTGAAATGCTTGTTCACACACTGATGCCCATTCAAATTTGAGTCCTTGTTTTGTCAGTTTCCACAGGACAGTGCTTATGGTGGCATTGTCCTTAATGCATCAAGCAAGCACAGTAGCTTGCCTTTCATAGGAATGACCTGAAGTTGCATACGTCTTTGGATGCAGGTGTCTTGTTTAGCCCTTTAATTGTATAGGTATCAGGTCTCACGCCATTGTTTGAAAAGATGAACCAATTAAATGTTTGCAACCTCATGACCACACCTGTCTTTCTGTGTTGCGCTCGGGTGCTATTTTCAGTGGGGATTCCAACGGTGTTGGTCTTTCTGGCCTCTCACTGATGACAGTTTCTATGGGCTCCTGGACATTTGATACTGACCCTTTCCCTGGCTTTGTCCCAGACAACATGACTTCTTCCTTCTCTTGGCCTTTGTCTTGTGCTATCTTTGATGTGCCTTTCGTTTTGTCGACTTTGCCTGCTTTGGTGTTCCTTGCTTGTTAGCTGACAGATTTTTGGGGATTCCCCTGGTGTCTTCAATTGTTCCTAATCGGCGCCTGACTTTAAGATGGTTGCCCCATAGACTGAATTCCTAAATTCTTATAGTTTTGACTCAATGTGTCTCTGAATTGCTTGGGTCATGCTGCAAATATTCTTCTTTGCGCACTGATTACCCTTTATGTACTTCTGGACCTCATGGTCACCTGCTGCACCTGTGTTCCTTGCTTGCACTTGTTGCCTTCAGAGATGCATGCCTGTGAGCGGTGCTGGAAGAAGGCAATCCGCCAGTGTACTTGTTGCTTGCGCTAATTTGCCGTTGCGCTCATTGCTTTTGTTTGATGCGGTCAAGCTCTAATATTGTATTGTGCTTTGGGTCAATTTCAGCTGCACTTTTAGCACAATTGTGCTCAGTTTTGGCCTGCACAGTGTGCCTTTGGGTTCACCTTTGTCACCAGTGTAGTGTTCTGTCCTCATACCAGAGATGGGTGGATCGATCTCACTGAGAAGCTCTTTGGCAAGTAAAGAGGAGAAAGGCAGCAGGGTGGAAAAGATTGCTTTATAATGCATTGTGATTTAGTACTTATTTATATTAACCCCTCCCCTGCTGATGACGGAACCGCTCCGTCATCAGCTACGGTTGGGCTGTGCTGATGACGGAGCGGTTCCGTCATGGCCCGGCCGCCGCGCCTGCGCGACGCTGATTTCGCGCCTGCGCGGCGCGTTCTATTAGGCGGGCGGGGCCATGACGGAACCGCTCCGTCACGAGCACAGCTCAACCGCGACTGGTGACGGAAGGGTTCTGTCACCAGCATGCGGCCGCCGCGCGGCCGCCCCACCCCGTTAGCGCTGCGGCGGAATAGCCGCAGCAGCGAAAGGGTTAAAATATTGATTTTTTTTGTTTAAATTTGTTTTTATTATGGTTTATAAGTTTTTCATAGCATCTGCAATACAGCATAACTTTCATAGTAAGACTGTACAAAACAGTGCAGTTGACACAAGTCAAGAAGTTAATTCCCTTTGGGCGAATTAGCATCAATACCAGAGTACTTAAAAACAAACAATAAACTCGCTAATACATAAATGTAACAAGGAAGCAATGATAGAAATGAGAAATTCAAAGCACGTGAAAACACTACATTAAAATTAAATCTCAGTACAATTTATTAACATACATTATATTGATTAAAAATTGGGAAACATACACAGGACGGAACAATAATGAATATCCAGATAGATCAGACGGTGTACGCGGGACGTTTCGTATTAAACGAAGGAGGACGGACAAGGAGAAAATAGACTTTAGGTTCATGGTTTTAACCGGTTAACCAGAACCAGGCAAAGATTTATGACTTGTACCTTCCCTGAAATATGTGTCTCAGCGCAATAGATTTTGTGCACACTACCGCGTACTGGGTCCATTAAATTTAAAACTCTATATTACAGGTATATGGCTGGTGGTACTATTGAATGTGGAATTGAGACCATGCTTCTGCCATTCTTTTAAATTAGAATACTATATACTCTAAGAGGATAATTCGCTGCACGAATATCTGATATAAAGGATAAGGAGGAAGTATACCCCTTATGACGCACTGAAAAATGTATTTTATGCCCGAGAAATATTGGGAAACAGTGATACATATATCCTGATGAAGGTGGTCATATTTTGCTCAAACCACCGAAACGCATCAATGCTCAAGGAGTGAATTTGGATTAAGAAATTAAGGAAAATTCAAAATAACTGTCAAATTTGAGTTTAGTCCTTTTTCCTGTAGCTCCTTTTTTATTTGGAATGTTTTTTATTCATTATTGTTCCGTCCTGTCTTGCCATCCTCTCAATGTGAAGAAAAGCACCACTTCACCCACCGTAGAATACCTAAACTTTGCAATGAGTCAAGTGGTACCACCATCAATGTCATTAGAAAACCCCCTCCCCTTCAAATATTGTCAGGTCTGGAGAACGTATGGCACACCATTTCAATAGAATTTTTTGGCTCAAATACAATCAGGCGAATAAGTGATGGGAGTGATGGACAAATATTGCTTCCTTGTTACATTTATGTATTAGTGAGTTTATTGTTTGTTTTTAAGTACTCTGGTATTGATGCTAATTCGCCCAAAGGGAATTAACTTCTTGACTTGTGTCAATTGCGGAACCCTATCCCTTTGGTCTTGGGGTCCCTCTCTCTTTTATTAGAGACAAAACAGTGCAGTGACATGTTACATCACAGCCATTTACCCTAAATTTCAAGTCCAGT
Source organism: Lissotriton vulgaris (assembly GCF_964263255.1). Classification (NCBI taxonomy): domain Eukaryota; kingdom Metazoa; phylum Chordata; class Amphibia; order Caudata; family Salamandridae; genus Lissotriton; species Lissotriton vulgaris. Next base: position 250,186,905 of record NC_141694.1, read on the forward strand.
GCGCAGTCAGCTGGAGTAATGTCTTTGCAATCAGAACTCAACTATAATCAACATAGCAGTGGTATTACATAACATTTACCACACCCCTTCTATCATCTGTATCATGCTTGTACATGCCCTCAAGTAACATCTGATGTTGCTACGTGTCTTCGAATTGTCCCAGCTGCCCAATTTTGCTCACGCAGTATGTGACGTTAAGCTCATATGCCTGCCTATGCCCAGGGGTTATATGTCGTTACCACGAATTCCGTTGCAACGCATGCCTTTTCCACGCATGCGTTACCACGGAATTCGTTTTCCCCTCATCATCTTTTCCACGTCGTTGTTACATTCTAAAGAGGAAGCGGAAGTTTATTCCACTTCCTCTCTTTCGACGCTGATTTCTATGGCACGGCGGGATCGTTTTTTTATGGGGGGGGGGAGACCCCCCCCAACCCCCCTTTTTAATCCTACGTTTTTTTTTTTCGTGGTTTAGACTATCGTTGTAGGCATACGCGTTGAAAAGACGTTTACGTGGTAAGTGCCTCGTTGTAAACGTTACGCGTGGTAATGCCTTCGTTGTTAATGATGTTTCCCATGCCGAGGTTCCTTATCAATGTGTCCTCTAGGACCTCATTATGTGCCAGCCGCTCTGCTGTCTGACCCTCGACGCTCTCAGGTACGTCCACTAGTGCTTCCGGGTGTTTCTGCCAGGCTGTGCGGAAGTCTGATAAAGTTGCGTCCCACACCAACGCCAACGGCTGCTTCCGCAGCCCCATCGCGTCCTCGCGGTGGAGCGCTATGCTTTCCGCTTTTATATTTAAATATTGTTATTGGTTGTATGTGTTCTGCATTCCATCGGAGCTGTCACTGTTTCTATGGAATGTAGACTACACTAGGCATTTGGTAACCTGCTGCCTTCCCTTGAAGGTGGTTTTGGTGTGCTGCAACAATAAAGGGGATACATTGCAACACTTTCGACGAGCTACAGAGGAGCATTTGGCAGAAGTAAGGGCCCAGAAACAATACTACCACTAAGGATTATTCTAAAAATTGAATTTGAATAATTTATACGCTCTCAGTCTCTGACAGATCCTTGCAAGGAAATCTGATTGTTATAAATTAACCGACTACAAAATATTTCCCAGGAGTGCAGCCTTTAAGTGTAATTTTGACTTCATTTACTTATACCAACGGTTGGCAGCGCAGGGAGCACAAGCAGCTGAGCTCTGCGCTCGTGGAGAATTCCTTGCCTCGTAGGACGCTTGGAATCTGAGTGCGATGTACACACGCAGCAGAGTTCAATTACAATTTAAAGAACGATCTCTGACGTCAAGAACGACCTGCCTACCCCAAGGTTAAACCTTCCTTCCTAGCACAGCAAGTCAGTATCTTTCTCCTCACACCGTGTTTATCATGCAGCGTTTGGATGTAGTCCAGTGGCGGCTGGTGACATTTGAAAGTGGTAAGGCGCAAATCTTTGGGACCTGTTGGCGAGCAAGCCTGATTGTCTCTCCCACACACACACACACACACACACCATTTGCAAGTTAATGCAGGGAGAGGGTAATGAGAGGAGGACACAGCTAACACACACCACATCAGTCACCCGCACAGGACGGTCAGCTTTCTTATCTGCCCAGCATATAGAAGCAAACTACATAGCTTTGTACACAGCCTATCAGCAGAAGCTATATTAACAACTATCATGCGGCGGAGTGGATGGGGGGGGACGGGAGGTGGGATAATTAAGGTTTAGTGAAAAATATCTCCCACTGCATGTCTATTCTGAAATCTACAACCACAAAACTCAGAGTCGGATCTATTAATGTAGTTTGTTAAGGGGATAAACATGACAGTGCTTATCCTCCCACTCTTCCCAACACTTCATGCTTAAATGCTGTGGAGCAAGCTGCACCATGCTTGGACATGTTTATGAACTTCACATACCTCAACCAACGTTTTCTACATAGGACATACTCCTTCCAAAGCCCTTCCAATTATGCACTCCGAAAAGGCGCAATCAAAGCACCTCGAGGCCTCATTATGGATAAGAAGTGCTTTACAAATATTACAATGCAATACAATACCCACGCCATTCCCCGTCTACCCATGCAACCTTATTTTCCTGCTTGCTTGGCTCTCCCATTCTACCTCCTTGTATCTGTGAACTCTGTCTACACGGGTCATGGTAAAAGTGGAATACAGATGAACTACCGATACCCTTTCCATAACATTTTTAGGTAATCCTAGAAAGTGTTTTTGTGATTTTTTTTCTCTTTTATTTATTTACCCCTGGACCCAGGATTTGATAACAGGTCAGTGAGTATTTTTTATACTATTATCTTCTCTTTGAAATCCAGAAATGCCAATTGTCTTAATTTAAAATCTTCAAAAAGGATTCTCCAAGAAAGTGTCATGTAATGCTGTTTGAGGCCTGCAGGGCACACAGTCATTACTGCTATCCACCCGGTGGTACTGATTTATTTAAACTGTGCTTTTATTTGTAAAGCACATACGGAATTCCCGCAACTATAAATGTCAATATACTAAAGTGTGTAGAGGAAGACAGTTCAAAATAATAGAATCAATACAAGAGAAAATACCTTTAGTTGATTTCTCGAAGTGCCTGGCTAGTTTTTTCGAATATTTATTGGTCTTTGTATCGCACCAACCAGACTTCTACAAAAATACTGACTCTTTTTTTAAAATTTGTGCATGAATTAGGTTTTTGGACAGACAAAATGTCTTATTCACGTAGAAACAATATACAATCGAGATTGATAATTAACTATTCATTGTTAGTAGCTTTAGACACTACATTGAGGTATAAAACATACTATGACAGCTACATAGGATGAGCAAGGTCAATTGAAGTGTGAGAAATCGCCACGTTCAGACCTATACAACGGATGCGTTTACCACCTGCTGCAAGAAAGTGGTAAATTTATTCTTATGCCTCTGGGTACTGTGGAGGGCGGGGGCATTGAGGTTTGGGTAGTAGGGAAGGGAAGGTAAAGGTAAGTTTTGCGCTGTTCACTCCCACACCAAAAAAGACAGGAATGCAGCTTGGATGCAAATGCAGCCAAAACCTCTTGAGATATTGCCGAGAAAAATCATCTTCTGGAAAAAGCGGGTCCTGCTGTGTTCCCACAACCGGTAAAACCAGATGCCGGATCACAGGCCCACTGTGAAACATACGGAGCGAATTCCATGCTGCAAGTCCTCTGCGGCTAACTCATAGCAGGGTCCATATGGTAAAAATGTTGTTTTAAAAGTGGGAACGCCATTAATAGTCATAAAGAATGAACAGCCCAGTGGTGAAAGTTTGCTATGAGCTTTCGAAGCATTTTGCCAGCCTTAATGTTTTTGAGGGGCATCCATCTGGGCTGTTGGTTGACCATCCTGAGGCGTATCCATCACATGATGAATTGTTTCTGGATGCAATGTAAGTGCCCGGTCGGATTCGATCTCTGAGTGCACCATCAAATAGAATACTTTATAAATAGATTATATACATTGGCAATGGCCGAACAGGAGCCACAGCATTTCGTTAAGTTTTCATACTGCAGCCCTGAAAACATACATGATGGTTTGCATGATGAATGAAGACTATTTGCCCTTGTTCTAGGCCTGTGTCAAGTTCATATATTTATTTATAAAACGTTCATATTAACAAACGAAACTTACCTTAGTTAATGGCTTCCCGCTTTTCTTTCCTGACTGAGGCTTCAGACTTCCGACTCCCGCCATCGCTGTAGAAGTCCGACGTCATCAGAAGGCAGCAGGCAGCCTCCCTCCCCTCCACAGCAGCCAGCGCTGTGATTGGTTCGGCCGGCTGCCCTACCAACCTCATTTATCTCTGTATGCTGCAGCACAGCAGCATACAGAGAGACGGGGAGAGTGGTAGGGGTTACTCGAGGGCAGGGGGTAGCGGCTTGCCTACTGTGTTAATACTGTCTGTTTGGGTAGCCTCTCAGGCTGCCCAAACAGACAGTATTACCAACACTGGGCAAGCCGCTCCCCCCTGCCCTCGAGTAACACCGCCCACACAGGAACTTCTGCTTTCTCGCCGTGCGAGAAGGCAAGGCAGAAACAAATGGTAGTTATTATCATTGGTAATAATTAATAACTACCTTTGTTTGCCTTCTCGCACGGCGAGAAAACAGGGGGGGCGGCGCCCAAACGCCCCCATGGACGTCGGTGTTTCCATCTATCCGTCCCTTTCTGCCACTGGTGGATACATTTCTTCACCTTCATACATTCACTTCAATGGGCCTTTTATAAGAGTGAGTTCATTGAATGATTCTGGACCTATTGTATTTTTCTTTAGGATTTTGACTCTTTGGGGCAGATTTACAAGCCCCTTGCGCCTCATTTATGCCGCCGTTGCGTCACTTTTGTGACGCAGCGGCGGTGCAAATCCTGCTCCATGGTGCGGGGGTACTTACAACGTGACGAATCTGGGAGATGCGTCACATTGTAGTGCCCTGCTCCACATGTAGGCGTTCCAGCGCAGGGGGGGCGGTCCGGTGCAGGAACGCCTCCTAAAAGTGGCTGAGTGAAATCTACAAGATTTACAGCCAAGGATGGTTTGTGTCAGACTGTCAAGAGGTGTGTGTTGGAGGGTTGGCCTACGAAGGCAGAGGTTAATCCATAGTTGCTATCTTTCCTGATAGTGGCTGGGGAATTGGAACTGTGAGAAGAGCTTTTGTTCAATGAGGGCAAATGTTTCCTTCTGAGTGATATGCAAGATGTGATTTTGATTTGGGCTCATAAAGTACACCCTGGAATGTCACTGGTTGCCAAGTATGGACAGGATGGGTGACAGGACCATAAGAGAGTGATCCAGCGTTTTCTGGGCCCACTTTCCTTACCATATAGCTTCCTCCAACAAACTTTTTTTTTACACACTAAGGGTGTGGGAGAGTTATCATGTCATCAGTAAGTATCAATTAACGGTGTTAACCATTTGGCTACATAATAAGGACCAAAAATCAATAACTATATTTAAGGTTTATTACAAAGCAATAATCAAGTTCAGGTACACAACACTTAACACCATGCTATAAAGGGAAAAAATAACAAAAGATTAGCTAAACCTCTGAAAGAAATTAAGACGGATCTATATTAGGCACACAAACAGTTCAGTTAACGCAATACAAAAGGGCAAAGAAGGATTTGATGCTCAGAGAAAGGTCTAAAGTCCTCTAGTCTATACACTGAGTAATCTAACCCCCAGATTAATCAAAGTGCCGTTTTGCGAGTCCTTAATAGCGATTTTTAAGGAATGGCTATTAAAGACTCGCAAAACGGGATGCATGTAGAAATCGCAATATTTTTTTAGATTTCTACTGCTTCCTTATTTGCGATTCGCTAATTGCTAATCGCAAATAAGGAATGGCTTTTCCATTCATTCCTATAGGAATGAATGGGGAGTCATTCCTTATTTGCGATTAGCAATTAGCGAATTGCAAATAAGGAAGCGATTTCAAGGGTGCCAGGGTGTCCAAAGGACACCCTGTAGCACCCCTGAAATGCAAATGTACACTGGTGTTGCGCACACACATGTCCAAAGGACATGTGTGTGTGTAACATACAACTTAGAAAAATGCATTTTTCTAAGTTTTCGCTATTTACCACGAAGTTACACTTCGCGGTAAATAGCGGCCCCATATTGCGAATGCGCAATTTTAAAAATGTTCATGAATAGCATTTAAGGAATCTCTAATTGAGATTCCTTAAATGCGATTTTTTGCAATTTAGCGATTTCTCTAATTGCGATTCTTGCATTTGGGATGATGAATCCCAAATGCAAAAATAGCGCTCGCAATGGGCCCTTTGCGAGCCGATTTTCTGGTTGTAAATCTCCTAAATCAGAGTCCAAGCTAAAACGATGCTTCTGCACCCTAAAGAATAATAAAATCAGGGAATTTCCATAAAGGAAATTAGAACAAGGCGAGGGAAAGTTAAGTAGGAAGGTGTCAGCATTTCAGAAGCTTGGTCAAGAGTCTTCTAGGGGTCAGAGAATAAGCGTTAGCAAAAGCCACACTTAAGCATGAATCAAAGGTAAGCATACAGGTTTGAACCTCTCAAAGTCCATAGGAAGCAGGAAATCAGGGGGGGTGTCTGCAAGACACCCATAAGAGAAAGTCTGCAAGGAGTAGCTGAAAAAAGCCTGGAAGAGTTCTCTCTCAAACGTATCTGTAAAGGTTCTGAATTCTGACAATGTGAACACTTGATTATAATATACACAAGTCTTCTGGGTAACACCCCTTTGTACATATCATCAGGGGTCCGTTGTTCAAATCTCTTCCTCATGTAGCAGACTGCAACATCAGGGGTAAATATCACACTGGACATCTTCTTCTCACACACAGGTTAGATTGCAATATTGCTGAATAAGCCTTTCAGTTGACGCCCTGGCTCCTCATGTTCTTGTGTCAAGGCCTTCTTCTCAGGCTCTCTCCTCTGTCGCTAGTACAATAATGTATCTATTCTGAAATCAAATAACGCATGTGAATACCTGCAAGAAATGTCCCGTTAGCAGAAAATGGAAAACAGTATTTATGCAGCACTGTGAAATACAGGCCTAGTCAGGACAAGTTAAAGCATTAACTCAATGGTGCACATTTAATATGCGTGTGCACATTTAAACGCAAAGTAATATAAGTTTCTAGCACATTAGATTTCCATTACATTTAACATACAGTAAATAATTAAAATAATCATGTGTAAGTATGGCTAGGAACTACATTTACACACTGTGGAACAATTTACCGACAGATTTGAGACTCACAGATGACTATCTTATCTTTAGGAAAAAACGTAAAACAACACTGTTCCCTAATACCCACTAAATCACAATATCACCATCAACAACTACCAGTTATATGTACATTGTTAATTTTAGCGCCATGATATCCTTTTAGGATGAATGTTAGCGCTTTATAAATACTTTTTACCATTACCATTTATATGAAATATACCTGTAACATTAGTGCACACATTACATAAACTCTTTATCGGTTTAAGTGAAATCACATTCTGCATATATGAGGATAGTTTAATTATCTGAACAGTAAACGTATATAAAGGTATTAAGGCACGCATTATGAAAGTTGAATTTATTCTTTGTAGTGAGTACATGTCTGCTTAGTTAGTACGGTTTATGTCATCAAGGCTTCAAATAATATATCAATCGGTTATAGTATAAAAATACACAATATGAGTATCCACTCATCCTACAGTGAATGCACCCTTTAAAACTAAGAGTTAGTGCAACAGTTAGAATAATTGATAAACCATACTAGAAACATGTGCTAAGTGCACGTTTATGTCATGTATCTGTTATAAAGTTGAGATGTATTTTTGGCATGTAAAGAATGGGCAAATTTGCTCTGCACCAGGACCGTGAGATATGTGCTATCAGTGAGAAAATGTTGAGAGTCAATCCAGCCTCATTGAAAACGCTGGCGAGGCCAGAATTTCATGGGAAAAAGTTGTCTTTGATATTTTCGGACCATTTTTGTTCCTCCTACAGGATGTATGATTCGCTTTGGTTGTGAGAGATTATCATTTGAAGTGGCCAGAAGTGAGGTTTGTGACTCAGACTACTACAAGTGCTCGGATTGAATTTTTCAAGGAGATGTTTTGCAAGGGAAGGTGTAGTGTCTTGTGTACTATAGAGCGCGGGATTCCTGTGGTCCATAATGGACTCCATAGTCTAGTGACATAAGTGATTGGGTGTGGTAAATAAAATGCATGACGCAGTATGTGCCAGTTACTTACTACACTCTGAGAAATAAAGACGTGCAATACTAAGCTCGATGTATGGCATAATTAATTTACATGCTACCGGGTTGGGGAGGATGCTACAACTGACAAAGAGAAGGGAATACGTAAACCCCAAAACCTTAAGAGTTAAGAGTGCTCTCCCAGAGAATTTGCCGAGGCTCAGCAAACTACTTGTGAGTGCCAACGTGCACATCAGCTGAGGTGAAGATACAATGGCTGGCGTATGTGGAGTCAAAGTGCAACTCCAGCCAGTACGAGAACTTTGAAGAAAGTGAAGGCCCCAAGGAAGTTTCATTTATAGTCGGTCAGAAAATTGCTAATATGAGAGAAATAAGAAGTGCAACACCACCACTTACCACTGAGTTGTCCTTTATACAGTGTGGACAAGTCAAAGGCAGTATCAACCAGGTACAGATTGCGCAAAAAGCGGCAACCGCCAGGTGTAAGAGAATGCTGCGAGCAGAAGTAGATAAGCACAAAGAAGCACTAAGAGGCAGAGATCAACCTGGTGTAAGAAAGCGTAAAGAAACGCCGCGGGCAGCACATCCCAGATACAAGAATCGAGCATCTACTTACCCAACATCTAGAGTGAAGAGAGTCATTTGACCACAGTGCCAGGCGTAGCAACTGAAGCAAGCACGGGCTGTGCTTACAAGGCCATCAGATCCTACCGATCTGACAAAAGAGGCCATGAGCGGCGGTCAGAATAGGGCAATTCTTCAGCGCTTCCGTGGCTTCTGAAGAAAGTACTGGATGTGGTGCAGCCGCCTTCCTAAAATCTCCGTCTGTTTTCAATGTTCCCAAGATGCAGAATATTGGCTCTAGATGGACCATCTGGATCAAAGCTTTCAATGATTTCATTGATGTGCTGGAAGAAGCAGATGACAAAAAAATCATCAGAATTCTCAAAACTTTACAGGGGACGCAGTGAAGTAAGTGATAAAGAAAATACCAAGAAGTGAAGAAACTTCATACCTTTAAATCAAAGAAGTACTGAACACAAAATTCTATTAGATACAGAATATTGACTATGAAAGGTACATTTTCAATCAGGAGAGACAGCAAGATATTGAAATGATGGATGAATCTGTTGAAAGACTTGAAAAGCTCATCAAACACTGTAAGTTGATTGAATTCAATGATGAAGAAACTATTAGTCTCAGAGTCATAGATTGTTGCATGTCTGATTCCTTCAGACGCCCAATGCTGAGAGAGACGCTCAGTCTCGAGCATGTGCTCATGGAGGCCAGAGCTGAAGAATGTGCTGACAAGCAGGCAGATGACATGGAGGCAGGAGGAGTCCAGGGTAAATCGCCATTGAGTGTGAGAGGCGTGAAAAAATATGAGGCAGAAGGCGCAAACTGATAACTCTGAAGAGAAAGAAACTGTGTTTTCGATGTTGAGTTTCCCTTCCACATGAAGGTCAATGTCCCACCATAAGACAGATATGTAAAGTAAAGGCTGCAGGAAAGAGAACCATTTTATAACAGTCTGTAAAGTGAGAGAAAAGGTGAGTCAGTCACATTGTGAAGCCAAAATGGCTGCCAGTGCGTCATGCCGTGAAGAAAAAATGGCTGCCAGAAAGTTCCAGTTGCGTTCCAGTTATGGCCACCGAAGTAAATGTCAACATCAGTAGAGGCAAGTAGAAAAAAATCCCAATTGTCATCGAACTCTTCGTCGAGAGGTTCTTTGGAGTCACTCTCGAGCGACAGTGACGAAGATGGGTGTGCAATGTCAATGTTGACTACTGAAAGATGTGCACATGTAGGTTTGGCTTCCTGCATGGAAGAATACAAATTGAAAAAGGATCGCCAAGTAAAGTTACTAAATTCCTTTGGATAATCAAACTGAAGGTGAATGGGTGCTATGTACCATTCATTATAGCCAGTGGTGTGTGGTGCCAGCCAAAAAGTCAAATGTACTGCCTGCAGTGCCCAGTCTCACACCATTAAAAACCAAAGCATACACGTGGGCAGCCTCTACAAGGTTTTTTCATGGCAACTATAAAACACAAAAAGATAGAGGTACAAACCCCAATTAATTTCTTCAGTTTCAGCAGTGCTACTAACATGGGACTACTTTTTGTGAATTACAACATCAATGCTAATCACAACATAGTGAATCAGTTCCCATACTTCTTTCATGGTTTGGGAAAACTTAAGACAACAAAAGTGCAGCTCCATATTAATGAAGACATTAGTTCATCCAGTTGTCTAACGACATTGCTGAATTACCTTTCATCTACAAGAGGGTGTTGAAAAAGAAAATGAGACTTTGCTGAAACATTATATCATTGAGCACCCTACTGGTCCAAAACCATGGGTGTCGCCGATAGTGGTGGCACCGAGAAAGGACAGTGAAGGGTCTGTGCAAATTTGTGGTTACATGCATCAAGCAAACAAGGCAATCAAAAGAGAACGACATCCAGGTCCGCACATTGCCGATATAATAACCCAGTTGAATGGTGCTAACTAGGCCTGGGCCTAGTTTGCGTAGCAGCACTACACGTAGCTTCTCATAGTATACATTGAACTTCACGTTGTAAAGCAGGAAGGCAATCGACGAACGGAATAACCTTAAGTGTTGCCCGGCGATGTCACCTCTAATCCCACAAAATATGAATCAATGAAGAGGCAGGCGCTGGAGACCGGAAGGCAGGAAACAAAGGTTTATTCTCTCCGGAGGAGAACACATCAGATCAGACCAACAGGTAATCTTCTCGAGGTGCTCTAACTGCATCTCTGAGGCCTGGCCTCTTATACACGCATTTATGGCAGGAAGACATTCTTTATTACAATAAGGGGACTTTGAAGTATGAAAGACATCCCCAGGATCTTCCGCTTCGGTCCCGTTCCCACACACCCTTACAGTGAGAATCCCCTCCCCAATCATAATACAGGATCGTCATCAGACGACAGAAACAGCAGAGCATTCCGTCGATTCCCGGAATGCGTGTGGTGTGACGGATCTCATGGGGTGGGAGCCTTGATCTACTGTAACTCCTTTGAAGAGGAGCGATTCTTTACAGTTGGGGCCATAAACTGCATCCTCAGGGCGAGGTGATAGCCTGGGACCGGCCTGGACAATAGGACACGGAGGAAGAGGGGTGTCAGAGTGTGCGACAGTGAATAGGAAGAAAGGGAGGTGTCGAACAGGCAAGGGGTGTGATTCCCAGGGAAGAGCAGCGCAGATGGAGGGTTTTTTTATGGCCCATGCACGAGAGAGGGAGAGAGCAGGGGCGACCAGTGCGTGGGGGAGATGCTTGCGAGGGTGGGGAGCCGTGCTGAGGATCGGCTGCGTGCAGGGAGTGGGTCTGACCAAGGCATCTAAAATGGCTGCCGTGTATGACAAAAGTGTGGCATTGGAAAAAGGCAAGATGGCGCAGACAATGTTTATCAATACAAACTAATTTTCCACAGTCCTCCCTTTTAACATTTCTCGCCAGCTTGTTAATTCGGGTCGATCCTCATAATGCCACGTATTTCTGCATCGTACAAAGCTTTCATGTGTTCAGTCTGTAAGTCCAAAGTCTTTGGGCAAACGCAATTTGAGAATAATGAACACAGAGGAGGTAAACATTGGATACCCAAACAACACCCGCATAGCACCACAATCGGAATTAGAATGAATGTGAACAACCTCCACCCCCAGGCTTTCAGTGAGTCCCAGAACCAGCTCCCAAGCGACCATCCTTCTTGTTCCTGGTGTACTTCAGATGTTAGTCTATGGAGGTGTTCGATGGCTTTGTAAACAGAAGGTGAATTGTCTGGCACGTAGGTGCAGCAGCTGGACCCAATGATGCGACATGCTCCCCCTCGATCTGCCAGAACCACGTCTAGAACGAGGCGGTTCTGTAGAGACACCAGGCGGACTGCCTGAAGCTCTGCGGTGTTATTGGTCAAAATGCCGGCTGTGATGTTCATGGTGGTTTCAACTGCCTGGGTCAAATGTCGGATGGCACGGCTGTTCGCCATCGGACCCCAGAATGGCACAAGTCCCTTCACGGCACCCAAGAACTATGCCCCTGTAGAGTCGGCCTGGTCGATGTCCCTTGCACGCTTTTGCTGGTGGTGGCTTGCCGGGGCCACATACGTAGGTGGAAGAATGAAGGCAATGTAGCATGTGCCCCCCCAACCTTTGGGGAGCCAGGTGTATTCTTTGGTCCCGCAAACAAAGTACATATTTGGAGAAGTGACAAAGGAGGGAGGGTCGGATTAATCCAGTGTTCTGGTGATGGCGCAGGCGCTGTGGCCCACCAGTTGCGATCCCAGGCCCTCGATGCATACAAGGCCCGAGACGTTGACGACAGACAGGGCCACAGTCAGGGTGGCGGCTGTTCGTTTCCGGAGGTAGGAGAAAGTGGGTCTGGCTGGGTTATGGAACACCTGCATTTCCACTCGCTCTTTAGCAGGGATGTCCATGTGAATAGAGGCACCAGAGGTCAGAGGGCAGAAAGGAGTAGCGGTTCGCCCAGTCTTGTTCAGCCATACCCCGTGGTAGAAATGCGAGACAGTTCTTTCTGAAGTAGCATTGTCTTTAAAGCTTTCTTGTAAAAGGATCAGCCAGGCGAGACAGGAGCCATGGATGTAGAAAGGCAAAGGAATGAATGGGATGGAGTGTCCGGTTGCATGAGGCAGCAGCCCGCAGATCCAGCAGTTAGTGGCATTAGCAGCAAGGTTGTGTTGGTGCAGCAGCTGTACAAAGGAGTTATTCCAGAACTCCCTGCGCCTTTCTCGGAGCTGTGGTGAAAGGGCAATCAGGAAGTGTTCCTTGGTAGTTGCCGGCAGTTCAGTGGGGAGCAACGTCTCGTGAGCGGGTGTGCTTTCTTCGACGATCCAGAAGGTTGTCATGAGGAGGAGGCAAAAGAGAAGGGTAATGAAGATGGCTATAGTCTTTGAGCTGTGCAGCTTGTCGGTCTTTGGGTTTTGGTAGGTCATCTTCGGATATCCGGTTGCTTCCATCATTGGGGAATCGGGCGCTTCCATCATCTTCAGAGTGCTCGGTAGCGGGCAGAACCACCGACTTCCTTTGACTTCTCTTTCGGGCAACCTTGAGTGTGTTAGGCTACCGTTCTGAGATTTTACCTAGTCAGTGGTCTGCTTTGCCGAAGCTCCTCCCTTTTTACGTAGGTTGTACCCTTCTCTGGACGGCACGGTGGGATCGGGAAACTTTGCCAGTTCGAGTGCTTCTGTGTCGGTGTAACAGCTCAATGATGGTTTGTCTTTCGTCAGGAGCTCTTCTTGAGTCGCGATGTCTTCTTCCTGCGTCAGGGTTGATGGGACGCGTTTACAATGGTGCGCATGCACCCAGTGACGCTTGCCTTCCACTCGAAGGGCCGTCCGTGTAGTGATTAGGACTTACCAGGGGCCTGTCCACCGAGGTTCCAAGCTTCTGGCACGCTGGAAGTTGCGGATCAGGACGTGATCCCTTGGGCGAATGTCGTGTCCTGGGCCCCTGGAAGCGTCTGGGATGGCTTGCAGCACCTGCTGATGAATGACAGTTGAGGTTTTAGTGACGGTGTACAGATAGTCAGACATTAGGACGTCTGGGGCGTCACGGATCGAAGTTGGCCTAGGTGCGGCCCAAATGTTCATCCGTCGCCCGAATACTACTTCATAGGGGGTCAAGTGGTGCTTAGTGGGGGTGGAACGCATTGATAGCAATGCTAATGGGAGGGCATCAGGCCACTTCAGCCCGGTGGAGGCAACAATATTAGAGATTTTCAGCTTGAGTGTGGCGTTGTGTCGCTCGACCAGGCCTGCAGATTGGGGGTGGAAGACTGCGTGGAACTTCTGTTTTACACCCAACCCTTTTAGGATAAGTTGGATAACTTCAGTTATGAAGTGGGGGCCGTTGTCACTCCATAGAATCCGACAAAGGCCATATCGGGGGAAAAACTCTTTTAACAGGATTTTGGCAGTGGTCATGGCAGTGTTGTCGCGTGTGGGATAGGCCTCCACCCATTTGCTGAAGGCGCACACGACAACAAGGACGTACTTCAAACCCAGGCAACGTTCTAGCTGAATGTAGTCCATCTGTAGGACTTCAAAGGGATGGTCGGGGACCCCGAACCCACCCCGAGGGACAACAGTTCCTTTCCCAGGGTTGTGTTGCAAGCAGATTAAGCATTGCTGGACTAGGCGTCTAGCAGAGTCGGGAATCTTGTTGTTGTGCCAGACTCGGGTGATGAGTTCAATCATGGGGGCAGATCCTATGTGTGCTGGGGAGTGTGCCATAGTCAGTATGGGGATCAAGTAGGAATTGGATAGCAGCCATTTGTTCATGTCCTTTGTCAGCCAGCAGCCTTCATCATCTTTCAGTCCCACCCGTGCCAATTCAGTCAGTTCTTGGGGGGAGCAGGCCATCTGTATGTCCCTAATGTGTTCTCTAGCGTCCTTCCATTTCTCCGTCTGTGACCTAGTCATGTACATGCGTGAGGTCGTCCTATTCTCGGCTGTGGTCCGAGCTGTGATGTCAGCTAGTGCGTTCCCTTGTCCAATGAGGTCTGTCCCTTTCTTGTGTGCCTGGCATTTGATCACCGCTAACCGCTTGGGGAGGAGGACTGCTTCGGTTAGGGCAGAGACTAGATCTCCGTGAAGGATGGGTGTGCCATGTGAAGTTAGGAATCCCCTTTCTTTCCATAAGAGCCCAAAATGATGAACCACCCCGAAGGCATACTGGCTGTCAGTGTAAATGTTTGCAACTGTGCCTGCTGCTAGGATGCATGCTCGTGTGAGGGCAATCAGTTCTGCTGCTTGTGCGGACCGTCAGGTGATGCGGGCCGTCTCAACTACCGTTCGGGCTGTGGTGACTGCATAGGCAGCCGAGGTCGTGCCGTCGGGGAGCTTAATGCACGAGCCATCTACCCATAGCTCTCCATCAGGGTCTGGGATAGCAGTGTCACGGAGGTCAGCTCTACTTCTAGTTTGCTCGTCCGTGAGGGTAACACAGTCATGCATAGGGGACACATTGGGGTCGTCATCAGGGAGAGGCAACAGAGTGGCTGGGTTCAAAGTGGTACATCGTTTCAGTGTGATGTGGGGTGCAAGCAGAGTCAATTCGTAACCAGTCAGTCGTGCGCTAGTCAGGTGCTGAGTCTTGGTCTGGTTCAGGAGGGTGTCGACAGCATGGGGGACCAGCACAGTGAGGGAATTCGAAAGTACGATCTCCTCACTTTGTCGGATAGAGACGGCAGCGGCAGCTACCGCTCGAAGGCAGGCGGGCAGAGCTCTGGCTACGGGGTCAAGAGTGGCAGAGAAATAGGCACACGGAAGTTGTTTGGGACCCATGGGTTGCGTTAGGACAGACAAAGCGCACCCCTCCCCTTCGTGGGTGAAGAGGGAGAAGGGCTTGGTGTAGCCGGGGGTTCCTAGGACAGGGGCTGAGCAAAGGGCATCTCGTAGTTCATGAAAGGAGGATTGGCATTCAGGGGTCCAAGGGAGTGGGAAGGGAACATCTTTCGCTAACAGGGAGAGTAGAGGTTTGATTATGAGACTAAAGTTTGGCAACCATTGCAGACAGAAGGACGTGAGGCCTACTAAGGAGCGAACTTGTTTCTGAGTTTTGGGGACAGGGGTCTCTAGGATGGTCTGGATCCGATCGGGTGTGAGTTTCCTCCCGTATTTGGATAGAAGGTGGCCTAAGTATGTCACCTGGGGTTGGCAGAACTGCAGCTTCTTCTTGGAGACCTTGTGACCGTTCTCCGCGAGGAAGTGCAGGAGTTGGATAGTGGCTGTGATGGCAAGTGGAGTAGTGTCGGCAGCCAGGAGAATGTTGTCGACATACTGGATTATCACCACTCCGTCCGGGAGCTGGACTGCGTCCAGCTGTCTCTTGAGAGCCTGGCTGTAGATGCTGGGGCTCTCAGTGTAGCCCTGGGGTGCTCTACAGAATCTATATGAACGGGCCTTTAGGGTGAAGCCGAAGAGGTATCGGCTGTCTGGGTGGATGGGGATGGAAAAGAAAGCATTTTTGAGATCTATGACGGTGAAGACAGTGGCAGTGGAAGGGATCAAGGTCAAGATAGTGGTGATGTCGGAGACTACTGGGTACTGAGGTACGACAACTTTGTTCACCTCTCGGAGGTCAATGATGAAGCGATAAGCCTTCTCATCTCCCTCGCCTTGCTTCTTAACAATGGGTAGGATAGGGCTGTTACAGACGTTACTGACTACTTCCTCTACCACTCCTGCATCGACTAAGGACTGAATGATTTCTACCAATGCCTTCTCGCCCTCGGGCGATATCCGATACTGTGGGAGCTTTGGGAGCATAGCGTCTGACCGTACAGTGATGTGCACGGGGTCTATCATCATGCGTCCTACGTCTGAGTCGGTCTTGGCCCAAAGGTACTAGGGTAAAGTGTCTAGTAGGGACAAATCAGCGTCAGTGATGGAAAACATGCGTCGGGTGGGACAAGGCCTGAACAGATTCTGGTTATCGTATAGTATAACTCGTACTCCGTCTGGGGAGCATCGAATGGTGGCTCGAAAGTGCTTCAGGAGGTCAAGACCCATAATGGCGTTGGGGGTGTTGGAGGATAGCAGGAAGGTCGTGTCCGTGACGTTGATCTCTAAGTCAAAGGGAATCGGTGCAGATAAGGGATTAGTAGAGGGCGTTCCATCAAAGCCTATTGATGTCACGTGTGAGCCAGACAAGGGTGCCCTTGGAATCAGTCGTTTGGATAACGCACTACGTGTTGCCCCAGTGTCCACCAAAAATGGGGACTTCGTACCCAGGACCTTAGCAGTGACATAAGGACCTTGCTGGTCAACACAAAGCTCGACTGGATCCTTCCCTTGTCCCTGGCTGTCCTATGCGAAGTCGTGGGCGTTTTCGCAATCGGACTGCTGATACTGGTTCTGTCGAGGGCGATCAAATGTGTTAGGTCGGCTTGATCTGTCATAGTTAGCGTCATTGGTGTGCCCCCGTCCCTGCTCCCTGTTCTTTTGTCCGTTTGTCCCGTCCCTAGCCTCTCGGTTCTTGTTTGTTTCATGAAGGACCGGGCACTGCGACTTCCAGTGACCGTATCCCTTACAAAACGCGCATTGGTTTTCATCTAAGTCCCTTCGGCCTGCATAGGGTGCGGACGTTCGTTCCCTGGAGGGTGTATTCTTAGGGGCTGTTGACTGGTAGTTTCCTTTGGAGGGTTCCCTACCTATCGTCACCCCCTGCAGTTGAGCTATCATGACCATCTCTTTAAACTCCTTCTTTTTACGTTCGGATGCCCTGTCGTTCTCATTCTTCTGATGCTCATAGTATTGGGCCATTTGGAGGATAGCCGCAGGTTTAGAGGCTGCCCAGCTGCTTTCGCTCGCCTGCAACTTCTGAGAAACCTCTTGCACCAGACCCTTCACAAAGTTCTGAACGAACAAGTGGTGTCCGGTTGCAGTGGTCATATCTTGGCCGCTGTAGTCGGAGAACACTGTTTCGAACCTAGAAAAGTATTCCGAAGCGTCTTCTTGTGGTTTCTGTCTACAAGCCGTCACTATTGACCAGTCTATTTTCTTCTCGGGAATCAAGGTCTTGAGTTTCTGGACGATCTTGTCCGGGAGTTCAAGAATAGCCGTTACGGGTTTCTGTCCGGCTCCCCGTTGCTTATCGATCTCATCGAGTTGTCTCCAGGTATGTCCGAACAGCTCAAGGTGGTCGACCTTGCGGATCTGCTTCCACACATCAGCTGGCAGACATAACCCGAAGAACAAATCGATGTCTGCTAGGGCCATGATAGTGGAACCTAAGGCTGTACCTAGTTCAGTGTAGAAGGCAGTGGGGTTTTTCCGTAAATCAGGCAGAGATTTTCAGAACGTCAGAATATCCTGCCGATCCCATGGTTGGTAGACCCAGTTGTACACTACCCTCCCTCTAGCATCCGCGTGGTTAACATCATCGTGTGTTCCCTGACCTCGTGGGGGAACCCAGTAGGGGGCAGCCTC
Organism: Lissotriton vulgaris; assembly: GCF_964263255.1. Classification (NCBI taxonomy): domain Eukaryota; kingdom Metazoa; phylum Chordata; class Amphibia; order Caudata; family Salamandridae; genus Lissotriton; species Lissotriton vulgaris. The sequence goes on from NC_141694.1 coordinate 250,204,616, forward strand.
TCTTATCGGCATCATGGTGCTAGGCTGTTCTATTCGTGGTTCGGTCGCTACAGATGTTGTAGGTTTAGCTTCCAACTCTGATTCAGTGAGGTGGCGGAAAACCTCAAGCGTACGCGCAAGGAGATCCGTCACGTCACACTCGCCCTCATCCCCAATATCGACCTTTCTATACAGAGTCGTTAGGCTCTCTGGACCTTTGTCTCGATATCGGTCCTCATAAGCATTTAGGACATGATAACACAATCGTACGACAAAGTGTCGTCTGTGGCTTCCCGTATATGAGTTGAATATATCCATGATGTGTTCCTCACTCTCCTTTCGTTCTGCTAGTGTCCTGACTACCTTGTCAATCCCTGCTCGCTCATCTTTGCTCAACCTGTTCGTTCTCGTGAGGTCTGTCTTTCGGGCCTCATGGTCATCTAACATTGCTGCTTGTTTTGTATCTGGTACAAGGGGTTCGGCCGGTGCAGAGGTCATGGGGGCCGAGGCCCTGGTGCTACTCTCGCCTGCGCTTGGGGGCAGCGAGTGTTGCGCTGAAGGTTGGGAAGGGGCATATGGAGGGGGCATGTAGATGATAGGAGGACCTAATAAGAGATCATCGTTGGCTCGCTGTTTCGAGGGTAATTCAGGGTAGAGCGCAGAGGGTGTTCTAACAGGACCCTGACTCGATGTTTCGGTTTCGCGTTTCCGCTTAGCTTCCTCTCTCTCCTTTATTTCTTCCTCTAGTTTCTTTGCGGCTAGGTGGGCTGCTTTACGTAGCTCCTTGTCTATCCTAGCTTCCTCTTTCTTTTTTAGCTGTACTGCTTCTTTGCGCCACAGGCCAATGCTGTCTAGCATGGTCGGTGTCGTTCTACGAGTTTTTAGAACTTCATCTAGTGCATCTAGTTTGCTTTCTTCAAAGGATCCTATCAGTGGCCACTGACTCTGGGGTTCCTTGTTCGTATACCTGTGCCATAATTTGCTATATGCTATAGCGACTAATCCATGCTTTGTGAACATGTCCTTGTTAGGGGTGCCTTCCAGTGGGACTGGATGATCCACCTCTAATAAGCGGTCCGGGCTGAACCAGCTACCACTCAGTGGGGAGAAGATAGGCATGACAGATTACAAAGGGGGACAAAGGTCCGCACTACCTATCCTTCACTACCTGCAAAGACTAGACAGAATATTGCTATTCTACGTTGTTTGCAAACAGTGAATGCTTCAAGAGAACTAGATCCAAATAAAGATCAGTGGAGAGAAGACAGGCACGGCAGATTACAAAGGGGGACAAAGGTCCGCGTTACCTATTCTTCACTATCTGCAAAGGGAGAGAGACTATTTCTATCCCTCACCTTTTGCAGACAGGGAATGCCACAAAAAGGAACTATTCTGACAATCAAAGAAAAGGGAGCTACCCTGACAATCAATCAATCAAACAAACAGTGGGGAGAAGACATAGGCACGACAGATTACAAAGGGGGACAAAAGTCCGCGTTACCCACCCTTCACTGTCCACAAAGGAAGATAGAGTATTTGTACTCTTCCTCGTTTGTAAGCAGTGAATGTCTCAAAGAACCATCATCGTTTCGCAATTTGTTGTTTTTACACAACCTTACCCGGACCGCATGGGCTGTTTCTCTTCTTCCGCGTCCAGCGCCCGATCATCCTCCAATCTCCGATATTGCCGCGGCACTCCTGATGGTTCCCAGTCAGGACCGTAGATCAGTCGAGAGAGGTCAGTTCGGAATCAGTGAAGTTCGGATGATCAGCTGTCAGACGAGGGTCTATCGGACAGGAGCTCTCCCGATCGTTGCAGTCGTTCACTCTGTCGTCAGGACCTCTCCCACTGGATCCACGTGTCGCTGATGGGCCCCACGCTTGGGACGCCAATTGTAAAGCAGGAAGGCAATCGACGAACGGAATAACCTTAAGTGTTGCCCGGCGATGTCGCCTCTAATCCCACAAAATATAGATCAATGAAGCGGCAGGCGCTGGGGACCGGAAGGCAGGAAACAAAGGTTTATTCTCTCCGGAGGAGAACACATCAGATCAGACCAACAGGGAATCTTCTTGAGGTGCTCTAACTGCATCTCTGAGGCCTGGCCTCTTATACACGCATTTATGGCAGGAAGACATTCTTTATTACAATAAGGGTACTTTGAAGTATGAAAGACATCCCCGGAATCTTCCGCTTCGGTCCCGTTCCCACACACCCTTACAGTGAGAATCCCCTCCCCAATCATAATACAGGATCGTCATCAGACGACAGAAACAGCAGGGCATTCCGTCGATTCCGGGAATGCGTGTGGTATGACGGATCTCATGGGGTGGGAGCCTTGATCTACTGTAACTCCTTTGAAGAGGAGCGATTCTTTACAGTTGGGGCCATAAACTGCATCCTCAGGGCGAGGTGATAGCCTGGGACCGGCCTGGACAATAGGACACGGAGGAAGAGGGGTGTCAGAGTGTGCGACAGTGAATAGGAAGAAAGGGAGGTGTCGAACAGGCAAGGGGTGTGATTCCCAGGGAAGAGCAGCGCAGATGGAGGTTTTTTTTATGGCCCATGCACGAGAGAGGGAGAGAGCGGGGGCGACCAGTGCGTGGGGGAGATGCTTGCGAGGGTGGGGAGCCATGCTGATGATCGGCGGCGTGCAGGGAGTGGGTCTGACCAAGGCATCTAAAATGGCTGCCGTGTATGACAAAAGTGTGGCATTGGAAAAAGGCAAGATGGCGCAGACAATGTTTTTTCAATACGAACTAATTTTCCACAACGTAGTACACGTAGCGTAGCTGATAACACTGTGTACTTGTCTACACTGTGAAAAAATTGCAAAGTAATAGCAAATGGCATCCTGCACAGTGCCAGTTATGATAAAATAAGTATCTCTATCGTTATATGCTAAAGAGCATATAGTACTTTCAAAAAAGTAAAACTGAAAAATTAGCAAGCAGTGAGAGAGGTAATGGTTTTAGGATCCTCCCTAACCTAGGAGGAGTACCAAATAGATGCCTTGAAAACAAAAAAGCACATCTTATTGAATGATTTGGTGGTGGTCCCATCCTCTTAAGACCACCCCAAGCACAGTTATTGGCAAAAAAAACATTCCCAACCAAAGGCCCTCCAAAGCATTATGGGATGAGATTAGCAGTGGGTAATGATTATTATATAGTATCCAATATCAAAATAATTCTACAAAGAGCTGCAGTTTAACTGGTGGTTACTAGATGTCCCTTACAAGTCAAGTGTAAATTCTTGATGAAAGGGTTTCAATGGTTTTGCATTTGACTCGTGAGGGACATCTAGTAACAACTAGTGGAACTGCAGCTTGATGTAAGAATAATTTCAATGCTTTCCATTTGACTTGTGAGGGACACCTAGTAACGACTAGGGGAACGGCAGCTCTTTGTAGAATTATTTTGATATTGGATACTATATTATTCACTGCCCACTGCTAATCTCGTCCCATAATGCTTTGCAGGGCCTTTGGTTGGGATTGTTTTTTTGCCAATAACTGTGCTTGGGGTGGTCCTAAGAGGATGGGACCACCACTGACATTCCGCGAGCCTAGTCAGCAGCAAATCACTGGTTGATTCGAGATTCGGACATTCCCAACAAGCACTGCATCTGTTCAGGAGGCAGAGGAGGACGCGAGGAGGACGCAAGACCACAGAGACGCCGAGATTGGTCTGAATTCCATGCCGGCACCTGGCTGACCCCTGGCTGAGTTTGGCACAGCAGGGGAGGTGTTGCAATTCTGTTTGGCTCTGTTTGGAGTGAGCGAGCTGAGTGGACGTTCGGTGAGGCTGAGGAGCTACTGCGGTCGAGCCCGGTGTGCTGCTCGCGTTTGCTGTGACCACCTCACACCTGCACCTGATCGAAGGAGTGGAGGAGGAGGGGTGAGAGTGGGCGAGCGAGTGGAGCAGGGAGGCGGGAGGCGCTGCCCGCGTTCGCTTCAGTCCGTGTCTGGTTTTGTCTTCCCCGGCTCCCGCTCCAGTTTTCGAGGGTTTTTCGCCCAGTCCCGTGTGCGGACGCTCTGGTCCTTGCTTCCGGGCCTTGCTGTTTGCAGTAGGAGCAGGAGGGGCCGCTGCCGGCACCGCAGCGCTGGGGCGTTGCGGTTGCTGCTGGTGCAGTGACCCCATAGCGATTAGAGGAGCTCTGGCGTGCAGCGCTGTGGGTGTGGCTACAGCAGAGAACTGAGGAGCCTGCTGCCTGCCTGCCGGCTCCATTACAACCACACACCAAGCATCTGAACTGAGTAATGCGCCCAACGGAGCAGAGCCGAGCCTAGGAGTGGAGGAAAGTGTCTTCATCTGCCCATACCTCCCATCTGTAGTGTGAATAGCTCTCTAACACCATTCTCCCGGGCACATCTGACAGCGATGAAGATCAAATATTAAACAAACAACCAGCTTGTGGTGAGTGACAAGGGGCAAGAGGTGTGCAGTGAACATTTAAGGTTCTAAGTTACTGAGTCATTTGGGATCTGTTCTACTTTATATGACTATATAAGAGGCCTGCCGGGGTCCGGTTACTAATAGGACATTAATCTATCTATTAATAAAGAACTAGCAGTACCACTGGATTCTGTCCCACGGTTTGTTTTGAGAGCGCCTTGGGGCTAACTTGGGGGTGATCCCTCGGGGTGCTCAAAGGTGTTACGTGTTATTAAAGCATCCGCTGGTCTGTCAATGTTCCGTCAATGGCCCGTCAACGGCCCGCTTGTTGCTTTGGAAGAGGCAAGTCTTCTTCACTTTGGAGAGGGTATTATGAGGTCAGGAAAGGAGCGACCACCTTTCCCCCCAATCAAAAGGAAAAGAAAAATACAACAAGCATCAATATTAGATACTTTTAAAATAAAACAGGCTGGAGACATACAGTCCTTCAAAACATCAAAGATCCATACATTTGGGAAATTGGACAAGTCGCCAACAAAGTTTGATTTTATGAAAGACCCAAGCGGTGCTATGTTAACAATGCTAACTAACTCATGTGATCTTAAATCTCCAATTAAGCCACTGAGTAAAGCAAATAGTATATCCCCTAAGCAAGGGGTAAATGAACCAGGCCACTCAGGGTCTGAAGCTGAAGTAGAAAGAATGCCAAACCCAATTGAGGATCAAGTCAACCACTGGGGTCAAATAACGGACATAGAGATGCTAACTATTCCATTTTCTGGTCGATCACAACACGAGGACCTAAAATGCACGACTTCAATGATGGAAGATATGCTGCAATTATTACCAACTAGGCAACCAATGCAAATTGAAGTGCAAGTAAAAATCAGCAAAGTGAATGGGTTTTCGGAACCTCCTAATTTGGGCCACATAATTCAGCCAGAGCAAGAAGTTTCAAATGATCTAAATGATGGGTTGCAAATCATAAGTGAAACCAATACTCTCCTGAAAGCGGATTCTAATTTGCCCAATATATATCATACTCAAAAATTGGATCAGTCAAAACATAATAATGATTTTGAAATTAAAAATGATGAGCACAATGGCAACCCAGAAACTCGGCAGCTCTGGAGTTCCCCATATCTAAAAAGTATTTGGAACAGTAGTTCACAATTCATTAATCCTGGTGACGAGGGACATCATTTTCAAGGACCTCAAAAAGAGCAGTACAAGGATGTATCATTTATTAATGGGCAACATCACATCCCAGGTACTCAGGTACCAGGAAGTGGGAATGCAGGAGCAATTTGGGACTTATTCTTTAAAACTTCTGAACTAACTTTGGAAGCTTTAACATACCAGTCCAACAAAATGGATGTCCAAATTGACCTTTTGAGCGCTATGGCATCTTCTGTTGCTGGGATTGAGCAGAAGATAATAACTTTGAATAATTTAATAGTAAGAGCACAATCTCAGCCAATAGCGACGCAAGTAGAGAGTAGTTGTGCCCCACTAATTAATAAACTGGCTACCATTCCAGATATTTTTTAAACAATAATTGACGTGGTAAAAGGGAATTTCGGTTCCATTAGGGGAAATCAACCTACTAAGAATGTCTGCCCTTCCAAAGATAAAATAAACTGTAAAGGTACAACAAATAGTAAAGACATTGTTGTTGTGAAAGATAAAATAGTCGATAAAACAAAAAGAACAAGAAGTGATAAACCTTTGCTCGACGCAATCAACAATAACAGATGTAGCTCCGGAAGTTCATCTATCAAAAAGACAGAGGAAAAAACAACGGAAGGCAAGAAATAAAGCCCCAAAAAGTATCAAAAATATAAATATATTAGACCTAGCGAGTTTAAATACGGGAAATAACTATGGCCAAATACTAGACTGTGAAGGTGAGGCTAAACAAATGTCTCCATTAAACCTTTTTTTCCGCTATTAGTAAGGATCTATCGGAGGCACAAGCTGCAAAAAATAAACGCTTATACAAGCAAGCTGATAATATAATAACCACAGAGAATGGAAAAAATCAGCCTTCAGAAACGCTGAACGTGGTGGTAAGTAATAAACTGGTGGAAAACAAGATTGCTCAACAGGAAATAATTAAAGTAAGGAGTGAGAGTACCAGTGGGGAGGAAACAAACAGAGACTTGCCAAATACCTTGAAGGATATTAAATCATCTCAAGAGTTGGTAACTCAAATGAAGCAGGTAAACAAACACCAACAAGCATGGTCTCAAAATATCTGTAATCAAAATGGAAGGTTAATTCAACATACTCAAGGTGAAACCGGCCTGCAACAAGCTAAAATAAATAACCCAAATCAAAAAGAAGGATTGGTGCAGATAATCTTTACACCAGAATATAAATCAAGGGGAAAAAATGATATCTTGAATCGTGGAAACATGTTAAAATTGTGTAACGCGGTCCCCTCATTGAAGGAAATCAAATGTACCAACATAGAATCAATTGAATTTCTCACACTCAAGAACAATAATCAAAAATCGACATTGGTAACTTGGTCTTCATCTACTGTCACCAGTCTAATTTTTCAAGAATATAATCTCTTTCAGGACTGGGGAATAAAAATAACGATTCCCTTTCAACCTTCCTACCCTAGTCCTTTTATTCCATCTAAGACACAAAATGAAAATCAAATGAGATCGGCAAGTAATAATCAAAAATATTCAATATTAAAAAACCCCATAGGTATGACCAATGGACATCTTTTAAGCACATTAGAAGGAAAAAATGTATACCTGCTATATGACACTGTCAAATTTGGATGGCTTACTGCAGCTCTCCATAATACTAGGCAGGATTGACATCTACAAATTGTAGCCCCGTTAAACGGATCAACAATTATGAATGAAAACGTTAGAGTATGTTCATGGAATATAAATGGGGTCCGAGCAAAGATTCAGAATAACCAACTAGCAACCCTGGGTAGTTTTCAAATCATTTGTCTACAAGAGACTTGGTCTTTAGTTCCCTTTAAATTAGAAGGGTATAAGGGTTATTACTCATTGGCCAATAGAACAAGTAATCATGCGAGACCTTGTGGGGGTTTGGCTATTTTTATATCAACAGATCTAAAAATAGAAAGCAAAATGGACGCCCAAAGCCAAAAGGATTATCTAATTGTCAAAATAAGATACAAAGAACAAAATATAATTAAATCTCTTATAGTAATTAATGTATATATTCAGCCTGATACTAAATCACGAAGATCAATGGTGACTAATTTGATAAATATGATATTGCAGCAACAGGACAAAGACATCCAATCTGAGATTATTATAACCGGAGATTATAACATGAATATGCTATGGTCTTATGTCAGAGATGTTGAAACACAAAGGCAAAATTACTTATGGTCAATTCCAACCTTTTCAACATCAATGGATATAATGGAACAAAAGAATGAAAAAATTGGCAAGACTCTGGTAAAAGAACTTGAAACCATCAGTCTCAGAGTGCTAAATGTGCGATTTGCTCAAGACGCACCACTTGCTTGGACTTTTCATACAGGGGATTATAGGTCTAGAATAGACTATACCATAGCATTGTTGAATTTATTTCATAAAATGTTGTCTTATCAGATAAAGGAAGCAGATATAAGTGACCATGACCAGCAAATAATTGAGCTAAATTTAAATGGCTTAAGATTTGAAAACTATATAACACCTCCGGGAGAAATAACGACAGTAAATTACAAAAAATTACATTGGTCAGATAGCACCAAAGACTCTATTACAAACACTGCGCAGGCAATTGTTGATTTTCACTTTGAAGGAGATGATTCAAATACTGTGGAAAAATGGTCAATCTTCACAAAGAAATTAATTATCAGTCACTCCGAAAAACATATTAATAAGGGCCAGTGGAGAAAAAAACCAGCATGCTCATTGGTGAAAATCTCGTTTGAAAGCCAGCAATTAAAAAAAGAACGTAACAGAATCCTAAGATTAGTAAAAAAGTTCCCAGTTAATTTAATTTACAGGGAAAAACTTAAAAGGATAAATAAAGAAGTAAAAAAATGGTCTGGAAGGACAAAATGCAAGAAAAGCAATTGTTGTGGGCAAAAGCCCTATACGCTTGCAAAAGGAGTAATTCAAGAGACTTCTGGACTCTAGTGAATAAATTAGGTAGACCTAGTATGAAAGCCACTTCATCAACAGTAACTGAATCTGAATGGGTATCGTTTATAGATATGCATCTGAATCCAACTCTTAATATGGTTATGAATACTACTGACTGGGCCACAAACGGAACACAAGGAGAAAAGAATAATAATTCAATAGCGATAACAGAAAATCAAGTATGTAAATTACTAAAGAAACAGAGATCCAATGGTGCACCAGGCCCAAACGGGATTCCCGCTGTACTGTATAAGGAAAAATTTGCTTACTGGGCGCGTTATTTAAAATCAGTTTTTAATTAGGCTCTCCAATCAAGAACAGTCCCTGAGTCATGGCAGGGATCTATAATTTCTCCTATATATAAAAGTGGGGACTGGTCCCTTCCATCCAATTACAGATTAATTATGCTGCAAGATGTTGAAGCTAAACTGTTTGCATCGGTCCTACTTAAGGAGCTAATTGACTGGGCTAACGGAAATCATTTAATTCCACCAAACCAATCGGGTTTTTTACAAGGGAAAACCTATTTTAGATTGTTAGAACCTTTTTTTAAATGTATTGGTCTGTATTTTAAACTGGTGTACTTTTGAATGTAGTAATTGTACAATTTTTGTTAATCATGCGAATACATTTTTTACTTTTACCTTTTACCTTTACCACTGAAGTTCAACAAAATGTGCTTTTTGTTTATGCTCTTTGTGTTTAGGGCATCTGCTTGGTCCTCCCCCTAGGTTAGGGGGGACCCCAAAATCATCAGCTCTCTCATTGCCTAATGTTTCCATTGTAAAAGTTCATTTTTGTGAACTCGTTATATGCTTTTAAACATGTAAAATTGCTTTTTCAAAGCATCTGAAGATGTTGTTGATTTGCGAATTAGTACAAACTTTGCATGTTCCGTTAGCAGCGTAGTATTATGCCCAGGGTAAGTGCTAACGTCTTTATGCGCCTTGATCTGAACATAGGATCTCATCAGCTCAAATTGGAAGAAAATTGCAGGTACAGTACTACCTTTTCAACTCATGTTTGTTTGTTCCGATACAAAAGATTGAGTTTCTGAGTATCTTCAGCTGCCAAACTCTTCCAAGATGCCATTTGTCGCATTATACAGCCCGTTATCAATGCTTTCAATTGCAGTGATGTTATACTGGTATTTGGGCCCACACGAAAGGAACATGATAGAGCCCTTAAACAAGTGTGCCATCTAATTGCTGATGCCGGTCTGATGTTGAATGCTGAAAAGTGCAAGTTTCTCAAAATAAAACTAAAGTTCCTTGGGCACATTTTACCGGAGGGGGAATTACTCCAGATCCAGGAAAAGTTCAGTTTTTTTCATCTACTTTCCCTCCACAAGATGTAACCATGCTGCGTTCGTTTCTTGGTATGACAAGCTACTATTCCAGGTATATTTGTGACTTTGCCACAGTGAGTGCTCCATTCGGAGAGTTAACGAAAAAGAATGTTTGAATTCAGTGGTCATGGGAGTATGATCAAAGTTTCAAGACAATCAAGCATGCAATTGAAAATACAACTGAAATGGTTTACTTAGATCCGAAATTGCATACCAAGATTGTTGTGGATGGCAATCCAGTGGGTTTGGGTGTGATTCTTCTTGCCCAACATAGTGGGCATGCAAATGCACAAAGGCGTATTGTAGCTTATGCTAGTCGAAGTTTATCACAGACTGAACGAACTTACTCGCAACCTGAGAAATAAAGCCTTGGGATTGCAACTTTTTTCATGTATTTCTGAATGGGAAGCATTTTATGTTTTTTACTGATCACTAAGCACTGCTCACTATTTTTGGCAATCCTAAGTCCAAGATGCTACCTCGCATTGAGAGGTGGGGACAGTGTCTGCAAGAGCATGATTACACCATTGTGCACCGGACGGGAAAAGATCACAACCCTGCCAACTACTTTTCTTGAGTGCCCATCCAGTGTCAGGGTACCCCTTCTAAAATGGCAGAGGCCTAGGTTAATTTAATTGTGAGATCCAGCACTCCTGCAGCTGCGTCCATGGAGCAAAAAAGTGCTGCTACAAATGCAGATAGGAATATGATCATCCTCAAAGACATTATTATTCATCAATCCTGCAGAACACACGCTCGACCTCTGGATAACGACAGTGGATGTCACAAATTCAATAATGCGTATTATGAATTATCAGTTACAGAAGAATGGATTCTTTTGTGAGGGTCGAGAATTGTCATTCTTGAAAGTCTACGACAGGAGGTCATTGAAGTGGCACATGAGGGACATCATGGAATTGTCTCCACAAAGTGAGCCCTCCAAGATCGTGTTTGGTTCCCTCAGCTTGATAAGCGAGTTGAGAGAGAGCTCCAGGCTTGTCATTTGTGTGACTGTTTATATCTCAAAACAACACATCATCCTTTGAACATATCGGATCTTCCAAACACTTCTGGGAGAAAATTGCAGTTGACCTCATTAGACCCCTTGAAAATGGGTATTTCGTTATGGTAATCATAGATATGTACTCCCGGGGCATATTTGCAACCTGAGCTGTTTCATCCATTCTAAAATCTAATAATGGCCCGGCATTCAATGGTTGGGAATTGAAAGACTTTTTTAATCATTTGAATATCAGGCATCAGAAAAGCACACCTCTATGGCCACAGGCTAGGGGCTTTGTTGAACGTTTTATGAATACTCTTAAGAAGGCTGTCCTGCACGCTATGCACGAAGTACTTGATCTCCTTCATTCTACTCTTCAAACCTACAGATCTACCCCCATTCTACAACCAGTAAAAGCCCAGGAACTCTAATATTCAGGAGAGTCATGAGTACCGAGATGCCCCAATGGAACACTGAAAGAACAATTGATACCAAGAATGTTTGACTCACTGATTCATCTCATAAGACCAGAATGAAGACCTGTGCGGACAACGATGTGCTCGGGACAATACGTTTCAGAAAGGGGATTGTGTCCTTGTCAGGCAGAATCAAAAATGTAAATCTGATGCACCATTCAATGCCAAATCCATTGCAAGTTGTGACCAGCAAGGGACAAAATGGGATGGCACACCGCCCTGGAAAGTCCATGACGACGAGGGATTCCTCGCATTTCAAGCTTTTGCGTTGAAGTCTGTCGGCTCCAGACACCCAGAGTGAGACTTTATCATTAGAGGGTCAATAGAGACCCAGGGCTACATCAGTGTCTGGATCACCAGTGCCTGCTGGGGCTGTTTCTCCTGTGTCTCCTCAGCCTCACACCACAAGATCTGGAAGAGTGGTTTGAGCACCTTGACGACTTATTGGGAAACTATTATGTATATATGTTTTTTTGTTTTAACTTTTTATATATCAAAGGAATAGATGTAGTGTCTTGTGTAGTATAGAGTGCGGGACCCCGATGGTCCCTAACAGACTCTGTAGTATAGTGACATAAGTGATTGGGTGTGGTCTATAAAATTCATGATGCAGTATATGCCAGTTACGGGTTACACTCTGAGAAATAAAGACGTGTTCCGAGTTCCATGTGTGGCTTTATTTATTAACATGCTACCGGGCTGGGGAGGACGCTTCAGAAGGGTGTACTGAAGTATTAGTAACTGATCATGGGTTCCAACTTAAATTGAAGGAAACAGAAATGTTCCTTAAATATTGTAACATAAGACATGTGGTGACAGCCTTATAACAGCCTCATGAAAATAATCAAATAAAAAGGTTAAATCGTGTGTTGAAGGACTAAGTGGTTGAAGCATGTAAGTGTGGTGGTGAATGGAAAAATCTGTTGAGAGAATGTAAATGTAATTTATATTTATATAGCGCATTATCACCAACGGTCTCTAAGCGCTTGCTTTGGCAACCCGTCCTGGTTTTTCCCTGTGAGTTAACCCATACTGGGCACCCCCAAGGTGAAAGCCAGGCATCCCACCGCGGGGGCCATAGTGGAGATTAAGCCAGCTATTGCCCGGAGTTGCAGAGTGTGAACCCGTGATTCGAGCAGGCACCGAAGCGAGAATTATCGAGTCCATGGACATTTTTGGGCTCAAGACCCTGCCGCGTCAGGAATTGAACCCTGGTACCAGGCCATACTTCTGCATCAGGGTCTGCCACTCTAACCATTGAGCCACACTGTGGATGTATCATATAATGCCACACACAATTACTGAAGGGAGTCCATGTAAATTGCTTAAAGGTAGGAATCCTGCTTCCAGTTTGTGCCCTTGGTGGTTAAAAAAAGTGCGAAAGAGTAGTAAAATATTGTGATTTAGGGGAAGTAGCAGGAAGAGAAACAAAGAAGGACAGAGAAATGGTATGATTTGAAATGGAAGGCAAAGAAATCTGATTTCATGTTGAAGATTTAGTGTGGATTCTTAAGCCTGGAATAGCAAGGAAAGGTGTTTCCTAATTGTGTTGTTACCCAGGATGGAAAAGTGTGGAATGTTAAGAGAGTTGCCAAACGTAATGGAGGCGTGAGTGGTCATGATTTGAAAGAAGGAGATGCTGAACAAGATAATGGATTTCTTGTGAGACTGAGTAGCAATACTCACCAGGATTTGAATGTGTCATGTAACATGGCTGACCAAGAGTAAAATAGACAAAGGCATTCAGACTCCAATGTAGGGGTGGGGAGTGAAGGAGTAAATGACTCAGTGGCTTGGAGGGTCAAGGGTCTCTGTAGGAATAGATATGTCAGATATGTAGATTTAGTTTAGAGTTCTTTTAGACTTGTTTTTATTCTTCTTTTGCTTTTTCTTTCTCTTATCTAACTGTAGTACTGATTTCATATTTGTAACTTGTTGTACTTAATATTCTTTTAATGCCTTCTTTCTACAGAGGGAGATGTGTTGCATTAAGTTTAATGTACTTATTTGTATTTAAATATTGTTATAGTTTTGGAGCAACGTAATTTTGAACCCATCCAAAGATTCTGTAAGAGTACATCATATTCATGAGTAGTCAGCAATCGAAAATATTTAGTGTGATTAACGTTACTAAAGAAGATGGATTAGCGTATATATAAGGAGCTTCATGTGTACCAGATATGATTTATAAAATTTGTGTTTAAGAAATGTAACTAATAGAGAAGTTTGATGTACTTATTCATTAACATTGTAGAGGAAAATCTACATACATGACGTGATTTATTGTGAGATCAATGAAATATATGTGTAAACTAATCTTTAGAGATTCATGTGTCACATAATATTATATTCACGGGTATATTTTATTAATATTTCTTAGCAGTCATTTGCATTATTCATGTGTTCAGAAATGTCATTCATTATACATTTAATAATTGTGCAAGTATTTGTAGCCCAGTGCAGTGCAAAGTTGGCTTTCATTTTGAGGCCTCACGTATCATTTTAGTGCAAGTACACAATGCCGTTTAATATTGGATTTGTTCTTAACCTTCAATGTGGAATGTTTTAGTTGCATTTTTGTTTCCACTGAAGGCGTGTACAAAGGCTAGTTAGTTAGCCTAGAAGAGTTTTTGTGTTCATTAGATAGCAAGGTATGAGAAGACAAAGTTTGGCAAGGAGAAACGCGATAATGAGCTAGGAGATCAGTTATCATGGAGGAGGAGAAGACTAGCCAAGGACGAATAAAGTTGCAACTTATCAATATGGGAAAGATGGTGCAAATATCTAGTTTGTACTGGAACCATGGAAAAGTACTGGAGAAGGTCACATGGGATTGTCTACCATAAATGCAACATATCTCTATGTGGCTTTATGCTACGTGACCCGGTGTTAGAGTGCTTCTACTGAAGACTTTGACAGCTGACACCTTTCTATTCTAGTTCCAGAAATTCTAAATGCTTCTTACAGTAGTCGGTCCTGTTAAGGTAGACTAAGGAAAGATAGTGCTATTGCTTACCATTGAAAATCAACGGACACAATTTAATTCTCAAAACTTTTTCCTCATTACTTATATTGTCATAATCGAATTAGCCATATTATTTCTTCTGAATATGGTGAATCTCTTCAGGAGATTTGGAAACATTTTATGTGTTTTGTATTTCTATACCATCATGCTAAGATTGGTATTTGTGATTCTATTTTTGATTTTATAATTAAATCCTACTAAACTGATATTTAGTTGAGTACTGGATTATTGTGTGGCTACAATTTGGTTATACTGTATTGAAATTTTAAATTGTGATTGTGTTCTCCCTCTTACCTATCATACGAGTAATAAAGACCATCTGGTTTATGGTAAATGTTTAAATGGGCCCAATCTCTCTCAGTATGTATGTGTTCTGCATTCCATCAGAACGGTCACTGCTTCTATGGACTGCAGAATACAGTAGGTATTTGGTTACTTGCTGACTTCCCTTGAAGGTGGTTTTGCTGTGTTGCAACAATAAAAGTATTTATACATTTTGCCTGGATGGAGTGGATACCTTGCAACTCTTTGTTTGGCCGTTCCCTATTTCTTACAGCACATGGCCTACTGGTGTGGAGCTAGCGTCACACACATCACATCCTGAACTCTCCACTTCAGAGCACTTTTCTGTCTCAGGCCCTGCGCAGGAAGTCCCGTCATCAGGTAGCTAGACTGCTGACTCCCAGTGCTATCGGCAACATTACACCTGGCATTACAAAATCTTTCACAGCTCCTGTGCCTGCTCTGAGCTTGCATTGCTGATGGCCGCACTTTGTCTATTCTGTGTGTGATAGGATGTTCCAGAGCTGTTCCTTCTCCAAGGAAGTAGCTAATAAATAAAATTACCTTTTCCCCCTCCAGTCATATGCTGAATCGCAGAGCGAACCTACTTCGCTCTAGTAAGGTTTGGAGTTGTGCCCCCTTGAGTAAATTCCCAAACCAATGGGGCCAAAAAGGAACATTTTACAGCTAAGTCTGAAAATAATATGACCAGAAAACCTCAGGTTTTCAGGAGGTTCTGTGTAGAGTAGACAACCATGAAATAATCAAAATAACCAAGCACTGCCTACGGAAGCTGTCATTCTCCAGAGAGGCTGGCAATCACTCCTTTCCAATGAAAAAATTAGACTGAATTGCTCCTTTTACATAATTTTCAAATTAATTGATTAAAAAAGCCATATTTGGAAGAGGTTCCTAATAATCACCCACGAAATAGATAGTCTATTAGTGTTACAGTACATCAAATTGTCTAACAATCGGTAATAGTCTAACCTGGCCAGAGCTTAATGTGTGCCGGTGGTTTCCGGTGCTTAGCAACGGCACTTAATTGTCAGCACCGGCTCTAGTGACAGTCCACCACATGGTGGTACTGTCTTTTTAATTTTGAGATAAGCACAACACCCATGTTTATTAAGTCAATATGCAATCAAAATTACTAATACAAGTCTCTCCGGACATTATTATAGCTTTGTGTGGCCTGCATTGGCAGTGCTAACAGGGTATGAGTGGTGCAGGCTGAAGTGGCCTTCTGAGAAGTGCCCTAGCACTTTTTCTTTTTTTTACAAATTAAGCACTGTAACCCCTTCTCGTTTCTTCATGATTTTCCAGGTTATAGCGTTCTTCATTTTCCTATCGCCTATCTGCAGACTTTTCAGATTCAGAAATTCTTTATGGAGAGAAATAATTTTTCGAAACATTGTCCGAGGTGTGCTGTACCCCAGCATAAATGCTTTTGCAAATGGCAGGCCAGTAAAATATTCTTTGTATTCAGGCGGAAGAAATCCAATCTGTGTTTCACAAGCACAAAAAACATTAAAATGGAAGCACAATTAACGCGAGCCTCACATGGCAGTGCACAAGTTACCTGACTGTGACAGGTCAGTATGTCACGCTTCCGTAATGACGTCAGCCGCTCTAAAGCCTTAATGTGAGTTCGTCTCTCATTGGAGGATACATTGCCTCTGACAGATGACTGTGCCTCGTGGACTATTTTTAGTGAACGAAATTATGGCCCTCTGCAGACATTCCCGAGTGGTATGTTAGACAGAAAGCGCGGCCTGTTCCCGTAACACATAAAGCTGTCTGGAGGAGGGCTTAGATTTAAACCTTTCATTAATCCCAGCGCATGCAGAGCAGTACTGCTGACACCAGAACGTGCATTTCATTCATTGCCTGTCATCGTACCATGTCGGGAACACTGGGCAGGAAATATAGCCATATGATTTGGGGAATGCGCTAACACAGTCATTAATTATGGTAGAACGGAGTATGTCCCTCAACTACACCACCTCTTGGGAAATCCCTTTTTAGGTAAATAGCACATATTCTGTTGTAATACTACAGCCACATCTAGAACATGATTCACATCAACTTAGGGAACCCAGACAGGTGTTGGCATAGGCCCACGTTTGGTGCACTGCCCTCCTTTTTTTGGAATCCACCAAAGTGCAGCTGTACGCCAGGCAAATCTACACATTTTGAGTCGTCTTTTCCACGATACACTACATATCAGAAGGTTTCAAGAGCTATTAGTTGTGTGAATAGCTTAAAGAAAAACTTGCACTTGAAGATTGTTTCCTATTTCAGATGGGAAGCATGTATCCAAATGGACAAAGCGCCAGATGTTCAACCCTTACATTTTGCGACACCGCAAATTGCGCCGCTTTGCGACTCGCAATTTGCGACTCGCAAAATGCAGTTTACAAGTGTCTCAGACACTACGGGGCAGATTTACAATAACTGGCGCATCCCCAGGGATGCGCCAGTTATTGTGCGCCACAGCTCCGACATCCATGGTGCGCTGCATTTACAATGCGGTGCACCATGGGGCAAAAACGGCACAGATGCGTGACGCATTTGTGCCGTAAAGGCGGCGCATTGCTGGAGTTGCATTGCAAGCACGAGGCAGCTCCAGCAATGCTCTGGGGGGCTATATCTATCCAATGCTGTGTCAAGCCTTACGCCTGCTTCAAGCAGGGGCAGGGTTTTGACGCAGCATTGGCCTAAAAGTGCCTGCGTGAAATCTTGTAGATTTCACGCAGGCACTTTTGCGAGGCGCACCTGCCCCGGAACACCCACCCTGAGCCGGAACACCCACATGTGGCGCAGGGCTTTACAATGTGACGCATCTGCCTAGATGCGTCACGTTGTAAATGGGTTGCAGGGATGCGCCACGTTTACGCCACCGTTGCGTGACGCAACGGCGGCGCAAGTCCGACATAAATCTGCCCCTACGTGATTCCAAACGGGGTTGCAAATTGCCTGACTCATTAATATTCATGAGACAGGTAGTATTTGCGACCCTATTAGGAATGGCCAGCACTCACAGCGATGGCGGCCTGCTAGGGTCAGCAGACCACTAAGTCTGTGACTGCTTTTTTAATAAAGCAGTTTTTAGGTCTCGCTCTGGCGAAAGCGCGATGCGCGCTCTCGCCGTGAGACTATAGTCGTCGGCTCAGCCGACGAGTGGAGACAAGAGATGGCCACGCGCAGCATTGAGACAGCATGGCAGAGTCAGATTACGACGCACGCCTTGGGATTTGATCGCGCACGTGAGCTTCTACCGTAGACAGCTTATGACGCGCGCCTTGTAGGTTTCTGTTTCTTTTTTTATTACTCGTGCATGTGCAACTGGCTTCAAAGTGAGCTGTGAGGCGCCCCCGGGGGAGGAGGAGGCCGGTGGAGAGGAGGAAGGAGCGGCAGAGATCCCCTCCTCGGAGACCCGGTGTGAAGAGGAGCAGGGCAGCGGGGAGTTGGGGCGGAGCGTTGGCGCCCGCGGAGGCACCACGACGAGCAGCACGGTGCAAGCAGCAACAGAGGCGGCGGAAGCGCTGGAGGAAGGGGTAATGCTTGTTTATTTATTTGCTTTTAATCCCGGGCCTTGTTATGTAGCTGGTGTCAGTGTCTCCCTGTCTGGTCATCTGTAAACCTACCCTCTTGCTCGGTGTTATTCTCTCCCACATATGCTTGTTAATTAATTGGCTTGTTGTCTCCGCACTCCCGAGGCGTGATGTTGCATGAGACACCCCAGCCCTGGCTCGGTGCTCAGGGGTCCCCAGAACATGCATGCCCCACACTTCCGTAGGCGTGCTGCAGTCTGAGGCAGACCGAGCTGGTTTAGTGCTTAGGGGGTCTCCAGTACACATATGCCCCACTCTTATAAGGGGATGCTGGCCCGGTGCGCTGCATGTGTCCCTAAGCTCCTATTGTGCACTGCTTGAAACACGCGCCCTTCAGTGGAAACACATGTGTTGTTGGAACAATCGGAGGTGCCTGCTCGGGTTTCCTGCCTGTACTTCTGGCTCTGCCTGCCTCACACCCTGTTCCCGAGCCACCCCCGTGGAAGGAGTCCCTTTATAAGAAATGTGTAGGTTTTATCGCACCAGTGAGGCTTTAATCCGACTATAGGAGCCTGTCTCTAATCAGCCCAGTGGGCCAGGGAAAGGACGGTGTTCTGCACCCTCAATGGTAGTGTTTTCAGTAGCACTGTGAGGTCGGTACAGTGCCCTCCGCTGGGGAGGTCTGTGGGCACGGTGCTGGGACCTAGGCAGGGCACACGCGACCTGTTATCCTTCGAAGTCGAGAGCTCGAACTCTGTCCAGATGGGTAATAGCATACACCCTGACATGTTCACCAGGGGCAAATACAGTCTAGGAACTGCAGGCGCTTTAAATGAATAGCACGTACCTTTTAGTAGCATGGAAACCACAATCCGCATAATCACAAAGTGCCTGGAGGTCAGCAGCGAGCGCTACTCAAGAAATCTGAGCCGCCAGTCCTCGACGTACTCATTCTCTCATTTATTAACTGTTTCAGTCATAGTGAATCGTTCACCTAATCTCTGAAAGCGCCACTCAATTCACGGAATCCCGTTCAGCTGCACACCACTCATTCAGCCATTCAAACTTTTTACTTACGCACACACACAGTCACTCTAGACCATTAACACACACCTCCACTCACCCACACTCACTCACTCACAAGGCGACAGTCACGTTGTTTCAGCCAGTTATACTCCCCCGCTCTTCTTGATTTGATGTTACCGACTCATATTAAAAATCTTCTATCCTTAACTTTCAACAGTCTTTTTACAAATAAGGGCTTCGGGAAAAGGTCAAGGAGGTGGACTGCAGAAAGCAAACATGGCGCCGTGGTTCTTGCTGCTGTTTTCATGACTCTTTAAGACTAGGGGTAGAAAGTAATGTGTACGAAATCACAAAATGTAGGCCAGGTGTAGTATCAGCTACTCTTGATTGATGGCTGTGTGGACTTGCATTTTCATCATTGTAGACTAGAGGAAACTACCTGCTTTTGTTGCCTTTTCAAACATGTTGTGTTGTTGACAAACTGCATACTGACCCTTTTAATATAGTTAATTTTCTGTTGATATTGGGCCTGTGGTGGTAGGGTCTTATAATCTGGAGCTTGACAGGTGATGCAATTCTTCTGCACTGTCAATCAGTGTGATCTAGGGAGAGCCAATGCTGCGAGGCATGCAGTAGTGGAGTATGGCTTTGAAGCCCCGCCCACTCTCTGCCTATATTTTTAAATGGCTTCTTGTCTTTGCGTGCAGCCTGTTAATAGAAGTGTTTAATATGTATGCTGAGCTTAGCTGAACACAGCTCATGATTCACATCCAACCACCCACACAACCACAAACACAACACACACACACAACCACACACACCACACACACACGCAACCACACCCATACACAACCAACCACACACACACACACACAACCACACCCACACACAACCACACCCACACACACACAACCACACACCCACATAACCACACACACACAACCACACACACACAAACACACAACCACACACAACCACACACACACAACCACACCGACAGTGCACACTTTCACCAGGCACACACACCATCAGTCTTCAGTGCACGCTTTCACCGGGCACAAACACCACCAGCCGTCAGTGCACGCTTTCACCGGGTGCAAACACCACCAGCCGTCAGTGCACTCTTCCACCAGGCACACACCACCAGACGTCAGTGCACGCTTTCACCAAGCACACACTCAACACCAGCCGTCAGTGCACGTTTTCCCCAGGCACACACACACACCACCAGCCGTCAGTGCACGCTTTCACCAGGCACACACACACCACCAGCCGTCAGTGCGCGCTTTCACCAGGCACACACCACCAGCCGTCTGTACACACTTTCACCAGGCACACACACCA